>NC_090445.1:963292197-963910322 GCF_031143425.1 Pleurodeles waltl
CAAAATAGCCTCTCAAATATTTTTTTCTCATTTGGGAAATGAGGGCTATACCCACCCACCCAGGTGACAATATGATCCCTTGTCTGATCCCCATAATGTCTTAATATCTTCCTCATTGTGCTGGAAGGCTAGAGGCTGCAATGATTGGAGGTGCTTGGCAGTGCCACCCATCCCTACTCTTTTTATTAATAGGATATCAGAACATCAAGTGAGCCCCTGTTATTTCATAAGCGGTTGCTGTTCTCCACCTTGAGTACACCATTTTTACATGAAAAGATGCCCTTACCATGGAGCCATCATCCGTCTCACAAAAAAAGTGAAAAATCAATTATAACGGTTGGGGGTGTATGTGTTCTTCTATCATTTGGCTTTGTGCCTTGCAAATGCTACTTTGATTTTACCTTGTTATAACAAAACATGCAATCCATGTAAGTTTATCCTGATAATATTAAAGTGATTGGTGCACTGATTTCTATAAAAGTCTACGTTGATGGGGATACTCTTCCATGTATTGAGGTTCTTTTGTACTTATGATCTTCCACGGATAAATTGATCACTTTACCTATAGATATTGATGTGGTAGTAACACTGCCCAAGGTTTGTAATTCATTTTATCTTGCATTCATTTTTACTCTGGATGAAACAGAAAAGCTTATCAGGAGAAGCACATTTTATGCAAATAGTCCTATGCATTGCTGTTGCTAACTTTTTGATTTGTTAGAAATGAATGTTATTTTACTGGTAGGCCACCAGGCTTCTTACACCTGTAGTTGGCATCCGCCTGTGTTCCCTTATCATGCGTGCTTGAGTGCCTGCCAGGATGCTGCCTTCATGCCATGCAAAGAAAGCTTTAGGGCGCGCACATAATGTTAGTCAAAATGCACCAATAATCGCCCTAACTCAAAGGTGGATGGGCCATTCGACTCCTCAGCAAAGGTCCTCAGAACATGCTGCATGAAAAGCTTTTGGGTCATTCTAATGTTGCTCTGCGGCTCTGTACCATTTCTTCTTATCAGCACTGGCAAAGATGAACATATTGTTAAAGAGCTGCCAGTGATGACACCTTTCTGTTGCTACTCCTACCCTCGGGCTCCCTTGTAAACTAATGCTGGCTGCTCAAGATACACACCCCATACTGATAGCTGCATTGAGGAAACAGGCACTGTATCGATTCGGTAGCTGCTGTGTTTTTTTTTTTTCTTCTGAAGATGCAGCAGAGTATCCTGTGTTTATGGCTGTCTTGGTGGAATGCACAAGGGGAGCTGTCAACCATCAAAGACCAGACATGAATTGGAGACAGGCTATAAGGTTCAGAGAGCAGTAAGTGCAGAGAAATGCTTAATTTAAGTGGCATTTCTAAAATAGTAATGTTAAATCCAACTTCATCAGTTAACAGGATTTCTCAATACCATTCCAAACATGATAATTATACTCTTTTCAGATCAGATATTACCACTTAAAAGTATATAAGGGAATTTCCAAAGTTGGCCTATCAGCGAAGCAGGCTTCACAATAGTGAAAAATTATTTTGGGTGTTTTTCTCGGTGGTCCAGATTATACCAGCCACTTCACAGAGGGCAGAGTATAAAAGAAATCGCCCCGGGTTAAAGTCGCTAACCTTCAGTATATCCTCAAATGTGCATATTTGTTTTATATCCTGCTGCTGTCCAGTCCTCCACAAAGTAAAGGGTCAGTAGATACTCGTACACTGGTGATTCCCACAATGGTAAACTTGGTGCATACGTGGAATCCCTTTCTGGCCCTGATGAACATACTTCCTCCAGCACTATATAGTTATTCAATAAAACGGTTGGTACCACACGTTGAGAGGGACATGTCAGTAATCATCCAAGTATGGAGCTGTCTCCAAGATCGAGACCTAGTGTGGGTCTTTCCGGACAAGAAGCAGAATTAACCCACCATAATGTCCATTGGAGTTGAGCAGCTAGATAATAAATCTCGTAATTGGAAACACCTAGGCCCCCCAATTCAAGTGCTGCGGTCATCGATTCAATCTTAACTTGCTTGGAGCCCCACACTAAAGAGGTAATTAAACTTAGTAGTTCCTGGAAAAAGGGGGATCCATAGTAGGAGGTAGCACTATTATCAAGGCAGTCCCATACACTCTTGTAGACCACCATTCTCCCTGGCTCGGTTGTCTATAGACAGCAACTGCAGAACCAATAGGGCGCAGTATGTGGTGTAAAACTTGATCGGTAACCCATCAGTGCCAGGCTTCACCCCCCCCCCGACAATATGCTTAACGGCTAAGGAGATCTTCTCCAAAGTCAATGGAGCATCCAACTTCTGCATCATTAGAGGATTAACAATCGGAACCTCTAGAGGCTGTAAGTGAGCTATTACTGCCTCAGCTGTGACATTTCGGGGGGGGCCCGGTGTAGCTCCCTATAATAAAGTTCAAATTATTTATTAATAAGTAACTGGGAGTTCACTATGTTGCCCACCTGGTACTGAATCGCTCCCGCCGTAGTACATGGTTGGTCTGATTTCAGTAGCCATACTAGTAAACTACTAGCTTTAGCTCCAATTTCATGTTGACGCTTGGTGTAGTCCTTGTAGTCAAAGATTGCATGTCATCCAGAGAGAGTCTGCCCTAATGCTTAGCGATGTAGGGTATGTGTCTGGATTAGTTACCCAATTCGCCTCCGCTGCCTTCAGTTTACCCTCTACATCCAACATTTCCCCTTGCAGAGCACGTTATACCAAATTGTGTTGGCATACACTTGTCCCACTCCACTAACTCCTTCTAAGCAGAGCCCTTGTTTTGGATGAAGCACTTATCTGTGTTTTCCCCAGCGATAGTCCAAAATACATTTTCACCTAGTGCTTGATATTGTAAACGCCAGGTGGGAATGGCTGGACGTGGTCTCCCCCACTAAAAGGAGACCAACAGGGGACAGTAATCAGCTAATGTCCAAGATATTCTGCATGTTTGCATTTCGTTGCAAGTGTCACTGTGCCATAATTCAGGTCTATTTGAGTGTGGACGGCATGCAGCTCTGAATAATGGAAGTACTCCTTGTGAAGCAGGTATAGTGTTCATCAAATCTCCTTTCCCTGTATTCTCTGGGACCACTGTTCTAATTGTTTAGAGGTAGTGTGGAATTGTGTGCCTGGGACCAGAGGAGTGGATCTATCTAGGTGTAAGTCTGGGACACAATTAAAATCCCTGCACCAGAACATTGGGTAGTGTGGTGAACAAAGAAGGGTCGGGGACAGGGAGGTCAAGAAGAGGGGCTGACTGACATTAGGTGCATAAAGCACGCCTAAAGTAGGATCTAATGTGCCCTCCTCTATCACATATCTACCTTCAAGGTTGATTGAGGTAACGGTTAAGTGTCTCCTGTAAGCAGGCAAATTGGACATGACACCTTTCCAAATAAGAGTGGACCATATGTATCTGCCTATATGTACCCAGGCCCCTCTCATGCCATGAGAGTATGTTCTAATCACATATGTTCATGTCTTAGGTATGAGCAAAAAGATCCCAACTGTGAACTGCATGTTAAAGCAGAGATAGGGCAGCAGGGAGGCTGGGCTGTAAAGGAAATACGTCAAAAAATGAATCCAAAAAAACAGTCCCCAACAAACCCCCAGGCCACACCCTCAATTCGTCAAGGCCAGACATTGCATCAATGACAGTCTATTCGCTGATGGGGGTAATCCAAGACAAGATGAACATCCTTCAAACGCACCAAATATGTCCCTGTTGCTACTGTAGGAGACTGAATGCTTCTGGCCCCTCCCCAACCACCACACACTGCCAAGGGCATCTCTAGGACTCAACCCCCCCCCCGACCCTCCTGAGGGCCCAGAGTACAAGTAATGGAACATCAAAAGGATATATGCTTCAGCGTCAATTGTTTCACAGCGAGTTTGCAGTCATTGGGGTGGCCTGTGAGCCTCCTCTCACTTCCTCAGGTAGGTCGACCTCCGTGGAACGTCCTGTATCGGCCCTGTCTCCGGTATGGAGGTTTGACTTGCTGCCAGCAGGGCCTCTGCTGTGCCCTGTACTACCTGCACTTTTGACGCTGTACCTCAAACAGTTTTGTTTGGTCATATCCCAGGCCATTGTGTTTTCCAGGTTCCATCTGGAGAGGCCTGCCATGAGTACTGGAAGTCCTCTCTAGTTTCCAGCCAGGTCCATACCTCATCTGAGGACTGGAAGAAAAACTTATTTCTATGGGATATGATCTAAGTTTCACCGGGAACAACGGGCATATTTAATGTTCAATGTACATGATTGTTGTTTCACTGTGCGTAAAGAATCCGGTTGCTTTCGTACCTACATTGTTTAATCTGGGAAAACTGGCAGTAGCGTTTCCTACAGTCCATGGGCTTTTGGTTCTAGCAATTTGCAGGATACCGTCTGCCCCAAAAGTTAAGTAAGGGGGGGTGGAGTTGGAGGGAAGGTTCCCGGTTTCAGAAGGCATCCAGGCCCCCTACGTGCTGTTTCTAAAGAAAAGAACCTGGATATCCTCCCACCCAGCACTTGCTCTTTTAGCCATGCTTCCAGAAAAAGCACCACACTGGAACCGTCTGCACCTTCCAAGAGGTCCACCACTCTGATGTTCCGGCGGGAACACCCTTCAGTATCATTGTCTGTAGCTTGTAGATAAGCCATCTCCCTCTGAAGCTGCTTGATCTGCTGACTGTTTTCTACCATTGATGGGCGAACTGCTCATATCTTGACTTTGGCTTCTTTCACTCTGTCTTTAAGCTTTTTATCTTCCTTGTGAAGAAACCCTACATCCCCTATCAGCAAGTCCAATTTAGGCTCCAAATAGTACTTTAGGTTATGAACAGCTGTTAACAATGCCGTGAATTTCTCCGTGTGATCTCTCATAAGCGTTTCTCTACTGAGGAATTGTGTGCCGGATGGTCTGTGTCCAATTGCGCATGCACAGTCACACCGCCATCCCCCTCCCTCCCCTTACCAGACTCCGCCTTGGGCATGAAGGTGTTGTGACTCCAGGAATACACCCACTGGGTAATGTAAAAACATGGTAGCGGTCAGATGAGTACTTTCCTCAATGTTCAATCCATAAAAATATTGTGCAATAGTTTCCCACTAGGGTGCAGGCATTAGTAGAATTTCAGTACATCCTTTAGGTCTCTACTCGTACGTTAGTGGGTCATAACTATTAAGTATCTATCATGGAGTAATGTCCATTGGGAGCACAAAGCACTCCAAATCACAGATGTTCAATTGTTACCAGTGTCTGGGGATGAACTATAGGCATTGGAGCCCTGAAGATAGTGGCACGTTAATAGGGGCGCAATTAATGACTGCAGTACAGCGGGTTTGTGAATCTGACCAGAAAAGTAACTGGCAGGGCTGTCATCATCCTAGGGCCCAGACGAGCATCACCACCAGTAAAGATCCCAACAAAATTGTCAGGGTTAACCCCGCTAGCAGCCTACCTCAAGCGCAAGCATCACCAAGGACCCAACAGGCATCACTGGAGGAGTGGAAGCACAGTCTGCATGGAGCAAAGGGAACGCACTGGGGGAGGCAAGCTGTGGTAATACTATATCTACTATGCCCCAGAATATCACAAGGTAGTGTCCCCCTTCTATTTTCCTCATAGATGGCCTTCATGGTGCATGAGTAGGCTTTTGGGGGGGGGGTGGGGGAGGAGGATTTTCACTACACATTTGCAGCACGCTCCCCGTGGACGAGAATTAACAAAATGAATCGTCTGTGACTGATCCATGGAGCCGCCGGCAGGAGGCACAGGCCCCAGGCTGCATCATGGCCCTCATGTGGTACACAGCACATCCCACCCGAGGTCACTCCAGAGGGGCGCAGTCAGCAAAACTCTCCATCCAAGCAGGGGACACTGTGTCTGCCCATGTGTCTCCCTCGATCTCTGCTCTCCTGGTGAGGCCTACCGTAGCGGGTGGAGACCTAGTGGCTGCTGGAAATGAACAAAGTAGGCCCAGTCATCTCTCTTTACCGGCTGGAGTCCACTGCCTCACACACAGGAGTTCTCCGCAGCAGAGCTCCGCAGGCCGCTGGAGGAATCCCTCACTCACTGCTGATGCAGGCCCTGGGAGTCCAGTGCCAAGAGCAGGTAGGCACCAGTGCTGCCTTCACACCACAGGAACATCCGTTTGGGCCAAGGAAGTAAATCTGCTCCTCTCCCACACACCCGGAGCACACTTCACAGGTGAATTCGCAAGTGCTGGGTGGAGGGAAGGAGGAATCCGCACAGATAAATGTGGTGACTTGTCAGAGCTCAATTTCAGGCTACTGTTCCATCCACCACCTTGGAAACGCACCCTCATTTTAGTCAACGTAACTTTTCATATTTCAGAGGTTTATAAACTTAGTATTACTCACATCATTGGTATTTATTAAACAGTGAAGCTGATTTACCACCCCCCCTCTCCCCCCCCCCCCCCCCCCCCCCCCCAGGTACCGTCTGATGACGTGACCTCATCAGAGGCCATTTCCCCATCGCACTGGAAGCTCAGCTTCCAGCGCGCATTTCTCTTCCGATCATGTGATGGGGGCCCTGAGAGGCTTCAAAGGGAAGGAAAGGAATTTCCTTCCCTTTGAATTCTCTCAGAGCATTTCAAAAGCCGGATCGTAAAGCGATCTGGGCTTTTGAAATGCCCACTAGACACCAGGGATTTACTGTGAAAAATGTAATTGGCATAAGAGGAGCGACCCCTTGGGCAAGGGTCGCTCCATAGGAGGCAATATTTTTCAAGGCCTTTTCTGTTAGTTATTCTTAGGCCTTTTAGTGCCAAGATATTTTTCGTTCCGATATGCTACCTAAACACCTCAAGATTGCCAATGCCAACAGTTCAACATTACTTATTCAAAGTGCCAAACAGAAAGATACTTTTACATGTTCCTTTGGACGTCTGTGTCCCTTGGCAATACACATAGACTAAATCATACATATACCCAACATACGACATAAATAGCAAACATATTGTTATTTGGTTGTTTCCTGTCCACCAGGTTTAAAACGTGTAGGTGTTCATCTTATAATTTAGTTCAAAATCCAAATGGAGGGAGATCGCAGCGAGACAAACAAAGAGCCCTCTGTTTACATCCTGCTCCTTGCAGACTCAATTAGTTAGGCCACAGTCAGTTTTGAACAGGTACAATAAGGGAGTTGTTTGATATCAGTGACTGGAAAGGAGTATATGGAATAAATAAATAATGTTAGTACTGAAGACCATGCTTCATAAAACGTCCTTTGATTGCTGAAAAAGACATTTAAATGAGCACTGGATGCATGATCCCTCTTTAAATAGTAAATTACGCTTACCTCTGCACACTGGTTATGTTGCAATCCACTTATACCATTGGCAGGAAGACCAAAGTACACACCTTAAAAGTACACAGGCTGCCAGAGTCGGTGCATGATGATCAACAAGCAATTCGGGAAGCGCTTGTTGAGGCGACACAATGTGTGGAAACAGGTGATCAAACAGAATTTTCTTGTACATTCAGAGTTAAACCTTGGTCAGTAGTAACACCCAGAGATTACACCTTTTGCTAAATGCCACTCACTGTGATTCGCAGTGTGGTGAGGACATAATAAGTGCGTCCCCCATGGTCCTTCCAATTTGCAATGGCATGAAAAAGTTAATCAATACTGACCCATCAAAGTAGGTGGTGTAAATTTTGAAAATGGAAACTGTCTGTGACAGACATCTTCCTCTTGGTGAATGAAAGCTAAGGGCATCAGATGGAGGTAAAATCCTGTCCCACAAAAAGAATACAAACATTGGCAACGCTAATAGGTTTCAGCAGTGAAACTTATTGGCTGTGCAATGATTTTAAGATTATAGCTGCCGGCACATGCTCATCTGATGATGGACAGCTTTCCAAAACGACCCACTGCGTTTTTACCGCCGATTCAAGTGGTGCGTTGTTGATGCGCAGAAGCACGAGGACATCTCCACAAAGACGCACTAGTAACAATAACATTGCCAAAGGCACACAAGGTTGCTGGAGACGTTTACCCCGTGGCCCATCACATACCCTTAGTGTACAATTATAAACGGGGCGTATAAAACATGCTAGGTTACGCTTACTGACATACTCGTAGAAAATACTCCGGTTGGGTAGGCCACAATGCTCATTCTACAGAAACTAAACCGCAAAGGAAGCACTTACAATTATAATCGTAGCAGGTGCCGCAGTTGAAGCTCAGCTTCTGGAGGTGAACTGATGATGTACTGGAGCGTAATCTGTATCTGACTGTGACGCGCGGGTTCTATCTTCCTCTCCTGGAGACACAGAGTAGAAGGTTCTCCCTTCATAAAGCACCTATAAGCTCCGCCCGCTGAGCCACGCCCCGTCCACCCTCGAAGTAGGTAAAGGAATTCCCGCTTCTTACCAAGATGATGGACAGCTTTCCAAAACGACCCCACTGCGTTTTTACCGCCGATTCAAGTGGTGCGTTGTTGATGCGCAGAAGCACGAGGACATCTCCACAAAGACGCACTAGTAACAATAATATTGCCAAAGGCACACAAGGTTGCTGGAGACGTTTACCCCGTGGCCCATCACGTACCCCTAGTGTACAATATAAACACAAAATCGTTTTTGTAGTAGGTTCTCCCTTTATAAAGCACCTGTAAGCTCCGCCCGCTGAGCCACCCCCCGTCCACCCTCGAAGTAGGTAAAGAAATTCCCGCATTTTTACCAGGATGATGGACAGCTTTCCAAAACGACCCCAATGCGTTTACCGCCGATTCCGGTGATGCGTTGTTGATGCTCAGAAGCACGAGGACATCTCCACAAAGACGCACTAGTAACAATCATATTGCCAAAGGAACACAAGGTTGCTGGAGACGTTTTACCCCGTGGCCCATCACGTACCCTTAGTGTACAATATAAACGGGGCGTATAAAACATGCTAAGTTACGCCTACTGACATACTCGTTGAAAATACTCCGGTTGGGTAGGCCACGATGCTCATTTTTACAGAAACTAAACCTCAAAGGAAGCACTTACAAATATAAACGTAGCAGGTGCCGCAGTTGAAGCTCAGCTTCTGGAAAGGACAAGCCACCCTAACTCTTGGGCCTGGCAAAGATAAAGCAAGGCTGTGCGCTCAGAGATCCCATAGCAGAAAAAGATCTAGAATCCTTCCTGGAGGTGAACTGATGATGTACTGGAGCGTAATCTGTATCTGACTGTGACGCGCGGTTTCTATCTTCCTCTCCTGGAGACACAGAGTAGAAGGTTCTCCCTTCATAAAACACCTGTAAGCTCCGCCCGCTTAGCCACGCCCCGTCCACCCTCGAAGTAGGTAAAGGAATTCCCGCCTCTTACCAGGATGGACAGCTTTCCAAAACGACCCCACTACGTTTACCGCCGATTCACGTGGTGCGTTGTTGATGCGCAGAAGCACGAGGACATCTCCACAAAGACGCACTAGTAACAATAACATTGCCAAAGGCACACAAGGTTGCTGGAGACGTTTACCCCGTGGCCCATCACGTACCCCTAATGTACAATATAAAAGTAGCAAATGCCGCAGTTGAAGCTCAGCTCCTGGAAAGGACAAGCCACCCTAACGCTTGGGCTTGGCAAAGATAAAGCAAGGCTGTGCGCTCAGAGATCCCATAGCAGAAAAAGATCTAGAATCCTTCCTGGAGGTGAACTGATGATGTACTGGAGCGTAATCAGTATCTGACTGACGCGCGGGTTCTATCTTCCTCTCCTAGAGACACAGAGTAGAAGGTTCTCCCCTCATAAAGCACCTGTAAGCTACGCCCGCTGAGCCACGCCCCGTCCACCCTCGAAGTAGGTAAAGGAATTCCCGCCTTTTACCAGGATGATGGACAGCTTTCCAAAACGACCCCACTGCGTTTTACCGCCGTTTCAAGTGGTGCGTTGTTGATGCGCAGAAGCACGAGGACATCTCCACAAAGACGCGCTAGTAACAATAACATTGCCAAAGGCACACAAGGTTGCTGGAGACGTTTACCCCGTGGCCCATCACGTACCCCTAGTGTACAATATAAACACAAAATCGTTTTTGTAGTAGGTTCTCCCTTTGTAAAGCACCTGTAAGCTCCGCCCGCTGAGCCACGCCCCGTCCACCCTCGAAGTAGGTAACGGAACTCCCGCCTTTTACCAGGATGATGGACAGCTTTCCAAAACGACCCCAATGCGTTTACCGCCGATTCCGGTGGTGCGTAGTTGATGCTCAGAAGCACGAGGACATCTCCACAAAGACGCACTAGTAACAATCATATTGCCAAAGGAACACAAGGTTGCTGGAGACGTTTACCCCGTGGCCCATCACATACCCTTAGTGTACAATATAAACGGGGCGTATAAAACATGCTAGGTTACGCTTACTGACATAATCGTAGAAATACTCCGGTTGGGTAGGCCACGATGCTCATTTTTACAGAAACTAAACCTCAAAAGAAGCACTTACAAATATAATCGTAGCAGGTGCCGCAGTTGAAGCTCAGCTTCTGGAAAGGACAAGCCACCCTAACTCTTGGGCTTAGCAAAGATAAAGCAAGGCTGTGCGCTCAGAGATCCCATAGCAGGAAAAGATCTAGAATCCATCCTGGAGGTGAACTGATGATGTACTAGAGCGTAATCTGTAGCTGACTGTGACGCGCGGGTTCTATCTTCCTCTGCTGGAGACACAGAGTAGAAGGTTCTCCCTTTATAAAGCACCTGTAAACTCCGCCCGCTGAGCCACGCCCCGCCCACCCTCGAAGTAGGTAAAGGAACTCCCGCCTTTTTACCACGATGATGGGCAGCTTTCCAAACGACCCCACTGCGTTTACCGCCGATTCCGGTGGTGCGTTGTTGATGCTCAGAAGCACGAGGACATATCCACAAAGACGCACTAGTAACAATCACATTGCCAAAGACACACAAGGTTGCTGGAGACGTTTTTACCCCGTGGCCCATCACGTACTCTTACTGTACAATATAAACGGGGCGTATAAAACATGCTAGGTAACGCTTACTGACCTACTCGTAGAAAATACTCCGGTTGGGTAGGCCATGATGCTCATTTTACAGAAACTAAACCAATAACAATAAAATACACACACACTCTTTTAAACCTGTCTGACTAAGTATTTTTTACCCATGATTCTAATTATGTATTGTTATGTGCATATGTGTGTTTATTCATGTGTGTGTGTGTGTATAAATATATATATATATGTGTATGTATGTGTATATGTTGTTTCTGTGCCTGGCATGTTTGTGGATCATTGCATGGCTCCTGATATCTATGAATTTCTGCTCTCTTTTTATCAAACTTATCTACCCATCACTCTTATGTCATGTCTCTATCAAACTATCCTCCATTCTCACTCGGACTCATCCCAAATCCCTTCGACCACTTTCATCTCCTAAATACCTCTGCCTAAGCTCTTCCCCTCCACCTCCACATCTAACTCACCAAACCTCACTCTACCTCTGTGACCTCCCACACAACCCTACTAAATTCTCCTGCATTCATCTCACCCTACTTCTATGCTCTCCCTAACCCTTCCACATCCTCTTTCCCCTCCGCTCCCCTATTATTCATCTCAAGCCTTTGGATTGAGTAAATGAAGGATAAACTCCCAATTAACACTTCTGGATTTCTTTCCTCCTCCACCCCTCCATTACTCCAGTCAATCTAACTAACAAACTCTCATGTCTGCAACTCAAATTAACTCATAATAATACTAAAACTGTACTCCTTATTAAATTATACTAATCCATCACTAATTCTTGTTGGGTACCGGAGTAGCGTGCTACTCATCGAAAAGCGCTTCGACGCCTCGTCAGGGGTAGTAAGCGCTATATAAATACGATTACAATACAATACAATACAATTTATTAAACAGTGAAGCTGATTTACCACCCCCCCCGTCCACCCCCCCCCCCCCCCCCCCCCCCCCCCCCCCCCCCCAGGTACCGTCTGATGACGTGACCTCATCAGAGGCCATTTCCCCATCGCACTGGAAGCTCAGCTTCCAGCGCGCATTTCTCTTCCGATCATGTGATGGGGGCCCTGAGAGGCTTCAAAGGGAAGGAAAGGAATTTCCTTCCCTTTGAATTCTCTCAGAGCATTTCAAAAGCCGGATCGTAAAGCGATCTGGGCTTTTGAAATGCCCACTAGACACCAGGGATTTACTGTGAAAAATGTAATTGGCATAAGAGGAGCGACCCCTTGGGCAAGGGTCGCTCCATAGGAGGCAATATTTTTCAAGGCCTTTTCTGTTAGTTATTCTTAGGGTGGGGGGGTGGGGGGCAGAAAGCACTCTGTGCCAAGGATCCTTCTTTTTTTTTTTTTTTTTTTTTTCCTTTCTTTCTTTCGAGTTGGGGAGCGCCCCCTTAAGCATTTATTTTTGGCCATTTCTGCTCCCCTTGGGGGGGCAGATCGGCGTATTTCTATTAGGCCGATCTGCCCCCAGAAAAGTTTTTTTCTTCTCCAAAATAAGAGGGTTGGGGTATGGCCATAACCCCACCCCAAATAAATGGGGCCAAAGTTGTTCTGCCCACCAGTGGGCAGATGGGGCAATTACCCCTGATCCACACCGGGGGGGGAGGCGGGGGGCAGAAAGTCTACTAGATGCCAGGGAATTAAAAAAAATATATATATATATATATATATATTGGGGTGGTGGCTACTAACCAGTATGTGCCTGGTTATGCCCCCATCCCAACTGAAGGGGGTAATAGCCTTTCAGCTCTCCCCCGTACTCTAAAACATCTTATCCCACAGCAAGCAAGAAGACGCTTGATTATTTTGGGTTTTGGTTTTACATTTGGGCCATGAGAGCTTGGCTAACTCTCAAAATAGTCCCACTTGGAATGGTGAGGGCTGCACATTATGGACTTTAGGACGCAGCCATGTAGAAAAACCCACAAGACCTAGACACATCTGAAAACTAAACATCTGGATGATTCCAGGGTGGTGTGTTTCACATGCACCCGCACCATTTTCGCACCCGTAATGCCCTGCAAAACTCCAACTTTGCTGGAAATCACACATTTCTCCCACATTTTTGTGATGGAACCTTCTGGAATCTGCAGGAATCCACAAAATTCCTACCTCCCAGCATTGTCTGATCTATACCGATAAAAATTCTGCTGCACTTGTCAGTCTATAAATGTTTTTTTGCAAACCGCCCTTTTGGACCCCATTTGGTTCCCCCTCAATAACGACATGTTTTTGGCTCTTCCCTTTCTCAAGCACTTGGTCCACCTACACAAATTAGGTATCATTTTTACCGGGAGACTGAGGGGAACGTTGGGTGGTATGAAATTTGTCCCAGTGCTGTGATCCCACACAGAAATGTGGGAAAAAATTTTGTTTTTTTTTTTAAATTATTTTTTTCAGCCTCATTTGAGGTTTGCTGAGGATTCTGGGTAAGAAAACATTGGGGGATCTACACAAGTCACACCTCCCTGGACTCCCTCGGGTGTCTAGTTTTCAGAAATGTCTGGGTTTGGTAGGTTTCCCTGGATGGCTGCTGATCCCAGGACCAAAAACGCAGGTGCCCCCCGCAAAAACAGGTAGTTTTGTATTTGATAATTAGGATGTGTCCATATAGTATTTTGGGGCATTTCCTTTTGCGGGCAGTAGGCCTACCCCCACAAGGGAGGTACCATTTTTATCGGGAGACTTGGGGGAACACTGGGTGGAAGGACATTTGTGGCTCCTCTGATTCCAGAACTTTCGGTCACCAAAATGAGAATGTGTTTTTTCCTTTTTTGGCCACATTTTGTGGTTTGCAAAGGATTCTGGGTAACAGAACCTGATCAGAGCCCCACAAGTCACCCCATCTTGGATTCTCTTAGGTGTCTAGTTTTCAAAACTGCGCAGGTTTGCTAGGTTCCCCTAGGTGCCGGCTGAGCTAGAGGCCAAAATCCACAGCTAGGCACTTATCTAAAAACAGCTCTGTTTGCTTTCTGAAAATGTGATGTGTCCACATTATGTTTTGGGGCATTTCCTGTCGCGGGTGCTTTGCTTACCCCGCAAGTGAGGTACCATTTTTATCAGGAGACTTGGGGGAGCACAGAATAGCAAACCAAGTGTTATTGCCCCTTGTCTTTCTCCACATTTTTTCCTTCCAAATGTAAGACAGTGTGTAAAAAAGACGTCTATTTCAGAAATGCTCTGTAATTCACATGCTAGTATGTGCACCCCAGAATTCAGAGATGTGCAAATAACCACTGCTTCTCAACACCTTATCTTGTGTCCATTTTTGGAAATACAAAGGTTTTCTTGATAGCTATTTTTCACTCTTTATATTTCAGCAAATGAATTGCTATATACCCAGTATAGAATGAAAACCCATTGCAAGGTGCAGCTAATTTTTTGGCTCTGGGGACCTAGAGTTCTTGATGAACCTACAAGCCCTATATATCCCCGCAACCCGAAAAGTCCAGTTGACTTAACAGTATATTACTTTCAAAAATCTGACATCGCAGGAAAAAGTTACAGAGTAAAATGTGGAGAAAAATTGCTGTTTTTTCACCTCAATTTCAATATTTTTATTTCAGCTGTTATTTTCCGTAGGAAACACTTGTAGGATCTAAACAAATGACCCCTTGCTGAATTCAGAATTGAGTCTACTTTTCAGAAATGTTTAGCTTTCCGGGATTCAGCATTGATTTCTCACCCATTTCTGCCACTAACTGGAAGGAGGCTGAAAGCACATCACATAGTGAAAATGGGGTATGTCCCAGTAAAATGTCATTGTGTTGAAAAATTGGGTTTTCTAATTCAACTCTGTCTGTTCCTGAAAGCTGGGAAGATGGTGATTTTACCACCGCAAACCCTTTGTTGAAGCCATTTTCAGGGGAAAACCACGAGCCGCCTTCTGCAGCCCTTTTTTCCCTTTTTTTTTTTTAACGAAATTTTCTCTGTATTTTGGCTAATTTCTTGGTCTCCTTCAGGGGAACCACAAAGTCTTGGTACCTCTAGAATCCCTAGGATGTTGGAAAAAAGGACACAAATTTGGCGTGGGTAGCTTATGTGAACAAAAAGTTATGAGGGCCTAAGCGCGAACTGCCCCAAATAGTCAAAAAAAGGCTCGGCACAGGAGGGGAAAAGGCCGGCCTGCGAAGGGGTTAATGAAGTCCAAACCTATTGTGTTTACAAAAGTTACGATGTTGAGCATAACTAAGCAGATATACCCTTTTTAGTTTAGCTTTCAGTAAACGAATGCTTGCATTAACACTTGTGGATGCAATTTTGTTCAGTAATTAGACAATATATCTTCCCAGCTAGAAATTAGTCTATTTTTACATTTCAGTAGGTTACTGTAGATACATTGTTAGTAGCTGCATTGATTTTTACTTGTTTGTTAAAATCAGTAAAGATAGTCTGCTCCAAATGACTTAATATAATTTTTCTTGTAAAAGATGGACTAAGGGTTTGGTCCCAGGCATTTTAAAAAGATGGAAACTAGAAATCAAATAAACGTCTTAAACCAAGCTAAAGTCCATAAAAATACAGCACAGTGCTAAAATCAAGCTGCGACAATCACATTTTAAATGTAGAGTAAAGTATTGTATATATGGGCCCCAGTGAAAACTATCAGCCAAGTGTAATTTGCTGATCGGTTCCAGAGTTTGGATCCATATGCCAGAGAAGAGTTGAGCACCATTGGCTCTAACTTTGAATTGAGGTATAATTAAAGGACCGATCCTTTGATCACAGCTAACTGGTGGGGCAGTAGCTCTGTATTGTTAGGTGTATATATTTTTGGCACCCAACTTGTTCCAACTTTTGAAAAACAAATATTGTATTTTAAGAGCAGAGAGCCAGTTAAGCTTTTTTGAGGTATTTAGATACTTGTTAATGTTTGACCAATTGATTCTCTCAGATGAATGACAGTTTTTGTAGTTTAATAACCCAAATGCGAGACAGACAATCTGACATTTAGGTTCCCAGTTTATACTGTGCATTGCAGTAATCTTTAAGAAGATAAACAAACAACAAAGAAATGGAGATATTCAGAGCTCCTACCATCATATTCTAGTCTTCCTTGGGTACAAAGCTTGATGGTTTCCAGTTGGAAAGGGGCTGATTTCATTGCCTACTCCATCTCTGACAAAACTTAAATCTGCCTGAAAAAGAATTTTAATTTAACTTACATTTTTGATTGTCATTAATAACTGAGGAAAATTCCCCAGATGTGGTAAATTGGGGGGGGGGGCCCCGAACCGATGTTGCACTTTGGCCCGCACATAAGGCAGATTTAATTGGCAGTTGTGCGCCGAGTGGAGCGTGGCCCGCCGGGAGTGAGGGCACTGAGACAGCCAGTGAACGACGACCCAGGGGTGATAATCGTCCAAGGGCCCCAGCAAGTGAAACAGAGGCCTCTGGAGCTGAAATGGATGAGGGGCCTATCAACCGCTGGGACAGTCTGATCTTGTGGCCCAGCGGAGGAACAGACACTTGGGGGCCCTTGTGCTGTGGGCTGGCCAGCGGCACTGGGCGCTCCCCCCCCGAGTTCTCTGGGGAGTGCCCCTACATCGAAAGAGCGGTGCCTCTGACCCCCCCAGTAGGATGGAACACAACCCGTACCCGGAGAAGAGGCATCCACCTCATAGACCTTTGGTGAACAACATTGTTTACCGGGTGAGGTGTGCTTCGGAACCCCTGGCCGGCCCGGATACTTGCCACCATGGTGAACCCAAACAAGAAGAGAGACACTGGGACGGATTGCGCTGCACCGCAGTGGGCCCGACGCTTCGAGACATCCTGAAGGCAATAACAGCAAACCGGGAAGTGCTAGAAACAAAGATCCACACCCTGGGAGCTGCATTTGGCTATTAAAAGATGACCATCGTCGAGTAGCTGAGTGGGTCACAGCAGTGGAGAGGAAATTTGCCGAGGTCCTGTCCAATATAATGGAGGTGCAAGCAAGACTATCTTCAATAGAGGACAAAGTTAGATCACTTGAACAGCTTGAGACAGGATGAAGTCCCAAGTATGCGGAAAATCGCTCCAGAAAGAACAATATACCTATATTGGGAATCCCTGAAAACTCAGAGGCCTGTGATATGGTTGCTGTAGGAAGTTGGCTCTGTATGCACTATTTCAAAGTAAGGAATAGTATGCACACAGTCCACGGGTTCCCCTTAGAGGTAAGATAGTGGCAAAAAGAGAGAATTCTAATGCTCTATTTTGTGGTAGTGTGGTCGAGCAGTAGGCTTATCAGAGGAGTAGTGTTAAGCATTTGTTGTACACACAGGCAATAAATGAGGAACACACACTCAAAGACCATTCCAGGCCAATAGGTTTTTGTATAGAAAAATATATTTTCTTAGTTTATTTTAAGAACCACAGGTTCAAGATTTACAAGTAATACTTCAAATGAAAGGTACTTCTCTTAGGAACTTTAGGAACTTTGAATTAGCAAAATAGCATATACAGTTTTCACATAAATGACATATAGCTATTTTAAAACTAGACACTGCAATTTTCAACAGTTCCTGGGGGAGGTAAGTGTTTTAGTTTTTGCTGGTAAGTAAACCTTCTACGGGGTTCAAGTTTGGGTCCAAGGTAGCCCACCGTTGGGGGTTCAGGGCAACCCCAAAGTTACCACACCAGCAGCTTAGGGCCGGTCAGGTGCAGAGGTCAAAGTGGTGCCCAAAACGCATAGGCTTCAGTGGAGAAGGGGGTGCCCTGGTTCCAGTCTGCCAGCAGGTAAGTAACCGCGTCTTCGGAGGGCAGACCAGGGGGGTTTTATAGGGCAATGGGGGGGGGGGGGGGGGACACAAGTCCACACAGAAAGTACACCCTCAGTGGCACGGGGGCGGCCGGGTGCAGTGTGCAAACAAGTGTTGGGTTTTCAATAGAAATCAATGGGAGACCAAGGGGTCTCTTCAGCAATGCAGGCAGGCAAGGGGGGGGGGGGGGGGGGGCCTCCTCGGGGTAGCCACCACCTGGGCAAGGGAGAGGGCCACCTGGGGGTCGCTCCTGCACTGGAGGTCGGATCCTTCAGGTCCTGGGGGCTGCGGGTGCAGTCCCTTTACCAGGTGTCGGGTCTTTGAAGCAGGCAGTCGCGGTCAGGGGGAGCCTCTGGATTCCCTCTGCAGGTGTCGCTGTGGGGGGTCAGGGGGCTCAACTCTGGCTACTCACGGTCTCGTAGTCGCCGGGGAGTCCTCCCTGTGGTGTTTGTTCTCCACAAGTCGAGCCGGGGGAGTCGGGTGCAGAGTGCAAAGTCTCACACTTCCGGCGGGAAACGTGTGTTGTTTCAAAGTTGCTGCTTTGTTGCAAAGTTGCAGTCTTTGGGGAACAGAGCCTCTGTCCTCGTGAGTTCTTGGTCCTTCTAGATGCAGGGTAGTCCTCTGAGGCTTCAGAGGTTGCTGGACCCTGGGAACGCGTCGCTGGAGCAGTGTCTTTAGAAGTGGGGAGACAGGCCGATAGAGCTGGGGCCAAAGCAGTTGGTGTCTCCGTGTTCTCTGCAGGTTTTTCAGTTCAGCAGTCCTCTTCTTCTTAGGTTGCAGGAATCTATCTGGCTGTGTTCTGGGAGCCCCTAAATACTCTATTTAGGGGTGTGTTTAGGTCTGGGAGGGCATTAACCAATGGCTACTGTCCTTGAGGGTGGCTACACCCTCTTTGTGCCTCCTCCCTGAGGGGAGGGGGGCATATCCCTAATCCTATTGGGGCAATCCTCCATTTGCAAGATGGAGGATTTCTAAAAGTTAGTCACCTCAGCTCAGGACACCTTAGGGGCTGTCCTGACTGGCCAGTGACTCCTCCTTGTTTTTCTCATTACCTCTCCTGGACTTGCTGCCAAAAGTGGGGGCTGTGTCCAGGGGGCGGGCATCTCCACTAGCTGGAGTGCCCTGGGGCATTGTAACACGAAGCCTGAGCCTTTGAGGCTCAATGCTAGGTGTTACAGTTCCTGCAGGGGGGAGGTGTGAAGCACCTCCACCCAGAGCAGGCTTTTGTTTCTGTCCTCAGAGAGCAAAAAGGCCCTCACCACATGGGGTCAGAAACTCGTCTCTCAGCAGCAGGCTGGCACAGACCAGTCAGTCCTGCACTGAACAATTGGGTAAAATACAGGGGGCATCTCTAAGATGCCCTCTGTGTGCATTTTTTAATAAAGCCAACACTGGCATCAGTGTGGGTTTATTATTCTGAGAAGTTTGATACCAAACTTTCCATTATTCAGTGTAGCCATTATGGAGCTGTGGAGTTCGTTTTTGACAGACTCCCAGACCATGTACTCTTATGGCTACCCTGCACTTACAATGTCTAAGGTTTTGCTTAGACACTGTAGGGGCATAGTGCTCATGCACTTATGCCCTCACCTGTGGTATAGTGCACCCTGCCTTAGGGCTGTGAGGCCTGCTAGAGGGGTGACTTATCTATGCCACAGGCAGTGTGAGGTTGGCATGGCACCCTGAGGGGAGTGCCATGTCGACTTAGTCATTTTCTCCCCACCAGCACACACACAAGCTGGCAAGCAGTGTGTCTGTGCTGAGTGTGGGGTACCTAGGGTGGCATAAGACATGCTGCAGCCCTTAGAGACCTTCCCTGGCATCAGGGCCCTTGGTACCAGGGGTACCAGTTACAAGGGACTTACCTGGGTGCCAGGGTTGTGCCAATTGTGGAGAAAACGGTACATTTTAGGTGCTGGGGCCTGGTTAGCAGGGTCCCAGCACACTTCTCAGTCAAGTCAGCATCAGGCAAAAAGTGGGGGGGTAACTGCAACAGGGAGCCATTTCTTTACAGTTGCTTTCTTGGAGTCCTGGGTTCAGGAAGAATTTGCACCAAGAAGCCTTTCCTCGTTTTTTGCCCTGGATCAAACCCACAGGGTCTCTCCTCATTCTCCCAGACCTGGGGCTCCACCACAAGTGATTATCACGAGGCTCCTACATTATAAAGATAGGGACTTCATCCTGTCCCAAGCTCGGAGGAAAGGGGCAATAACGATGAGCAATAGTAAAATTATTATGGTGTTCCCAGATTACTCCAAAGAAGTCAAACTGGTGCAACACTCCAGCTAATGGGTGTTTCCTACACCATGATCTTTCCAGCCCAACTTGGAGTTGTATCGCAGGGCACCACTCTTTTCTTTAATACACCCCAACAAGCATGGACATGGATAGAGGTGCAACCCACACAGGCCCCCCAGGGAACCCCGGACTCTCGGACATCACACACAAAACGCTCCAAACATAAGAGGAGGAGGCTCCCAGGGGGACACCCCTTGGCTGAAGAGGCCAGACAGGCCTGGCATTGGGCTCTCGAGGATGTTGCAGCCTTTCATCTGGGGTTGCCTGCCAGCCCTGTTTCCCAACCTGAGGACCCGGAAGAGCTGGGAGAGAGCAATGGATCTGTTTCAAGTAATGTCATGGCACGATCAGATCATTCAAACTTATCAGATTCTGAACATGAACTTCCTATTGTCACTCCCTGCACGGCAGATGACCTCACTTGAGAGTAGCTGTCATGGGGACTTGGAGGTCGCAGCTGGCAGAACCTACTAGTACTGGGGAGGCTCAAGTAATGGTGTTTGACCCTCCAATCCCTTGATTACGATGGACAATGGCATCCCTTGTAGAGAACAGACCGCCTTTGAGTACCAGAATATCATGTTCAGGGGCTTGCCACTCCCTCACGGCCACCTATGCAGCTCCTTGTTTGGCACAGCGGGCTGCACAGCCTATGGTCCCCATCCACCGCTCAACGGTGGAGGATACCGTTCATACGGTGTCTGTTTTATTGTTTTGGTTATTTGTGGAATGTGCAGTGTATAGTGTGATGGATGCTTTCTTTCAAATGGCCACATTTGTCAGGTTCCAACCTTACCTAACTCGGTTAGTGGCAGCCCTTCTCGGCTTCCTTCCTCTCTCTCACATTAAAACATGTACACTCCCACACGCTATAACGTAATCTCCTGAAATGTGAGAGGGATTCATTCCCTAACAAAATGGTAAAAGGTATTTTCTTATCTGTCTCGCCGTGGTGGCCATCTGGCCTTACTACAAGAAACGCACACTCTTCAGAAAGAGGGATTATCCCTGCAGTGCCGCTGGAGAGGACAATTGTATTATGCAACCTAATCTGCATATATCGGGGGGTACTGATTTGGGTCAAGTCCGGGGTCCCGTTCCAATATACGGTCCATAGGGTGGACCCCAAGGGGCGCTATGTGGATTTAAGGGACCGTCTGGATGGGAAGGACAATAGTGCTCCTTAATATTTATGCCGTAAATGTCAATCAATCAAACACAAATGATAGACGGAATGCAGAACCAATCGGTAGTTCGGGCTGGACTGTTCCCATGGGGAACAGGGTCTAGACTGATTTGCATATGGCTGGGTCCAAACTTGAATGACATGGTGAGCAAAAATACTGATGGATTAAACCTAGATCTGACTGGGGGTGATTGTTTGATTTGGTCTATATTCCGTCCATCAGCTGTTCTTTTTGCATTTGTTGCCCCAAATGTCAATCAAGCTAGTTTCTTAGCTGACCTTTCTCGAAAGCTGTCCCCCTATTTGACAGGAGAGGTACCCATTGAGGTGATTTAAATTGTGTGGTATATATGTACCTAGATAGGTCACACCCCCACTGATTTATTCCCCGGTGTACAAACTAGCCCAGACATTCACAACCTGGGGGGAGAATTGGAATTTCGTCGAATCCTGGCACATCCTACACCCTAGGGCCAGGGACTACCTTTACTAGTCTCTCATATGCAATTTACATGTGTGGTTGGATAAGTTCCTGTGCACTTCACCCCTGCAACAGAAAAGTCATAACAAAGTATCTTGCCAGGACTACTTCAGACCAAAACCGCGTCATCTTCCACCTGATCTGGGGTGATGATTCTCCCCGACCCCTACCTGGAAATTTAGACCTGAAGCTTTGACCGACCCTCCCTTCAGAACAATGAGTCTACTGACTTTAGAGGTACGCAATGGGACGCATTTAAGACAGTCCTGTGGAGCCACTGTATAGATGAATAAACTGGAGTCTGTAAGACGCTGCTTCACCAGGATCAGGCTGCCAAAATTGCATTGAAATATATTGAGCTGGATACCTCAAGGGGTCTGGCTGATCGGGAGACCCTCCTGGTGGCCAAAGAAAAGGTGTTGGAGCAGGTAGAACAACTCTGATGTCATGCCTATTGAAACTATATGATAACGGTCCATGCATGTAGGGACAAAGCAGGGTGGCTCCTGGCCTGGTTAGTGGGTCACAATACCAGGAGAAATCTAATAGTGGAGATTCAAATGGATTCTGGCCTTTCGCTGACTGTGCAAGCTGATATCAATGGAGCCTTCTATAACTACTATACAATGTTGTACGAAAGCAAGTCCCAAATATCCCCAAATGAAATTAAGGCATAGTGTGTGAGGGGGAAAACCCTGGGTTTGGATGGCTTCCCGATTGAGTTCTATGTTACTTTCGTAGAGCAATTTGTACCTAAATTAGTGGAAATCTACAATGAGGCCAAGTTGTTGAAGGTCCTCCTCCCACCACCAGAGAAGCCCTAATGGTACCTATGCTAAAACCTGGGAAGCAACCTCACGACATGAAGGCCTATTGCCCGCTGTCAATCCTGAATGCAGAATACAAAATTCTTAATAGAATACTTGACACCAGGTTCCTACACTGTATGCCTCAGCTGATACATAGGGATCAATCGGTCTTCATCTTGGGCCGCACCACAGTGCTGAACATCCATGGACTGCAGTTGTTTTCTGGAAAAAGCACCGACCACAGCACCACATGCTGGGATATCATCAGTAGATGTCAAAAAAGCTTTTGACAGCCTGGAATGGAATTATTTGGCCGGGTTTCTACCTGGGCACTGGGTTCTTAAATTGGGGGCAAGATACTTTATGCGGCCTCTGGAACTAGAGTTAAGACTGGCAAACCTATATCACCAAGGTATGAGATAGGTGGCACCTGCCAGGGGTGCCCTGTCCCACCATTACTGTTCTCCCTGGCGATGGAGCCCATAGTGCTATGAACCCGCCTAGGCAAAGATTACCAGGCCGCTCAGGTGATGCCTGTATGTCAATATATGGCGCTATACGCAGATTACTTGCTGTTGTTCCTGCATGACAGTAGGGAAGACTTACAGGGGGCCCAGTGGTTACTGCAATCCTTTGGTGACATATTGGGCCTTGTGGTTAGCTGGACAAAAAACAGCCTGTCCAGGTCCTCCAGGGCATGCCCCCTCCAGTAGGTTTAGACTCTTTGCATTGGGAACCACATTGCATTACATATTTGGGGGTTGAGAATTTATCACACCCCCTTCGATGTTGTAGAAGGCAACATCGGATGAGCGATGGGTTCTCTGAAGCTAACCATGGACTTTTGGAGCACGCTCCCTTTATCAGTGATGGGAAGGGTGGCGCTATTGAAAATGGTTATGCTGCCTCGACTTCTCTATTTCACCGCATTGCCCATTAAAATCCCTCTGGCCCTTTTTAGGGAAATAGAATCCCTGACACTATCCTTTATCTGGGGAACAGGCCACAAGCGGGTGATGCTCTCCACTTTGAACGACCTACTGCGTTGGGTGGGCTAGCAGCACCGAATTTCAAAGCTTACTATATAGCGGCACAGTTGCAATACTTTACACAATGTATGAGGAGCCACCAGAACCTGCCTACTGACAGGCAGCTCAGAACACTGGCTCAGCCTTGGCTAATTCAGCTCCTTTTGGGGATGAGGGATCCGACACAATGTGTAACGATGGAGCACAAGGTGGTAGCGTATTGTTGGTGTAGATGCCTGCTGAGATCCAGAACCAAACACCCATATTCTTCTGAGCTCCCACTGCACTATTTAACGGCCCTCCTACACAGTAATAACTGGCAAGGCCTATATCAACTCGGAGGCAGGAGTGCGCAGAGTGATTTGGTCAGGGACAGTGTTATTCCCCTATAACGAGTTGCAGACGAGTTCGACTTAAACCTTTAACATTTCCTGATACACTGGGCCCTTGTGGCCACTATAAGACCACATTAGGTGGTGAGCTGGGCAGAACCAATCACACTAGAAGCACGTACATAGCCACAGCAGCGGGCATGGTCAAGGCAGTCACATGCCCGTACCATAGGATAACTAATGACTCCCTACAGCCCTTAGCAAACATATGCCAAAAATGGGAAGCGGGTATCAGTATATCCTTTACAGATGACAGATGGGATGTAATTCTGGAGAGAGTGCCCAAAATACCGCGCAACGCCAGATTCAAAATAATAAACTTTTACATTATACACAGAACTTACTTAACCCCTCATAGTTTGACTAGAATGCTTACAGTGACTGAGATTAATTGTCCAAAATGTGGCCAAGTGAGGGCAGATTTCCTTCATATGCTTTGGGGTTGCCCTCAACTTCTTCACTACTGGCAGGAAATAGTTGGCTCCCTCTCGACATTGGTTGACAGAGATGTACCTCGAGACCCAGACTACTGTCTTTTAAGTGACTTCCCTTACACCCCTAAAACATCCAGCAAATTCATGAGGTTCATATTGGGCAAGCGGGAGATTACCCGTCATTGTAAATCCCCTCAGGCCCCCAGGCACAAGCGTGGCGCAAGGAACTCCTGAGTTGGGCGGATTATGAAGGTGAAAAATTGACCTTGGAGGTCCTGGGAAGTAGTTTCCCCTCAGATGGGGCCAGGGCATGACGATAGTTGAGGAATTCAAACAAATCGTCCCAACCCCCTCCCCCCCCGCCCCCACCCTCCCCACCAACTTCCTAACTAGATCTACATAGGGGGAGGAATGGGAGGGGTAATTACGGGAGATCGCTCAGATCGGGGTTTGTCATCCAACGGGGCGAGTTAGCTGTTCTGAGGAGGGGGCTAGGTGCTAGGAGGCATGTTTATCGATCTGCACTGTACAAGGGGGGGGGGTGATTCTAGGGTGAATTGGGGAGGGATTAGGGGTGTTTGGGTTACCTGGGTTGGCCTCTTGGCTTGTATGTTGTTACTGATAACTGAAATTGGACTACTGTTCATTGACTGACCTATGAGCTTGCCCAGAGTTCTCGTTCAATACACGAATAAAAGTTGTTTAAAAAAAAAAAAAAAAGAGAGATTAAAAGAAAACATGAATAAGGGAGGTCTGCTCTTCAAAAATGTGTTGGTTTGTTTAGTAAAGCACAGTCCTGCCAAGTACTATGCGTCACTGGTTAGAGTAACACAGTTTAATTCTGATGTCCATATCACTAAATGCTAAGGTCATGCAGAACTAGCTAGCTCCAGTCTATGGGCAGCAAGGCAGTGCAGCTCTGAGATTAGTGGTTTAGGTAACTGAACTCCCTCAACAGCGTGCATGATGTACTGCACCAGGCAGTAGTTTGAGCCAGGCCCAGGTCTAGGACAAGTGAATGGTTGCTATGGAAATCAGCCTACACCTGGTGAAGTTGTTTACTATGTAATTAACTCATGTTGGTTACAGTAACATTGTGGAGCTGCTTCGGAGGCCTCAGACCCCAACTCTCACTTACCCCACATCATGTGGCATCCTCCTTCTGACCCCACAGTAATTATGTCTATGCGCCAGAGTCCTCTACCCGTGTTACACGGGCCACGGAGTTAAAAGCTCCCTCAACAGCCCAGCAAGCAACTTCGCTGAGCACTTCTAAAAGCAGCAGTAGTTGCATCTTAGCAGCATTTGTGATGTTCCGCTGCTGCTTAGTGCACCGGATGGTCCCTGGTCTGCAATTAAGCAGTTTCAGGTGAGTAATAACCATGCACAGGACCAGAGGCCCTGTCCAAATAACGCTCCTAGGTTATCACTCGCTAAATGGAAAGAAAAGACTTCACCCAGTCCTCAGTACTGCATCACTGGCTGCAAAATTGAGTGCTGCACCAGTGGGTACAGCTGACGTCCTGGAGCCACAATAGTAAAAAGCAATTGCAATGCAATAAGACTCACGTTTGCTTGAGTTATTGCTATTGGCGTAGTAAATGCATAACTGGACTTTTCTTGCTGCATACATTGCTCAGCTATGCCACATCATTCCAGTGGCCCTGCATATAACTAAAGCACTTCCATTTACCTTCGTCCTCTATCTGCAGCACAAAACTGAAAATATTGCCATTATTTATTATATTTATATTTTTTGGGGGTCCCCCGCCATCTAGTGGGGGAACCCAGAGATGACCTAGACCGAGGAGGCTGTGCTGACCGTTTTGATGGTGGTCCCATTGTCTTAGAACCACCACAGCTGAGTTATGGGCCAAAATGTTTTGTAAAAGGAATGCCCCGCAAAGCATTATAAAGCGAGTTTCCGAGTGCAGCAGATATTGTAGCATCTTGACTGTAATGCTCAGAATGGCCCCTAGAAGACATAACAATAAAAATAGCATTTGGAAGAGACATGGTCATGTAACCATATAGTCATCCCCTAGAGAGCATAACTACGTGAGAAGAATACACATTTTCAGGCTTAGCAGGCCTACTGCAATGATCTTACAAACAAGGCCCTTAAAAATACAAACTACTCTCAGCCCTAAAACAATCATTCCAGCCAAAAATCACTGAAACGTGGGAGAGGTTATTATTTTGGGGTCCCCCCCACCCAGTGTGGTCACCCTGTGGTGACCTAGACAGAAAGTGTTGTGATGAAGGTTTTGGTGGTGGTCCCATTGACATAGGACAATCACAGGCTGAGTTGTGGGCCAAAATGTTTTGTAAAAGAAATTCCCCGCAAAGCATTATGGGGTGAGTTTTCAGAGTGCAGTGAATATTGTAGTATCAGCACTCCTTCTGTGCCGGCAGAACAGCGTTGAAGATGTCTGGGTTTTTTTCCTGTTTAAAATGTTCCAGTTTGTCTATTTTTCAACTGCTACACTTGTACATAAGCGGTACTCATGTAAAGCACTCCTTCTATTGAGTTCACGCTATAAGAAACTACAAACAAATACAGTTGTATGTTTTTCTTTTTATGGAATTTAGGTGGTTTCAGCAGTAAGGAACCAGTACCTCTGGATACCCGCAAGCCACCAGATAACTTAAGTTTTTGTGCAAGATGCCTCCGGGGGAGGGGAGGGGAAGTAGAGCTTTGTGCGTCATGCAGGCATTTTTTAAATGAATCCTCGCCTCCAATGGGAGCCATTTTAGAGATTTCAAATCAGACGTGATGTGATTGTTTCTTTAAGTTCCTGTGATGAGCCTAGGGGCAGAGTTAAGGGGAGGTCCTTGGTAGTGCCAGGTTAGATCTGGAAGGCCACTGAGGGTTGCACATCCATACACCATTATAGGTATCACTAGGGTATGAACAGCTGGCTTGAGGTCATCCGGTGGTAGAAAGGGTTTTATGTTTCTAAAGATATTCATGTTGGAGTTCGCTCCTTTGTTGGCAGCGCTGATGTGCTCCTGCGTGTTTGTTATTGTCAAGTGTTATTCCCAGAGATCACATTGAATCAATAATGGGAGGTATGCAGTTCAGAGCTGTTGGTTGTTTTATCCATTCTGCGATGTCCAGGGAGTGATTGGGTGGGGCGATTAAGAGGAATTCTGTTTTGAGAGCGTTAGGTTATAAATTAGCCAGTTTGGAGGTTTTTTGTGAGGTTGTGTTGAGAGATTTAATGTCTTCCGGGGAAGAGATTTTCAGGTACAATTGGGTGTTATCAGCATACATGTGGTAATGAATGTTAGATAAATTTAACAGTTCAGTTAGAGGTTCCATGAACGGATTGAAAAGAGTGGGTGAGAGCTTGGGCCCCTGTAGGTTCCCTAATATGACCATTGTAGGGTTAGATAAGGATATATTTACCCTGAATCGTTGAGTTCTATTGTGGAGAAAAAAAAGCAAACCAGTTAAGGACTGCACTAGATAGACCGATCCGACATTGAATTAGTTCTAAGAGGCGGTCATGTTTGACCCGATCAGAGGCCGATGAGAGGTTGAGGAGGATTAAAAGGCAAGATTCATTCTGATACAACATTTTTAGAGCGTCATCCACTATGTTTGTGAGTGCTGAATCAGTGCTGTGGTCCTGACTGAAACCAAGTTGGAATTGATCTAGGAGGTTGAAATGTACTATCTGCTTGCATAGTTGTACATGGGCACACTTCTTGAGTAGCTTCGCCAGTGTCGGAATATTAGAGATTGGGTGGAAGGTTTTTTGGGTCTGATTGATCTGCTGTGGCTTTTTTCAAAATGAGGGTAACCTGCCCCACTTTAAGGCAGTTGGGAATCAATCCTTGAAGTAGTGATGGGTTCACAATCTTGGTCCAAAGAGGAAGTAAGCACATTTTGAACTTGCTGAAGAAGTTCGCTGGAAGAGGGTCAGTGAGGGTTTTAATGTTGTGAGAAAGGTGCTTTTATTGATGGTTCTGAATATGTTCCATGATACATTGTTTTTGGTGGTGTGCATTGAGTGACCTGGTGGCTCACCAGTCGGGGCGGAGAGGTGTGAAATACAGGTGCTCCCTAGCTAACCACAAATCGTTTTCAATATTTCTTATCTTTTCCATGAAGGAGACAAACTCCTAACAGTTTGGTTGTGCATAAGACCCCACAGGGGAATGGTTTGGTTGCCTGTTGGATTGTAGCTGGAGAAACTCAAACGTATTTTTTTGGGACGATTTCTAGCTTTATCTAATTGGTTTCTAAAGGAATTTTCTTTCAAACTTCATGTGAGTCAATGTTCCGCATGGAGTTATTGTATGTCAGATCATTCAGGTTTGTTACCACGCTCCTTTTCCAGTGTTTGGGTTTCTGAAAGCGGTGGGCGTGGTGAAAGTCCACAGAAGTAAATAACACGTCGAAAGACCGCACATGCACACTGCCTAGGCTCTACCTAAAAAGGTCAGTAAAAAATAATCATGTGCCAAAGAGCAAGGCTGCGCATTAATTTTGAGGTACATTTTCCATCCTCTGTCCAAGTAATTAATACCTCTAATAAAATTCTTAGCCCATTCGAGTTATATTCTTGGTCTTTATGAGTGGCACTGACTTGAATTGGTTATTTTGGCCACTTCTGCAGTAACATTAAATATTTGATTTCCCTAAAGAAAAAGAAAATCGGTGAAAAGTTATTGTCAAAACGGCTGCAGTCTTTCGGCTTGGAGAAAGACTAATTACAAGTAGCTAAGGGAAAAGAAACTTGCATGAAAAAAAAATTCCCATGATTTCCTGCTTAACCCAGAACTTGATATGAAGTTGTAGGCATGTCATGGCCACAGACTGATATGGCTCCTTCACTTCCCTGGCTCACTTCTAGGTGGATGAGACACCCAAGGTGCTTGCAATACAAAAACAATGGTGCATTAAACCTCTAAGCAGGATGGTTCACTTCTGCTAATCTTGAGGCCTGTTTTGCAGACTCACTATTGCAATGTGTGTTTATTAGTTATACTATGTCAAAAAAATCAGTTGTGGTTTAATGAATCATTCATCAGCACCGGGTCCAGATTCACACAGTGGGAGGAACATTTGTGTAGCATAGCTGCTCAATAAGGATAGCAATAGTTGGTGACTGCAAAACAACATGAGCATACCATCTGTTTCAAGGCTATTCAGACTACTCCCATTTTACAAAAAAATGGTCTCTTACTTATATTTACCTTACTTCATGTAAATAACTGCTTTCTTGAACTCACTTTGAAGTGTTGCTCAAAGTGCACACATAAGACAGTGAAATGTCACTCACAGATACACTGAAAACCTGTAAATTTCACACACAAGCAAAGTGAGAACATGGCAGCTGTGAAGGCAGAGGGAAACTCAGGAGTTGTGAAGACTTCCCAACACCCAGTCTGTGGCTCTGGCTACCACATTATCAACATACCAGAAAGTGTGTGCATTGCGAGAGGGGGGAAACCTCTGTTCTTTCTCTGGCTAGAGGCTCTGCCTCTCATTCCCTACAGAACTCCATATATCCTGAGGCGAGGGAGAAAATGATGCCATGAGTAGGGGCACTGGAATATTGATGTGAGCTAAACTTTGTCTTCAAAGCCAACTCCATCACCATTAACTTAAGTGGTGCTCTCAACAGTCCAGTACTGTATTTTTCAGTGAATATATGAAGTTAACAATTACTTAAAAATATGTTTGAAAGAATAGTCTGCGAATTGTGGCTTTACTTCTTTAAAGGGCGTTTATCCATAAAGTGAAACAGATCTGAAGAAGATGACCAATATTAGCATGTTAAAAATCAACTTATGAAGAATCTAATTTACTCTTATTTTAATGCCCAACAATTACAGGCTGCCTTTTATTTTAACTTTTCTTTAGCTTGTACAACATGTTATCGAGATCAATTTTCTAATGTGTACCTGAAAAATGTACTGGTGTATTTTCCAGTAATTTATCAGCCGCCTGAGTCATCTCCTAACTTTCTGCCTGTTGTCATCAGTGCAGCTGCATTGTTGGTGTTTTTTTATTTTTATTTTTTTATTTTTTTTTACACTTTATGAAACTTCAGAAAGTGCTGACTCACTTGTAACTGTGGCAATATCTATTTTGTTTTGTAGCGCACATGACAATGATGTCAAGGAAGCAAGCAAGCAAAAAGGACAACTTGGACTGTCGTCTACTGCATGTATATTTCAGACTGTTTCACAAACTCCGCATCATATACAACAGCATATACCTCAGTGTCTTCATCAGCCACACCAAACCCAGCTCCAGTTTCATTACCCAGCATCACAGTCGCAGAGCTGCCAACAAGTGGTGTCAACAGGCCACACATCCTATCCACTACAGACTTGTCCTGCTGCCATACCAGCCAGTGTTCATGCCAGAGGGCAAATCCAGGCTAGCACAAGTATGTCATTGGCGGTGCCAGTTGACGTTAAACCTTGCATTGGTGTTTCTTACAACCGAAGTTACCAAGTTAATGGACACTTTCCCTGCATAACACCCTGCTTTGAGAGATGATGACACCAGATGCGTTTTGGGCATGTGTTTATACATCGGTATAGCACGGTTCCCAAAAGTAGAAATAAACATTTCAAGTGTTTAAATGCTTTAATGAAAAGAAAGAGGTCTTAACCGAAGGGATGCAATAAGACTATTAATCATTCCTGCAACTATTACTCAGCATTCTGACCCAAAAAACAAATGGTGCTTGTAGTTTCGAAGGAGCCTTGGTATGTCTGAATATATGGTGCACCTTTCATTGGAAGGCAAGTCTGTAAGCACTTGTGGTAGGGAAGACTGGCTATGGCTATTTATGCAGAACAATTGCAGTATTATATCATAACGCCATATTTATTTCAGAGTGTTCACTACTTGGAGCATACAATAATTTTCTTTTGTCTACCACTGTAGAACAATTTGAGCCCATTTTGTACTTGTCATGTGATCTGAAATATAAAGATTCACTGGGATGTGGCAAGCATATGCTTAGCAATCTTATACTGTCTATGGTGCTTTTATCATCTTATGTATCTTTTTTGATCTGGTTAAAAATAGTAACCAACTTGAGCAATAACTTTATTCCTCAGGACATAAAAAGTAATATTCCAGTTTTTTTGTGCTGTGACACAAACACACTCAGGGAGTGATTTTGTTGAAAATATCCTGTGCCTATTGTTGCATTAATGTGCATATCACTTTTTTTTTTTTTTAACAGAACGCTTATTGTAAATGGAACAAGGCAGCAATTTTTCGAAAGTAATTAAATGACAAAGGATATTGTACATGGGACATGAAATATGAAGAAGCATTTTGCAAATGTATTTTACCATAGTCTCATTGCACTTTCTTGTACAGAACTGAAATGTCTGCAGTTGTCTACGTGTGTCAGAGAAAAAAGACTTGCATGTGGGCAGTTTCGTTTAGTGAACACTTTTTCTGGGGACTTGTTTGAACCTTACTGAGAAAATTTACATATGTTTATGATCCATGCCATTGGCAAGGCAGTTGAGAATATTCTAAGTTGTTTATGATGGACAACAAATATTGATGTTGTCAAAGTGAGCAGTGGTATAAAGTCTTAGGATAAATTATCCATGATGCTACTGATGACTGGTTACTTTTTCTACAAAATATTGTAAAATATGTTTTGTGAATGTGATCTACATTTTAAACAAAGCTGGCAAGTGCTACCTTCAGCTCGTAAAGATGGAGAACTTGGTAGCTTTGCACATCACTCCATCTTTCTAAAAAAACACTAGTTAAATGTTTCGAGGTCAAGTATTACTCTTAAAATGACACCAGAGCTAACTGGCAATGTAGTAAAAGTGGTACAGTGAACAGATTAGGAGCATATCAATTGTTTTATGTATTATGTCTAAAACCAATTTGCCAGCAAATTTAATTTAGGTGGGATTGGGCCCTGGCTCTTTTGTACTGATCGATTACTTTACCTTATTGTTGGCATGATGTTTATGTGGAAAGCACCAAACTTGGGATGGTTGTGCTCTTATTGACGTAATCAGTGGGCAAGAGAATATGTGCAGTGCAGTTTGTTGTTACAAACGCCTGCACGTTGTGCAAGATCACAATATCGTGAGTTTCTAAGGATACATTTGCAAAGAATCTTCAAGTAGGCCATGGCTTTAATATAGTTCCAGAAAGGCTAGTGAAAATAATTTCTTTATTCGCACCCAGGAATGGCATCCCTAGTTTTTTCATCAGTGTAATCAATGGACTTAGATCTTTACATTTATCTATATGCATACCAACTAACTCCTCCAGGCAGACATTTTTGTACAACTGAGACTTTACAGCCATGCGAATTTAAAAGCAAAAACATATATTTTAACATATTATTTCAAAGTTAAATTCTAGGACCTTCGAAACTACCTCAATTCATGCTGTTTTGTGCATGTAATTTTGTGTTTAAGAACTATGCTTAAAAGAACACTAAGTGGTTATCTGCTGAACGTTTGCAAAATAGTTTTAGATGTTTTGGGGCCTCAGTTCAGTCAGCCATAAGTCATTGTACGCTTCGTTTTGGGGACCAGTAACACGTCTTTATTTGATTTAAAATAATTATAGTGACTAACATCTGTAGCATTTTCTTCAACTGGAGAGGGTGGTGATACTTCAGTGGAGAGTCATATCTTAGTAGTAGCCAGGAGCATTGGTAGGCAAGATATTGCAATTTGAAATTCCTAGAATTTTCTTTTTATTATTTATTAAATAGTGTAAGAAAAACATAGATTGCAATCCTATTAACAGTATATATTGATTATAAAAACAGGAGAACAATATGCGCCATGAGCCTTAAAATGCATTTTTAAAACTAGTGGATTATCACGCACAAGTTGTGGATGATTAGTTGAGATCCTGTTTAAAGTACATTCAGTTACTAAACTGAGTATTGCCACAACAACATATTCTGATTGAGTGCTGTGCACTTATTTTTGCTATTTTTCTTTCTTTTTTTTAAATAAAATTAGATTTGGGTAACTTTTGTCTTTTGGTATCTTTTCTTAACTTTCTGGAATAATGACTTGTAGGAGAACATACTTTTCCCCCACTCTCTCGATCTTCCATCTCGTACACAAACTCATTTTGTTATGGTACTGCAGTTACCCCATTTAGTGTGTTGCTAAAAAGGTCTAAACTTCTCAACCGCTTCACCATTCACATCAGCCATGGTCTACTTCTCAATGGCAGGTACAGCTTCAACCCTTAGTATCTGTGCTTAACAGCTGAAATTCTGTGTCTTTCTTTCTGCCAGCAGCTTCACTATCATTGACTCTGTGACTCCTTGCTTCAGAGCCCCATTTAACGCCTTCACTTCCCTAAAAATCTACCTCCATCAATCTTCTTATTCCCTCTCTTTATCGCCCTCATCTACCTGTTCATCTTTGCTGACATGGCTAACTGCTCATCCATTCACCTATGACAACATGAAAATTCTTGTTCGAACACCTAGGCAGTGTTCACAACCTGCCCATTGCTGAATTTGACTCCTTTTACGGTACACTAAAGTTCACTCTGTGTGTCCTTTGCTCACTTGATTCCCTCTTGTTTGTGTGCATCACTCGATCAAACACCCCACTATGGAAAATTGGCACCTTCAGAAATGGCAAAACTGTCTCAGATGAAAATCTACCATTTTTCCCCTTTACCACCCCCCCCTACCCCCCACTTGCCAAAGGCCTTCTCAAAGTACCTGCTTCCAAACCTTGCCTCATCGCATACTGCTTTAAAACTCAATTTTATATCCCAGCCTAAGATACATATCCACAATTTCCCTTTCCACCCCTTTCCATCCTTCTTTCATAGTGAATTTCAATGCAATTTTGTTAACATTAAGGTCCAAACATTCTCCATTTTGTCTGATCTCCCCAGTTCTCCACACCAGTTCTACACCTTCTCAATTTACCCACTTTATTCCCTTAAGCCAATCCCTTTTACCCCTCATCAAAACCATTTACCTCCTCACTTGCCTCCATCTGTCTTTAATCCCTGGTTTCAGCAGACTAACATTTCATTTATGTATAGGGGCCATCCTACAGTGAAGAAACAATCTGCTATTTCTAGAGGCCCCTCCAACTACTATTCTGTACCACTCCACCCCTTCTGGACCACCATGATAGACATTCAGGTCCTCCCCATCAACAAACCTCTGTTATTGGTGTTATGGTCAGAGAAAGCAGACTGAGGAAGCTGCCTCTTGCTTCCCTTTTCGCTGGATACTGTAATACCCTCTCCTGTCCTGTTAGTTCATCTTTCTTAAAAGATCTACATTCAGTATTTATATTCATGACATACTGTTATCAGCCCTGTCAAGTTTAGGCATTTTGGCTGTGCATGATACTGTTTCTCCGTGATGCTCACTGGTCATTGTGAAAAATGAATCCAACTCCATTCCTGTTTGCTATTAATCAGCAATAGTTTATTTTCAATTTTTTTCCAAATTGTGTAAATAGTTTCTAAAGCATCATCTTTGCTTGAGGATAAAACTCCTCAAGTTAAGCATGTGTAGCATTAATCATTTTTCATTTTCAGTAGTTTTAACCCTCTTGATATGGATCAAATCATGTTTTAATTACTTTAAAATTATGCATAATTGGACAGCTAAACAAATTACATGAATATAAAAAATATTTGAGAAGTTGCACATTTGTAATACTAAACAATGCACAGTACTCTGTGATGTGCAGCCTACCACTCAAGTTTCATAAATTTTTCCATCTAAGGTCACTAGATCCAATCCTCGCCTTCTTACTCTACTAACTTCCTGTATGCCAACTACACCAGAGGATCAAATTCTTATGCTTTGACAATATCTCCTGACCTGTATACATCATCTGGAACTTGTGTTATCCAAATGTCTAGTTTGCAAGACTTTCTACCAACTACTGCTTATCCCTGCTCATGGAGTACTAAGTTGCTGTATACGGCATCCCATGAAAGCAAACAAAATAGGTATTTCAAGAGCAGGTAAGTTTCTGTTACATGGTTTTGATATCAACACATTCAAATGTATCCTCGTCTGCCTTACTGGCATTGGAGTTTGGTGCATGTTTGGGTGAGGTTTATATTCATTAAAGTAAACTTTGTGTGACCGGTACACTTGGTGTTCGATGTATAGCACATGCTGTGTATTTTCCCATCATCTAGAAGTGGGTTTGAAATGTTGCTGCTTGTGTTTATTCTTTGTTTTGTCGTGTGTTATTTGACTCGTAACCATCCTCCGGAAACTCACAATCCCCCCCGGGATACAGACTCCCGCCTATATTATTTTTGTTGAGGGTGGTTTCCCCATCATTTCATATACACAGATCCAATCTATATTGAAGTGCAGAAAATACTGGATCGAAACAAAATTGATACAAAGATGACTGGAGATGGATTATTGTGGTTTTGTCCTAACCACTTCAGATTGTATTAAAATAAGGCAGAAGGAGGGTGGGTGCTAGAGAGCACACCTTTTAAATTCTGCCCTGTAACACTGGTTTCTCTTAGGCATGTTAGGCAGAAATGGAGCATAAATAGCTGTGCTGAGTCATCGCCTCCCTTGCCACCCCCTCCCCACCACCACAATGGCATATGGAAATGCGTACAACCAACTCACTGAAACAGAGGACAACAGAATCATCTTCAGTTGTTTTAGATGAGAAGGATTAGAGACCATCTCCATTCCATGTTGAGAGATTTGATGCTGGAGACAATGAAGCTCCAAGAACATCCCAGAAGGCTGCAATCAGTAGGACGAATCCCACGCTTAGATTACACGCATCAAAATAAACATGAGATCAAAGCATCTACAGTCATGTTAATTTTCACAAATGGCTCCTAAATGTTTCTTGAAATTTGAGATCGGACTGAAAAGTATGGGTCCGCTACTGGACCTAAATAGGCTTGGAAAAGAGGATTAAGTCCAAGAAACAGACAGAGGATCTTGTTCAGAGTCCCAGAAAGACCTCCAAATGAGAATATGAACTGAATTTAGGTTTGGGAAAAAGTCCTACTTAAACATACGAGTCAGGCACTGAATGTACCTCAGGACTGTTGAATTTAATAAAAAAAAATCTAATCCATGGGACAAGTTGCTTCATAAATATGCTTGGCCTGTAAAAAAAATAAATCTACTTGTCCCGTTGGTGCTATGTATTATGGCAACAAATTATAGCAGTATTCTCATAGAAGAGCTCTGATAATAGCCTCTTTGTTTATGCCAGGGGCCAATACTAAATTAGGACTTGAATACTAGCAAATTCCTTATTTTCCCACCTTTCCACAGATCTGCATACTGGGGTTGGAGGAAGCAGTAAACCACAGTTCCAGGGTTGGAATGAATTGCATGTTTTAAGGGTTTTTACCAGCTCTTCTCTAATTTCTTCCCATACTGAGAAAGGTTGGACATTTACTCCTGCTAAGGGCGGAAGTAGAAGTTCTTCCAGGGTTGGGGGGGAAAAGTGGTTGGAAGGAAAGTGAACTACACATGCATATTTGCTTGTGCTAAAATACAGTCCACAAATATTTTCTAGGAGTAAAAGTTTCTGGTCTACTTCAGTAAATTCTTGTGAATTCATGAAACCCTTAATTCTGCCCTGATGCAAAAAATATAGCATGGGTGCCCTTTGTTGACTTTAAGAATTGGGCCCCTAATTAGGTCTGGTGTTAACAAAGACCTTTTTGTTTTTATTAAAATTTAATTTCTCTCTCTAAATATCTACCAGCTGCCTGCGAGTTATAGCATTCTGCTCTTTCACAAGGAGCACATTGACACAAAAAGTCGTTTTGTTCAGTGCAAGGAACTTCTTTGGCAATGTGTGCTTTGTGAGACCAAAACATATTTTTGCTTTTTGCCAGTGTTTGTTACAGGTGTGAGAGTCAGGCAGCTCCTGCAACAATAAAGGTTTTCCAAAAGTCATGTCAATACAAGACACTTATTGACAAACCAAAATAGTGACCGCCAATTTTGGATTGGTTGGCTTTTCCAATGCTTCCTAATTTTCATGTTTTCAATAATGTTGTTGAAACTGGTTACACAGATTTTCTATTATGAATATTGTTTGGAAATACTAGCATGCATCAACACACTTTACTAAATGATGCTTCAAAGAAATGGCACCTAAAATATCACTGTAATTTAGGAAAACGTTTTTGTTCAATGGTTGCATTGTTTCTCTGAACATTTTATTTTGGAAGCCATCGGTTGAGCAGTCCGAGCTTTCAACATTTATTTACAGCTCTCACCCTAATAATAAAGGCTTTACACTAATGAACCATAAATCCAAGTGTGAACATCATTAACATAGAAAAACAAACATTACCTCAACTGCAGACCGTTCCCTTCCATGTAAATTGGCAGCCAGAGGGTTTGTGCTGCAGGGGGTTGTGCCTACTTTGTCCCAAGGGCAAACTAAGTATAAAAACATGTAGTCCTTGACCCCAAACAATATGTCCTGGGCGTCTAGCTATAGGAATTTCACACTCCTGTACCTGAAACTGAAATAAGTGTGTGTTTGTATGCGCGTCTTTCAAAAAGAGGCATTACTCTCAAAAGACACTGCTGATCAAACTGAAGTCCAAAGACAGCCAATGGCTGTTGGGGAATTGAAATAACAAATATACAAAATGTGCCCCAGTCGAGTGTAGATCCACAATTCCATGAACAATCTACAGTTAATGTATTTGTGTCAGGTGTGTGTGTATATGTATGTATGTATGTGTGTGTGTGTGTATATATATATATATATATATATATATGTATATATGTATATATATATATATCTTGGAAATTGGATGACTGCTTGATGGGATTGAAACAATGCTCAAGCAGTAACAAAAACCTCTGTCTGGGTAAATCCCAACTAAATCCCAAATTAACCTGTGCTTAAACCTCTGGTAGCTTGGCAAAAAAGCTGTCAGGTTTACCTTAGAGGCAATATGTAAAGTATTCATGCAGACTTCAAACCATAATAAAGTGAAAACACAACATAAAGATCACATACATATTTAGAGAATGTAGAGTAAAATGTAATAAACTGAGACCAAAATGACAAAAATCCAATCAGTATAACCGGAGATATGCAATTTCTAATTTTTTGGTAAAAACAGTGCCTAGAAGCACAAAGCGTCAACTGTGGTTATCTGGTTGCTCCAGATGGGACAAAGTCACAAGTTAACGCCAACCACAATGAAGCATGGGCCACATATACAGATTACATCTGCTGAACAAAGTACCCTAAAGCCTGGTTGTGAAACTCTGCAAGATCACTTGTTGAGGATACGTTGCACAACGATGATTCTGAGGAGCTTTAAATTTGATTGTGATTTGGGGGAGGGGGCTTAAGTTTTTTAGCTTTTATAAGGGAAACCGGTTGCACTGTTAAGTACATTTTTTCTCGGTTTGTGAAATTTGCACTATTGATTTATTTTGTCATGTGGCCTAGTCTGCCCATGTCCATCCAGCCTGTACGAGACATTGGTTAAATGAAACAACTGTTTCTATGATATATGTTGTTTTAAAACATAATTTAGGCCACTGATGGCATTAGATTAAATGCTAAATGTGTTTTTATTTCACAGGGTTTTTTGTGCAAAAAGTGTATTTTGGTGGATTAATATTTTGATACCTTGGGAAGATGTGTTAGAAAATGTTTATAGCTGGCTTCGTTTTCATTTTTGGCTGAATTATTGGTAGCATTTTCTTCTTTATTAACAATGCCTCTTTTGTTTGCTGGCTAAGTGCATATTTGTCTGGGCCGGTGTGTGTTTCCCTTAGGCCACTATTTTGTCTTTGTTCTCCATGCCATATGGCCGGCCTCCATTTTGTCTATTGAGTGCACAAAGGCCTGCATGTGTTCTTTGTTGTCCATGCCTCCTTGCTTCTTGTTGTTTGAACTTCTGGCCGTCGCCCATTTTGTGTAGCCAGCCATTGCGTTAAAAACATTTTCCCAGTTATCAAAGCCATTTTTCTGGGACATTGATGGAAGGCTATGCCTTTTTTTTTTTCTTTTCATTATTTTTACATTTTCCCCCAACATGAATTAATTTGTCTGAGGGCCATTGTAGTACGGCTCACCTTAAAGGCACATAAAGTAAACTTATAAATCTGTATGTTATCCTAATTGAAATATGTTATGGTTTGCATTGGAATGGATATGCTATTGTTAATTGTTTGGGGGTAACCCTACAAAATTATGTTATCTGTATGCATAATTCAAACTGCAAAAATTTGATGTTTTACTGCATGTTTTTCTTGTTTGTTTGCTTTTAGGTGCACAAGAGACATCACCCACAGTACTGCCAGACAGAACACCGACACACTATAACACACACCATGCATGCCACCTGAGTCTACCTCTGCTTTCTCTTGTGCAGCTAAGTGACAGCTGACAGAGCTTGAAGATGGCCCCAAAGAAAGGTGTTCCTGCCACAAACCTGACCAGGTAGGAGGCGAAAAAGCAGATTGCCACCACGGGTGTGCCGCCCTCCTCCGTTTTCAGGAAATGTAGTGTCTGTCGCACTGTCCTCTGGGCAGCAAGCTGGGAGCAGCACTCCCACATCAACAGCACCACTTCAACCTAAACCAAAAAAAAAACATGTCCTTCAGTGAGGCAGCCACTGCAATCATGGCGAGAAGCAGCGAGTCTGAATTGGATTTGTCTCCGCTAGAGTACCAAATCATCACAGGAAACTGAGAAGTGGGCAGCAGGCCTTCCTGAAGTAGGAGTAGAACAGAAGGCTCACTCCACCATCTCCAAGCCCGCCTTAATGATCTGTACAAGAATTGGACCCCAGTCGAATCCGAGACCTGCTATGAGAGGCAGGGGAAAAGGAAGTTTCCTGAAAATCTTAGCAATATGAAAAGTGACATTAATGAGAACGAGCTACTGATTGCCAGTGTGGTAGGCAGCTTAGAGGACACCAAGATGACCCCTCCTATTCAATATTGTCAGAGGAATATGGCACTTAGTTCACTACCACAGCCAGCATCTATATCTGTAGGGTCCCCAGTGAGATCTGCTTCCACCACTACCTCATCTGAAGTACATATTGCAGAGAGGAAAATGACACACCCACCTACCTCCAGTTCTTCAGTTATTGGCAATGGCACACTAAATAAAAAAAGTTCTCCCCAGTTTGGGACTTCTTTACAGTTAGCAAGCAGGAGAATAACGTTATAATATGCTCCATTTGCCAGGAGAGTGTTTGTCAAGGTAAGCCTGGTTCACACTATGGTACTGAAGGTCAGACGTCCCATATGAAAAAACATCATGTACTCTGGTGGGAAGAGCGTCCTAAAAAGATAGCTGGTGGTGGTGGTGAGAGAGGGGAAGCAGCTGGGAGCACTGGTAATAGGAGGTGATAATTAAGAAGAGGATGACTGCTTTACACAAAGCAGCCATGTCCCCTACAATGTGCCAGCATCACCCACATTGGAAACCTCCAAATGCACAAGACTCTGATGTAGACAGCACTGCATATAGATACATCCCCCAAGATGTACATTGAGTTTACCTCCTCCTGGTTCTTTCTGGAAGTCGCCTGTGTCATTGGCACCACAAAAGAGAAAGAAAAAGTCTAAGCTACTGTTACGAGGATTTATAGGCAGGAGAGGCCCTTAAAACGCAACCACCCAAGGGCACATTTGTACAACAGAAAGCAGGCTCAAATGTTAGTGCAGGACTGTCTCCCTTTTACTTTTTTTGGAATGAGTGGGATTTTTAGAATTTGTGGCACCATCTGCACAAAATGGAAGCTTCCAATCTGGATTTATTTTGCTGTTCCAGTGTTTCAGGGTTATGTGCTGCAGTTGGATGGCCAAGGTATGCAGCAGAGTGTTCTTCACACTATCCACCTGATGACAGACATGTGGATCAGTTGACAAGCACCTGATTACATGTGTATCACTGCACAGTGGATCTTTTTTGTGGGGGTAAGGCAACCGCTATCTGCATGCCTCAGCGCTGGAGGGTTTTAAGGGCGTTCAGCAGTATTCAACAGTAGCAATGTTCATAATCCATAGAGAAATCCCATGCATCTGCAAATCTCTTAACAGCAAAGTGTTTGAACGGCTTTGAGCCAGAGGTTTCAGAATTGGATTTGGTGCCACAGACAATGCAGTAATGTAGTCAAGGCCTTGATATTTGATGGATATTTCAGGGTCCTGTGTTTGGGGCATTGCTTCAATCTGATTTACTGACTAGGTCTTTTTTTCCTTACAAAGTTCTGCACACATACTGGCCAACAGCAGAAGAATCAACACTCATTTCAGCCTTTTAAAGCTTGGAAGCAGTTGAGGGTCATTCAGCATGCTAATAGAGGACCGATTAATGCTCTCATACTGGAGGTACCAACACTTTAGAACTTGACATACTACATGTTGCAGCACAGACTGATCACTGACTGTCATTCAAAGAGGATGGGAAACAACTGTGAAAAGCATGACCGTGAAGATGGACAAAGGGGGGCTAGACAAATGTATGACCCAAATGCTACTTCCTTTTGAGATTTTCATACAGGAAGTAAGCGAAGAGGGACAGAACGATGAACCAAGCAATCCTGTTGTTGCATCTGCTTCAGGATCGGTTACAAAATGTGTTGCAAAGGTTTGTTGGTGTGAACAAAGAAGCATAAGAGTTGTTCAGAGCATAATCCTTTGCTTGGCTGTTAATGCAAGGCTACAAATGGACATGGTGGCCTCCAAAGAATATACCTTGATCTTGATCCATGGTATAAAAAAAAAAATACTGTCCACTTTCATTTCTTTTTCAGAAGGGGATGTTTCACAATACAAGACTTTGATTGCTGAGCCAGTGAGAGACCTGGAAGAACTACTGCTGGAAGTTAGAGTCCTGGATTGAATTTCTAGTGTGCAGCCTTAAATCCCCAGAGAGAGCACTGCTGTTGTCTCATGGCACCCAGCAACAGAAGAATCGGGCCCAACGTCTGCAATGCCCAAAAGAGGTCTACCTGGATCAAAACCCACTGGTCTAATAGTATAGGAAGATGCACCAGTGGCCAGAGCTCAGCAGACTGGCAGTAAAGTATCTGGCTTGTCTGGTATCCTGTGTGTCTGCTGAGTGTGTGTTCAGTGCAGCTGGCACAGTTGTCAGTCAGAAGGACCAGTCTCTAGCCTCAAAATGTGGAGCTTGACCATGATTAAAACGAACCAACACTTCATACCATAAGTTTACACTGTTCCTGAAACAGCACAGGAAGAGGATGAGGGTGATTGGTCAGACTGAGGAGTGTTTGCAGACCAACTTCTGGGTAACCCCCTTGAATTTGAGGATGAACTCTACCTCCCTGACTGAGTAGGCCACAATAGAAATTTCACATTATCATTAAACTGCTTTGCAAAAATAAAGTATGGATGTAGATAGAGGAACATTTACATATTTGGTGTCTGACGTATGCAGCCCCACCATTTATTCACATGTATGGTCTGGATTGGCATTAGACCAGTGTGCACAGAAGAAGCCTCCCCATTCACTTAAAGGACTTGAAGACCAAGCCTCCCATCCCTATCCTTCTTTTTTTCCATTCTCTAGCTGGGCTACCCGAGCAAAGATCATTAATTTACAAGGCTGCCATTTTTTGTTGCTTTGATAAGAAAAGTAGGATGTACATAAGTCCGATATGTACCACAGTGCTTGGAACAGGTAAATATTGCACCAATGAGTGGTATATATTGAGTGAGTGATAGTGATGATGATTCATGTGGTGGCAAATAGCGAGGGTGCTGTTCAACTAATTTCTAAACTTGATTTCGATGAATTGCAATAAATGGGGCTTGATGTGTGATTCTCCTGAGTGTGATTGCCCCTTTCACACTTAACTAGATGGTCCACTCCTTGCTGTACTATTTTTGGGTTGTTCATAGGCTAGTCAGTTTAGTTAGCAAATTGATACAATATGTTCAAATTCTTTTGTGCTTCTTACTCATCAACAGTGCACTGCAGGTCAATCTCAATCTTATTTGGGTCGGGAGTTACGACTCTGATTCAGGACTCAGGGCGGGAGTACCTCAACAGAAAAAGGAAGTTATGAACAATGCCTGTCTACTTCAAATGAAAACAACATGAATCAGAGGCTTACTCAGCCTTGTGGACTAGAGAGATGTGCATTGATTTGAGAAATGCTGAGCAGTGTGCTGGCTTAAATGTCAAACTCCTAATTAAGTGGCTGTAATTGGGCTGAACTGCAGCTATTGACGTGTCTCATGATGGATTCACTTGGCTAACTGTTATGACAGTTGTGAGATTGATCAGCCAGGTACATGCAGCTACTTGTCTGGGGTTGGTTGCAAATTTGTTTTCTCTTCTCAGTTAATCATGCATGAGTTAGGATTATAGCAACCAATACTCGTGCTCTGCCACTTGGTCCTCTTAAAACTTGTGTTCTCTTTGATGCTACAATTTCAATGTTTCCTGTTTTGCAATCCAGAGGCCATCTCTTCTTAAGCACAAAAGCTGTATAAGGCTCCTGCTTACCTTACTGGTTCAGCCATGTACCCAAGACCAGCATTCCAAGAAAACAAATGCAGATGCACTGAAAAGAAGAATGCAGATGCGCCACCCAATTTGGCATTTATATACATATCATTTTTCTTCTTAACAATCCTAATTTTTAGAACTGTGTGGGTCCTCTCCTCCCTAATTTGTATTTTTCAAACCTAGGTGACGAAACAATTAGATAAACTTGGGTCTCTGATGCTGAAGGACTGTTTGCAATGCGTGTATTAACTGAACTGTCATTCCTTCATTTCCTCCCACAACAGATTTGATGATGTGCTGCTCATCGACCTGATGAATATTGTTGAGTTTGTCTTTGTCACACCTTTCCTCAACTCTCAGTACCTATCCATTCATCAAACCCCCAATCCTATTTCCTCAGATCGTGTGATATATTGAGGTGTGACATATGAATGTTCACCGTAAATGGATCACACACACTTGGTGGGGCTGATGTGGTGAAAGCGACACCAACTCATTGTGGGATCTCCTCTTAACTGAACAATATAGGAGCCCACACCAGCCCACATACCCTGCCAGGTACGAAAGGGACATCATCATCATCATCATCATCATGGTTCAAAGTCTTAGTTGAACATTGTCTGTCCTCTTGATAGGTTGTACTAGTGTGCACTATGTGGTCTGATTCACAAAGGTAAAGTTACACTTTTGATGTAAATTCACTACTGCAGTTTAAACGAACTACCAGCAACTTTGAGTAGTAAGTAACCTTAGTAGTAACTAACTAGTATTAAGTAATAGTAGCTCCTTTTAAAGTGGTAGGAATTACTGACTTTTTTGCAAAGATACTACTTGTAAAATTACTGATAAAAACGTTAATAGCTTAAACTTAGTCTGCAAGAATAAACTAACACCAAAAGCGTGACATACTTTATCTTTTTGAATCAGGGCTTGTGTTCCTTAAAATGCTTACGTCTCTCCTGAGACGAGGATTTCCTACGTTTATTTTTAAGTGTTTTATTAAATACTAGCTCCCCATTGCTTATAAGTTAATATTGCTAGGTTTTGTAATTTGAGATTTTTGTCATGGTGGTGATCTGGTCTCAGACTTAGATAAGTTATGATTATCCGCTAACTCTGTATTCTTTCAGTCTAGTTGCCTGTGATGGATAATCAATCTGAATGATCCTACAGTTGGAGTTCACCTCGGTTGGGATAAGTAGGAGTGGAACGTCCCTTGTGATGTCTTCTTGTTAGCGCTAGCCCACTACTACCACCACCACCATTAAGAAGGCCCTTTGGGAAACCCTACCAGAAAGTTTAGAAGATTGAGAGAAGAAGTAAGTATCACTTCATCTATTCAGATAAGAGACATAAGAAGTGAACCAGTGTAGTTAGTAGCTTATGCTGAAGTTGTGTTTTGGCAAGCAGAAATAGATAAGATTAATATTTTTGTGTATATTTCAGACATAACTCTCTGTGGTCAATAGTTAGAGAGGGTAGGAGGACAAGGGTATTATTAACTAACGAATATACACTGTAAATGGCTAGGTGCTGCAAACGTTAACCTCATCAAGCAATAAGACAAACAGACCTAGTCTGTTCTTCACACTCTGGCAGCGGGTTATTGGGTATATTGGAGTGCAAGAAGAGGATTTAAGTAAAGTATCCTATGAAATACATTTATGGGGTGTAGGAAGTTGGCTCTGTATGTACTATTTCAAAGTAAGAAATAGCATGCACAGAGTCCAAGAGTTCGCCTTAGAGGTAAGATAGTGGCAAAAAGAGATAATTCTAATGCTCTATTTTGTGGTAGTGTGGTCGAGCAGCAGGCAATAAATGAGGAACACACACTCAGACAATTCCAGGCCAATAGGTTTTTGTATAGAAAAATATATTTTCTTAGTTTATTTTAAGAACCACAGGTTCAAGATTTACAATCAATACCTTAAATGAAAGGTACCTCACTCAGGTATCATAGGAACTTTGAATCCGCGAAATAGCATGTACAGTTTTGGCAAAAATGGCAATAACCTATTTTAAAACTAGATAGTGCAAATTTCAACAGTTCCTGGGGGAGGTAAGTATTTGTTAGTTTTGCAGGTAAGTAAACCACCTACAGGGTCCAAAGTTGGGTCCAAGGTAGCCCACCATTGGGGGTTCAGGGCAACCCCAAAGTTACCACACCAGCAGCTCAGGGCCGGTCAGGTGCAGAGGTCAAAGTGGTGCCCAAAACGCATAGGCTTCAATGGAGAAGGGGGTGCTCCGGTTCCAGTCTGCCAGCAGGTAAGTACCCGCGACTTTGGAGGGTAGACCAGGGGGGTTTTGTAGGGCACCGGGGGGGGGGGGACACAAGTCAGCACAAAAACTACACCCTCAGCAGCACGGGGGCGGCTGGGTGCAGGGTGCAAACAGGCGTCAGGTTTGCAATAGGTAATGAAAAACTCCCAAGCTTTAGGTACTTGGATAGAAGAGCGACGGCTGACAGATATATGGAGGCACTTGCATCCACATAAAAGAGAATATTCTTATTATTCCCCAGTACACCAATTGTATACCCGGATAGACCTCATCCTTACCTCACAGAACATAACACATAAAATAATGAATGCAGAGTACTCTGCCAGGGTACTCTCGGATCACTGTCCACTCAGAGCACAAATCCGATGGGGCAAGCCCCGCCCATGTATTCCAACTTGGCGGCTGCAAACGCAATTTTTACAAGACCCGCCATTCAGGAAGGACATAGCCACACATATATCAGCATATTTTAGGTCGAACGCTGGGACAACTAGCTCTAGAGCTGTTGAATGGGACGCACATAAGACAGTCATAAGGGGGGTATGTATCTCAACCACAGTCGGAGTACGTCAGACCTTAGTGCGTGATCTCCAAGCATTGGAACAAGAGATCCAAACCTCTGATTGCGAACTTGCTGAAGGCACCACAACTCTAGCGAAAATCACTGATATGCGCTCTAAATGGACTGACGCAGATAGCCACCTCAGGCATTACGACTATCGTCACTATTTAGCTCGTACACACGCTGAAGGCGACAGATCCGGCAAATTATTAGCATGGCTTATAAACAATGAACGCCGGAATCTCCCCATTGGGGCTATTCGCCTGGAATCTGGGTTGATGGTGAACGCGCAGGCAGAGATAAATAATGCTTTCCCAGAGTACTATAGCTCACTGTATCAACCACGACCACCTCCCACTAACACGCAACTAAAAGACTTCTTCAGTGGTATTACCCTGACTCGTTTATCTGCCGCCCATGCGACAGAGCTAGACAGTCCAATAGAGATAGCTGAAATTCAGCGTGCACTACAACAGTTAACGCATGGCAAAGCACCTGGCAGTGATGGTATTCCCATTGAATACTACACCACGTTTCAACCCCAGATTTGGACACCATACCTAATAATGTTAAGGGAGGCTCTAGAGCGAAACCAGCTCCCCGACACATGCCGGGAAGCACTGATAGCGGTACTGCCGAAGGCGAGCCGCGATCCACTAGATGTTCGCTCATATAGGCCATTATCACTGCTAAATACTGATTGTAAATTACTCGGCAAGATTTTAGCCAACCGCCTGCTACCACGCATAGCTGAACTGGTCCATCAGGATCAGGCAGGCTTCATACCCGGGCGCAGCACCTTCAGCAACATCAGGAATTTGTTACGCCTGATGGGAAACTCCCCAGCAAATGATGAGCTGCAAGTTGCAGTCTCACTGGACATCGAAAAGGCGCTCGATACACTGGGATGGCCTTTCCTAATAGAAACACTCAATCGAATGGGCTTTGGGTGAACATACATCGGCTGGGTGGAAACACTATACGCTGGCCCAGTGGCCAGGGTCAAGACTGGAGACACGATTTCTGAAAAATTCAACATCAGAAGAGGCACCAGACAAGGATGTCCACTATCCCCACTTTTATTCGCACTAGCCATCGAGCCCCTGGCCGCCCATCTCCGTGTAATGGCTCCCATATGGGGCATCCTTGATGGACAGTCTCACCAGATAGTTTCCTTATATGCAGATGATGCGCTGATTTTTCTACGTGACCATGCTATGGCCATCCCGGGCCTGCTGGAACTCCTTAAAAAATACAGCGCGGTAGCCGGGCTAACAGTTAACTGGGCAAAATCCTGTATATTCCCCTTGTGCCTGGTTCCCGAGACTCTCCGAACGCAATCAAGCCTGGGTGGCTTGAAATGGTGTTATATCACATTCAAATACCTAGGTGTAAATATATTTCACGACAATCAAGACCTAAGAGATGGCAACCTTGGTCAAGTGATCAGATCAACGAGGGGCTCCTTGCCCTTCTGGTGCTCACTCCCATTGTCTCCCATGGGCAGAATTGCCATCGCAAAGATGATAGTGCTCCCACGCCTCCTCTATTATTTCAGGGCATTGCCCCTAACACTGCCGAGCTCCTTTTTTAAACAACTGAATAGCCTATTAACGGACCTAATATGGGGCAAGGGATGTAGACGCGTCGCATTAGCAAAAATAACCCAGCCACTTAAACTAGGGGGGCTGGGCGCCCCCAAGTTTGAAGCGTACTATGCAGCCTCCCAGATACAATGGATAACCACCTGGATTGGAAATCCCACCGGCGCGGAAGCACAGAAGGCGCTGGCTGATCTTGACGGAACGGAAGTACTGCAATACCTCATGAATCGGACAAACCCTAGACACACGAGTAATATGCTACTGACCACTGCACACTGGGCCTGGGGACGCTATGCACTGCGAAACAGTAAAGACCCGCAGTACTCCCCCAGGATACCACTATTGGCACACCCGACGCTGGCAAATATTGCGGTCACGCTGGGTCTGAACACCTGGGTCAGGAGAGGTATACACACACTTGGAGACATTTACCAAGAAGGGCAACTTCAATCATATGGATCATTAGCCGATAAACACGAATTGGGTCAGGGGGGTTTTATATCCTACGGCGCAATCAGACAGGTAATGCGAGAGTCCTGGAGAAAAGGCAACTCGGAACCAGAGGTCTCCCCCCTTGCTCCATGAGCTACTGGGGAACATCAACGTCTCATCGAGCATTTCAAATATATATTGCATCCTCACCACCCAAACCGAACACAAACAGGAACAAGCGAAGAACAGATGGGATAGTGTGCTACCGGAGCCCTTAACACTTAACTTATGGGAACAGGCGATGAGAATGACCCGCGAGGTCTCGCGCAATCCCCGCTTTCGATATACTCAGTTTAACTATGTACATCAGACTTATTTAGCACCACACCATATTACACACATGTTCCCCCTTTCACCTCAGACATGCCCCAGATGCAATACAGAAGAAGCCACCTTTTATCACATGACTTGGGAATGTCTCCCGGTTAGGAACACTTGGATAGCCATAACATCGTTATTGACTGAATGGACGAATATCACACTATCCCCCACTCCTGAAGTATGCTTACTGGGTATAACACCCCTCTCCAAGAAATACAAACGATCATATAAATGCATCTCCCTGACCTTGGTGTTATATAGACGCCTTATTGCCATGCATTGGAAGGCCCCGGGCGCCCCTACGATCGCCCAATGGCGAGAAGAGGTAATACGCTGGGCCAAAGCAGAAATACAGACTCTACAAAATATGCTGGAGAAGGGTATTCCGGTAAAAGGCCTAGAGGTATGGAACACATTCGTGATAGCTGCAGAAAACAAAGAGGACGTTTGTCCTCCCTAAAACAACACAATAACACAACCCCCGTTACTTCTGCAGCAAATGGAATCATTAGTACAAAGATTGACCGAAACGTTCGGTGAAAGAGATACACCAACACAGAATCCGTAATAACCTGCGAAGAAACCCCCAGTCAGTTCGCTGGAGATGCGGAAAATGAGCAGTGCTACCTCTCCCCCTCCCGACATCTAACTCACGCCGCTGCTGCCTCCCTCCCCCCGTCTGCCCCCTCTCCCCCCTCTCTGACTGTACCTACCGTGCCCACTCTGTCTCTCTGTTTAATCCCCTTTGCTATATTTCTCTGTTTATCTACTAACGATACACATACTAAACTACTGTATGTCTTAAAAATATAATCTGTAATGCCCAAATTGGGCTGCGGCTGAACTGAGACATGTAGTATGTGCGAATAACGACAGTCATAAACAACGCGTCTCGAATATACTGTAATCTCAGTTATTTTATTTGTAAGTTGCCACCTGGCTGATAAAACAATAAAAATATATTAAAAAAAAAAAAAAAAAGTTTGCAATAGGTTACAATGGGAGACGCAGGGGTCTCTTCAGCGAAGCAGGCAGGCCAGGGGGGGGGCCCTCGTGGTAGCCACCACCTGGGCAAGGGAGAGCGCCACTTGGGGGTCGCTTCTGCACTGGAGGTTGGATCCTTCAGGTCCTGGGGGCTGCGGGTGCAGTATCTTTACCAGGCGTCAGGTTCTTGGAAGCAGGCAGTTGTGGTCAGGGGGAGCCTCTGGATTCCCTCTGCAGGCGTTGCTGGGGGGGGGCTCGGGGGGGGGGGGGGGGGGGTCAACTCTGGCTACTCACAGGGTCGCAGTCACCGGGGAGTCCTCACTGTAGTGTTTCTCCGCAGGTCGAGCCGGGGCGTCGGGTGCAGAGTGGAAAGTCTCACGCTTCCGGCAGGAAACGTGGAGTCCTTTTAAAGTTGTTTCTTTGTTGCAAGTTTTGGTTTCTTTGGAACAGGGCCGCTGTCCTCGAGAGTTCTTGGTCCTTTTAGATGCAGGGTAGTCCTCTGAGGCTTCAGAGGTCGCTGGACCCTGGGGAGCGCGTCGCTGTTGCAGTTTCTCTTGAACTGGGGAGACAGGCCGGTAGGGCTGGGGCCAAAGCAGTTGGTGTCTCCGTCTTCTCTGCAGGGCTTTCAGGTCAGCAGTCCTTCGTCTTCAGGTTGCAGGAATCTATCTTGCTTGGTTCTGGGGGCCCCTATATACTCAATTTAGGGGTGTGTTTAGGTCTTGGGGGTTAGTAGCCAATGGCTACTAGCCCTGAGGGTGGCTACACCCTCTTTGTGCCTCCTCCCTGAGGGGAGGGGGGCACATCTCTAATCCTATTGGGTGAATCCTCCATCTGCAAGATGGAGGATTTCTAAAAGTCAGAGTCACCTCAGCTCAGGACACCTTAGGGGTTGTCCTGACTGGCCAGTGACTCCTCCTTGTTTTTCTCATTATCTCCTCCGGCCTTGCCGCCAAAAGTGGGGCCGTGGCCGGAGGGAGTGGGCATCTCCACTAGCTGGAATGCCCTGTGGTGCTGTAACAAAGGGGTTGAGCCTTTGAGGCTCACCGCCAGGTGTTACAGTTCCTGCAGGGGGAGGTGAGAAGCACCTCTTCCCAGTACAGGCTTTGTTACTAGCCACAGAGTGACAAAGGCACTCTCCCCATGTGGCCAGCAACATGTCTGGTGTGTGGCAGGCTGGCAAAACTAGTGAGCCCACACTGGAAGTCAGGTATGTTTTCAGGGGGCATCTCTAAGATGCCCTCTGGGGTGTATTTCACAATAAAATGTACACTGGCATCAGTGTACATTTATTGTGCTGAGAAGTTTGATACCAAACTTCCCAGTTTTCAGTGTAGCCATTATGGTGCTGTGGAGTTTGTGTTTGACAGACTCCCAGACCATATACTCTTATGGCTACCCTGCACTTACAGTGTCTAAGGTTTTGCTTAGACACTGTAGGGGCATAGTGCTCATGCACCTATGCCCTCACCTATGGTATAGTGCACCCTGGCTTAGGACTGTAAGGCCTGCTAGAGGGGTGACTTATCTATGCCATAGGCAGTGTGAGGTTGGCATGGCACCCCGAGGGGAGTGCCTTGTCGACTTAGTCATTTTCTCCCCACCAGCACACACAAGCTGGCAAGCAGTGTGTCTGTGCTGAGTGAGGGGTCCCTGGGGTGGCATAAGACATGCTGCAGCGCTTAGAGACCTTCCCTGGCATCAGGGCCCTTGGTACCAGGGGTACCAGTTACAAAGGACTTACCTGGAAGCCAGGGTGTTCCAATCGTGGAAACAAAGGTACAGTTTTAGGGAAAGAACACTGGTGCTGGGGCGTGGTTAGCAGGCCGCAAGCACACTTTCAAATCATAACTTGGCATCAGCAAAGGCAAAGGTCAGGGGGTAACCATGCCAAGGAGGCATTTCCTTACACAACCCCCTCCCCCCCCCCCCCCCCCCCCCAAACGAAAGAGGATGAGACTAACCTTTCCCAAGAGAGTCTTCATTTTCTAAGTGGAAGAACCTGGAAAGGCCACCTGCATTGGCATGGGCAGTCCCAGGTCTGTGTTCCATTATAAAGTCCATTCCCTGTAGGGAGATGGACCACCTCAACAGTTTTGGATTTTCACCTTTCATTTGCATTAGCCATCTGAGAGGTCTGTGGTCAGTTTGAACTACAAAGTGAGTACCAAAGAGGTATGGTCTCAGCTTCTTCAGGGACCAAACCACAGCAAAGGCCTCCCTCTCAATGGCACTCCAACGCTGCTCCCTGGGGAGTAATCTGCTAATGAAAGCAACAGGCTGGTCAAGGCCTTCATTTGTTTGGGACAAAACTGCCCATATCCCATGTTCAGAGGCATCAGTCTGCACAATGAACTGCTTGGAGTAATCTGGAGCTTTTAGAACTGGTGCTGTGCGCATAGCTTGTTTCAGGGTGTCAAAGGCCTGTTGGCATTCTGCAGTCCAGTTTACCTTCTTGGGCATTTTCTTGGAGGTAAGTTCTGTGAGGGGTGTCCCTATTGATCCATATCCCTTCACAAACCTCCTGTAGTACCCAGTCAAGCCAAGGAATGCCCTGGCTTGAGTCTGGGTTTTTGGAGCTGCCCAGTCCAGAATAGTCTCGATCTTGGGCTGGAGTGGCTGAACTTGGCCTCCACCTACAAGGTGTCCCAAGTAAACCACAGTTCCCTGCCCTATCTGGCATTTGGATTCCTTGATAGAGGGGCCAGCTGCTCGCAGGGCCTTCAAAACCTTCAGGTGGACCAGGTGATCCTGCCAGCTGGCTGGAGCTAAAGACAGCAATATCATCAAGATAAGCTGCACTAAAGGACTCCAAGCCAGCAAGGACTTGATTCACCAACCTTTTGGAAGGTTGCAGGGGCATTCTTTAGATCAAAGGGCATAACAGTGAACTGATAGTGCCCATCAGGTGTGGAGAATGCTGTCTTTTCTTTTGCTCCTGGTGCCATTTTGATTTGCCAGTACCCTGCTGTCAAGTCAAAGGTACTTAAGTATCTGGCAGCACCTAGTTTGTCCATCAATTCATCTGACCTTGGAATGGGATGGGCATCTGTCTTGGTGACAGAATTAAGTCCTCTGTAGTCCACACAAAACCTCATCTCTCTCTTTCCATCTTTGGGGTGAGGTTTGGGGACTAAGACCACTGGGCTAGCCCAGGGGCTGTCAGAGTGCTCAATGACTTCCAATTCCAGTATCTTGTGGACTTCCACTTTGATGCTTTCCTTAACTTGGTCAGACTGTCTGAAAATGTTGTTTTTGACAGGCATGCTGTCTCCTGTGTCAACATCATGGGTACACAGGTGTGTGTCTGACCAGGGGTTGGGGAAAAGAGCTCAGCAAACTGTTTGTAAGACCTTCCTACAGTCAGATTGCTGTTGGCCAGAGAGGGTGACTGAATAGATCACTCCATCTACTGAGCCATCTTTGGGGTCTGTGGAGAGGAGATCAGGGAGAGGTTCACTCTCAGCTTCCTGGTCCTCATCTGTTACCATCAACAGATTCACATCTGCCCTGCCATGAAAGAGTTTGAGGCGGTTCACATGGATCACCCTTTTGGGGGTCCTGCTAGTGCCTAGGTCTATCATGTAGGTGACCTGACTCTTTCTTTCTAGCACTGGGTAAGGGCCACTCCATCTGTCCTGAAGTGCCCCGGGAGCCACAGGCTCCAGAGCCCAGACTTTCTGCCGGGGCTGAAACTCAACCATAGCAGCCTTTTGGTCATACCACATCTTTTGGAGTTGTTGGCTGGCCTCAAGGTTTTTGCTTGCCTTTTCCATGTACTCTGCCATCCTGGAACGTAGGCCTAGTACATAGTCCACTATATCTTGTTTAGGATCATGAAGAGGTCTCTCCCAGTCTTCTTTTACAAGAGCTAGTGGTCCCCTGACAGGATGGCCAAACGGAAGTTCAAAGGGGGAAAACCCTACTCCCTTCTGAGGCACCTCTCTGTAGGCAAAAAACAGACATGGCAAGAGGACATCCCATCTCCTTTTGAGCTTTTCAGGGAGCCCCATGATCATGCCTTTCAATGTCTTGTTAAATCTTTCTACAAGGCCATTGGTTTGTGGATGGTATGGTGTGGTGAATTTGTAAGTCACCCCACACTCATTCTACATATGTTTCAGGTATGCTGACATGAAGTTGGTACCCCTGTCAGACACCACCTCCTTAGGAAATCCCACTCTGGTAAAGATACCAATGAGTGCTTTAGCTACTGCAGGGGCAGTAGTGGACCTAAGGGGAATTGCTTCAGAGTACCTAGTGGCATGATCCACTACCACTAGGATATACTGGTTCCCTGAGGCTGTGGGAGGTTCAAGTTGACCCACTATGTCCACACCCACTCTTTCAAAGGGGACCCCCACCACTGGAAGTGGAATGAGGGGGGCCTTTGGGTGTCCACCTGTCGTACCACTGGCTTGACAGGTGGTACAGGAGACACAAAACTCCTTTACCTTCTGGGACATGTTGAGCCAATAGAAATGGTTAACTAAGCTTTCCCAAGTCTTGGTTTGTCCCAAATGCCCAGCAAGTGGAATATCATTAGCTAAGGTTAGAATGAACTCCCTAAACTCCTGAGGCACTACCACTCTCCTAGTGGCACCAGGTTTGGGATCCCTTGCCTCAGTGTAGAGGAGTCCATCTTCCCAATAGACTCTATGTGTTCCAATGATTTTTCCTTTGGTCTCTTCAGCAGCTTGCTGCCTAAGGCCTTCAAGAGAGGGACAGGTTTCTTGCCCCTTACACAACTGTTCCCTTGTGGGTCCCCCTGAGCCTAAGAGTTCAACGTGATAAGGTTCCAACTCCATGGGCTCAGTTCCCTCAGAGGGCAGAACTTCTTCCTGGGAAGAGAGGTTCTCTTTCTCTTGTTTTTGTTGAAGCTGGTTCCCCAGTCTTCTTTCCTTTTCTCTTGGAGGGTTGGGCCCTTTTTCCAGGCTCCAACACCACTTTTTCACCCTGAGCCTTGCACTGTGCCCTTGTCTTGACACACACCAGTTCAGGGATACCCAGGATGGCTGCATGGGTTTTGAGTTCTACCTCAGCCCATGCTGAGGACTCCAGGTCATTTCCAAGCAAACAGTCTACAGGGATATTTGAGTAGACCCCCACCTGTTTCAGGCCATTGACCCCTCCCCACTCTAAAGTTACCATAGCCATGGGATGTACTTTAGTCTGATTGTCAGCGTTGGTGACTGGATAAGTTTGTCCAGCCAGGTATTGAGCAGGGGAAAACAGTTTCTCTGTCACCATGGTGACACTGGCACCTGTATCCTTCAGGCCTTCTACACTAATCCCATTAGTCAAGAGTTGCTGCCTGTATTCTTGCATATTAGGGGGCCAGGCAGCCAGTGTGGCTAAGTCCACCCCACCCTCAGAGACTAATGTAGCTTCAGTGTGAACCCTGATTTGCTCTCTGCACACTGTTCATCCCACCTGGAGACTGGCTATTCCAGTGTTAGCTGGAGTAGAGTTTGAAGTGGAACCTTTCTTGGGACAGGCCTCGTCTCCAGTTTGATGTCCCTGCTGATTACAGCTATGACACCAGGCCTTCTTGGGATCAACGTTTTTACCCTTGTATCCAAAATTGGATTGTGAAGAGGCTTTGGACCCTCCCTCCTGAGCAGGTTTTTGGGGCCCTGTAGAAGACTCTTTACTTTTTCCCTTGGATGTCTCAACACTCTTCCCCTGGGGAGTCTTTGTGACCCCTTTATTTTGGCCACCCCCTGTGGAAGTCTTGGTCACCCTAGTCTTGACCCAATGGTCCACCTTCTTTCCCAATTCTTGGGGAGAAATTGGTCCTAGGTCTACCAGATGCTGATGCAGTTTATCATTGAAACAATTACTTACCAGGTGTTCCTTCACAAATAAATTGTACAGCCCATCATAATCATTTACACCACTGCCATGAATCCAACCATCCAGTATTTTGACTGAGAAGTCAACACAATCAACCCAGGTCTGGCTCGAGGATTTTTTTAAGCCCCCCTGAACCTAATCCTGTACTCCTCAGTTGAGAATCCAAAGCCCTCAATCAGGGTAGCCTTAATGAGGTCATCCGATTCTGGATCTTTACCAGAGAGTGTGAGGAGTCTATCCCTACACTTTCCGGTGAACATTTCCAAAGGAGAGCACCCCAGTGAGATCTGTTTACTTTTCTGATTGCACAAGCCCTCTCAAAAGCTGTGAACCACTTGGTGATGTCATCACCATCTTCATATTTAGTTACAATCCCGTTAGGGATTTTCAACATGCCAGGAGAATCTCTGACCCTATTTATATTGCTGCCACTGTTGATGGGACCTAAGCCCATCTCTTGTCTTTCCCTTTCTATGGCTAGGATCTGTCTTTCCGAAGCCAATCTTTTGGCCAACCTGGCTAGCAGGAGGTCATCTTCATTGAGGCTGCCCTCAATGCTTGCAGAGCTGTTGGACTCTCCTGTGAGAGAAGCAACATCTCTGACTATCACTTCTGGAGTCAGGGTTGGAGAAACCCTGGGCTCCCTAACTAGGAGAGGGGGTGGGAGTTTTCTCTCCTCCTCACTAGCTTCCCCCTCTGTGAAGATATCATCAGAGGGGTTGTTTTTAGCAAACTCTGCCAAAAGCTCCTGGAGCTGTACTTTGGTAGGGTTTGAACCAGTCTTTATCTTTTTGATTTTGCAGAGAGACCTTAACTCTGACATCCTAAGATGCTGGTAAGGGGTGAGGTTGAGTTCCATCACTATCTCTTCTGCAGCAGACATTATGTTTCTAAAAGTTGCAATACTTTTTAAGAATCTAAAACTATCTTTAGAACTTAATTCAAACTTTTTCAAAACTTTTAAACTCTAAAAGAAATGCTAACAGGGACTAACACAAGGCCCTAGCAGGACTTTTAGAAAAATAGCTCAAATTTCAAAAATCTGTTTCTAATGACAATTTTGGGAATTTAGTCGTGTGATCAGGTATTGGCTGAGTAGTCCAGCAAATGCTAAGTCTTGTACCCCACCGCTGATCCACCAATGTAGGACGTTGGCTCTGTATGTACTATTTCAAAGTAAGAAATAGCATGCACAGAGTCCAAGAGTTCCCCTTAGAGGTAAGATAGTGGCAAAAAGAGATAATTCTAATGCTCTATTTTGTGGTAGTGTGGTCGAGCAGTAGGCTTATCAGAGGGTAGTGTTAAGCATTTGTTGTACATACACACAGGCAATAAATGAGGAACACACACTCAGACAATTCCAGGCCACTAGGTTTTTGTATCGAAAAATATATTTTCCTAGTTTACCACAGGTTCAAGATTTACAATCAATACTTTAAATGAAAGGTACTCCACTCAGGTATCAAAGGAACTTTGAATCAGCAAAATAGCATGTACAGTTTTGGCAAAAATGGCAATCAGCTATTTTAAAACTAGACAGTGCAAATTTCAACAGTTCCTGGGGGAGGTAAGTATTTGTTAGTTTTGCAGGTAAGTAAACCACCTACAGGGTTCAAAGTTGGGTCCAAGGTAGCCGTTGGGGGTTCAGGGCAACCCCAAAGTTACCACACCAGCAGCTCAGGGCCGGTCAGGTGCAGAGGTCAAAGTGGTGCCCAAAACGCATAGGCTGCAATGGAGAAGGGGGTGCCCGGTTCCAGTCTGCCAGCAGGTAAGTACCCGCGACTTCAGAGGGAAGGCCAGGGGGGTTTTGTAGGGCACCTGGGGGACACACAAGTCAGCACAAAAAGTACACCCTCAGCGGCACGGGGCGGCCGGGTGCAGGGTGCAAACAGGCGTCTGGCTTGCAATAGGTTTCAATGGGAGTCCCAGGGTTCTCTTCAGCGAAGCAGGCAGGCCGGGGGGGGGCTCCTTGGGGTAGCCACCACCTCGGCAAGGGAGAGGGCCACTTGGGGGTTGCTTCTGCACTGGAGGTCGGATCCTTCAGGTCCTGGGGGCTGCGGGTGCAGTGTCTTTACCAGGTGTTGGTTTCTTGGAAGAAGGCAGTTGTGGTCAGGGGGAGCCTCTGGATTCCCTCTGCAGGCGTCGCTGGGGGTCCCAGGGGGGTCAACTCTGGCTACTCACAGGGTCGCAGTTGCCGGGGAGTCCTCCCTGTAGTGTTTCTCCGCAGGTCGAGCTGGGGGCGTCGGGTGCAGAGTGGAAAGTCTCACGCTTCCGGCGGGAAACGTGGAGTCCTTTTAAAGTTGTTTCTTTGTTGCAAGTTTTGGTTTCTTTGGAACAGGGCTGCTGTCCTCAGGAGTTCTTGGTCCTTTTAGATGCAGGGTAGTCCTCTGAGGCTTCAGAGGTCGCTGGACCCTGGGGAGCGCAATGCTGTTGCAGTTTCTCTTGAAGTGGGGAGACAGGCCGGTAGGGCTGGGGCCAAAGCAGTTGGTGTCTCCGTCTTCTCTGCAGGGCTTTCAGGTCAGCAGTCCTTCTTTGTCTTCAGGTTGCAGGAATCTATCCTGCTTGGTTCTGGGGGCCCCTAAATACTCAGTTTAGGGGTGTGTTTAGGTCTGGGGTTTAGTAGCCAATGGCTACAAGCCTGAGGGTGACTACACCCTCTTTGTGCCTCCTCCCTGAGGGGAGTGGGGCACATCTCTAATCCTATTGGGGGAATTCTCCATCTGCAAGATGGAGGATTTCTAAAGGTCAGTCACCTCAGCTCAGGACACCTTAGGGGTTGTCCTGACTGGCCAGTGACTCCTCCTTGTTTTTCTCATTATCTCCTCCGGCCTTGCCGCCAAAAGTGGGGCCGTCGCCGGAGGGGGCGGGCATCTCCACTAGCTAGAATGCCCTGTGGCGCTGTAACAAAGGGGGTGAGCCTTTGAGGCTCACCGCCAGGTGTTACAGTTCCTGCAGGGGGAGGTGAGAAGCACCTCCACCCAGTACAGGCTTTGTTACTAGCCACAGAGTGACAAAGGCACTCTTCCCCATGTGGCCAGCAACATGTCTGGTTTGTGGCAGGCTGGCAAAACTAGTCAGCCCACACTGGAAGTCGAGTATGTTTTCAGGGGGCATCTCTAAGATGCCCTCTGGGGTGTATTTCACAATACAATGTACACTGGCATCAGTGTGCATCTATTGTGCTGAGAAGTTTGATACCAAACTTCACAGTTTTCAGTGTAGCCAATATGGTGCTGTGGAGTTCGTGTTTGACAGACTCCCAGACCATATACTCTTATGGCTACCCTGCACTTACAATGTCTAAGGTTTTGCTTAGACACTGTAGGGGCATAGTGCTCATGCACCTATGCCCTCACCTATGGTATAGTGCACCCTGCCTTAGGGCTGTAAGGCCTGCTAGAGGGGTGACTTATCTATGCCATAGGCAGTGTGAGGTTGGTATGGCACCCTGAGGAGAGTGCCATGTCGACTTAGTCATTTTCTCCCCACCAGCACACACAAGCTAGCAAGCAGTGTGTCTGTGCTGAGTGTGGGGTACCTAGGGTGGCATAAGACATGCTGCAGCCCTTAGATACCTTCCCTGGCATCAGGGCCCTTGGTACCAGGGGTACCAGTTACAAGGGACTTACCTGGATGCCAGCGTGTGCCAAATGTGGAAACAAAGGTACAGTTTTAGGGAAGAACACTGGTGCTGGGGCCTGGTTAGCAGGCCTCGGCACACTTTCAAATCATAACTTGGCATCAGCAAAGGCAAAAAGCCAGGGGGTAACCATGCTAAGGAGGCACTTCCTTACATGGGGCAAGGGACTTCAGGTAGAGAAAGTTTAGGGGAAGAGTCAAAGTACAGTAGTGACTTTTTTTCAGAGGACAGCTTTTCGTTAATAAATCACAATGCTGCGCTAAAAAGCAGTGCAAAGAGAAAACACAGATTGTGAGTGATGAGCATTAGAATGAAAAAATCTTTGTTGTTTAAAAAAAAAAAAAAGGGAAGCCCACCCTCTCCATCCACAACAGGCCCACCTCTCTCCACAAGCAAATAGCCCCAAATGTCTCATCAGTAATGTCCGTTCCTTTTCCCAACATCCTGTCTCAATTCCAATTCTCTTCACCCACACCACAGTCCCTCCATCAAAAAGAAGTCCATTCAAAAAAAAAAAAAAAACCCTCAGAGGGCATCCATGCAGACGTGGAGTCAGGCCTGTTCCTGAGCCAGGTTCTGCTGGCCACACCAAAGCAGCGCAAGCTCACTTACTGTGTAGTGAAGGAGGCAGTCTGGCAATGATGAAGGGGGGGGGGGTTTCCACTGGGCAGCAGTGGTGGATCCCAGCAGCTGGCGGTACTGGCGTTGGTGTAGCTGCGATGGAGGTAGGCCAGGCTGGCAGGAGCAACTTGAGGCACATGTCTCCTCCTCCAAGGCTACAAGCTGGCAGTGTTCAGCCATAATGGTCTCCATCGTCTGGCCTGGCAGCTATCTCCTGCTAGGATTGGTGACCTCCAGCAGGAGTAGCTATATAAAAAAAAGAAAATGAAAAACACAAATTGTAATGCTCAGTGCAAACACTTGTTTATATTGGCACAGTAGCAGGACGTTGCTGGTCCCCTAGGACCATTGGAATTTTTGATGTGATTAGACAAGCTTTCCCCACACATGTATCACATAATAGCACTGACTGCAAGGAATTATTCTCTTTGCTGCTAGGCTCCCAATCCCCCACCACCCCTGTTGCTAAGCAATTCTTTCGTTATTTGGGGTAGTTCGCTCCTCAGGCTCTGTAACTTTTTTTTCTAGGTAAGGTGCCTATGCCATATTTGTACTCCCCTCCCCTTCCCCACCCCCCCACTCTCCCCCCCCCCCCCCAATATTCTGGAGATTCTAAAGATACCCAGGGTTTATGGGTTCCCCTGGAAGGACTGAGAAAATAGGCAAAATATAGCAAACATTTTTTTTTTTTTTAATAGGGATAAGGTGCTCTAGATAAGTGTCTTATTTTCTAAAAATGGCATCTATTAACCGTGTACTGTACTAAAGTCACCATCTTCTCAGCTTTCTGGAAAATGCAGAGCTGAATCAAAAACCCTATTTTTGACCCACAGTTTTGGCAATTTTCTAAGAGGTAGCCTATTTTTTGTGCTCTAAACCTATAGCCAGTTTGCAGTGGAAAGCACTGTGAAACTCATGGGTGATTCAGAAAAGCTAAAATAAATTTTAGACGAAATTCTGAATTTAGCAAGGGATCATGTGTAGATCCCTCAAGTTTTTCCCATGGAAAATACCTGTTGAAATAAAGAAATATTGAAAATGAGTAGGAAAAAACGGGCAGTTGTGACATTTTTATCTGTAAATTGTTTGTCACAATGGCAGCTTGACAAAATCAATGTACCTTTATGTCCCCTAGACCCCTTTGGTTGCAGATATGTGTGTGTGTGTGTGTGTATGTATATGTGTATATATATATATATATATATATATATATATGTTCGGTGGCATGTGTAGCTGCAGATACACATGCTGTGCATTATCCTGCCATCTAGTGTTGGGCTCGGAGTGTTACAAGTTGTTTTTCTTTGAAGAAGTCTTTTCGAGTCACGAGACCGAGTGACTCCTCCCTTTCGGCTCCATTGCGCATGGACGTCGACTCCATCTTAGATTGTTTTCTTTCCGCCATCGGGTTCGGACGTGTTCCTCTTCGCTCCGTATTTCGAATCGGGAAAGTTAGCTAAATTATCGAAAATTCAACAGTTTTGTTAACGTTCAGTACCGGGCTAGTGTTAGTGTATCGGCACAGACATCAAGAGTGCTCCGGCGGCCCTTCGGGGCTTCCGTTCTTCACCGAGGCCTGGTCGGCCCGACCCCACTCGTCGTCCCAGACTAATGGACCGGACCCCCTTCCGCTTCTGTCCTAAGTGTCATTCAAAGTATCCTTATACAGACCAGCACCGGGTCTGTAATCTGCGTTTATCACCTGAACACAGGGAGGATACTTGCGAGGCTTGTCGAGCGTTTTGATCAAAAAAGACCCTAAGAGATCGACGAGCAAGAAGACTGCAAATGGCGTCGACACCGAAAGAACAACTTGACGTCGGAGAGGAGGAAAGCATTTCCATCCAGGGGACGGACTCAGACGAATCCGAAAGTGACCGAACCTCGACGGTGCAGCTAACAGTGAGTAAAACTGCCCCATCCAAAACTCACACAAAGACATTTAAGGCCATGGGGACGCCACCGCCAACAGGCCATGGCTTAACCCACCGAAAAGAAGGTAACCAAACATTGGCACCGAAAAAGACCAGAGAATTGCCAAAGACTTCCGACTCCGGTCGAGATTCCGGCACTGAACGATCTCGAAACAGAGTTCGACTCGCCCAAAGTGAGAAAAATATCTTCGGAACTGAAAAAAACTATATCTGAAACCTCTGTACCGAAAAAAGCGGCTTCAGAGCCGAAAAGAAGCTCTTATACAGAAGAGCAAGGACTTTCCAGCCAAATGAAGTAAAGACATAGATTTGAGCAGGAATTAAGTATGGAAGAACCGGACCATACACAAAGGAGGTTACATATCCAGAAAGAGACTGGAAAAATACAAACTTTGCCTCCAATCAAATCTAAAAATAAACTTGCATTTCAAGAGACAGAAATGCAGCCTAAGGCAAAGTGATTAGAGACACATCCCCACCACCAAGGGTATCACCACAACCGTCCCCACCGCACTCACCACAACTGTCGCCGTGGGAACACCTCCAATGCAGTCACCCACACATACTGGGATGACACAGGATGATGCTGATGCATGGGACTTATATGATGCACCAGTATCGGATAACAGTCCGGATTGTTATCCAACAAAGCGGTCACCTCCAGAAGACAGTACTGCATATACGCAGGTACTATCCAGGGCAGCTACGTTCCACAACGTAGCAATGCACACAGAGCCAGTGGAGGATGATTTCCTGTTTAACACCTTGGCATCCACCCACGCTTCCTATCAGTCTGCCAATGCTCCCGGGCATGCTCAAACATGTGAAACAGGTCTTCCAGGAGCCGGTTAAGGGAAGGGCTATCACGCCTAGGGTTGAGAAGAAGTACAAACCTCCCCCAACAGATCCTCTGTTCATAACACAACAACTTACACTGGACTCAGTGGTTGTAGGAGCGGCAAGAAAGAGAGCAAACTCTCAATCGTCAGGAGATGCTCCACCGCCTGACAAAGAGAGCAGGAAGTTTGACGCAGCGGGCAAACGAGCGGCAGCACAATCAGCCAATCAATGGCAGATTGCAAATTCTCAAGCACTACTTGCTCGCTACGACAGGGCACATTGGGATGAGATGCAACACATCATATAGCACTTGCCCAAGGAATACCAGAAACGTGCTCAACAGGTTGTGGAAGAAGGACAGGCCATATCTAACAACCAGATAAGGTCCGCATTAGACTCTGCAGACACGGCAGCACGAACGGTCAACACAGCGGTAACCATTCGCAGGCATGCATGGTTAAGAAGTTCTGGATTCAAGCCAGAGATCCAACAAGCGGTGTTGAACATGCCATTTAATCAGGAACAGTTGTTTGGGCCGGAAGTTGACACAGCAATTGAGAAGTTAAAAAAAGACACGGACACGGCCAAAGCCATGGGCACGCTCTATTCTCCACAAGTCAGAGGCACCTTTAGGAAACAACAATTCAGAGGAGGTTTTCGGCAACAAACATCAGAGCCTTCCACCTCTCAAACTAGACCAACCTATCAAACACAATATCAAAGGGGAGGGTTTGTGGTTCCTATAGAGGACAATTCCTGAGAGGAAGGGGAAGTTCCAAGCAACCAAACCAAGCCAGACCAAACAGTGACTTCAATGTCACAAAACCCCAACACTTGTCACCAGTGGGGGGAGGTTAACCGCATATTACCAAAACTGGACACATTACCACAGACGCATGGGTCCTATCAATTATCCAACATGGTTATTGCATAGAATTAACAAAATTCCCACCAGATGTGCCACCAAGAACACACAATCTGTCCAAACAACACTTAGACCTATTACAAATAGAGGTCCAAGCACTACTACAAAAACAAGCAATAGAGCTCGTACCCAATCATCAGAAAGGAACAGGAGTCTATTCACTATATTTCCTAATTCCAAAAAAGGACAAAACGTTAAGACCTATCTTAGATCTCAGAACACTGAATCTCTTCATCAAATCGGACCACTTTCACATGGTAACACTTCAAGACGTGGTTCCCTTACTAAAAAAGGGTGAATACATGACAACATTGGGTCTCAAGGATGCGTATTTCCACATACCCATCCATCCTTCTCACAGAAAATACTTAAGGTTTGTAATGCACAGCGTACACTATCAATTCAAAGTGCTACAGTTCGGGATACCAACGGCCCCAAGGGTATTCACAAAATGCCTAGCAGTAGTAGCCGCTCACATAAGGAGACAGCACATGCACGTATTCCCATATTTAGACGACTGGCTAATAAAAACCAACACTCAACAACAGTGTCTTCTTCACACGCAATACGTCATAGAAACTCTACACAAACTACGGTTCTCTATAAATTACCAGAAATCACATCTGCAATCATCCCAAATACAACAATACTTGGGAGCAACACTCAACACACAAAGGGCAATTGCCACTCCAAGTCCACAAAGGGTCCAGCGTTCCAAAATGTAACATCAAGCACACAGTCAAACCAACACTACCCAGTAAGGTTTGTAATGAAACTTCTAGGCATGATGTCTTCGTGCATAGCCATTGTCCCAAATGCAATATTACACATGCTTCCCTTACAACAGTGCCTAGCAAAACAATGGACACAAGCACAGGGTCAATGGGACAATCAACAAAAACAACTTCACATAAATCATTTGGAACTGCTAGCAGTGTTTCTAGCATTGAAGGCTTTTCAACCACTGATAGCCCACAAACACATTCATGTCAAAACCGACAACATGACGACAATGTATTATCTCAACAAACAAGGGGGAACACACTCGTCACAACTGTGTCTCTTGGTACAAAAGATTTGGCATTGGGCAAATCATAATCACATTTGCCTGATAGCCCAATACATACCAGGCATTCAGAATCAGTTAGCCGACAATCTCAGTCGAGATCACCAGCAAACTCACGAAATGGGAAATTCATCTCCAGATCCTACAGGATCACTTCCTCCGCTGGGGAACACCAAACATAGACCTATTCGCAACAAAAGAAAACGCAAAATGCCAAAACTTCGCATCCATGTACCCACACCCTCAATCCAAGGGCAATGCACTATGGATCAGTTGGTCAGGGATATTTGCTTACGCTTTTCACCCTCTCCCACTCATTCCTTATCTGGTCAACAAACTAAGTCAAAACAAACGCAAACTAATACTCATAGCACCAACCTGGGCTTGCCAACCGTGGTACACAACACTGTTGGAGTTATCAGTAGTACCTCACATCAAATTGCCAAACATCAAGGGCTGCGGAGAAAAAGGGGGGTCCCAAAACGCTTTTCCCCCATTCCTTTTTCCATATGGATTTTGAACAGCGATAGCGCCCGTAGCACTGGACGGAATTACCCCAAATTTAGCAGAATGGTACCTCTTGGTCCAGAAAGAGGCCTTTTTGTTATTTGGTGTAAATCCATTCAGTAGTTTCTGAGAAATTAAAGAAAATCCGAATTTGTATATGTAGGGACGGGAAGGCTGAAGAAACCCTCCCGACCTCGTGCTAAGATCTGATTGGCTGCCAACACTTCAACATAGAAGTGCTGGCAGCCATCTTGGGACTCATCCGAGTCCCAGGAAAGAAGTTAAAAAAAAAAAAGAAATAAGAAAAGGGGCCAGGGTACAGTCACTCTGTCCCTTTAGCTCTGGTTCAGGGACCCCACCCCTGATTAAAAAAGCATTTTTTATTTTTTGCTCAGTGGATCCACTGAAAATTTTAAAATCAAGCATGGGTTTCTGCTCTTGTTCTGTGAGGCCCCAAGGTGGGCCAGGTCCTGAGGGGGATTCAATTAATTGTCTGGGCAGCCCCCCACAGCCCCAGGGACCACACCTCCCAGGGGATAATCACAATCTAAACATGGGGAGGCCACCCAGCCCCGCCCGCTGCCCCAGAAATCTCTACCTCCATAGAGCTAAACACAATATAAACATGGAGGGGCTGCCCAGGGACTGCCTCCTCCCCAGGGCTAGAATAAAAGCGTGAATGGGGGCTGTTTCAGACCCCTGAACGCCAGGAACCATGACCTTCCTGGGGCAGTGCTCTTAGACGCCCCTCATGGAGTGACAGATGGCCCTGAGGACCTCCATCCCCCAGGGCTGGCTCCTGCTATGTCCTGGGGTGCCCACCCCCGGGACATACCTGTTTGCTGTGGCAGCTTGTATAGCTGCCACCAAGTCACAGCAAACACTCTCCTTCGCTGCAAACAGAGGTTTCCTTTGTCTTCCTGTCTTTGGAGATACTGACAGGGAGGCAAAAGAAACAATTGCTCTCAAATAGAGGGAGCCCTTCCTAACAGCAATGCTGGCTCACGCAGGAGGTGGGGATCTAGCAGTGACTGAGGGTTCATTCAGTCCCCCCCCCCCCCCCCCCCCCCCCCCACGGTCCCCAGTAGTGTGACTGGGTGCCCAAACAAATATAAATTATTAGGCAGCACCCCAGGGATGGTGTACCCGGGAACGAGATTGGCCTGGGAAGGGGGCTGCGCAACCCTCTTCCCACCCAAAATATATAAATAATTAAGCTGCGCCCAGGGGATGGTGTCCCTGTGACTGAGATCGGCCTGGGGAGGGGGTGCTCACTGCACCCCTCCCCCTAAAATAAAAATTATATATTTAGGCTGTGCCCTGGAGGATGGTATTCCCGGGGCCGAGATGGGCCTGGTGAGTGGGCTGCATAGCCAGACCCTGTGTTCAACTCTCAGTTGTGCACAGTTGGGTGGTATAGGTGTTGCCTGCAGGGACTGGCCCCAGGCCAAAGTCCATGTGTGATGGTGGTTGAATTAATGTATAGTAATGAAAATTACTTTACATTAAGAAAACCATAGAAATTCACTGAAAAAAAACAAAGGTTACAGCAATGTTATAGTTAGGAAATAGAATTTAAAAAAACATAGAAATTCAATAAAATAGAAACAACGATTACAGGGATGTTATTGTTAAGCTCACATTTTAAGCGTACCAAACCATAGAAATTCACTTGTTACCGTTTGAGTTATCTCAAGTAACTAACTTGCGCACTCACCATGCACTGCTATTTGCCACACAAATTATAACACTCATGGCATTTTTGATAATATCATTGATAATATCAATGTAATATTTGCAATAAAAGTTTTGACGATAAAACCGTGCATGGTGGGGGTGCCAGTTATGGTTACCTTAGGGCACTAGTTATAGTTACTCTAACTAGAACAGGTGAATTTTTATGTTATGGTACACTTAAAATGTAAGCCTAACTATATTGTACCTGTAATTTTTTTTTTCTTCAATCATTTTATTTTATTTATATATATATATATATATATATATATATACATATACATTTCAAAAGAAGGGGATTTCTCTTTCACTTTGTCAAGAGAAAAGAACCGCACTCCGTCGTTGTGCAATTAATAATTAAACTTTTATTCCATTCGTGGGATTACAAACAAACAAGACAGGAATCCCTGTCTTGTTTGTTTGTAATTTTTCATTACCAGGATATGTAAAACTTGGAAATAAATGTCCCACTTTTTAAATACATTGCATCCAGACCTGTGGTCTGTTTAGGGCCTACCCTAGGTGTGACTTAAATGTATTAAAAATGAAGTTTTAGGTCTGTCTAAAGGGTTATTTACCCAGGTCGAAATCCTAGTTTAAACGGCACACACAGGCTGCAATGGCAGGCCTGAGACTTGTTTAAAAAAGCTGCTTAAGTGGGTGGCACAATTAAAGCCCACGGAATTTCATTTACAGGCCCTGGTACATATTGTATCATTTTATTAGGGACCCACAATTAAATTAAATGTGCCAATTTTTACATATTTAAGGGAGAGGGCACAAGACCTTTAGCAGTGATAAAATGCTCAGAGTCCCAAAAGCCAACAAAATAGGTTCAGAAAATGGGAAGGTGAAGGTAAAAACTTGGGGTATGACCTTGCCGAAAGGGCCTAATTCAACAATATCTATTAAAGACATTATTTGCCTTTCTAAATTATACACAAGCTATTACAACTGTGCATACTAGATCAACCTATCTATTATAAAGACATACAACCATGTATTTAGATAGCAGTGTGTTACAAAACCTATTTAGTGAAATTAAAACAGAATAAGCGTGAACCCGAATGACACCCCACTTAAAAGGAATCGTATTCTTTAGACAAATGTAAGAAATCAGTTCTTTCCCTTGAGGGCACAGTAAAGAATCATCATAAACCACAGTCTATTTCTCTATTCAGTCAAAAACCTTTTTTTGTGAGATTTTTTATATACTCCTAGTCCTTGGAAAGCTCTGCCATTTGCACCAAGTGTTTTTTTTTTTTTTTAAACTAAATGTAGGTGATGGTACTCCACATAGACAATTTGCTGATTAGGGGTATGAAAATTTGAAAATGCCAAGGCTGTTCCCAACAGACAATTTTGTTACACAATTGGTGTGAAATAACAAATCTGGTTCCAACCACCCTCAGCTCACTACAACAAACGCTTAACCAACTAGATGGAGAGTTCTGAGCTGAGGCAACAGTCCAGACCCAAACTAGCAGGTTGGACTTTTCCTTGCCAAAAAATGAGAGGAGGAGTCAAAACTGCAGGTGCACCACAGTGACCTACTTTCCAAAAGCATCAGACCTTTCAGAAAATACAAAGTTCCAAGGCCTATCACATAGGAGGATTCCTAGGCATCTTCCACAATAAATCAAAGAAGACGAAGGAAAGGGGCCCTCTGCTTCAAAGCAAGACATACCATCTGTTCATGCAACACCTGTTGTGGGAAAGATACAGGTTATATCTTCCCCAGTGGGAGGACATAACCTCAGACAAGTGGGGTGTGTCTTTTGTCGCCCATGGATATGTCTTAGAATGTCATACCAGACCATATTACACACCATTAGGTGAGACTACCAAAGTTTTCTGCTGGAAGAGATGAAGGCCTTGCTCCAAAGAAGGCTAGGGATAGGGTTGTGATAACTAGTTCTACCACTTCAGAGAGGACAAATATTATATTCTCTATTTCCTAATTCTCAAATCCCCCAAAACGATAGAGCAATCAGGCTAATACTCCAGCTTTTGCTGCGTAATTGTTCTATTGTGTCAGAGCTGTTCAAGGTGATAACTTTGCAAGATGCCATTCTCCTGCTGTGCATTAGGGATTGCCTAATCTCTATCACAAGGATGTCTATTCCTCATCCTCCCAATACACAGCTTTACCTCAGGTCTGAATTTCAGGGTTACAACACTGTTTGTAAAATGGTTAATGGTAGTTGCAGCACACTCATGGCATAATGCAATGTTGTCTTTCTATATCTGGACAACTGGGTGATAAAGAGCTGCAGCAAATTTGAAATGTCCATCGCACACTTAAAATGTAGCACTAGTTCCTCTCAAATTAGCCTTTTACTGTAAGTACCTAAAAATCGCATCCATCTCCCTAACAAATGCAACCTTTTTTGGGACTTTGCTGAACACCCTGACAGGCAAAGCCTATTTCAACAATGATCATGTAATGACATTTCCAAGCCTGTTTCCCTGTTTACCAGATGTTGCATCATTTGACGGTGAGGATGATGATTAACCCGCTGGCAATGACATCTTGGATTTCAGTAGTTCTTAATATTACTAGGGTTTGTTATGCCACCAAATGGAAACTATTTGTCCACTACTGTCTCAATAGGAACAAACAGTCCCTGCAGGCTTCAGCTACTATATGTTGCACATTCTGAAATTAGGCAAAGAATACACCTCATTTGGCAGCAACTACAGCCTAAATGCAAAATGGACACCACCAGTCATTTTTTAAATTCCTATTGTGAAGGACCTTGTGGAAGGTCTAAGAAGAGTTATCCCGCCAAGAACACTGCTAATGCTTTCATGGGATCCTAATGTGAGTCTCAACTAGCTGATTGGACCCCCCCTTTTGAATTGTCACATTCTTGGCCAGTCAAAATCTCTCGCTCTCTCTCTCTCTCTCTCTCTCTCCTAGAAAGTAGCCTTTCTTGTTACAATTACTTCCTTACACAGCACAAGCTCTAACTCTGGAGAAGTCTTTTATTCAGGTGCACGAAGGCTGGTTTATTTCTAAGAACAAACCCATGCTTTCTGCCTCAGATTGTCTTCCCATTCCATGTTAATTAAACTATTGACTTGCCAAGTTACTTTTCACAATCTCACATATGTGCAGGAAGGGCCTTACACACCTCAGATGTTAAACAAAACCCTGAGGTAGCACATGTTCATGTAGTACATTAACTACACAAAATATAAGCATCCAGATAAGCCCATTTCCAAGTTGTGCTTTGCTCGAAGGATATTTAAGCCCATTCAAGTGTGTTATGCCAAAGCTAAGAATACAGTAAATATTGTTCTCGGGGTGCAAGCGCTGACAAAGAAAATAGGTCTTGCCTATGTGAGAGCTATTAGTTTTGCCATTGTGCTGTAGCCGTGTTGTACAGCAGTTGGGCCTTCATCATTTTCTACCATATTATATCTCAAACATAACCAATTCAACAGTAATTTTTCTATGTTGTCCCACAGTTGATTTTTTTTTTTTCTGTTGCCCAGATATATGTAATACTACACCTCATGATCTAAGTTACACAACTTTACTAGATCCCCAATATTGTGCCAACACATTTTGAAATATGGATATTATTTTATGTTAAATGATTTTGAAATTGTTTTAGTATTGTAGGTATTACTTTGAATTATCATAAATTATCAAATAGTTTGTTTGGCTATAATAAATCCAAAAACATTTGGACACCTATTTGTATGTTCCATTAAATCACTGCAATATAGGTCCCCTTTGTCCATGCAAGTGTGTTGCCTTTTTTTTAGGTCTTGCCCGAGACCACATGTTCTGCCACTTGCAGGTACTTTTTTCTTTTAGTTGCAGCGATTAATGAGTTTGAGGTTATATTTTCTTCACATCCTGTTCCACGTTGGTACTTGCCCTTTTGTTTGTTGCATCCCCCTTCATTTGTTGCTTGCTCTTTTGATTTTTTGCTAGCCTCGCCTCCCTCCTGTGTTGCCTGTACTATCACCCCCTCCTGCTTTGCTGATTGAGTTCTCGCAAGGTTCCTTTGAAGCGTAAGTCTTCTCTAAGTTCCAGACACAGTGGTATCACTGCTCAGATCTGTCCAAGCCTATGGGGGTTTGATAAAAAACAAATCATTCAATTTTTTTGTGGCAGTGGATCCACCTGGGGGGAGGTGAATATTTGAAAATAATCTAGAAATTAGTGCAGTTTCCGAATCTATATACATTAGAAGGCTTTGGCTGCCCTCTGGGCCTGCTAAACACCCCATCTCAAACCAGTCACAAACTATGGTGTGATGCTGATACACTGAGTGGTGAACTCCATTATCCTCTCCCTAAAGTGGCTCTGGTTTTAAGGTCTGAGATCTGGACATGCTTGCCTCTGGCCTTTATGAAGCCTTTACATTTCTTCAAGTATCCGCGACAGATTCTCTCATTGCATATAGCTAGGAGTACCTATTTGTGTCTTCATTTTGGAGCCATCAGTCCTGCAACCAGAAGTCCATCCTTTAGAGCAGACCCCAACCACTACGCACCCGGAATTCAGTTTTGTGCATGCACTCCACAATCTAGCAGAATCATGATTTGCTATATTATTGTAAGAAGAGTTTGTGATGGCGGCACCAGCATCTTTCAACCAGTGGTATAACAAAAGTTGAGGACCCCCCCCCCCTAATAAGTACCTTGAGGTGGGCCCCTCCCCCCTGGACCCAGTGAGTGGCCTGCCACCCTTGCACAGCGTACTGTGGTGAGAGGGACCCTGGAGCTGGCCCCCCTCCGCACTGTCGAGGCAGCAGGGACTTTTGTTCCGCTATTGCTTTAAACAACTAGCCAACAAACTGTCTGTTGTAGCCATACACTTCCTTTTATTCTCTTCTTGCCTGTGGTACATAAAATTGTTCAGTTAACGGAAAGGTTTCTTGCAGAAAATGTCTGACATTGGTGTTCTTCCATTTCTGTGTTGCCTTGGGTGACAAGGGTTAATTATGAATTTATTAATTGCTTGGTAAAATAAATGTGAAACGAAAATCTAGTAGGATTAGAGATGAGATCCTTTTAAGTGTGCTGTTTTGTACTTTTGAAAGCTTGTTGTGTGAGATCTCATATCATCAAATCTTATTAAAAAAAAATACAAAAAGCAGTGTAATGAGAAAGAGTGAGGTATGGATCAGTCTTCTTGAACCACTGTATTTCATGCAGTTTTTTTTGTGGGTTAGTGTTGGGTTCCATCCTGGAAAGCTCACTCGTAGGGTAATAGAACTGGGTAAGAGAGAGGCGGTTGGAGGTGTTAAGGATTGTAGGAAGTTGGCTCTGTATGTGCTATTTCAAAGTAAGGAATAGCATGCACAGAGTCCAAGGGTTCCCCTTAGAGGTAAAATAGTGGTAAAAAGAGATAATACTAATGCTCTATTTTGTGGTAGTGTGGTCGAGCAGTAGGCTTATCCAAGGAGTAGTGTTAAGCATTTGTTGTACATACACATAGACAATAAATGAGGTACACACACTCAGAGACAAATCCAGCCAATAGGTTTTTATATAGAAAAATATATTTTCTTAGTTTATTTTAAGAACCACAGGTTCAAATTCTACATGTAATAGCTCATTCGAAAGGTATTGCAGGTAAGTACTTTAGGAACTTCAAATCATCAAAATGGCATGTATACTTTTCAAGTTATTGACAAATAGCTGTTTTAAAAGTGGACACTTAGTGCAATTTTCACAGTTCCTAGGGGAGGTAAGTATTTGTTAGTTTTACCAGGTAAGTAAGACACTTACAGGGTTCAGTTCTTGGTCCAAGGTAGCCCACCGTTGGGGGTTCAGAGCAACCCCAAAGTCACCACACCAGCAGCTCAGGGCCGGTCAGGTGCAGAGTTCAAAGTGGTGCCCAAAACACATAGGCTAGAATGGAGAGAAGGGGGTGCCCCGGTTCCGGTCTGCTTGCAGGTAAGTACCCGCGTCTTCGGAGGGCAGACCAGGGGGGTTTTGTAGGGCACCGGGGGGGACACAAGTCCACACAGAAATTTCACCCTCAGCGGCGCGGGGGCGGCCGGGTGCAGTGTAGAAACAAGCGTCGGGTTCGCAATGTTAGTCTATGAGAGATCTTGGGATCTCTTCAGCGCTGCAGGCAGGCAAGGGGGGGATTCCTCGGGGAAACCTCCACTTGGGCAAGGGAGAGGGACTCCTGGGGGTCACTTCTCCAGTGAAAGTCCGGTCCTTCAGGTCCTGGGGGCTGCGGGTGCAGGGTCTCTCCCAGGCGTCGGGACTTTAGGTTCAAAGAGTCGCGGTCAGGGGAAGCCTCGGGATTCCCTCTGCAGGCGGCGCTGTGGGGGCTCAGGGGGGACAGGTTTTGGTACTCACAGTATCAGAGTAGTCCTGGGGTCCCTCCTGAGGTGTTGGATCTCCACCAGCCGAGTCGGGGTCGCCGGGTGCAGTGTTGCAAGTCTCACGCTTCTTGCGGGGAGCTTGCAGGGTTCTTTAAAGTTGCTGGAAACAAAGTTGCAGCTTTTCTTGGAGCAGGTCCGCTGTCCTCGGGAGTTTCTTGTCTTTTCGAAGCAGGGGCAGTCCTCAGAGGATGTCGAGGTCGCTGGTCCCTTTGGAAGGCGTCGCTGGAGCAGGATCTTTGGAAGGCAGGAGACAGGCCGGTGAGTTTCTGGAGCCAAGGCAGTTGTCGTCTTCTGGTCTTCCGCTGCAGGGGTTTTCAGCTGGGCAGTCCTTCTTCTTGTAGTTGCAGGAATCTAATTTTCTAGGGTTCAGGGTAGCCCTTAAATACTAAATTTAAGGGCGTGTTTAGGTCTGGGGGGTTAGTAGCCAATGGCTACTAGCCCTGAGGGTGGGTACACCCTCTTTGTGCCTCCTCCCAAGGGGAGGGGGTCACAATCCTAACCCTATTGGGGGAATCCTCCATCTGCAAGATGGAGGATTTCTAAAAGTTAGAGTCACTTCAGCTCAGGACACCTTAGGGGCTGTCCTGACTGGTCAGTGACTCCTCCTTGTTTTTTCTCATTATTTTCTCCGGCCTTGCCGCCAAAAGTGGGGCCTGGCCGGAGGGGGCGGGCAACTCCACTAGCTGGAGTGTCCTGCTGGGTTGGCACAAAGGAGGTGAGCCTTTGAGGCTCACCGCCAGGTGTGACAATTCCTGCCTGGGAGAGGTGTTAGCATCTCCACCCAGTGCAGGCTTTGTTACTGGCCTCAGAGTGACAAAGGCACTCTCCCCATGGGGCCAGCAACATGTCTCGGTTTGTGGCAGGCTGCTAAAACTAGTCAGCCTACACAGATAGTCGGTTAAGTTTCAGGGGGCACCTCTAAGGTGCCCTCTGGGGTGTATTTTACAATAAAATGTACACTGGCATCAGTGTGCATTTATTGTGCTGAGAAGTTTGATACCAAACTTCCCAGTTTTCAGTGTAGCCATTATGGTGCTGTGGAGTTCGTGTTTGACAGACTCCCAGACCATATACTCTTATGGCTACCCTGCACTTACAATGTCTAAGGTTTTGTTTAGACACTGTAGGGGTACCATGCTCATGCACTGGTACCCTCACCTATGGTATAGTGCACCCTGCCTTAGGGCTGTAAGGCCTGCTAGAGGGGTGTCTTACCTATACTGCATAGGCAGTGAGAGGCTGGCATGGCACCCTGAGGGGAGTGCCATGTCGACTTACTCGTTTTGTCCTCACTAGCACACACAAGCTGGTAAGCAGTGTGTCTGTGCTGAGTGAGAGGTCTCCAGGGTGGCATAAGACATGCTGCAGCCCTTAGAGACCTTCCTTGGCATCAGGGCCCTTGGTACTAGAAGTACCAGTTACAAGGGACTTATCTGGATGCCAGGGTCTGCCAATTGTGGATACAAAAGTACAGGTTAGGGAAAGAACACTGGTGCTGGGGCCTGGTTAGCAGGCCTCAGCACACTTTCAATTGTAAACATAGCATCAGCAAAGGCAAAAAGTCAGGGGGCAACCATGCCAAGGAGGCATTTCCTTACAAGGATGCTCTCTCGTCTTGCTGCACATGGACTAAAATAAAGCATGTTTGAATTACCAAAAATTTGTCCTTTTAGTAGCGACAAGGAGTGCAGTGGGACAAGGTCCTTGCGTTTTCCGCTGAACTCCCCTGCGCATCAACGGCCTTTGGTTGGCCAGTGCTGCTGCTGTCACTTTTCCCAGCATCAGTCATTGCTGCTGTGCTCCAGGAACATGTTGGTGCACCCCTGCTGCAAAGTGAGAGCCACATTTTGGCAGTTCTGGCCATTCAACTAACTATGCCTGTCCGCAACTGTGCAGTATATACCCTCACATTGTTCTCGCACCCCCTGCGTAGACCGAGACACATTCCGGCTGTTAACCCTCTGACGATTTGCTCAGTACACAACCAGCACCAGTTTGACTTGGGAGTATATGGTGCGCAATCTCCTGCCTGACCGCCACTTTGGATTAGGGGCTGATACCATATTGGCAATCAGTTAAGCTGTGACATTTTACAGATATATACATTGTGGCATTGACTTAACAGAATTTCTTTGGTGATTGGAAAAATGGTAGTTCCTTACTGAGCTTCTTTAGTCAATTCCTATTGTTGTCACCAGACCCTCTGTCCTTGAGACGATGGACCAGTGCCTGTTGTTTGTGGTTGTGCTGCTGTACCTCTTCACCACAAGTTAGGGGTGAATGTGGGGAGAAGCACGTTGGCTGTTGCCCTACAGTCTTTTGATGTGGGAATTATCATGAAGCCTTAAAGTTGCAGTTTTGAGTCTTGCTTTAAGAGCACACAGCACAATCCTACTATGGCCTTTCACCTGGATAATTACAGGAGTAGTCAGCATCTGTGGTGCTTTGTTAAACTGAGTGACTTCCAGGTTGTACTCCTGTGACCATCCCAAAACCAGGAGGTTGGCTTATGCAGCTTTGGTTCATGTGAAGTTTCAATGGCAGTATGACATGCTTCCACAGTTCACCTCTGTGTGGATAGTAGCGTTGGGAGGAGTAGGATGATGGGCACATCAAGGGTACCACTGACCTTTTTGTGCATAATGAGCCACCTCATTATACATTGTTCCCTTCTAGGTAGCTGTGTTCTCAGTGGGGGCTTTGTAGGTGACACTACCAGGCAAGGTGGGTCTTAAAATGAGAAGGTTACCCTGGACACATTCACTCTGCTGGACATGGTGTCTGTTTTGTTGGGGTGCTCTTCATGTTCAGGCAGATTAAGGCATTGGCGACTTCCAAAGCAGACATTGAATGGGTGACAAACATGGTAGTGAATATACTAATGGTTTCTGTAATGTGTCTATATTAATTGCCTTGTTATATTTTTAAGTTGGATGTTTGCAAACATTTTTTATAGTATATTGTTTAGGGTGCATATAATTTGTATAAACTCCAAAACTTTATAGTATTAAATATGGTGTAGCAGGTAAATAAAAAGAGGCTCTTATTTGTCACACTATGCTTTTTTTTACTGTGAGAAATATAGTTGAATGTTTCAACTGTTTCAACAAGTTTACATCCACAAATAGCACACACAAATTCTTAACCCTTAAAATCCTGTATGAAAAACTGACCTTCCATCACTTATGTTTTTCTTTCCATCTTCCATCTCTCTCACCTGTATACAGGTTACTCTAAAAATCTCATGCCTAACTACCTTAAAGCTCTTTGTAAACCTCAACAATATTAATTCCAGTGTGTAATTGTGCCTCACGTAGCCCCCTCTAATAAACACTTCTATGTCAACAATTACCACAAAGAAATTGGATTGAATGCATGGAATGAGCATGGAAAAGTAACCCCAATAACCAGTTGACTGACCACTAACTAGGCTCTGGGTTGGGTGCTACTCACTGTAATATGCTTCAATGCCATGTCAGGGATAGTAAGCACTGTACAAATACAATTTATATTATAGTACAGTGGCAACAGATTGTTGGTCAAGGGTATTCTTGAGTTCAGGTAAGTGGACAAAGTCAGCACAGGAGTCTCCTATGGCTTCTGAGCAGCCATTTTTCATAATCAGCATGCAAGAATGGTAGGAGGTACATATCTTGGTGACCAGTATCCGCACAGCTCTCTGCGTACCTTACCTCCTCCTTCCTCTGTGCCTGGGATGCGTCCATAATTGAGAGCTGCCTCCCAGGCCCAAAGGTTTCTCCTCTAACAGCTGAAGCACAACTGGTAAGGGAGATTAAGGGGAGCCTCTTAATTAGAGAGAAGCAGCACACTTGCTATGCAGCAACAGTGGTTCTGTATGAGTAATACCACTGGCCATGTTGTGGGATCTCAAACCTCATAGCACTGGCTCTGTTCGGAAAAGTCCCTAATCCTCTACAACTCCTTGTATAGCATTGAAATCTACTCTTAGTTATGCACTCACCATCTACACATCCATCTGACTACCCCAATCACATCTATCTACTTGCTCAATGACAAGCTCACTCGGGCGTTGACTAACTCATTCATACATCGCGACCCCCCCACCCCCCCCCCCCCCCCCTCCCCTCACTAGTCTGGCCAACACAGGTATCTACTCTCCCATCCACTGACACATAGGGCCTGATTCTAACTTTGGAGGACGGTGTTAAACCGTCCCAAAAGTGGCGGATATACCACCTACCGTATTACGAGTCCATTATATCCTATGGAACTCGTAATACGGTAGGTGGTATATCCGCCACTTTTGGGACGGTTTAACACCGTCCTCCAAAGTTAGAATCAGGCCCATAATATTTCTGATCTCCTATATATCAGCCAAATCACCCCTACATCTAACCCTTCAACCTGCCCCTCAGCTAATTCACTAAACACCATAAAAATCATTAAATGTATCACTTGTAAAAAGAGTTTGTCACATTGGCTTTGCCAATGCTCACTTGCTTCCCATCTACTCTCTTGTGATTCGCAAACACATTTGGTCATTTCAAGAACTACTTTAATCTAACTGCACTGAAAGGTGAAAGATGGTTGTTCTGAGTGTTGGTCCAGGGTTTGTGAACCTTCTCTCCCAGTTCGGGTACCACTGCACTACAGGGTGATAAATACTCTTTGCTGATAGGCAAAATGGTGCAAGGTCCATGGAGTGGCTAGTGTGGTTCACAGAGTGCTGGCCGATAATGCGCAGTCTCAAAACAAGTTAATAAATTGTGAACTATTGGGTAGCCAGAGTCATGCTGAGGTCGTTTTTCCCAATTACAGTACGAGTCCAAAAAGTCTCTAAATGTCCAAAGCAGGGTACTCATCAAATGGGAGGAGCAGACACTCAAATGCTACTCGGGTAGGGAAATTAAAGTCCCATAGTTCCAATTGTGATCGCAAGCACTTCTCAAGGAGATACATGGTTATCTATAATACAAGGCATTGCACAATAGCTATCACATAAAGGCAACGGAAGTCTGAAATGGGTGACACTGTACTTGAAGGTAGGCAGGGAATGTGGGGGAAACCATAGCTTGATTCGTGTTGCGGATTACCACATTCAGAACTGGATTGACTTTATGAAAATTGAAGCAGTGCTCTCTGAAGAGAGAAAACTGGGAATAAAAGAGAGGCACACTGCCTGCTTGCTGGAATAATTCACTCTGCCTGATGAAGGGCTGTGGAACGACTGCAGCAGCATGATGAATAAGTAGACCTGGGAGGGTGTTCCAAGTGAGATCTTCTCTTGCTGCCAGATGAAGACATAAAGTCCAGTTACTGAACAGAAGCAGCTTACTTGCTGTTGGAACATTTCTTGTAACACTGGAGAGTGTAGAAGATCTTGGAGTCAGAGGAAGCTGCATCTGCCTGGAAAAGAACTTTTAAGCCAGTAAAAATATGACTTTTCATTGTGGCTCATCCTGGAAATTGTTAGGAGGATTTTCATAATTTGAGCCCACTCGTGGTTTAGTGGCCAAGAGAACTTTCCAGAAAGTTTGACAATTGTTATAGCACAAGCGAATAAGTTACATAACCATGTTTTTTCAAAATCTGGGATCCAAGAGGCTAAAAACAAATTTAAAGTCCAAAGGGAAACATACTAACATGTCTCCAGGACAATCACAGATCCTTCCCTGACATACCTTACCAGTCTAAATCGTGACCCTCCATAGCTGTAACTGGGGGAACCAACATGCTCTATTAGACCAATTCTCCACTGCCGTTGGCTTTAGAGGGTGCATAGGTCCATGTCAACCACACCCTATTTGCTTACATTGCACGTTACGCTCTTGTTGTCTAAGGAATGTTTTTTAATAACCCTAATGGTTACATCAGACTGTTTATGCAAGTGTTTTTCTAACTAAACATATTTGAGATTTGCCAAATATTTCTTAACTGTACTGTTGTTTTACAACTGGTACATGTACTAGGTGTCATTTTCTCAGAGGCCTTGCTGATTGTGCCAAGCTGTCAAGTGTAAGTCAGGGATCCCTGAAACAAACATGTTTACTTAACAGGAATGAGTTTTGACTACAACAGGAAATTGAGCACTCTGACTTGGAAGCAAAAATCACTTTCATCGTGTTTGGTTCCTGTAGGTGAACCATTGCCTGTATGTTTTTAAATGGGTCTGTGAAGTAAAGTAGGCACCACAGGTGCTCAACCGTTCCTTTGCCAAAGTCACAGTGTACAAAAAAGATAACGCACCAACAGACTAGGGGTACTGTGTTTGACTCAGTCATCAATTAGTTGTCTTGAAGTAAAGTTATCTAGAGCAATCAGAGAAGCCGTGGGTTTAGATGCATCCAAATTATTCTTTGGAAGTCCAAAGAACACCAGTATCTATTGAGTGAGATGGCAGTGTGACACCTCAAAAAGAGCCTTGTTTAAAAGGTCAATGATAAACTCTTTCACATTGGGTTTTTTCAGCCTTCTCGCGAATCCCCAGGATTGTAGAATTATTCTGGTACATCAGTTTTCATAGGGTTTCGCTAAACTGTATGTCTGTACAGTGTGCACCTTGCTTATCTCTGTGTTTCCACATATTTATCAACCTCTTTAGTCATTTTCCTGAAGGTTCTGGCAGCTGGATACTAATACAACCAAAGGAATTGTTCTGAAGCTACTCCTTCCTACCCCATTAAGGAGACCAGTTCACTCAAGTATATCAGACTGGACAGCAAGAAGTTCTCCCCAGGTGAAGAGAGAGGAGAGATAGCAACACAGCTGAATTGAGAGAACAGAAAAATCTGTAAGATGTTTTCATGGTACAAGCTTATATTCTTCATAATTCACCCCCTGTCCCACTGCCAACCTTCCCAAGTGAACTACTGGCTCCAGATCGCAATTCGGCTGGAGAGTGATGGACTGCTGACACAAGATAAAGTGACTGCATTCAGTCAGAGAGGAACCCTAATGGACAGCGTCACTGGATAAGGAGTGCATGAGAGAAAATAGGATCCGGCAGGAGATGGAAGGAACAGAAACAAAAGGTTTTCTGTATAGGAAGGGGGAGAGCATCTGGCACAAGGTCACAGCAAAGTCTAAATATGTAAACAGTCTATGCAGGAATGAAGGAACAGGTCTGGCCATGCAGGACCTGTCTAGTAGGTTGTCTCCCCTACAGATGAACTTGCAAATACACTGTACTTCCATGGCTCTGCCTTTGTGTAAGTTGTTCCCTGATTGCTAATTTGTGTCAGGTGTGCAGATGGGGTGTATGATAGAGAGGGTGCAGTCCCAACACCATGACTTGCACTATAATGTCAAAGTTTACTTGCATGCAGCTTCCAGTTCCTAGTGTGTGTGTTTTCTGGAGTGCCTTCCTGTGTAGACTGCCATCCCCAAACATGCCCATAGTCTGCATGGTGTGCTTCTCTGCTTCAGCCATCTCCCACTCCTAACTCTTCCCCTGTGGCAAGCTTGTGAGGATGAGTATGCGTTGCCTGCAATAGGATGTGGGATTTGGTGATAGCATGAGTGCAACACTGCTCAGCCCTATCACTAGTGAGCGACTCTTGGACATGAATAGTTAGCCTGTTTACAGACAACTGCATTGTCGGTTTAGGATGTTTGGGCACAAACATTTATAGATTCATATACCATGAAACCTTTGTGGTGGGGATTATGTATGATTACCAATGGTGAGGGAATACAATCTGATAGGGATTATTGATCAGTACACACCAGAGATCATAAAGCTCTTAAGTGGTGGTAGCACCTTGTGGTTTAAATGGCAAAGAACTTTGCATACTCAAAAAAATATAGATTAATATACAATGAAGCCCTATAGGAGGTCACCAACATGCATGACCAGTAACGGTGAGGGAATACTAGCTGATGATAAGGGTTTTAATATCTGATGTATACTAAAGATACACTACAAAAAAACTACACTCATCATGTCTCTCTCAGCTAACAAGTCCACCACCAACACACACAGCTCCAACAAAATGCCTCCTAAGCCTGTTGGAAGAGGAACACTATATTGAAAAACAGGACAATTGTGACCCTCACACAGTTATCACAACTAACAACACACCTGCTACAAGCTCAAAATATACTGCTCACCCTTCTCCAAAACAAAAGACCTCCACAAACACATTTTCTACACTGCCTGCTCATAAATGCTCAATAACTCTCAAATAACAAGCACCACATCTACAACCTGCTCATGGACACACAACCTGATGTACTATTCCTAACAGAATCATGGTTGGGAGATGACATGGCCCCAGTGTTGCATGAAGCTTTTCCTCCGGGCTATCAAACCATCACACAAAACCGTATAAGTAAGAGAGGAGGTGGGCTAGCTATTAAATTCCAACAAGCAATAAATCTCAGTAAAACAAACAACATTTCCATACAAGGTTGTGAGGCCCTCCTCACCAGATGCAACCCTACACCATCTTCCTCCTGTAACTTTCTTCTCCTTTACATACCTCCACCTAAAACTCAACATTCCCAGACACCTTTCTAGATACAGTCTCAAACATTATAACATTATACTCATACCTATGTATTGTTGGGTACCTAAACATTTGGTTTGACAAACCCAATATGCCCCATCCAAAAGCTATTATCACTGGCCGAGTCACATTGAACCTACATTAGTTTGTACACAATCCCACACCCATCACTGGGCACATCCTAGATGTCATTTGTGCGAAGCCTGAACTAGTTACTGTTCAAAGCATCATGCCAATCACATGGTCAGACCACCATTTGATAACTTTCCAACATAAAACACCACAAATCAACACACCCCATAACAACTTGCATACATGCATCGATCGACCATGGGGTAAACTCTATTTGGAAGACTTAGAAACACAACAAACAGCCAACACAGATCTAGATACAATTAATTCTGTTCCTAAACATTGAGTGGCTACAGGAAGCTTTCGATATCCTAATACCACTCAGGAAAACTAAACCGGGCAAAAAAATAAACACCACCTCGGAGAAACACAGAACTTAAAAAGATAAAGCAAATAAAGCACAAATCAGCAGGTTGCAATCAACCTGGCTCAAAACCAACAACATTCAAGACAAACTTCAGCTACACAAACTCAACAGAATATACAAATCATCAATAAAAAGGTACTACTTAGACAGAATTCAAGATGCTAAATCTGCAACTAAAGAATTGTATACAATTCTCAATGAATTTCGAAAACCTAAATGCTTGGAAGGAAGTCACCCCACTACTCAAGATTTCACAAACAAACTGGCAACTCATCACACAACCAAGGCAGGCACACTGGACTTCTATTTAAAACAGAAGGAAACCATCAACACCAACCCCATTCCTAAACTCCCCTCCAAGAATAAACCAACCCAGCCCCTGCACTGCTTCAAACAAATATCACAAGGTGAATTTATGGATTTGGTCAAAGCAAGCAAGCCTTTCATTTGCCCTTCCGACCCTTGTCCACCACACATCTTCAAAAACATCGTTTTATCAGCCTCTGCTGCCACACCTGTAAGAAGAATAATTAAGAACTCTTTAACTACAGGAACTTTTCCTGAAGACCTGAAGAAGGCATACATATGTCAGTTACTATAGAAAACAAACCTAGACCCACAGGACCCCAACAAATACAGACCAATCACAAATGGACCTTTCCTGGGAAAACTGATAGAAAGAACAGCATTCACCCAGATGTCACAGTTCATTGAAGACAATTCCATACTTTCAGACTACCAAACTGGATTCCGCCTACGAAGAGGAACTGAATCTGCACTCATAGAATTTGGGATGGTCTAAAAAATACAGTTGACCGCAATGGAGTTGCTGCACTACTTCTCTTGGACCTCTCAGCTGCCTGTGATACTATTCACCATGACACTCTAAATTAAAGACTCAGTGAAGCTGGCATAAAAGGAACTGCTCTCAACTGGATTACATCCTAGCTTCAAAACAGAACTAATATCTATGCTCCCACCTTCTCGTCCAACCACTACCTCAGTAAAGCAGGGGTCTCCCAAGGATCAATCATCTCACCTATGTTTTTCAACATCTACATGATGTAATTCTCAGAATTAATCAATGATTTTCAACTCACATGCTACAACTATGCAGATGACACACAAATGCTACTTAAATTGGAATGCCCCAAAGACATTGAAAACTCGCAAACCTTTAACTGCCTCAGAGCTGTTGATCAGTGGATGACTTGGAGCCATCTCAAACTGAATACTTCCAAAACAGAAATACTCATGTGGAGAGCGAAAAAATGATGACCCACTGTGCACCTGCCCTGACGATCTCAGGCCACCTCCTCAAGTATCCAAGAAAGTTAAAAACCTTGGAATTACCATGGACTCCAAGTTAACAATGAATGCCCAAGTGGACATAATTGCACAATCAAGCTTCATCACCTTGAAGACTCTGCAACACATCTTGCCCCACCTCGGATTTCCACACAAGGTGCAAACTACTATCTCTCTTGTACTAACCAAACTGGATTATGCCAATGGCCTCTACCATGGATAATCTCTTTCGATTATGAAAAAGCTACAATGTACTCAGAACTCAGCTGCCAGGCTACTATTACATGTAAAGCCACAAGCCCACATCTCCCCTGCCTTGAGAGCACTACACTGGTTACCCATTCCCAGAAGATCCACCTTCAAGCTGCTTTGTATCACCCACAAAGCTATACATGGAACAGGACCGCTTTTCATCAGAAACAAAATAACCAAATACATTCAACAAAGAAACCTCCGCTCAAGATTGGCACCCTGCCTTAAAACACCACCATACAAGGAAAAGGCAAAATGTGGTATATCCTTCTCCTGTGAAGCAGCCAAAATATGAAATTCATTACCCCCCAATATAAGATCCATGGATAACTATCTTGCCTTCAGAAAACTACTCAAGAGTTGTTGCTTTCCTTCATAACCACCATATTCAAACAGCAATGGACTGCATATCCCTGTGTTGATAAATATTTATAATCTAATTATGTGTATATTCTAGATATGTATAGTTCTTTAAGAAATATGTATAGTTACTATTTCATAATAATACATTATTATACACATTATTTAAGCCTGTTTAACAAATGTATATTTACACAGTTTAATATATTTTTTATATATATATATATATATATATATATATATATATAGAGAGAGAGAGATGTGTATGTGTGTGCTTGCGCATATGTGTATAGATAAGTGTGTGTGTGCGCGCACATATACATATATATGTGTACATTATTCTATCCTTAACATGTTCATAGGTCATTGCATAGCTCCTAGATAAGTTGTTGTACTAGATAGTTATGAATCTCTGCTTGCGTTTTTATATCACAATGGTCAAATGTTATCTTGTCTAACAGCAAGCATTTCGCTGTTCAGAAATTGAGGAAAGATAGATGAATGTTAGAAAAGTACACTTATTAACTTCAGATACAAATCTTGTAAGTCTGTGTTTATACAATACTACTTTTTTCTTCTCATATTATTATACCCATTATTATATTTCTTGCACATATATTCCCTTATGTATTTACATATCTATTTATTACTCTAGTCCTACTGTACTAGAGAAAAATAAATACCATTTAATAAAATCAAATCTATAAATAAAATTAAAATTATAAATAATTAAATTAAATAAAAAATAATATTTTTATTATATATATTAATAAATAAAAAATATGTTACTCTCTTGTAAGCTTAACTCTGTCTCCACATCACTCTATGTCTCTATCAATCTATTCTCCATCCTCCATCCCCTCTCTGACTCATCCCAAACTCATTCTTCTACTTTCATCTCCAAGATAGCCCTGCCTAAGCTCTTCTCTCTTCTACATCGTTCTCACCTCAAACCTCAGTTTACTACCATGATCTCCCAAACAAGCCTACTAAATTCTCCCTCATTTATCTCACTTTTGACTGATCCAAAACCCCTCTTGCCACTATGATCTCCCTAACCCCTTGCACAGAGGTTCCCTGCCCTTCTCCATCTCTCCTTTACTCATTCCAAGCATCATCCTATTTCTAAAAACTTCAGTTGACACTTCTGGATTCTTCTTCTTCTATCCCTCCATTACTCTAGTCAATCCAACTAACAAACTTGCATATCCTCTGCTCAAATTAACTCATAATAATACTAATACTGTTCTCATAGTTCCCTATACTAATCCACCACTAATTCCTCTTGGGTTTTGGAGTAGCATGCCACTCGCTGAAAAGCGTTTCGGCGCCTCGTCAGGGGTAGTTAGAGTAGGAAAGTACCATCTTGCCTGGCATGTTACTCCCATATTTCACTGTATATATGTTGTTTTAGTCTATGTGTCACTGCGACCCTGCCAGGCAGGGCCCCAGTGCTCATAAGTATGTGCCCTGTATGTGTTCCCTGTGTGATGCCTAACTGTCTCACTGAGGCTCTGCTAACCAGAACCTCAGTGGTTATACTCTCTCTGCTTTCCAAATTTGTCACTAACAGGCTGGTGACTAAATTTACCAATTCACATTGGCATACTGGTACACCCATATAATTCCCTAGTATATGGTACTGAGGTACCCAGGGTATTGGGGTTCCAGGAGATCACTATGGGCTGCAGCATTTCTTCTGCCACCCATAGGGAGCTCTGACAATTCTTACACAGGCCTGCCAGTGCAGCCTGAGTGAAGTAACGTCCACGTTATTTCACAGCCATTTACCACTGCATTTAAGTAACTTATAAGTCACCTATATGTCTAACCTTCACCTGGTGAAGGTTAGGTGCAAAGTTACTTAGTGTGTGGGCACCCTGGCACTAGCCAAGGTGCCCCCACATCGTTCAGGGCAAATTCCCCGGACTTTGTGAGTGCGGGGACACCATTACACGCGTGCACTATACATAGGTCACTACCTATGTATAGCGTCACAATGGTAACTCCGAACATGGCCATGTAACATGTCTAAGATCATGGAATTGTCACCCCAATACCATTCTGGTATTGGGGGGACAATTCCATGATCCCCCGGGCTTCTAGCACAGTACCCTGGTACTGCCAAACTGCCTTTCCGGGGTCTCCACTGCAGCTGCTGCCAACCCCTCAGACAGGTTTCTGCCCTCCCGGGGTCCAGGCAGCCGTGGCCCAGGAAGGCAGAACAAAGGATTTCCTCTGAGAGAGGGTGTTACACCCTCTCCCTTTGGAAATAGGTGTGAAGTCTGGGGAGGAGTAGCCTCCCCTAGCCTCTGGAAATGCTTTGATGGGCACAGATGGTGCCCATCTCTGCATAAGCCAGTCTACACCAGTTTAGGGATCCCCCAGCCCTGCTCTGGTGCCAAACTGGACAAAGGAAAGGGGAGTAACCACTCCCCTGACCTGCACCTCCCAGGGGAGGTGCCCAGAGTTCCTCCAGTGTGTCCCAGACCTCTGCCATCTTGGAAACAGAGGTGTTTGGGGCACACTGGACTGCTCTGAGTGGCCAGTGCCAGCAGGTGACGTCAGAGGATCCTTCTGATAGGCTCTTACCTCTCTTGGTAGCCAATCCTCCTTTCCTGGCTATTTAGGGTCTCTGCTTTGGGGGACTTCTTCAGATAACGAATGCAAGAGCTCACCAGAATTCCTCTGCATCTCCCTCTTCACCTTCTACCAAAGGGTCAACCGCTGACTTCTCAGGATGCCTGCAAAACCGCAACAAAGTAGCAAGACGACTACTAGCAACATTGTACCGCCTCATCCTGCCGGCTTTCTTGACTGTTTCCAGGTGGTGCATGCTCTGGGGGTAGCCTGCCTTCACCCTGCACCAGAAGCTCTGAAGAAATCTCCCGTGGGTCGACGGAATCTTCCCCCTGCTGACGCAGGAACCATAAGACTGCATCACTGGTCCTCTGGGTCCCCTCTCAGCCTGACGAGCGTGGTCCCTGGAACTCAGCAACTCTGTCCAAGTGACTCCCACAGTCCAGTGACTCTTCAGTCCAAGTTTGGTGGAGGTAAGTCCTTGCCTTCCCACGCTAGACTGCATTGCTGGGTACAGCTTGATTTGCAGCTGCTCCGGCTCCTGTGCACTCTTCCAGGATTTCCTTTGTGCATAGCCCAGCCTGGGTCCCTGGCACTCCTTCCTGCAGTGCACAACCTTCTGAGTTGCCCTCTGGCGTCGTGGGACTCCCTTTTGTGACTTCGCGTGGACTCTGGTTCACTTTCCTTCCAATTGCCTGTTCAGGTACTTTTGCGGGTACTGCCTGCTTCTGTGAGGGCTCCCTGAGTTGCTGGGTGCCCCCTCTGTCTCCTCCTCCAAGTGGTGACATTCTGGTCCCTCCTGGGCCACAGCAACACCCAAAAACCTCTACCGCGACCCTTGCAGCTAGCAAGGCTTGTTTGCGGTCTTTCTGTGTGGGAACACCTCTGCAACCTTCATCGCGACGTGGGACATATATCTTGTGGATATAACTTATATTCATACTTTTGGCATATTGTCATAAAAATAAAGTACCTTTATTTTTAGTAACTCTGTGTATTGTGTTTTCTTATGAAATTGTGCATATGACACCAGGGGTATAGTAGGAGCTTTACATGTCTCCTAGTTCAGCCTAAGCTGCTTTGCCATAGCTACCTTCTATCAGCGTAAGCTGCTAGAAACACCTCTTCTACACTAATAAGGGATAACTGGACCTGGCACAAGGTGTAAGTACCTCTGGTACTCACTACAAGCCAGGCCAGCCTCCTACATTGGTGGCAGCGTAGGGAAGTCTTTATTCCTAGAGGCCTAGTTGCTAGGGTCCAGTCAGTTAGGGACAGATCCCCCCTCTGTTGTTTCCAATTTGTCTTCTGTGTCCAAGCATTCCTGACCCACCCACCCTGAGGATAACTTGGTACCCACTACAAGCCAGGCCAGCCTCCTACAGTTAGCGCTATATAAACACAATTACAATAATTTATACAGCTGAGACAATAGATTACATGAGAATGACAAATATGTGATGAATACATTCCATTATGAAAATTAAGTGGATTTAGTGTTCAACAATGAATTCATGGGGAAATGGCCTTAACAACGACATCTAAATCATACAGTTGTTAACAACGCAAGCTTTACCATCCATGTCTAAACCACGCATGCCTTTGAAAAAGTGTGTGTATGTATATATCTATAAATATGTATATATGATGGCAGAGGTGTTTAGGGTGGGTGTGGGTTTTTAGGTGGGAAGGGATTTTTTTAAGGTTTAGGGATGGTTTGGGTTTTTGAGTGGGAATGTAATTTTTAGAGTTTTGGGTGGTTTTTAGATTTTGGGTGGGGAGAGAATTTTTATTTTAGAGTTTAGGGTGGGTATGGAATATTGGGTAGCAAGGGAATTTCAAGGGTTTTGGGTAAGTATGGGGTTGAGGGTTATTTAGGGTGTGTGTGTGTGTGTGTGTGTATATATATATATATATATATATATATATATATGTATGTGTATATATATATATGTAAGCCACCGCCAGGACCTTTCTCTTGGCCATGCTGATCCTGGGGTGGGACTACGTCCCCCAGGCTGCTCTGCTGCTGACTCGCGCTCTTAAGCGCTACCGGCCCCCGCAGCACGGTACGTGCAACCGCTGGGACCGTTCTCTGGGCCACGCTGATCCTGGGGTGGGACTACATCCCCCAGGCTGCTCTGCTGCTGACTCACGTTCTTAAGCGCTACCGGCCCCCGATGGGCCCGTCATCGCTCAACAGAGGCTGGGCTAGGCGTTTCAACTCGGTTGTTGAGAAGTAAGTTCTCGCCCTAGTAATTTGCTTTAAGACCTGACCCATTTGCTCCTGCTTACTCCTCCATTGTTAATTAGAGATGGGGAAGCGTAAAGCTGTGGATGCTCCTGCACATACCAGCAGCTCAAAAAAACACAAAGAACAGTCAAGTAACAAAACGAGTTCCTTGTCCAACAAGGGAAGTAACTCTTTAGAAGATATTGATATTTTAATCGAAGAAGTGGAGGCTATTCTTAGAAGTTATTCAAACTTACTATCTATAAACTGTAGCATCCCTGCTTTAAAATTCCCTGACATATTTAAGATAAGGGCGCAGCCGCCCATACTTTCCAAGTAGCCCGAGCGAAAGGCGGCATCCCAAGCCTCAAGATCCTACCCATCCCCTGTGTCGACCATTACCCAGCGTAGTGGTTTGGACGCATTGTGTGTCACAGGTGGCCTTTCTATGGGAGAAGAGGCGTTTTGCCTTCCTTTAAGTCCAGAGGTCCTTGTGATTCCGAATATCTTGTGTTCCGATTGGTACGGGCCCCTGGTGGAGAATGGGGGTCTTGTGACGCTGCTGCTCTTGCACACACTGGAGTATGCTCTGATGTTAATGTTGCGGCCAATACATCTTCAGGCATGGGAAGACTGCCGACCCCGTGTGGCAATTCTGATCTGGCTTCTGTTCACCAGCAACTGGCTGAAGTAAAGAGCCTGGTGTTTATGTTGATGAACAGACTAATGGGGGAACCTGGTCAGATGTGTGGCTGCAGATGCTCTGGGCCAAGTTTAGATGGGACCTTGCCTGTCATAGGGGGTACACCTATTACTACTGTCGTGCCTGAACCAAGGCCACAATCAGGCAACCAGCACTTATGGCCTGTTACCACTTCCCCTCCCATATATTCATTTGTTCCCTATGCTGAAGGATCACAGGCCCCTCCTGAGGCCGTTAGGCATAAGTGTAGTTTTAATATTAAGGGCAGGAACCACACCGGGTCTGATAGGCCTGCTAAAGTTCAATTTGATGACCAAATAAAGGGCCCTCGGCAGGCGGCTGGCACCCTGGCTCCTGCTGGAGTAGCCATTTCCACAATACACCATATCGGGCCACCCAATTGCGCTTTACATCAGGCTGGAATGAGATGGCCAGCATCTAAGAAACCGGCCAGAGGCATACAAAGTAATGGAGGCACAATTTATATGGTTGAGGTACCTAAGCTGCCATCAGGGTCTTTGGAAACTCAGGACTCTCTTATAAACAAGGTCATCTATTGGTTGAGAGTCCAGCAAAATTGTTTTTCTGTTATTCAGGAAGATATTCTAGGTGCGAAGAGTCTGGCTCAAATTTTGATTTTATTTCTATTCGTTTTGAGGATAGGCTGTAAGTAGATAGCCTCATTGACTTTGAACTGCATACCTGTTATCTTAGGAATGCTAGGGGGTTTGGGATTAGACTTAAACTCTCCCCGCCTGCTATTAGTTCATCCCTAACATGTAGAGGTCCAGCAGGTGGCAAGTATGATTTTAGCCAAAAATATGTTTCGGGTTCGGCAGTAAAAAACTCCCTCACACTATCAGACGTTGATGGACTATTCACTGACTCCTTCCCAACAATTCCAATCCCGGTTTTTGCAGGTAGGCCTAGGGTGTCTGATGAGATTGTCAATTGTAGGGAAGGTCAGTGTCCCAGGCCTAGAGCTTTGGAAACTAGTACTGAACTATCTATTTTGTCCAGGAATTTGGCTGGGCTGGACAGGAAATTGTTGGATCCCGAGTGGGCCAAGTACATAAAAAAACAGGATATATGCTTATTCCAGGAGACTTTGGCTGAGGACCCTGTCTTCCTGGATGGGTTTCTATCCTATTATGTGGTGGCCCAACCTGCAGATGGTGGCACCGGCCGCGCCAAGGGGGGGGGGGATCTATTGCTATTATTAAATAAGATATTGCAGTGCGATCACTCTGCACTGAAAATAGATTCCCCCGATAAACTAGGTTTCCAGCTCGAATTTAATAGAGGTTTCACAGTAATCATAATCAACGTATATGCTAGATCAGTGCTGCAGGGACTAGAGTCTCAGACCCTGGCACAGTTATTTGAATATATCGATACCTTGCATCCTTCCATTAACCTAGTGGTTGTAGGGGATATGAATAGTACATTTGAACCCTCCCCTTTAAGTAGCGATCTAACGGTCGAAGAGGATGAACATCGGGATATCCCACAACTGACAAACAAGTGACTGTGTACCTGCTCCCGTGCAGCCCTACAGCTGACATCATTGTGTTTCAAGTATGGACTCAGGGCTTGTAACGGTTGTATGCGTTCTGATCCAAATATCACTCCTACTTTTAAGCGAGGCCAGTCCTTCAGTGTTATTGACTATTTTTTAGTGTATGTCAGACTGTGGCCAATGTTGGAAGATATGAGGGTTGACTTTCGCCATGGCAGTGACCATAACCCCCTGCTTTTTACCTTATATAGTGGCAAATTCAGGAGATCTCAGAACACCCACTATACTGCGGTCCCAGAGCCACTCCTGGTTAATAGTTCTAAATGTGTTAGCTGGCCAAAAGTGATGACTAACCCATATTTGATCAAGGAGATTTACAAACTGTTTGTTGACATCATGCCTAACTATGAAGGGCATGAGGTCAGTATTATTCCAAATCTCAGCATTCATGAGATGCTGATACATGAACTACAGAATATCTTCTATAGGAAGATAACCACAAAGCAACCTGCTGTTATACATAACATTAGGGAGTGGTTTAACAAGGATTGCTCTAAGGCTAAATTATCACTAAAGTCAGCTATTGTGTCTCGTTCACAGGGGGTGATTAGATCAGCTAGACTAGCCTACAATAGGGCCATAGCACAGGCAAAGAAAAGTTGGGATGATTCAATCTGGCAGAATTAGCTCGATGCAACTAGATATAATGATAATGTGACCTTCTGGAAGTTATTGTCTAATAGACACCGAGAGGGTAAGAGTAAAGTTTGTACTCATATTCAACCAGAGAGTTGGGTGGACCATTTGCAACCTTTTATCCCACAACTCTCTCCTTCAGCAGTTGGCTAAAACGTGTTTATTGCCTGACGACCTAGGAATGGATGTTTGTAACTATAATTATCATATTGTTTTTACCTCGGGGGAAACTACTGCTGCAATCAATTCCCTCTAATCTTCTAAAGCCCCAGGTCCAGATAAGATACCGGGGGATTTATATAAGTCTGTGCCAGTAATTTGGTCCAGTTATATAAACATGATATCAACTGCAATAGCAGCCAGGGGCTCAATACCTAGTACTTGGAAAGGGGCTGTAATATTTCCCATTTATAAAAAGGGTGAAGTGAGCTCACCTGTCAACCCATCAGCCTTATCGATAATCTTCAAAAAATCTTTGCTAAAAAGTTTTTGGATAGGCTGTTGGACTGGGTTGATGTCCATCATGTGATGTCCCCACTCCAGGCGGGTTTGCGCCCTAAAACTAGTATGGTGGATCAAGTTTTCAGGTTGGCGCTCCTTTATTGGAAATATGTAATCCTTGTCAAACAAAATTTATATGTTGTTTTTGTGGGTATTCGGTCTGCTTTTGACATGGTTCCAAGAGAAAAATTATGGGGTGTTCTACATAAAATAAGTATTCCAAGGAACACATTCCATCTTCTACAGTGGTTACATGAGGGCACATATGCCCAAGTGAGATGGGGCAATCAGGGAGAACTAACAGACCAGATTGCCATCCAGTGGGGGGGTTCGTCAAGGTTGTATCCTGGCACCAACACTATTCACTCTATATATAAATGAGGTGGTACAAGCTGTGTCTCTTTGCCAAAACGATGCCTCCTCCTTTAATGCGCCAACAATTCCCATACTTCTCTTTGCGGATGACTCCCTCCTCATCTCTAAGACTCCAATGGGGCTCCAGACCCTCATTAACAAGTTTTCAACATTTTATGCAGATCATGGGTTGGAACTGAATACTAGTAAAACCAAATTAATGGTGTTTAGCCCAGGACCAGCCATGAGAGGTGCTATCACTTTTGCTGGGGCTCCCTTAAATAAAGTCAGCTCAACAGATTATCTGGGTGTGAGGATTTCAAATAAATTACATTGGGAAGATCAGATCAGATCAGCAAAAGTGTGTCTCTTCTCCAACATAGATAAGGTGCCATTTTGCACTTATATAAAAGCACTGCCATGAAAGCTGTTTCCCCGGCTATTAAGCTCTATTTGGCAAAAGCACAAAATGCTGCTACCTATGGCGCTGAGGTGTGGGGATTTTGTAAAACCACCAAACTGTCAGTGGGTGCAAATAGCTTTGCCAGAGCACTACTTGCGTGCCCAGGCAGTACTCCTCTGATTCCCATTTTTCTGGGCCTTGGTTTTAATCGCATCTCTGACACGATAGCCCTAAGACCGTTACTTTTTTGGGTAATGATCTGGACCACCCAAGAACTCACTATAGGGACTCCCTTCTTTATCTTCTAAAAAGACCTAATGCAGCCTCTATTACATGGCTTAGGCATGTGTCTAACTGGTTTCGTACCTTGGGACTTAGGACCAATACTGTTTTCAGAGATTATTTCTGAGCCTTCCCTAAATCATGTGGGTTCTCCCAGTATTTCCCATGTTAGGAACAAATATCTCCTTGGTACATCCTATGGACGATTGACCAACCAATTTCTTGATTTTAAGTGGTACCCCCAGTATGATTCTAATTTAGATCTTATTCCCGGCTCCCTTGGAAAGAGCTTGTATGCCCGTTTTCATTAGGGGTGTTTACCGTTACTGTCTTTCACTGGTAGTTGGAGGACACTGCCAGTATCTAACCTATGCCCAGGCTGCAATGCTGTCCCTGAATCGGTTGAACACTTTATGTTCTTCTGTCCAGCGCATGCTCTTTCTCGTCGTAAATGGCTTCGTCCAGTTAGTCAGAACTTGGGCGTCAGAAAATTTGTTATCGCCCTCAGGATTTTAAAGAGCGATACCTCTATTGCTCTGATTCATGCAGTTAGCCAGTTCCTTGTGGATAAATGGCATATATGCACTCGCCTTTTAAAAATACAGTGATTTGTAAGTATGCTTGTTGTAGGGTAAGAACTGAGAGACTTACCAATTTTTATTGTTAGTATTGAATGGTGTTTTTTCAACTGTTTTTACTATTATTTTTTAATCCAATTTGTAATTATACGGAGTACTGTGGTTATTTGCTTTAATGTTTTTTTATGACCGAATAAAGCTTGTGATATATATATATATATAAAATTATATAGACGTTTTTTGATATAAATATATATAAAGGTATATGTAAAAAAATGTATACACATATAGACAAATGCATGTGTGTATAAAAACATAAATAAGCGTATATTTGTTCTAAAGATCCATTTGTCTTTGCTGTGCATGCTTTACTTTGAAAATGTAAATATTTTGCAGATAACTATAAAGCCTTCGCATACACAAATTATTTTCTTTATATATATATATATATATATATATATATCTCAAGAGGCTTACCTGCTAAATACTTACATTTTCATTGTAAAGGTATATGCGTGGTTAAGATGTTTGTTGCTAAGACGGCGTTGTAAAGGTGTGGGTAGTTCCTGCATGCGTGGTTCCATCATACAACCAATTAACGTGTTAGCTGTGTCATGTGTCTATACATATTTTTTGTGTATTTTTTTACTTTTGTAATTCTAAATCTGTATATATTATAGCCTTATAGCCCTCCGTAGTGGGCTATACTGGCCATTAAAGGCCCGCTCCAGCGTTAAAGGCCCGAGCCGAATGCTGGTATAGCCCAGCTAGGCCGGGCTATAAGGCCATTAGAACATTCTGCCACTAGAAGACAAATTGAAATCCGCTTGGGTTCTGTAAGGCCTTTGTTCACAGCAACAGCTGTGAACAAAAACATTGGAATGTTGGAGCTTAGGGCTTCTACCGGCTGTTAGAAGCCCAGAGCACTCTATTGTTTTCAATTGAGCTCTCAACATACCAGTGTTCTAACAAATATACAAGTTACTTACCTTCGGTAACAAAATATCTGGTAGAGACATAGTCTAGTTGAAGATTCCTTACCTTAGAATTTCACCCAGGCATCAGACTGGATCCAGAGATTTTTCTTCAAACAATACCCTTGCGCGTCAGTAGGTGACGTCGGTCAACTCCGTGGGCGTGGTTGGCGTTGTAGTCGCTGTGCTGATGTCGGGAGTAATACATAGACGCTGCCTCAGCGCGGTGAGGTCAGTTTTTTTTTTTTAACGACTTTCCACGCCAAAGCACAGATCCGCTAAGAAAACTGAGATTGGTGCGCCAGAGCTAAGAACCTGAAGGGGGATACCTCTCCCTAGAAATCAGTTCGCAAGCGGGGAGGATGGGTGGGTCAGTAAGGAATCTGCAACTAAAATATGTCTCTACCAGATATTTCTTTACCGAAGGTAAGTAACTTTTACATCTGATAGAGACTTCTAGTTTCAGATTCCTTACCTTGGAATAGATACCCAAGCAATGCATCCTCGGAGGTGGGCTTCGAACCAAGATCATACTAGAAAGTCCTGCAGGACCGAACAACCAAAATAGCCATCCTGACGGACCTGACTGTCCAGGCAGTAGTGTTTAGCAAATGTGTGTAGGGATGCCCATGCAGCTGCCTGGCAGATATCCAGGACAGGAACTCTGTGTGCTAATGCAGTGGAAGCAGCAGTCGCTCTGGTGGAATGAGCATGCAAGCCTTCAAGGGGTTGCTTCTTGGCCAAAGCGTAGCACAGCGTGATGCAAAGAAGTTTCCATTGAGAGATTGTACGTTTTTGCACTCCCTTCCATTTCTTTGCATCCACATACCTGACAAAGAGTTAATCGTCCACCCGGAAATCTTTAGTATGATTAAGAAAGAAGGCCAATGCTCTTTTTGGGTCCAGAGTCTCTCCTCCTCATGGGAAGGATGTGGGGGTATGTAAAAAGTAGGCAGGGTGATGGACTGGCGTGAAAAGGTTTAACCACTTTGGGAAGGAAGGAAGCCTTAGTGCACAACACCACTTTGTCAGGGTGCACAGACAAGAATGGAGGTTTGGATGAAAGGGCCTGAAGCTCACTCACTGTGCGAGCAGAAGTGATGGCAACAAGAAAGACAGTCTTGAAGGTGAGGAGCTGTAAGGGAAAATTGTGCATCAGCTCAAAGGGAGTACACATTAAATAAGTAAGGACAAGATTGAGGTCCCACTGAGGCATGATATATGAAGTGGGAGGAAATAAATGGGTGAGACCTTTTAGGAATCTACTCACAATAGGAGATTTAAAGAGTGAGGGCTGATCAGGTAACTTAAGAAAGGCTGAAATAGCAGACAAATACCCTTTAAGGGTGGCCAAAGAAAGAATGAAGAAAAGAACCTCATAGAGAGGGCATCAACAGATTTCTGGTTGCACCATGCCACAAATTTATGTCAACGACAAGCTTATACCGTTTTGGTGGAGGGACCCCTGGCTGCCAAGATAACATCACAGACTTCGGGTGGAAGATCAAAAGTCGTCAACTGGTGTTGCTCAATCTCCACGCATGAAGGCGGAGATTGGACAGGTTCAGGTGGAGAACCGTCCCCTGCTGCTGTGACAGAAGATCCGCCCGAAGAGGCAGTCTGAAAGGAGGATCGATGGCCATACTCTGGGCAGAAGTGGTATAGGTGGAAAGGCGTAAAGGAGGCCGGAGTTCCACTTGAGATGAAAAGCGTTTCCGAGTGAGTGCTGCCTTGGAAACTCCAACTTGCAAAACAGCTGACATTGCATGTTCTCTGCGGAGGTGAAAAGATCTAACCAAAGCTCTCCCTCTCCGCTCTGGCGTTGAGAGAACCCTAAAGATGTTGAACAACCAGGGTAATACCCTGATGTTTCAGCCATGTCCAGAGACGTAGTGCCTCCTGACAAATGGTCCAGGATCCTACCGCGCCCTGTTTGTTGCAGTACCATATGGTGGTAGTATTGTCCGTGAACACCTGCACTACCTTCCCTTTGAGAGAGGGAAGAAATGCTTTCAACGCAAGCCTGATCGCCCGGAGCTTCAGAAGATTGATATGGAGCCCAGACTCCGCAGGAGACCAGAGGCCTCTGATCTCTGCCTCTCCCATGTGACTGCCCCAACCCAAGAGTGACGCATCTGTCGCTATAGGTAGATCTCGTTGGGCAAGGGAGAGGGATCTGCCATGGGCCCAGTGCAGATTTGAAAGCCACCAATGTCGGTGAGATTCCCCTGATGCTGCGCCCACTGGAACTTCAAGTCCCACTGCAGAGCCCGCATATGGCATCTGGCATGTGTCAAAAGCAGGATGCAGGAGGCCCAGCAGCCTCAGAGTCAGTCCCAACGAAACCCAAGACAGAGGCTGAAAGATCTGAATCATGGCCTGAACATTTTGGACTCTCTTTTCAGGAGAATAAGCCCGAAACTGCACATTGTCCAGAGCACCTCAGATGAAAGTGAGAGTCTGAGAGGGAGAAAGGTGTGACTTCGGCACGTTTATAGTGAACCCCAGTGTGTGTAGGAGGCTCGCTGTAGTCTGAAGGTGGACGATGACTTTCTGGGGCAAGTCTGCCTTCAACAGCCAGTCGTTGAGGTAGGGGAAGACTGAGACCCCTAACCTGCGCATATGAGCTGCAACCACCGCCATCACTTTCGTGAACACCCGAGGGGCGCTGGTAAAGCCGAAGGGGAGCACGGTAAACTGATGGTGCTTGTGACCTACCACAAATCGTAGGTAACGTCTGTGGGCAGGCAGTATTGGGATGTGAAAATAAGCGTTCTGCAAGTCCAACGCTACCATCCAGTCTCCTGGGTCTAAGGCAGACAGAATCTGAGCCAGGGTGAGCATTTTTATTATCTTCTTCTTGAGGAAGTAGTTGAGGTCCCAAAGGTCTAGGTTAGGACGTAAGCCCTTATCCTTTTTCGGCACCAGAAAGTAGCGGGAATAACAACCACAACCTACTTCTGGCACAAGGACCTTCTCTATAGCTCCCTTGGCCAAGAAACCTGTGACTTCCTGGCGGAGAAGTGCCAAATGATACTCCGGGAGTTGGCTGAGTGATGGATGCATGGGCGGTGGGGCAGATTTGAAAGTGAGGGAATAGCCCTTTCGAACAATCTGCAAAACCCACCTGTCCGCAGTGATGGATTCCCAGTGGGGCAGGTGATGGTGAATCCTGCCGCCAACTGGATCGGAGTGAGGGGACGGACTAGGAGGGTTTGGAGGCTGCAGCGGGGGCAGAGGTGGACTGGGCAGACCTCTGGTTCCTTTTTCCACGCCCAAGTGGGATTCCGCGTCCACGGCCATGCAGCAGCTGAACAGCATGGGTGGCACGGTGGCTGGGTGGGGGATGCAACAGGGTGCCCCTTCCGTGGCCACTTAAAGGGGAGAAAAGCAGACTGCTGGGGTGAGGGGCAGTGGAAAGACCTAGGGACCGAGCTGTAGCCCGGAAATCCTTGAATCTCTCCAAGGCCGAGTCCACTTTGTCTCTTTAGAGACAGGAGCCATCAAAGGGCATGTCCATGAGAGACTGTTGGACATTCCCCGAAAAACCAGAAGTACGCATCCAGGCGTGGCGTCTCAAGGTCACCGTCGTAGCAACCGATCTGCCAAGAGAGTCTGTCGTGTCCACCCCTAATCGGATCGTGAACATTGCCGCATCTCTCCCATTGTTGACAGCTTGGGAGACGATAGCACGGGCCCCCTCCGGTATCTGCAACAGAACTTACGCAACTGTATCCCACAAAGAGTGGGTATAGCGGCCCAAAAGGCATGTGGTGTTCACAGACCGCAGCGCGAGACTGTAGGAAGAAAACATCTTCTTACCAAATTGTTTCAGCCTATTTGATTTCCTGTCCAGCGGTGCGGAAGGGAAATGCGCCTGAGGAAGAAGAAGCCTGAATGACAAGACTCTCAGGTGTAGGGTGTTGGGACAGGAATTTAGGGTTGTTTGGGGAAGGCCGATGGCGGTGTGCAATAGTCCTATTCACAGGAGCCCCTATGTTGGGTTTGGACCAAGTACGCAAAAGGACATCGGTGAGGGCTTCATCGAATGGTAAAAGGGGCTCAGATGTGGAAGTCTCTGGTTGAAGCACCTCTGTCAGGAGGTTGGACCTGACCTCTACAGTAGGTAGCGCAAGGCTACGGACCTCAGCTGTCCTACTGACCACCATAGCATAAGTCGCTCCCTCCGCCGTAGCCACAGTAAGAGGAGACAGCATGCCAGCATCTGGAGAAGTGTCCAGTCCACTGGCCTCGCCCAATTCCTGTGCCCAGTCCAAAGATCGGTCATCCTGGTATTCAGAAGGATCCAGGGACCCCTCCAATCCTTCCCCGAATTAGTACCCATAGGGAAAAGAGTCCAAATCCGAACTGGGGTGAGTAAGCCCCATCAAAGACGGAGGAGGTGGCGGCTGGCGCGCTCCGAGTCGTCGGGGATAAGGATCAGGTTGAGGTTGATAGTGAGCACTACTGACGTCGGGAACGTCGGCAATTGAACCAGCGCCGGGGAAGGTCTAAGTGGGGCGACCGGCATCGGTGTGGATCTGCAAGCGGATCCGGAGGAGACCTCGGTGGCCGGAGCTGAAGCTGCCAGCGCAGAACCGGAAGGCCCCTCAACTGAACCCCTTTGGCCTGAAGGTGCCCTGTCAGGGTCAGTGCACCCAAAAATGAGGCATATGGTCTCATAGAACTCATTAAGTTGGGTGAGGGTTGCTCCGTTTCCCGGAAACTCTGGGAAGCATGGAGTGGACCCAGAAGCAGGCTCTGAGGACGGAGGCCTTCAGTGTCGATGCTCCTCCCGCGTCTCATCAGCCGAGCGACTGGGCAAGTCGAAGTGCAATGGGACCGCTTCAACTTCTTCTTTTTCTTACCAGTACCCGAAGATTTGGAGGAAGACGAGTGGGGGTGGCTCAGCAAAATGTCTTGAGACCTTCCTCACGAGCGAGACCGGGACCTACGCAGAGTCGAGCGCCGGGCTGCCATGAGCATGAAAGAACGCTCCCTCAAGGCCTTCAGGCCCAGCACTCAGAGCACAACTTCAGGTCGTTGTCGTGCTCCAGGCACCACAAACAAACCTGATGTGGATCCGTCACTGACGTCATGCAGTGACAGTCTTCGCACGGCTTGAACCCGGTCTTCGGGGACACCCTCGATGCACCAAAAAACTCACACAAAACTCGACAAAAGGGTCAAAATCGGTCAAAAAGAGACCAGGGTAGCTCTCTCCATATCAGCACAAAAAGAAATTAACTGATGTCACTGCGCTGAGGCGGTGTCTATGTAATACTCCTGACCTCATCACGCCGACTACGACGCCTGCGGAGTTGACCCATGCCACCTACCGACCAGCAAGGGTATTGCTGGAAGAAAAATCTCCAGATCCAGTCTGACGCCTGGGGGAAATTCTAAGGTAAGGAATTTGCAACTAGAAGTCTATCAGATATGAGATATATGTGACTAGTTTGAGAAATTGTGATTTTGTTTTTGTGATAAAATATATTAAAAGATCGTAAAATATACACAGTTTGTTAATTGTCTCTTTTCCCTATATTTATGGATTAAATCAAGTATTTATTTTGGGAGTATGATGATTATGAGAAGAAACAAGTAAACAAATCCCCGGATGACAAAAGATAATAGTGGGTAATAACTTCTACAGAATCTTTAACCTGTAAAAATCTTATAGCAGTTTGTAGGCGCTCGTTCTGTAGAGTTATTTTCTTCTCAGAACATTTGTTTCTTTTTGTGCCTCTTGAACTTTGGGTTATCTTAAGGATGCTGCACTTCTTCCTACAGTGAGGCTCATCATTCACTGACTTGGTAGCACTTCCCTACTCAACAACCACTTTCAAAGGGTCCAGGCTTAACTGCAGAGGTGAAAGAGATGTCACTAGATGGAGGGGCCTGTCAGACTGGGATTGTGACCGAGGCTGCCCACAGGAGAAGTGGGGTTCAACCTGCATTGTGGAAGCATCCATAGACACAGGAGCAAAGACAGGCTTGAGCCCCCAAACCCACACCCAGGGAGATACTCTTGATCTCTTGATGCAATTGGTCTGTAGGCTTCAGTGTTGCTAAAGGAGGACAGCAGATGGAGATCTTGTACCCACCTTAACCACTTAGTTTGAAAATCACAGTCGGTTGAGTTGTTGAAATTTACAATGTCCTGGCTGATCCAGGCAGCTGTTCATTTTTGACAGATGTATTTTTTAGGGGCGATGGCCGTGTATGCTCACTTGACCCTAGACACTCATCCATGTAAACACCATGACACTGAAAAGTTAGGAGTTTAGGAATCTAGAGTATTATTGTGGCAGCTAAGAATATTATATTTATGCTCATTCTCCTTTCTATATATCATCTTGTGCTACAAGTTGTACTTTTTCACAAGGCTTCAATTTTGGCTAGCTCTAATGTCAGTGGCGCTTTTAATGGGATATGCCTTTTGTGTGTCTCACAATTCAGGATGTAGATGTGTATGTATAGTAAAATTTCATGTTGTGAATTCCTTTTTGGACCAACTCAATTAACGCAACCGAAGTCCCTTTGCTTCTGCCCACATTGTTCAGGGTAAGAGGCATATTTTGTTGTGTGAGGGGGCAGTAAAGAGGATTTGTATGGGGAGTAAAGTATAAAACATATACTACTACATGACAGATACCACTTCCTTACATAATCGCACACTGTTTCTCACACTGGAAACATTGACTTGCATGAAAAGCATGTATTGAAAACCTACCCACCAAAAGATAAACACCAGTTATGGTTCCTGTCAGTTTTCCTTTTTACGTGCATTATCACAGTAAGGTATGCTGCCATTGTGACAGTCCTTGAATCCACTTAGGTCAATCCAGAAGTCTTTGTTTTATTTGTATCTCTGTTTCAGGGCATAGTTGGGGTCTACAACTTCCCACAACAGGATAGCAGCACCACAATACTTCCTGATTTTTCTGTTCTTCAACAGACATACTGGAAGTCTTGGTAATACAGTACCACCTGGGGACAGCTGACTAGATGGCGGTTGGATGCCAACCTGCCTTCTCTTCATCTTACCAATGTGTCCTGCTGTGCTTTGTTACAGTGCTTCTATACCTCTGCCAATGTTCTGCCAGGTGGGAGCAGCTGGATGATGTCAGCATCCGGCACAGCAGAATGGAAGGGATTTGGATCTACCGGGGACACTACTGGATTGCTTCATGTGATTAACTGGAGGCAGGCAAGTTCACTATTATTCTCTGCTGTCCATCCTAATTGCCATTTGTAGGGAAATTCCTCCCTTGGCATGGTTACCCCCTAACTTTTTGCCTTTTGTTGATGCCAGTTATGACTGAAAGTGTGCCGGGACCCTGCTAACCAGGCCCCAGCACCAGTGTTCTTTCCCTAAACTGTACCTTTGTTCCCACAATTGGCACAGCCCTGGCACACGGATAAGTCCCTTGGAACTGGTACCCCTGGTACCAAGGGCCCTGTGGCCAGGGAAGGTCTCGAAGGGCTGCAGCATGTATTATGCCACCCTGGGGACTGCTCACTCAGCACATGCACACTGCCTCACAGCTTGTGTGTGCTGGTGGGGAGAAAATGACTATGTTGACTTGGCACTCCCCTCAGGGTGCCATCCCCTCAACCCACTGCCTGTGGTATAGGTAAGTCACCCCTCTAGCAGGCCTAACAGCCCTAAGACTAAGGCAGGGTGCACTATACCACAGGTGAGGGTATAGTTGCAAGAGCACTATGCCCCTACAGTGTCTAAGCCAAACCTTAGACATTGTAAGTGCAGGGTAGCCATAAAGAGTATATGGTCTGGGAGTCTGTCAATTGCGAACGCCACAGTTCCATAATTTCTACACTAAAATCTGGAAAGTTTGATATCAAACTTCTCAGCACAATAAATGCACACTGATGCCAGTGAGGAATTTATTTAAAAAAAATGCACACAGAGGGCATCTTAGAGACGCCCCTGCATGCCAGTCTGACTCCTGGTGCTAGGCTGACCAGTTCCTACCAGCCTGCCACAACCAGACGAGTTTCTGGCCACATGGGGTGAGTGCCTTTGTCACTCTGTGGCCAGGAACAAAGCCTGCACTGGGTGGAGGTGCTTCTCATCTCCCCCTGCAGGAACTGTAACGCCTGGTGGTGAGCCTCAAAGGTTCATGCCTATTGTTACATTGCCCCAGGACATCCCAGCTAGTGGGGATGCCTGCCCCTCTGGACACAGCCCCCACTTTTTGCAGCAAGTCCGGAGGAGATAATGAGGAAAACAAGGAGGAGTGACTTACAAATCAGGACTGCCCTAAGGTGCCCTGAGCTGAGGTGACCCCTGCCTTTAGAAATCCTCCATCTTGATTTTGGAAGATTCCCCCAATAGGAATAAGGATGTGCCCCTCTCCCCTCAGGGAGGAGGCACAAGGAGGGTGTAGCCACCCTAAAGGACAGTAGCCATTGGCTACTGCCCCCAGACCTAAACACACCCCTAAATTTAGTATTTAGGCGCAACCCTGAACCCAGGAAATCCGATTTCTGCCACCTGAAGAAAGAAGGACTGCTGACCTGAAAGCCCCACAGAGACGACGGAGACAACAACTGACTTGGCCCCAACCCTACCAGCCTGTATCCAGACTCAAAGAACCTGCACAGCAACGCATCCGTAGGGGACCAGCGAACTCTGAGGTCTCGGAGGACTGCCCTGCACCCAAAAGGACCAAGAACCCCCGAGAACAGCAGCACTGTTCAGAAACACCAACAAAATTGCAACAAAGAAGCATCTTTAAAGAGACTCTCACTTCCCGCCAGAAGTGTGAGTCTTCACACTCTGTACCCAATGCCCACTGGCTCAAATTCAGGACAACAATCAATGCATAGAGGACTCCCAGGTGACTCCAACGATGTGGACACCCTGATTCAACCCCCCTGCACCCCCACAGTGATGCCTGCAGAGAGGATCCAGAGGCTCCCCCTGACCGCGACTGCCTGTAACAAAGGAACCCGACGCCTGGACCAAGCACTGCACCCGCAGCCTCCAGGATCGAGAGGAACCACCTACCAGTGGAGGAGTGACCAGCAGGCGTCCCTCATCCTAGTCGGTGGCTGGCCCGAGAATCCCCCCTGTGCCCTGCCTGCCTGCAACGCCAGAGTGACCCCAGGGTCCCTCCATTGCTTTCAATAGCAAATCCGACACCTACTTTGCACACTGCACCCGGCCGCCCCTGTGCCGCTGAGGGTGTGTTTTGTGTGCTTGTGTGTGTGTCCCCCAGTGCTCTACAAAACCCCCCTGGTCTGCTCCCCGAGGATGCTGGTGCATACCTGCTAGCAGACTGGGACCGGAGCACCCCTGTTCTCTATAGACGCCTATGTATTTTAGGCCCTCCTTTGATCTCTGCACCTGACCGGCCCTGTGGCTTTGGGGTTGCCTTGAACCCCCAATGGTGGGCTGCCTATACCCAGGAGACTGACTGTGTAAGTGCTTTACTTACCTGAGAAATCTAACCAAACTTACCTCCCCCAGGAACTGTTGATTTTTGTCCACTTTTAAAATAGCTTATTGACATTTTCACCAAAACTATGTGTTCTACTTTTTTAAATCAAAGTTATATACTTACCTAAAATCTTGAATCTTGTGGTTCTAAAATAAATTAAGAAAATATATTTTTCTATATAAAAACCTATTGGCCTGGAGTTAAGTTTTTGAGCGTGTGTTCCTCATTTATTGCCTGTGTGTGTACAACAAATGCTTAACACTACCCTCTGATAAGCCTACTGCTCGACCACACTACCACAAAATAGAGCGTTAGTATTATCTAATTTTGCCACTACCAAAATCTAAGGGGAACCCTTGGACTCTGTGCACACTATCTCTCACTTTGAGATAGTGTATACAGAGCCAACTTCCTACACTATTTTTCTTGGAAGTGTGTTGGAAAGTTAGTGGAATGATCAGGGGAGATCTGCAACTTTCACTCCCCTTCACCAAAGCAGCAGTGGCACAGATATGTGTCTGGGGATAGAGACTCCATGCCTTGATCCTGTGGTGAACGTCTGTTCCTCATTGATAAATTAATGGCAAAGGCTGTGGTGGATGATCACTGTGGCAAAGTTCTTCTTTTCTCTAATTCTTAGATGTATGAAGGGCTTGAGACTGGGAAGCAGTCACATTTCATAGTAATTGTTGTATCAAGTGTTGCCTCATGCACTGGACAATGTGGGTTTGCTCCCTAGTCAGGTGGATTGTGAAGGGAGATGAAGACCTGTTTAATAGGTATGTCCCGCCTTTCACGTCATGGTGTGGTTGCAGAAATCCATGCAGTAAGTGGTACTGAAGGAACAAAAGGATAGTTGAAAACTTGTCATGAACACGTTTGTGGCTAAGAGGTATCCTGTGGCTGGTGAAGATTTGGGTTTGTTTTACACTGTCCAACTAACTTCCATGCTCCTGAGTCTTGATGACAGGGTATGTATGTCTGACAAGGCTATGTCTACTATCGGCTCTCTTGACTGTAAGATGGAGGCAACTTTGCAGAGAGCGCAACTCGTCGATAAGGTCATGAGTGTATGCCAACCATGTCTTTGAAAATGGACTTCCAGTCCTTATTTCTTCATATGCAGGATGGAATGGACTGTTTAAATGTGCTCTGTTTAAAATATAGATTATTTGACTGATGAGGGTGACACTATCTGGGCCACAGAATTCACTGGTTATGTTGTGACAGCCATGCACAATGCCCAGGACTCGGAATGATACACAATCGTGCTCAGAAGTTGTTGCTCCTTCATATTCCTTTTCATGATCATATACTGTTTGGTGATGCCTTTGAAGATTTGGTTTGTAAGCCTTTGAAAACCACAACTCTTATTCCTCCCAAACAACCCTTTTGTAAATTGAAGATGACATTTTGGTGGGGCTGGTTTAGTGTGAATGTAGGTCAAATTAAATCCAAGGACTTTAAGGCATAGATTGTTTACAAAAGGCCACTTATTACATCTATGGCACATTTAATCAAGAGAAGACTCTTGCAAATGTTCTGGTACCCAGCAATGAACTCCAAGGTTGACTTGTTGGTGCAGGCTTCCATTGCTTGCAATGTGGCTGAAATGCCGCACCAGGTGCATGAAGCACCCTTAAAACCTCTTAGCAACCCCAATACTGCATGACACCCATTGGACAAGGGGTCTTTCAACAAACCTGGTACTGATTCAGGTACTGGTTATTACTCAAAGTAGTTTGAGTGGTGGTTTGTAGAGGAGCCTACCATGGACCAAGTTGTTTAGTTCCTTAAAGACATATATATATTTTCTTTTAACTAAAGAATGCTTCTCTGCTGTCATAGTAACATACGTGGAGATACAGTTTACTTCTACAAGCACGAGGTCTTTTTCAAATGTTACTTGAATTGAGCACAAAAGAACTTCCCTTTATAAACCTCAAACTAATCTGTCAGGGGGAAAGGACCAATCACATTTTTAAAGACAGCATACAGATAACACTTGAATATAAGTATAATATATATATATGATGCTTTGCAGACCATGACATTGATGCATAGTACCTCACCTCACCTCATGTTATGAAACCCCATTTTTCCTGTTACGTGGAAAAGTGTCCTTATCAACACTTTGTCCAACATGCATGCCTTTGTGGTCCAAATTTATACAGAGTTGATTGAGCATGGTAGATTGGGAAAAAATGTTTAGTAAGCAAAGCAAGCATAGTCAACTAAAGAACAAGATGTACCATGATTAATCTGAGTCCTGATTTGAAGCTATGCAATTTAGTCAGAATTAGTATCCCACACCACACGTAGATAAGTAATCCCGCATTTGGGGAATCGTTTTGAGTGATGAGGTTAGAAAAAACCTCAGTTTGTACACATGATAGCAGATGGGGGAACTGTGACAGGGTGAGCAGAGTTTTGACCTTTGTCACCGCTAAGGGGATAGAGGTGGTGATGTTTGTGCAGATAATGGTGGGTGCTCAGAGCAACCCTAAACACAAAGGCCCATATTTATACTTTTTTAGCACCACATTTGCGTTGTTTTCTGACGCGAAACTTACAAAATACAATGGTACAATGCGCCGATTTTGCGTCAAAAAACAACGCAAATGCGGCGCTAAAAAAGTATAAATATGGGCAAATGTGTGTTATGCATGTGCTTCCATTACCAAATATGGTAGGTGTCTGAAGGTGGGCTTTTTGGTTGAAGGGGTGAAAGCCCCACTGAGGCAACAACCACATTCCTTGTCAGGCAGAACCACAAAAGTAAATAAATTAACCTGTCTTTAACCCTCTGTTAGCCTGACACAAAAACAGTCAGGCCTAACTTAGAGGCAATGTGTAAGATATTTATGCAGCACACAGTGATAAAGGGAAAACACAGCACACGAAAAATCCTGAAAAACAGAGAAAAGTTTAATAAATAAAACAATATCATAACAACAAAAGTCCAATCAGTAGACCCGGAGATATTCAGTTTTAAAGTTTCAAGTGAAAATAGCACATAGAAACACAAAGCCTTTTTTGTAGTCATCTGGTTGCACTTGACCAGTGTAAAGCCACAAGTTCATGCTGATCACAATAGAGTGTGAGTCTGACACAGGGATTATGTTACTCCCACTTAGAAGTTACATTCTGAGTCTGGTGCGAAGAATGCTACTCACATTGGAGGAGGCATTGTGGATGGTCTTCACCGTAGCAGGAAGAGCAGGCTGGACATTGTGGGCTGCCCTTCCTGTAGCATGAAGAGCCGGTCAGGCATCACAGATGGTCTTTGCTGGAGCTTCGTGTTGACCATCCTCACAGCCTATTTCGCTGTAATGTAGACAGCAGATATTGCGTTGCTGTTTGTTGCTGGTGGTCGTTGTAGCAAGAGGCACAGGCCTCACTGGAGCTTTTCATTGATGGTCATTGTGTTCGGCAGAGTCTCGAATCTAAGAGGCCCGTTTGCGGTCATGAAGAGCCAAAACTTCAGGATTTCACCTCTTCTTCTTTTGAGGAACTCAAACTGATGCCAGCCAAGGGTCCAGGACCTGGGGAGCACCTCTTGGGAATCAAGAACTTATTCCATCAGAGGGCAGCAGGCATTAGGCATGTCCAGTACAGCAGGTCACCTAGGCAGTTGCAGGGAGGACTCTGGGGCTTCTGATGCCCATATAGCCCAAACAGGAATTAAGCCACCTGAATCCTGAATCCTGGAGTCACTCAAGTTAGCCTGGGATGAAGGTAAGCGGGTCCAGTCTTCCTTCTCAGACAGCAAGGCAGTCTTTAAGCAGCAGGAAAGTCCTACCACTACCATTATTTAACATATATTCTTGACATTTCAAGCTAGGGGTAATTCGCCCAAACTGGCTAACATCAAAGTCCCGTTTATGGCATACGCTGATGACTTAATTTTTTTTCCACCACATAGATCGGATTACAAGTGCAACTAACCAGGGCGCACAACTTCAAACTTTGACAATAACCTCCAGAGTAACATCAAGAAAACAAAGGCCATGTCATTTGGATGTCAAAAGCCCAAATACATCTGGTCTATAGACCCTGACAAAATTGAGCATGTGTCAAATTATACATACCTGGATGTCATAATAGACAATAAATTAAGCTGCAGTGCTCATCTATCATAATTGCGCCATAAAGCCTCTGCAATCATCGATTCAGTAAAATGATTTGAATTAAAATATGGAAGGGGGCAAAGAGGCCAACATTAAAGACTGTGCCCTCTAAATTAGTTCCAGCCCTTATTTATGGCTCAGTCTGTTGGGCTCCAGACATAATAAGAAAAGTAGGAACAGTTTTTAGTGGCATCAGAAAGTTATTTTACTTACCGAACTCAACACCTCAAAGTCATCTAAGACTCGATTTGAAATCACATCTCTTTATGCGCTGACTACCATCAATCACATTCATGATTTTGTAGACATCTGGCAGATGACAACATTTTAAACAATACAATAAAAAAGAACTGTTACCAGTGGAGGCTCTGCCAATAACTCTTGGTGGGGCAGCGCACGGGGGATTAATAAAAATAAAACAACTTACCTGCCATTGCCGGACTCTGCCACGCTGGTCCACCTGTGTGGTCCTCTGGTCCCGCTGCATCAGTGCATCTCTGCTCCCCCTCCCCAGTCCCCACCCAATCTAGATGCTGCTTTTATGCTGTTACCCAGCATGAGAAAAGCACCGGGATTGGTCTGAGTGTGCTGAAATGCCGCTAAATTGGGGACTTGGAGTCTGCTCAAGTTCTCAACCTGGCTGCGCAACACAGCTCGGGTGGAGAGTTATAAATGCGCATGCCAGTTTGGCCATCCTAAGACGGCCAGCCAAACTGACATGTGTACTTACAGTGCACCTACCACTCCTCCCTGGCTGATGCAGAGGATGGCCCTGCTCTACACTCAGTGGACTGGCTGAGTAAGCGGAAAATGAAATGGTAATAAAATAGTTTTCTCATCATTTTATTTTCTGCTGCCATTCAGCAATGGGGTGACTCTCTGCCGCCATAACGGAGGGGTAGTCCCTGACTGTTACATCCATACACTGAAGTACCATTTGCTGAGCATTTTATTAAGGAACTCTTGTTAAACACAACTTGCAGACTTTAAGTCCTTAGTACAAAATGACAAGCACTTCACTGAAACTTTTGTTAAAACAAGAAATAAGAAATTCCTGCTGCTCATTAGACATTGAGAGGTCAACAAAATATAAAACACTAAGTATACCTTAGGAACCTATAGGTTGCTTCGACTACCTTATTTAGATTTCAACTTGTAAATGAAAGAGAAAGAGTGCTGGCTTTAAAACCTGAAGCAGGAAACATTGGAACTTATTTTGCGTTTATGCCCCAAGCTTCTGGATCTCTGCAGGAAATACCTGAAACTGCTTTTTAAGACTGAAGAGATAAACGTCTCACCTGGGGAGGCGTAGGTTTTTTCTGAAAATATTGTTACCAAAGTGTAAGCCCGTGCAATTGTGAAAGCAACTTCCTACAAGAATCACGTGGCACAGTCATACACAGGATTGACAAAGGTGTGTTTGGTTTCTGGGAAGTGGGTAACATTGCATGTGACATGGCTATCTGTGGCATAGCAATGCAGAAGGAGCTTTGACATTCAGGGTATTAAAAGAAATGTGTGTGTCCGGCAAGCTTGGGACACTAACATACCTCAGTGTTCCAAACATTCATTGGTAACTATTAACAATCAAAAGGAATTAGCATATGCACAAACTGAGCCACGTCACCACAGGAAAGTCCCAGGGTCCTAACTTGGTCAGCAAGATTGGGTGGTGTGGGCTTTCCTGTGTGAGCTGGCCTAGAATGTTAAAACACATTACCTGAGCAGCAGGGTACAGGAGAGGGGCTAAAAGGGGGCAGTGGAGTGGAGAAGTGTGGCACAATGTTTAGAGCGGCAGACCCTGATGCAGAGATCTGGCCCAGGACCAGGGTTCAATTCCTGCCTCCAGGTCTTGGGCTTAATTCCCTTGGACCAGATAATTCTCACCTCAGTGCCTAATCTAATTAATGGGTCCCACTCTGTAACTCTGGGCAATAGCTTGCTTAATCTCCACAACAGCGCTTGGATGCCTGGCTTTACCCTGGGGCTGCCTAGGAGTGAGCACCTCACAGGGAAAAGCTGGGAGAGGTTCCATAGCGGTATGCGTACAGCACCTTGAGCCCCGAACAGGTGAGTAGTGCGCTATACAAATGCAAAGTTTATGTTTTAAAGGGGCAGTGGGAAGGGGGGATGACTGTGGATTGGTAGGGGTACTAAGTGCGAAAGACACTATTTTGTAACATTTTCAACGTTTTATTGGGGCTTTCAAAATAGAGATGAGAGAGAATGTGTGTGTGTTTTTGGCAGTGTGTGCATGCAAAAATCTCAGATGAAATCCAACAGACACCTCACCATACCGGACTGAAAGAACCTGTACCCATACCCTATATATTTACAGGGGAGGTGGGTGTAACCCACCTAAGCTACGCCCCTGGAAAATCCTCCCAACTTAAAAATCCATTTGAGGCAGAATGCAATCAGGTCACCAACCTCCTTGATTGTTTCCTCTCAACTGAAACTTGCATGAAGGAGTACTTTCTTTAGCACTATTCAGAAGAAACGTAGGTACTATTCTCTTGGTCTCCCATGCTCAGGGAAAACGTGTCAACCTTTTTTTTCTCCCCAGCTTTCTCGCTAACAACTCTAAATATAAAACAGTGTCAACAGCCTGGTAGTGTATTAGGGAGGAAGAAATTGCTAGAGTGACAGGTGAATAAAATATCCAGTGATGTTAATTTTCAAATTCAGATGTAAGAGAACCTACGACTGCAAAGGCTATTATGCCAGCTGCAGAAGTTACAGAATGGGGGGCACAGCAGGCAAACCGGGGCTATCTAGGGAATTACTTGTAGAATCTGAGCTCCATTTAATGACTTGTTCACGAACTATGAAATGTGCAAATACTTTGGTGGTGTAAGTCAGCCTAAAGTGGTGTGAATCAGTACCTGAAGGTACTTCTTCACATATCACTGTGGTGTGAGAGAGCAGGACTTAGTTTCTGCTTGGAGAAGGTCATCCCTAGGATCACATTTAAAGAAGACTAAGCACCGTATTTAAACTCAAGGGAATTGAAAAAATCAATTCTCTTGACAGTACATTTAGGGCTTTGCTATGGCTGCTTCTGATGCCAGTGCAGCTCAGAATGAGTGTATGCCAAGCCTTTCTATCTCACGGACACTTCCTTTGATGGGCACTTTCTTCCAGAGAAGATACCTTTTTCGTACACCTGCGGGTCATATATGTACCACAGACACACCCTGGATTAATCTGAAGTAGCTCGATCAGACCAGAACATTTCCCTTGATAGCATTTCTCAGCTTCATCGAGGCACCATCCCCGCCCCCCCAAACTCCACTCTGACTCATCTTAAATCTTTAAATATTTAACCCAATTCTGTCAATCTTCCACTCGCCAATACGTTATTTTTTCTGTCTTCACTAGCTTTTTAAAACAATCAACAGAATACCCTCCCTCCTTTAAGCAGGACTTATTACTTCTCCATTCTATCCGGACACCATATTTCTTTTCAAGATGGTGTGGAGAAGTGTGTACCCCGAGCATTTGTTGCCATAAGGACACTACTAACAGCTTGGCGACCGTCTACTTAGTGTTTGCATCGTTAAAACACACGCCATGGCTGCAAGTTTTCTCAAAATCTGTGAAAGGTTAGAGGGCTGAACTTTGCGACTCACACATCTACACTCATCTGAGAACACAGAAATACTACACCTTCTCTGTTAAACTGTGTGGCTGCGTGCGGCATGTTAGGTTCAACATGGAAAACACAGCGACACATACGCAGGATTTCCTCTGGAGCAGTTGAAAGTTATGGCCTCATTGACACCAGAGCCAGTGGCGGCTGGTGTTCAAGGGCTAAGGGGCTGCGCCCCTAGCCTTTTCTGGCCTCTCTAGTGAAGCATACATTTAATTACATGATGAAAGTAAAACATTTTCTGCACATTATTTTCGGAGTGAAAGTTGTGCACTTTGAAAAGCCCCACTGCGTCTGCGTAGGTATGTGGCTGAAAGCTGCACAGTATGGCTGACAGGGCTTGCCCACGCAAAGCCCTTACGTTTTTTCAGAATGCAGTGACGTCCCTGGCTTATCTCCTCCTCCACCAGAAGCCCTGATTGTAAACGGCCTGGAGCATTTTTTGTTCAGGCCGGGTTTCTGAAAACTTCATGTCACTCCAATGTTATTCTCCACCCTTTCCTATTTACTCAAACGGTGGGGTGTGATCAGAAGGGTCTAAGTACCAGAGGTCACATTTTATTAAAAGAATGTGGCATTGCGCAAAGAAAATCCCCAGTCTGTGGCAGAGAAGAACAAGTTACTTACCTTCGGTAATGAAGTATCTGGTAGAGACTCTATCTATCTGCAGATTCCTTACCTTAGAATTCCCTGGCATCAGCTTCGAATCCGGAGTTGTTTGTGAGCAGTACCCTGCGCGCGCACCGTCGGACGGCGTCGTTCGGATCCGCGTGCGTCGACCAGCTCCGCGCGCATCTTCAGCGTCGTTGGAGTCGTCTATGACGTCACGGTTGTCTATATAGACGCCGTCTCGGCGCGCGTACGTCAGTTCTTTTCCACAACTTCACGCGCCAGAAACACAGAGTTATGGAAGAACCGATTAATACACATTTAACCTCTTTGACTGTTTGGAGAAAAACACTTTCATGCCTGTAAGAAAGGCAAAAAGTTGCCAAAATGAAACATATATATATATACACATATGTACATGAGAAAAAATTTCCCCAGAGCGGGGAGGCTTGGGTGGGTGTAAGGAATCTGCAGCTAGATAGAGTCTCTAACAGATACTTCGTTACCGAAGGTAAGTAACTTGTTAATCTGATAGAGACTTCTAGCTGCAGCTTCCTTACCTTAGAATAGATACCCAAGCTATAACCCATGGCGGTGGGTCTGAAGGAGATATATATTTTTTTTTTATACAAGGAAGTCCTGCAAGACAGAATGGTCAAAATGCCCCTCTCTCCTCACCTGGCTATCCAGGCAGTAGTGCTTCGCAAACGTGTGTAAAGAAGCCCACGTTGCGGCCTGACATATATCCACCACCGGTACGCCACGTGCCAACGCAGTGGTAGCAGCTTTCCCCCTAGTGGAATGAGCTCTCAAGCCCCAAGGAGGCTGCTTCTTCACCAAAGCGTAGCATATTTTTATACAGAGAACGATCCAGCGCAAAATGGATCGCTTCTGTACTGCCCGACCCTTCTTTGCACCAACGTACCCCACAAAGAGTTGGTCGTCCACCCGGAACTCTTTAGTGCGGTCAAGGTAGAACGATAACACTCTTTTTGGGTCCAGTCGATGGAGACGCTCCTCTTCCTTAGAGGGATGCGGTGGTGCAAAGAAGGTGGGCAGGGTGATATTTTGACCCAGATGGATAGGGGTCACCACCTTGGGGAGGAAAGAGGCACGAGTTCTTAACACCACCTTGTCAGGATATATCATGAGATAAGGAGGTTTAGAAGATAAAGTCTGCAGCTCACTCACTCTCCTGGCAGATGTAATTGCCACCAAAAAGGCTGTCTTAATAGTTAGCAGCCGGAGAGGACAGATATGCAAGGGCTCGAAAGGAGCACACATAAGGAAGGTAAGAACCAAATTAAGATCCCACTGGGGCATAACGAAAGGCACAGGAGGGAACAGATGTACAAGCCCTTTCAAAAACCTCTGTACTATAGGTGATTTAAACAGAGATGGTTGATCAGGCAACTGAAGAAAAGCCGATAAGGCTGCAAGATAGCCCTTAAGAGTCCCCAAGGAGGAGCCCTGATGGGTGAGAGACAAAATAAACGAAAGGATGTTAGACAGAGAAGAAGAAAGAGGATCAATAGACCTCTCTGAACAATAAGAAACAAAACGTTTCCAACGGCAGGCGTAGATCGACTTAGTAGAGGGACGCCTGGCTGCCAGAATGACATCACAGACCTCGGGAGGGAGGTCATAAACCATCAACTGTCGCCGCTCAATCTCCACGCATGAAGGCGCAGAGTTGACAGGCTCGGGTGGAGAACCTTCCCCTTCTGCTGCGACAGAAGGTCCTCCCGAAGAGGCAGCCTGATTGGAGGACCGATGCTCATTTTGAGAAGCTATGGATACCAAACTCTCCGTGCCCAATTTGGAGCCACAAGGATTACTTGGGCCCGGTCGTTCTTGATTTTCTTGAGAACTCTGGGCAGAAGTGGTATAGGCGGAAAGGCGTACAGGAGTCCTGAACTCCACTTGCGACGAAAAGCGTTGCCTAGCGATAGCCCCCTTGGAAACTCCAACGCGCAAAACTGCTGACATTGCGCGTTCTCTGCAGAGGCGAACAGATCTAACCAAGGCTCTCCCCACTGCTGAAAGAGTCCTTGCGCCACCTCCGGATGGAGACACCATTCGTGATCCTCTAAGCATTTTCGGCTGAGTTCATCTGCTCTGGCGTTCGGAGAACCTGCCAGGTGTTGAACCACCAGGGTCACGCACTGCTGTTCCAGCCATGTCCAGAGGCGTAAAACCTCTTGACAAAGGGTCCACGACCCCACACCGCCCTGCTTGTTGCAGTACCACATTGCGGTAGTGTTGTCCGTGAACACCTGCACCACCTTCCCTTTCACAACAGGAAGAAATGCTTTTAATGCTAGCCGGATCGCCCGAAGCTCCAACCAGTTGATGTGGAGCCCGTATTCCGCCGGAGACCAGTGACCTCTGATCTCCACCTCCCCCAGATGGCCGCCCCATCCCAGAAGTGACGCATCTGCCTCTACCGTTAGATCTGGTTGGGGAAGGGAGAGGGGTCTGCCCTTGACCCACTCGCAGTTCACTAGCCACCACTGCAGATCTTCCGCAGTCCTCTCCGAGATCTGAACTACGTCTGTAAGATTTCCCTGATGCTGTGCCCATTGGAACTTCAGGTCCCACTGCAGAGCCCTCATGCACCACCTGGCATGCTTGACCAACAGGATGCAGGAAGCCATGAGTCCCAGCAGCCTCAAAGTCTGTCTCACCGAGATCCTGGATAGAGGCCGAAACATCAGAATCATAACCTGAATATCCTGAACCCGCTGATCGGGAGGATAAGCCCGATACTGCACTGTGTCCAGAACAGCTCAGATGAAAGAGAGCTTCTGAGAGGGAGTCAGGTGTGACTTCGGCACATTTATAGTGAACCCCAGCGAATGCAGGAGGTCCGCCTTCGTCTGGAGGTGGGTGACGAGAGCCTGGGGCGTAGGAGCCTTCAACAGCCAATCGTCCAGGTAGGGGAAGACTGAAATCCCTGACCTGCGCAAATGAGCTGCCACCACCGCCATCACCTTTGTAAACACCCTAGGGGCACTGGTGAGACCAAAAGGAAGCACGGTAAACTGAAAGTGCTCGTGGCCCACCTTGAACCGCAGGTAACGTCTGTGGCTTGGCAGGATAGGAATATGGAAATACGCATCCTGCAAACAACACTACCATCCAGTCTCCTTGGTCTAGGGCAGACAAAACCCGAGCAAGAGTGAGCATCTTGAATTTCTCCTTCTTGAGGAAGAGATTGGCGTCCCTTAAATCTAAAATAGTGTGAAGGCCTTTTTTCTTTTTGGGAATCAGAAAGGAGCGGGAATAACAACCACTGTCTACTTCTGATATCGGGACTCTTTCTATGACTCCCTTGGCCAGAAGAGCTGAAACTTCCTCGCGGAGCAAATCTAAATGGTCCTCCATCAGCCATTCCTTTGTCGGAGGGATAGAAGGAGGGAAAGACTGGAAGGGAAGGGGGTAGCCCTTCCGTATGATCTGCAGGACCCACTTGTCCGTGGTGATGGAAAGCCAGTGAGGGAGATGAAAACGAATCCTCCCTCCAACTGGACGGACGTGATCCCGCAGAACCACACTAGGAGGGCTTGGGCGCAGTGGAGGGGGGCTGTGTGGTGGTCGACCTCTGGCCAGACCCTCTAGGTCTGATGGTACCACAACCACGTCCTCTTCCGGGATGCTGTGAAGCCTGAGGACGGTGGCTAAATTGTGGCTGGCGTGGCACCACACCCCTTCCGAAGCCTCGGAAGGGGCGAAAAACAGACTGCTGTCGTGCCGGCATTGAAAGGCCCAAGGATCTGGCCGTGGCTTGAGAATCCTTGAACCTCTGAAGCGCGGAGTCTGCCTTTTCGCCAAAAAGGCGAGGACCATCAAAGGGCATGTTCATCAAGCTGGATTGGACATCCCTTGAAAAACCAGTGGAACGTAGCCAGGCGTGGTGACGAAGGGCCACTGATGATGAAATCGCTCTGCCCAGCGAGTCGGTCGTATCCAAGCAACACCGGATTGTAAACTTGGCTGCATCTCTCCCATCCTTTACAGCCTGGGTGAGAGTGTCCCGCACGCCCTCCGGGACCTTGGGCAGCACTTGCGCCACCGTATCCCAGAAAGTATGGGAATAACGGCCCAATAGGCAAGCAGGTGTTTACAGACCTCAATGCCAGGCTGGAGGAAGAAAACATCTTCTTCCCAAGCTGATCCAGCCTCTTGGATTCCCTGTCCGGGGGAGTGGAAGGGAAGGTACCACGTGAAGTAGAGGCTTGGACAACCAAGCTCTCAGGAGTGGGGTGTTGTGTTAGGAAACTAGGGTCGCTGGGAGTGGGTCTATGGCGGCGGCCGACCGTCCTATTCACAGGAGCCCCTGTGCTGGGTTTGGACCACGTACCCAGAAGGACTTCCGTAAGAGCCTCATTGAAGGGCAACAACGGTTCCGATGTTGACACCCCCGGCTGAAGCACTTCTGTCAGGATATTTGTCCTGACTGGCACCGTAGGCAAATCTAGGTCCAAGACCTCAGCTGCCCTACGCACAACCATAGCGAAAGAAGCCCCCTCCTCCGTAGCCACATTAGGAGGAGAGAGCATACCAGTATCTGGAGATGTGTCCAGTCCACTGGCCTCCCCTAGATCCACATACCAGTCCTGTTGCAGTCCTGATTCTAAAGGGTCCTCAGAACCCTCCCATTCCTCTCCTGCGTCTGGCTGTTCTAAATAATGCTCAGACAATGATCTGGGCTGAATCGGCTCCGTTGAAGTCGACGTCGTACGACGTTGCTCCGGCTCTGGATCATCTGGAATAAGGATGGGGCTGCCACCGGTGGGCGCCAGTGGCGGAATCGTCGACGTCGGACCCGGCGCCGAAGGAGGTCGACTGTGTGAAACCGGCGCCGGTCCAGATCCGTTATCGGATCCTGAGGTCCCCAAAGGCGCCGAGGCCGAAGCCGCCGGCGTCGAATCCGAAGGGGCCCCTGCTGACCCCGCGGGGCCCGAAGACCCACCCGAGGGTACAGCCCGCTCAAAAACGAGACGCATGGCCTCGTAAAATTCTTTTATTTGAGCGGGGGTCGATCCGGTCCCCGGAAAGGGGGGAAGGCGCGGAGTCGACCCTGGTAATGGCTCCTCAGAACCGAGCTCGGAAGGCCGGTGTTCCCTAGAGGCCTCGTCGGTCGACGGGCGTGGCGAAGATGAAGTCCGCTTGGACTTCTTCTTGTGCCTCTTACCTTTCGATGACCTCGAGTACGAGGAAGAGGACTTGGGGCTCCGGGAGCGGTGCTGCGACCTCCTCCTACTGCGGGACTGTGACCTCCGCGGAGTCGTGCCGACCGAAGACGAATGTCGGGCCGCAAGAAGCTTAAGGGATCTCTCCCTCAAGGCCTTCGGCGCCATGGCCCGACAATCGGAGCACGAGATGGAATCGTGGTCCTTGTCCAAGCACCAAAGACAAACTCGGTGCGGATCCGTCACCGACATGGTGCGATGACATGCACCGCATGGCTTGAATCCTGTCTTTCTCGAAGACATTACTCCAAACAGTCAAAAAAGCGTCGACAAACCGTCGAAGCAGGGTAGCTCTTTCCAAAAAACTGCGCTTAACCGGCGCAGAAGGAAAAGAACTGATGTACGCGCGCTGAGACGGCGCCTATATTGACAACCGTGATGTCATAGACGACTCCAACGACGCTGACGACGCATGCGGAGCTGGTCGACGCACACGGATCCGAACGACACCGTCCGGCAGCGCGCGCAGGGTACTGCTCACAAAAAACTCCGGATTCGAAGCTGACGCCAGGGAATTCTAAGGTAAGGAAGCTGCAGCTAGAAGTCTCTATCAGATGTGGAACAAATACAATAAATAACTCCATCCAGGGCTCTCTGGAAGGCAGGAGTGTGACCTGAAGACCTCAAGTCATAAATATGCTAAAGACAACCCTCCACACAAGTAAGTTGGAGCTCTATCTTTTTTACAGACAATGAGAAAAGAATCTGTTCTCTCAGCTCTCCTCTCCTTTCACTGCCTCTGTAGGTGATTTTGTCTCTAAAAGGCAGTAATGGTTCCAGTAATTTATGATGGCTAGTTATTGTTTTATTTCTTCTGCAGACTAATGAAGTGATATGTCATATTAAACATGTAATCTGCAGCTCAAATAAACGTGTACCTTTTATCACTGAAACTGCTGGATACTGGATGGGTGAGGCAATGTGTGTTTGTTTGAATGTTTGCAGGGCTTGACAGAGTGGCTGAGAAAATGTGGGTGTCTGTGTATAAGAGTTGTGTTAATGGCAGTGGATGACAATGTGTATGAGTAAATGGGTAGGTGACCAAAGGCAGTGGGTGAGTAGGTGAATGGAAATACGTGGGTAGTGAGGCTCTCTCACAAGGTGCAAATCCGTCTTGTATTTGGGCCCCACCACTGCTTTCAGTCACCAGCCACCACTGACCAGAGCACATCTTACAAAGCAAATGGCGCTCTAGGCATCAAGTGATGGAAGATGAGCCGAGCCAAGTATCCGAGTCTACTTCCTAATAAAAGCTAAAACAAATCTTAGTTCGGTGCTGTTAATTTACTCACGCCAAAGGACCTGGAGTGGATTTAAAAACAATTAAAACAAATGTAGCGCTTGCCTTCCTTTTTCCTGGTTTATTGTAAACGAATATATATTTTCAAGTTTCATTAAGCAAAAGCGAGATAAATTAAAGCAAATTAAGGATTGTAACACATCGTTATAGGCATAACTTCTCTTAAATCGAGGACAAATCTATTTTGTAATAGTTAATCATCGGCCTGGCGTATAAAATCCAGTAATCTATTTATCAAAGAAGGGAAACGTGAAATGTATTCCCCTATATTTTTCTTTCCAAACATGTTTCTAATTACGACGCACCAAAGATGCTAAGTACACCCACACCGACAGGATGTTATTAGGGTATGGGTAGATATATACTGAGACAGCAAACTCCGTGTTTGGGACTTCTGTAGCATGAATCCTTGTGTTATACACAGCCTGTGTAATTGTTGGTATATCTATGTATGGAAGGCGAAGAGGAAATCCGTCCACCTAAAAAAAAACACAGAATATAAAACCGTCAGTATCGTACAGGTAACACCGCTGTATTGTAATAGCATGATCTAATCATGAAATGCCGTTTAGTATAGTGAAGTATGACGCAGTGTGTCGAGATACTTGCATAGAATGAAAAGTAGATGCAGGCATATTTTATTCAGAGCACTCACAACAGCAATTCTAATTCGTATTTGTAAATTAGCATGGCCGTTCTCTCCAGCCTCTAAAATGGAATCTCGATTTTCAGGCATTGTTTTCTGACTTGGCTGAATACAGACATGCCCCTTAGTGTATTATATTGGGTTAGGAAATAAAGGCCCTGATTCCAACCCTGGCGGGCGGCAGGAACCGGCATTTGGCCGCCATGCGGCCAAAATACCGCTTCCCCCATTCTGACATTCCCGCTGGGCCGGCGGGCGCTAACCAAGTTAGCGCCGGCCGGCCGGCCGGCCCAGCGGGAATGGGGGCCGCAACACAGGAGCCGGCTCCGAATGGAGCCGGCGGTGTTGCGGCGGTGCGACGGGTGCAGTTGCACCCGTCGCGCTTTTCTAGCAGACAGTGAAAAGCTTCATGGGGCCCTGTTAGGGGGCCCCAGGACACCCCTTATTGCCAGCCTCTTCCTGGCAGTGAAAACCGCCAGAAACAGGCTGGCGGTAAGGGGGTCAGAATCCCAGGGCAGCGCTGCTTGCAGCGCTGCCCTGGCGGATTCGCCCAGCCGGGGCAAAAACGGCGGGAAACCGCCGGCCCCGGTTTTCCGACCGCGGCTTTACCGCCGCGGTCAGAATGGGCTTGGAAGCACCTCCAGCCTGTTGGCGGTGCTTCTGTCATTCGTGGCCCTGGCGGTCTTGGACCGCCAGGGTCAGAATGACCCCCAAAGTCTTTTAAAGCTCGTACTATATTTAATATGAACAGACTACGAGCCTAAACAGTTTTTCTCCATGAAAGGAAAGAAGACATAAAATGTTTGAAAGTACTTCTAGCACACTAAAGAACAAGTTACTTACCTTCAGTAACAAAGTATCTGGTAGAGACTCTATCTAGCTGCAGATTCCTTACCTTAGAATTCCCTGGCGTCAGCTTCGAATCCAGAGTTTTTTGTGAGCAGTACCCTGCTCGCACGCCGTTGGACGGCGTCGTTCGGATCCGTGTGCGCCGACCAGCTCTGCGTGCGTCGGCAGCGTCGTTGGAGTTGTCTGTGACGTCATGGTTGTCTATATAGACGCCGTCTCGGTGCGCGTACTTCAGTTCTTTTCCACTACTTCAAGCGCCAGAAGCACAGAGTCATGGAAGAACCAACTAATACACTTTTAACCTCTTTGACTGTTTGGAGAAAAACACTATCATGCCTGTAAGAAAGGCAAAAGTTGCCAAAATGAAACATATGTATATATACATATATATACACATATGCATATGAGAAAAAAAAATCCCAGAGCGGGGAGGCTTGGGCGGGTGTAAGGAATCTGCAGCTAGATAGAGTCTCTACCAGATACTTCGTTACCGAAGGTAAGTAACTTGTTCATCTGATAGAGACTTCTAGCTGCAGCTTACTTACCTTAGAATAGATACCCAAGCTATAACCCATAGCGGTGGGTCTGAAGGAGATTTTTTTTTTTTTTTTCTTAAACTAGGAAGTCCTGCAAGACAGAATGGGCAAAATGCCCCTCTCTTCTCACCTGGCTATCCAGGCAGTAATGCTTCGCAAACGTGTGTAAAGAAGCCCCCGTTGTGGCCTGACAAATGTCCACCACCGGTACACCACGTGCTAACGCAGTGGTAGCAGCTTTCCCCCTAGTGGAATGAGCTCTCAAGCCCTCAGGATGCTGCTTCTTCGCCAAAGCATAGCAAATTTTTATACAGAGAACGACCCAGCGTGAAATGGATCGTTTCTGTACTGCCCGACCCTTCTTTGCACCAACGTACCCCACAAAGAGTTGGTCGTCCACCCGGAACTCTTTAGTGCGGTCAAGGTAGAACGATAACGCTCTTTTTGGGTCCACTCGATGGAGACGCTCCTCTTCCTTAGAGGGATGCGGTGGTGCAAAGAAGGTGGGCAGGGTGATACTTTGACCCAGATGGAAAGGGGTCACCACCTTGGGGATAAAAGAGGCACGAGTTCTTAACACCACCTTGTCAGGATATATCATGAGATAAGGAGGTTTAGAAGATAAAGCCTGCAGCTCACTCACTCTCCTGGCCGATGTAATTGCCACCAAAAATGCTGTCTTAACAGTGAGCAGCCGGAGAGGACAGTTATGCAAGGGCTCGAAAGGCGCACACATAAGGAAGGTAAGAACCAGATTAAGATCCCACTGGGGCATAATGAAAGGCACAGGCGGGAACAGATGTACAAGCCCTTTCAAAAATCTCTGTACTATAGGTGATTTAAACAGAGATGGTTGATCAGGCAACTGAAGAAAAGCCGATAAGGCTGCAAGATAGCCCTTGAGAGTCCCCAAGGAGGAACCCTGCTGGGCGAGAGACAAAATAAACAAAAGGATGTTAGACAGAGAAGAAGAAAGAGGATCAATAGACATCTCTGAACAATAAGAAACAAAACGTTTCCAACAGCAGGCGTAGATCGACTTAGTAGAGGGACGCCTGGCTGCCAGAATAACATCACAGACCTCAGGAGGGAGGTCATAAACCATCAACTGTCGCCACTCAATCTCCACGCATGAAGGCGCAGAGTTGACAGGTGCGGGTGGAGAACCTTCCCCTGTTGCTGAGACAGAAGATCCTCCCGAAGAGGCAGCCTGATTGGAATGATACTCATTTTGAGAAGCTCTGGATACCAAACTCTCCGTGCCCAATCCGGAGCCACAAGGATTACTTGGGCCCGGTCGTTCTTGATTTTCTTGACAACTCTGGGCAGAAGTGGTATAGGCGGAAAAGCGTACAGGAGGCCTGAACTCCACTCGCGACGAAAAGCGTCGCCTAGCGATAGCCCCTTGGAAACTCCAACGCGCAAAACTGCTGACATTGCGCGTTCTCTGCGGAGGCGAACAGATCTAACCAAGGCTCTCCCCACTGCTGAAAGAGTCCTTGCGCCACCTCCGGATGGAGACACCATTCGTGATCCTCTAAGCATTTTCGGCTGAGTTCGTCTGCTCTGGCGTTCAGAGAACCTGCCAGGTGTTGAACCACCAGGGACATGCCCTGCTGTTCCAGCCATGCCCAGAGAAGTAAAGCCTCTTGACAAAGGGTCAACGACCCCACACCACCCTGCTTGTTGCAGTACCACATTGCGGTAGTGTTGTCCGTGAACACCTGCACCACCTTCCCTTTCACAACAGGAAGAAATGCTTTTAATGCTAGCCGGATCGCCCGAAGCTCGAACAAGTTGATGTGGAGCCCAGATTCCGCCGGAGACCAGTGACCTCTGATCTCCACCTCCCCCAGATGGCCGCCCCATCCCAGAAGTGACACATCTGTCACTACCGTTAGATCTGGTTGGGGAAGGGAGAGGGGTCTGCCCTTGACCCACTCGCAGTTCACTAACCACCACTGCAGATCTTCCGCAGTCCTCTCCGAGATCTGAACCACGTCGGTAAGATTTCCCTGTTGCTGTGCCCATTGGAACTTCAGGTCCCACTGCAGAGCCCTCATGCGCCATCTGGCGTGCTTGACCAACAGGATGCAGGAAGCCATGAGTCCCAGCAGCCTCAGAGTCTGTCTCACCGAGATCCAGGATAGAGGCCGAAACATCAGAATCATAACCTGAATATCCTGAACATGCTGATCGGGAGGATAAGCCCGAAACTGCACTGTGTCCAGAACAGCTCCGATGAAAGAGAGCTTCTGAGAGGGAGTCAGGTGTGACTTCGGCACATTTATAGTGAACCCCAGCGAATGCAAGAGGTCGGCCGTCGTCTGGAGGTGGGTGACGAGAGCCTGGGGCGTAGAAGCCTTCAACAGCCAATCGTCCAGGTAGGGGAAGACTGAAATCCCTGACCTGCGCAAATGAGCCGCCACTACCGCCATCACCTTTGTGAACACCCGAGGGGCACTGGTGAGACCGAAAGGAAGCACAGTAAACTGAAAGTGCTCGTGGCCCACCTTGAACCACAGGTAATGCCTGTGGCTTGGCAGGATAGGAATATGGAAATACGCATCCTGCAAATCCAACGCTACCATCCAGTCTCCTTGGTCGAGGGCAGACAAAACCTGAGCAAGAGTGAGCATCTTGAATTTCTCCTTCTTGAGGAAGAGATTGACGTCCCTTAAATCCAAAATAGGGCGAAGGCCTTTTTTCTTTTTGGGAATCAGAAAGTAGCGAGAATAACAACCACTGCCTACTTCTGATATCGGGACTCTTTCTATGGCTCCCTTAGCCAAGAGAGCTGTAACTTCCTCGCGGAGCAAAAGTAGATGGTCCTCCATCAGCCATTCCTTTGTCGGAGGGATAGAAGGAGGGAAAGACTGGAAGGGAAGGGAGTAGCCCTCCTGTATGATCTGCAGGACCCACTTGTCCGTGGTGATGGAAAGCCAGTGAGGGAGATGAAAAGGAATCCTCCCTCCAACTGGACGGACGTGATCCCGCAGAACCACACTAGGAGGGCTTGGGCGCAGTGGAGGGGGGCTGTGTGGTGGTCGACCTCTGGCCAGACCCTCTAGGTCTGATGGTACCACAACTATGTCCTCTTCCGGGATGCTGTGAAGCCTGAGGACAGTGGCTAAATTGTGGCTGGCGTGGCACCACACCCCTTCCGAAGCCTCGGAAGGGGCGAAAAACAGACTGCTGTCGTGCCGGAATTGAAAGGCCCAAAGATCTGGCCGTGGCTCGACAATCCTTGAACCTCTCAAGCGCGGAGTCTGCCTTTTCGCCAAAAAGGCGGGAGCCATCAAAGGGCATGTCCATCAAGCTGGACTGGACATCCCCTGAAAACCCAGTAGAACGTAGCCAGATGTGGCGACGAAGGACCACTGACGATGAACTCGCTCTGCCCAGCGAGTCGGTCGTATCCAAGCCACACCGGATTGTAAACTTGGATGCATCTCTCCCATCCTTTACAGCCTGGGTGAGAGTGTCCCGTACGCCCTCCGGGACCTGGGGCAGCCCTTGCGCCACCGTATCCCATAAAGTATGGGAATAACGGCCCAAAGGGCAGGAGGTGTTTACAGACCTCAATGCCAGGCTGGAGGAAGAAAACATCTTCTTCCCAAGCTGATCCAGCCTCCTGGATTCCCTATCCGGGGGAGCGGAAGGGAAGGCACCACGTGAAGTAGAGGCTTGGACAACCAAGCTCTCAGGAGTGGGGTGTTGTGTCAGGAAACTAGGGTTGCTGGGAGCGGGTCTATGGCGGCGGCCGACCGTCCTATTCACAGGAGCCCCTGTGCTGGGTTTGGACCACGTACTCAGAAGGACGTCTGTAAGAGCCTCATTGAAGGGCAACAACGGTTCCGATGTTGACACCCCCGGCTGAAGCACTTCTGTCAGGATATTTGTCCTGACTGGCACCGTAGGCAAATCTAGGTCCAAGACCTCAGCTGCCCTACGCACCACCATAGCGAAAGAAGCCCCCTCCTCTGTAGCCACATTAGGAGGAGAGAGCATACCAGTATCTGGAGATGTGTCCAGTCCACTGGCCTCCCCTAGATCCACATACCAGTCCTGCTGCAAACCTGATTCTAAAGGGTCCTCAGACCCCTCCCATTCCTCTCCTGCGTCTGGCTGTTCCAAATAATGCTCAGACAAAGATCTGGGCCGAATCGGCTCAGTCGAAGTCGGAGTCGACGTCGTACGACGTCGCTCTGGCTCCGGATCATCCAGAATAAGGATGGGGCTGCCACCGGTGGGCGCCGGTGGCGGAATCGTCGACATCGGACCCGGCGCCGAAGAAGGTCGACTGTGAGAAACTGGCACCGGTCCAGATCCGTTATCGGATCCTGAGGTCCCCAACGGCGCGAGGCCGAAGCCGCGGGCGTTGAATCCGAAGGGGCCCCTGCTGACCCCGTGGGGCCCGAAGATCCACCCGAGGGTACAGCCCGCTGAAAGACGAGACGCATGGCCTCGTAAAATTCTTTCATTTGAGCGGGGGTCGATCCGATCCCCAGAAAGGGGGAAGACGCGGAGTCGACCCTGGCGACGGCTCCGCAGAACTGCGCTCGGAACGATGTTCCCGAGACGCCTCTTCGGTCGACGGGTGTGGCGCAGACGAAGTCCGCTTGGACTTCTTCTTCTTCTTGTGCCTCTTACCTTCCGATGACCTCGAATGCGAGGAAGAGGACGTGGGGCTCTGGGAGCGGTGCCGCGACGTCCTCCTACTGCGAGACCGTGACCTCCGCGGAGTCACGCCGACCGAAGACGAATGTCGGGCCGCAAGAAGCTTAAGGGATCTCTCCCTCAAGGCCTTCGGCGCCATGGCCCGACAATCGGAGCACGAGGTGGAATCGTGGTCCTTGTCCAAGCACCAAAGACAAACTCGGTGCGGATCCGTCACCGACATGGTGCGATGACACGCACCACACAGCTTGAATCCTGTCTTTCTCGAAGACATGACTCCAAACAGTCAAAAAAGCGTCGACAAATCGTGGAAGCAGGGTAGCTCTTTCCAAAACTGCGCTTAACCGGCGCGGAAGGAAAAGAACTGACGTACGCGCGCCGAGACGGCGTCTATATAGACAACCATGACATCACAGACGACTCCAACGACGCTGACGACGCACGCGGAGATGGTCGACGCACGCGGATCCGAACAACACCATCTGACGGCACGCGCGCAGGGTACTGCTCACAAAAAACTCCGGATTCGAAGCTGACGCCAGGGAATTCTAAGGTAAGGAAGCTGCAGCTAGAAGTCTCTATCAGATAAATGAGTACTCGACTGATTGTTGTCCATATAGGAATTTTGTGCCACAGATAGATAGATAGATTTAGTTCTACGTCACATGGATGAAATAATACCTCTTGAGAATGTGCTGCTTAATTTGCCCTTTTTGCTAGATAATTTAGATAAGATTGCTGCATGATCTAGATAACATTGCTTAATAATCATTGTGGGCCCTGCCACATGCAAAGCTCTTAGGTGTTATTTCAGGTCTGTCGTTATAATGTTGAATCCTGTAATTTTCAGGGAACCGTTAAATAGTTTGTATATTTCATGGTTCTCTGTGAAGTATATAGATTTTTATACCACTGTATTTTGCATAATCAACTCACCCAAATATGTAATTAATGCAACATAATATATATCTGCTGAAAAAAGTGATGTTATAGTTAGGTGTTGCAAACTACTGTTTGAAAGCAAAACACCTGAAATTCACAAGTTATAGTTTACATAGCTAACTGTAACGTTCACTCGTGCCATGTACTGCTTATGACCTCACATATTACATCACTCATGACATGTTATATGACATCATTAATGACATCTCAAATGACTCTATTGATAAAATCACTGGTTACATCACTGATTACACTATGATCATATGCAGCATAGAGTTAATGAGTGAAAGTGTCGAGGTCCATAGCATGGGAACCGCAAAAGCCCTGGAGGCCAGTGTGATTGTGTGTTGAAAGTTATATGGTACTCTGTTAACAAATCACTAATGTTTGGGGTGCAAGTTTTAATCCATAATAAATAAGGTAATGTGTGAGTGCACCAGATGTAGGATGCAGAGGTATGTTTGAAAGTAAGTTGCAGCTTAAAGACAGCTGTTCCAAAAAATCTGTTAAAAAGGCTAAAGCTTATGTTGACCATAGATTATCCATAGTAGATATCTGGGCACATATGGTTGTTAGTGGTCAACCACATACTGCGCATGTCTGTTAGTTCTGGCAAGTCCTGTTGGCCAACCCCACGCATGGGTGTTCCCCCGGTACTTGCACAGTGGGGGTATAGCTGCAGGGCCTGGGTCCATCCCCAACATGCCGGCAACCACCCATAGACACCCACCACACATTGCATTTTTATATTTATATATCTTTTATTTTTTCTCAGGTGCTACAATACTCCCTCTGAACCAGCTGTACAAGCTTCACCTACATGATACGGTGGTAGCATGTAAGCTTCTCAAGTGAAGCTCGCAAGGTACTGCAGCATCATGGGTGTAAAGCTTGTGGTGCTGCTCCCTGTGAATCTTGCAGTACCTCACGGGAGGGCATCACTGGAACCCGTGGGATTGCAGTGCTAACCAGAGCACATTTAAAAAAAAAGATTTTGTCCCCTGGAACCCTCTCTACAATTGCCTGGGGGTCACAGTGACCCTACCCTGCCCCTTATATCTTTTTTCTTTTACAACTTCACAGTATGGGAACTGAGTCCTGTAATGGTGGCCCTAATTTTTTTCTTTGTATTGCGGCTGGTCAATCAGATTGTTCAGTATGCATGATTGGTGTCAGTCCTGTGGGACCGAAAAAGCTGGGAGGAGAGAAAGCTCCCTCAGCCAATCAGAGAATCCTATGTTTATTTATAGTACTATGGGACTCCTACAGTACTCCGGCGGGAACAGCTTCCTAGATATACCTAATGTTTTAAGTTTTCAGGCCCAGCCAAGCACCTCTTTAAACACAAATTTCTAGAAAACAGCAGTACAAATTTACACCAAATATTAAAAAAGCACATTTTCTGAGTAAAGTTCTAACTTGTTGCCAAATTTGGTGTAATTCTGTTCAGCAACTGTTTCTGTATCAGTGAGCAAAGATTGAAATTAATATGGTAAATCAATGTATTTCCCCAAAACATTTCTTGGACCCCACTTGAAAGATAGGTGAAAAATATTCCTGGAAGGAACTGAATTTGATTTCTTTTTTGGGGAAGATTTAATGCAGATTCATCAAATGGTGCCAGATTTATTAGCAAAATAAAAAAAACACCCCTGTATAATCTCTAACCAAGCACAGATGAAACTGTGCCTTAACACCAGCTCCCACAATCAGTGCAACAGGAGAGAACAGAACAAACCAGGCTTCTCGGTGAGTGCAACACTAGAGAAAAGTAATTAAACTAGGAATGGAACTCTTTGCATTTTTAAAGAGTTTTATATAAATTTGTCAAATTGCACCAAAGGTATTACCAAAAGTGAGACTTAATCATAGCTATCTTACACAGTGGCAACCACCATTGTGTAGTTATAGTTACACAGCATATTAGTTGTATTTTAGAGCATTCTGCCAAAGGTGTCTGCTTGTTTTAGAAAAATGTGCCTCAAGATTTACTAACAACTTCTAGGTGTTATAAACTGATGAATAAAAGGAGAAAGTTTAAAGGTACTTTGGTTCTAAACTGTCCACCGATAAAATGAAGCGGGTGCTGCATGATCACACTTCAGAGCAAATTTTGTCAGAGTAGGATACATATTTTTTTAGCAGGCTATGATAAAATTGTATTGTGGAGGTGTCACCTCGGATATGAGGAACTGTTAGGTGGATGAGACAAAAATTTGGCTAGAGGACTCACTGGTATATATCTTTTTTCCTCTACCCAGTTCTTTATAATGCAGTTAGTTGCAGTGCTCATAATTGGTCTGGTTTTGGAGTAGTGTGTACTGTGAAAGACAGAAAATAGATAACTTTTCCCATGTAAGCCATCATGGTTCTTTCTGAGGCCCTCCCTGGAGCAACAGAAGCAGGCAGTACTTTAAGTGGAATAAGAAAGGCGGTGCTATAAGGAGGCCATGGACATGACTTCCCCCTGTGTAACCAGGGCCATTGGCTAATTCAAGTAAAATATAATCCTGTACTGAAATGTTTATAAACAGATTCTTCTTTTTAACCCCTACACTGCTAAGCCTTCCCCACCCCCAAGCTAAGCCTTTTTTTGGTCTATTTGGGGTAGTTTGCACTTAGGCCCCCATACCTTTTTGTCCACATAAGCTATCCACACCAAATTTGTGTCTTTTTTCCAACATCCTGGTGATTCTAAAGGTACCCAGGTTTTGTGGATTCCCCTGAAGGGGATGCGAGAAATTTGCCAAAATACAGCTAAATTTGGGGTTTTTAGGGAAAAATGGAACAAAAGTGCTACAGAAGAAACCTTATGGTTTTTTCCCTGCAAATAGCATCAACAAAAGATTTGCGGCACTTAAGTCACAATCTTCCCAGCTTTCAGAAACAGGCAGACAAGAATCAGAAAACCCTATTTTTTGTGCTTTCAATCTCCTTCCATTTAGTGACAGAATGGGTATGAAGAACAAGTTACTTACTTTCGGTAATGCAGACTCTATCTAGCTGCAGAATCCTTACCTTTGAATTCCTAGGCGTCAGCTTTGAATCTGGAATCTTTTTGCTGAGCAATAACCTACGTGCGATGTCATGTGGCGTCATTTGGTTCCGCGTGCGTCGTCCGGCTACGCGTGGCTTCATCAGTGTTGTTGGAGCCGTCTATGACATCATGGTCATCTATATAGACGCCACCTCGGCGCGCGTACGTCAGTTCTTTTGTCCACAAAACTTCCATGCCAGAAGCACAGAGTCATGGATAGAACCAGGGCCCTGAGAAGGGATAAACCCTAATCCTACTAGTCATATCCGCAGCGGGGGGAGAAATGGGTGGGTGTAAAGAATGTGCAGCTAGATAGAGTCTCTACCAGATAATGTGTCACAGAAGGTAAGTAACTTGTTCATCTGATAGAGACTTCTAGCTGCAGATTTCTTACCTTTGAATGGATACCCAAGCCATAACCTCCTGGCGGTGGATGGCGGACTTACACTAGAAAGTCCTGCAGGACTGAATGGGCAAAGTACCTGTCCCGTATTTGACTGTCCAGGCAGTAATGTTTCACAAACGTGTGCAAGGACGCCCACGTTGCCTTCTGACAGATCTCCAGGAGTGGTACGCCTCGAGCTAGCACAGTGGTAGTAATTTTGCCCCTGGAAGAATGAGCCCACAAGCCCTCAGGAGCCTGCTTCCTGGCCAATGCATAGCATATCTTAATGCAGAGAACGACCCAGCACGAAATGGTCTGCTTCTGCACTGTCTGACTCTTCTTTGCTCCAACATACACCACAAAGAGTTGATCATCCACCCGGAACTCTTTTGTGCGGTCAAGGTAGAAAGAGAACGCTCTTTTTGGGTCCAGTCGATGCAGTCGCTCCTCTTCCATAGAGGGATGCGGCAGACCAAAGAAGGTGGGCAGGGTGATATTCTGACCCTGATGGAATGGGGTCACCACCTTGGGGAGGAAAGAGGCATGAGTTCTAAGAACCAATTTATCTGGATGGAGAGTGAGATACGGTGGCCTTGATGACAGGGTTGCATCTCACTCACTCACCTGGCAGATGTTATTGCCACTAAGAAGGCTGGCATGATGGTGAGCAGCTGGAGTGGACAGTTGTGTAAAGGCTCGAAGGGAGCACACATGAGAAATGTGAGTCCAAGATTTGAGGTCCCTTTGAGGCATAATAAAGGGCGTAGGGTGAAACATATGTACAAGCCCTTTGAGGAATCTATTTACAATGGGAGATTTGAACAAGGAAGGCTGATCAGGCAGACGAAGAAATGCCGATAAGGCAGAAAGATAGCCCTTTAGAGTCCCTAAGGTAAAACCCTGCTGGGCTAGAGACAGAATGAAAAGAAGAATGTCAGAAAGAGAAGCAGAAAGAGGGTCAATAGACCTTTCTGTACAATAATATACAAAGCGTTTCCAACGGCAGGCGTATACCGTCTTAGTGGAGGGACGTCTGGCTGCCAAAATAACCTTACAGACTTTGTAAGGAAGAGCAAAAGCCATCAACTGCCACTGCTCAATCTCAACGCATGAAGGCGCAAAGTGACAGGTTTGGGTGGAGAACCCTCCCCTGCTGCTGCGGCAGAAGATCCTCTCGAAGGGGCAGCATGATCGGAGGATTGATGCTCATTTTGAGTAGCTCGGGATACCAGACTCTCTATGCCCAATCCGGAGCCACTAGGATGACTTAGGACCGGTCGTTCTTGATCTTCTTCAGAACTTTGGGCAGGAGTGGTACGGGCGGAAAAGCGTACAGGAGACCTGAACTCCACTTGCAACGAAAAGCGTCGCTGAGAGATTGCCGCCTTGAAAACTCCAACGCGCAATACTGCTGACATTGCGCCCTCTCTGTGGAGGCGAACAGATCTAACCAAGGCTCTCCCCACTGCTGAAAGAGTCCTTGCACCACCTCCGGATGGAGATACCATTTGTGATCCGCTAGGCATCGACAGCTGAGTTTGTCTACCCTGGTGTTCATAGAACCTGCCAGGTGTTGAACCACCAGGGTTATACCCTGCTGTTCCAGCCATGTCCAGAGACCCAGAGCCTCTTGACAAAGGGTCCACAACCCCACACCGCCCTTCTTGTTGCAGTACCACATTGCGGTGGTGGTGTCCGTGAACACCTGCACTAACTTCCCTTTCACAAAAGGAAGAAATGCTTTCAATGCTAGCGGAGAGGCCCCTTATCTCCGCCTCTCCGAAATGGCCACTCCATCCCAGAATTGATGCATATATCACTACTGTGAGATCTGGTTGGGGAAGAGAGAGGAGTCTGCCTTTGACCCAATCTCAGTTCACTAACTACCACTGCAGGTCTTTTGCAGTTCCCTCTAAGATCTGCACTGGGTCAGTAAGATTTCCCAGATGCTGTGCCAACTGGAACTTCAGAGCCCTCATATGCCATCTGGCATTTTTGACCAACAGGATGCAGGAAGCCATGAGTCCCAACAGCCTCAGAGTCTGTCTCACCGAAATCCAGGATATAGGCCGAAATATTGATATTCATAACCTGAATATCCTGGACTCGCTTCTTGGGAGGATAGGCCCAAAACTGTACTGTGTCCAGAACAGCTCCAATGAAAGGGAGCTTCTGAGAGGGAGTCAGGTGTGACTTCGGCACATTTATAGTGAACCCCAGCGAATGCAAGAGGTCCACCGTAGTCTGAAGGTGGATGACAACAGCCAGTTGTCGAGGTAGGAGAAGATTGAAATCCCTAACCAGATGAGCTGCCACCACAGCCATCACTTTGGTGAACACCCGAACTGAAAGTGCTCATGGCCACCTTGAGCAGCAAGTAACGCCTGTGGGCAGGCAGGATAGGGATGTGAAAAAACACATCCTGCAAGTGCAACGCTACCATCCAGTCTCCTTGGTCCAGGGCAGACAAAACCTGAGCAAGAGTGAACATCTTGAATTTCTCCTTTTTAAGGAAGAGATTGACGTCCCTTAAATCCAAAATAGGGTTAAGACCCTTGTTCTTTTTGGGCATCAGAAAGTGGCGGGAATAACAACCACTGCCTACTTCTGATATTGGGACCCTTTCTATGGCTCTCCTGGCCAAGAGAGCTGCAACTTTCTCGGGGAGTAAGATCAAATGATCCTCCATCAGCCATTCTTTTACCGGAGGGATAGAGGTAGGGACTGTATAATCTGCAAGACCCATTTGTTCGATGTTATGGATCGTCAGTGAGGGAGATTAAATTGAATCCTCCCTCCAACTGGACGGACATGGTCCTGCAGAACCATACTAGGAGTGCTTAGGCATTGAGGTAGAAGGGGGCTGGATGGTGGCCGACCTCTGGCTAGACCCTCTGGGTCTGAAGGTACCATGACTTCGTCCTCACATAGGATGCTGTGAAGCCGGAGGACAGTGGCTAACCTGTTGTTGACGCGGTACTGTGCCCCTCCCAAATCCTCAAAAGGGTCTGCTGGCGAACAGGTGCTGAGAGACCCAGGGATTTGGCCGTAGCTCGAGAATCCTTGAATCTCTCAAGCACAGAGTCCACCTTTTCACCAAAAGAGGCATGTTTATCAAGTTCGACTGGACATCCCCTGAAAAGCCAGTGGTACGCAGACAGGCGTGGCATCGTAGGGCCACTGTTGAAGAAATCGCCCTTCCCAGTCGGTTGTGTCCAAGCCGCATCTGATGGTAAACTTGTCTGCATCTCTCCCATCCTTAAAAGCCTGGGTGAGAGTGTCCCATACGCCCTCCGGGACCTAGGGCAGCACTTGTGCTACAGTATCCCATAAAGTATGGGAAAAACGGCCCAATAAGCAAGAGGTACTTACCAACCTCAATGCCAGACTGGAGGAAGAAAACATCTTCTTCCCAAGTTGGTCCAGCCTCTTGGATTCCCTATCTGGGGGAATGGAAGGGAAGGAACCACAGGAAGTGGAGGCTTGGACCACCAAGCTCCTTGGGGTGGGGTGTAGGGTGAGGAAACTAGGGTAGCTTGGAGCTGGTCGATGGCAGCAAGCGATTGTCCTATTCACAGGAGCCCCTGTGCTGGGTTTGGACCACGTTCCCAGAAGGACATCTATGTGGGCTTCATTTGAAGGGTCACATCAGCTCTGATGTAGTAACCCCTGGCTGAAGCACCTCCATCAGGAGATTAGTCCTGACTGGCACTGTGGGCAAGTGTAGGTCCAAGACCTCAGCTGCCCTACGCACCACCATGGCATATGATGCCCCCTCCTCCGTAGCCACAGAAGAAGGTAAGAGCATGCTAGCATCTGGAGAAGTATCCAGTCTACTGGCTTCCCCTAGATCTTTATACCAGTCCTCTTCATGCTCCAATCTGTATTCTAAAGGGTCCTCAGTTCCCTCCCACTCCTCACCTGTGCCTGGCTGTTCAAAATAAGCCTCAGGCACAGATCTGGGCCTAATCAGCGCTGTCAAAGTCAGAAGTGGCGTTGTACAACATTGTTCTAGCTCTGTATCATCAGGAATGAGGATGGGGCTACCACCACCAGTGGGTGCCGGTGGTGGGGGGAGCGTCGATGTTGGGCCCAGTGCCGGATGAGGCTGACTGTGAGAACCCGGTGCCAGTCAGGATCTGCTATCGGATGGTGTTGAGGCCGAAGCCACTGGCATGGAATCTAATGGGGCCCCTGCTGACACTGTGGGACCCGAAGACCCACCGAAGGGTGCAGCCCGCTCAAAGACAAGGAACATGGACTCGTAAAATTATTTTATTTGAGCGGGGTCGCTCTGGCTCACCGAAAGGGGGGGAGACACGGAGTCGGCCCTGGCAACGACTCCGCAGAACCGTGCTCGGACCATCGACGTTCTTGAGATGCCTCGTCAACCGACGGGCATGGCAAAGTTTAAGTCCACTTGGACTTCTTCTTGTTCCTCTTCCCCGAGTGCCCGAGGACCTCGAGTGGGACGAAGAGGACTTGGGGCTCCCGGAGCGGTTCCGTGGCCTCCTCCTTGAGCGGGACCGGGACCTCCTAGGAGTTGTGAGACATACCTCATGGGGGTCCATCATCGAGTGATGACTGCCACCACACGGCTTTAACCCTGTCTTCGTAGAAGACATATCCCTTGCACACATGACAAAAATCCTTGACAAAATGACTAAAAAAGGCTTGCCAAAAAAGGCAAAGGATAGCTCAATCCCAGATCTGTGCTCAAACGGCATGTAAGGAAAAGAACTGACGTACGCGCGCCGAGGTGGCGTCTATATAGACAACCGTGAGGTCATAAACGGCTCCAACGACATTGACAAAGCCACGCAGAGCCAGACGACACATGCAAAACCAAACCACGTCACCCGACGGCACGTGCAGGGTCTTGCTCAGCAAAAAGATTCCGGATTCTAAGCTGACACCAGGGAATTCAAAGGTCAGGTATCTGCAGTCAGAAGTCTCTATCAGATACCGATGGTGAATCCCGGAAAGCTGTACATTTCTGAAACTTAGATAAAATTCTGAATTCAGCAAGGGGTCATTTGTGTAGATCCTTCAAGGTTTTCCTATAGAAAGTAACACTTGAAATAAAACAAATATTGAAATTGAGTTGAAAAAAGCAACCATTTGTGTCTAGATTTTCATCTGTAAATTTTTCAAAGTATGGCAGGTTTTCAAAAGCAATATACCGTTACGTCTGCTGGACCCTTCTGGTTTTAGGTATATATAGGGCTTGTAGGTTCTCCGAGAACCGAATCTATCCAGAGCAAATAACTGAGCTGCACCTTGCAATGGTTCATTGTATCCAGAGTATTCAGCAATTCATTTGGTAAAATATCAAGAGTGAAAAATAGGTATCGAGGAAACCTATGTATTTCCGAAATGGGCACAAGATATGGAGTTTAGAACCAATGATTATTTGCACATCTCTGAATTTGGTGGTACGCATACTAGCATATGAATTAGAGGGCATTTCTCAAAATTACTTCTTTCTTATACACTGTTTTACATTTGGAGGGCGCAAATACAGAGAAAGACAATGGGTAATAACACTTGTTCTGCTATTCTGTGTTCCTCCAAGTCTCCTGATAAAAACAGTACCTCACTTGTGTGGGTAAGTCTAGTGCCTGCAACAGGAAATGGCCCAAAATGCAACGTGGACGCAATACATTTTTTCCACTGAAAACTGACTTGTTTTTTGCAATTAACCTACCTGTGGTTTTTGGGCCTTAGAAGAGCCGGCACATAGGGAAACCTAGCAAACCTGTACATCTTTTCATAACTAGACAGCTGACTTGTGTGGCTCTCACCAGGTTGTGTTACCCAGAATCCCATGCAAACCTCAAAATGTCATGTGAGCCATGTCATGTCAAAATGTCATGTGTCAATGTTGCGTTTTGGGGCATTTCTTGCTGGGTGGAAGGAAGTTTGTGGCTCCCCTCAGATTTCAGAACTTTGCATCACACAAATGTGAGGAAAATGTGTTTTTGTAGCGAAGGTTTGAGGTTCTACGGAAAACAGACTCTTTTTTTGCAATATGCCTAGCTGTGGATTTTGGGTGTAGCACAGCCAGCATCTAGGGAAACCTAGCAAACCCGTACATATTTGAAAACTAAACACGTAGGGGAATCCAGGATGGGGTGACTTGTGTGGCTCTCACACATTTTTCTTCCCAGAATTCCTTGCAAACCTCCAAATTTTCCTATGAAAACACATTTTCCTCACATTTCTGTGATACAAACTTCTGGAATCTGAGGGGAGCCAAAAACTTCCTTCCACTGAGCATACACCAAAGTCTTCCAATGAAAGTGGTATCTCACTTATGTGTGTAGGCCTAGTGCCAGTGACAGGAAAGCGCCCAAAACACAACATGGACTCTACATTCTCCACTGAAAACCGACTCATTTTTTGGAATGTGCCTACCTGTGGATTTTGGGTTCTAGCTAAGCCAGTACCTAGGGATACCTAGCAAACCTGTAAATTTATTAAAATTAGACACCTAGAGGAAACTAAGATGGGGTGACTTGTGTGGCTCTTACCACACACATTTTTGTACCCAGAATCCCTTGCAAACCTTAAAATGTGTCTAAAAAACACATTTTCCCCACATTTTCTGTGATGGAAAGTTCTGGAATCTGAGGGGAGCAACAAGTTTCCTACCACTCAAGGTTCCCCTCAGCCTCCCGATCAAAATTATAAATCACTTGTGTGGGTGGGCCAAGTGCCTGCGACAGGAAAGGGCCAAAAATGTGTAGAGATTGAAGGGGCACCAAAGTGTGTTCATAAGTGCTGATTTTATTAATACAGTTTTAGGCTGATTCTACTTTGGGCACCCAAACAAGTGAGGTATCATTTTTATCAAGAGATCAAGAGATACACTGGGTTGTAGTAAATGTGTCGTTTATTTCTGTTTCTGGAAGAATATGGCACAGAAATGCAAGGTCAATGTGTGGTTTTAGTCACATTTTGAGATTTGCAGGACATTGTGGGTAAGAAAACTTATTGGGATCCACAAACGGTACACCACCTTGTACTCCCCTGGGTGTCTAGTTTTGGAACATATCTAGAGTTGGTAGATTTTCCCTAGACAAGAAGGGAGCACACTACCAAGTCTCTTACTTCTGCGATGTCCCAAATACTCAAACTGCAAAAAGAAATGCCCTTAGGTTTTGTTAAAAAGACTCCTCACCCACCAACTTAGTTGGTAGCATGCTTTGTCATTGGGGTCCCACCCAAGACATCTAGTGTGTCAGGGGTGTCTTTTGACACCTGATTACAGTTGTGTGGATTCATAATTGAAAGGTCACAAAACTGAACCACTGACTCACAGTATTTGAGCTGTAAAGCCACTTCAAAACACCTTTCATATGACAGTCACAATCAGGGTGATCTTGTGGCAATGCTAAAGCATTATCAACAAAATGCAGCATCCAAAACAGAAGCAAATACCACCAGCCGTGGGTCCAGCACATTGAAACACTCACATCAACAGACAGCCCCATTTCAGGGCCATCACTTTCGTATGTCTACAAGCCTGAAACAGCAATCACACTGACTGACAGAGTGTGTGGACTGCCGTATGGCATATGACTAACAGTGTGTATAGTGACCTGCAGCAATCCATTAGCTCACACACACTGCCAGTCAAGCGCCAGCTCACACTCACCGACAGCCAAGCGCCAGCCCACGCACAGTGCCAGTCAAGCGCCAGCCCATGCACAATGCCAGCCAGGCACCAGCCCACACACACAGCCGAACACAAACCAATTGTAATTAAATACAAAACTACAAACACAACAGCTCTAAGTAAATACATCACACTAATTCCAACCATGAAAGTGAACACAAAATATAAACCGATACAGACCAGGCAACGCTCACGGGTGCTTCCAAAAACACTTATTTGGGTGTGGTTCATTCTAAAACAAGCGGGCACACACAGACCAAATTTTGAAGGACAATCAGGGCAGTGCATATAACTCTCCTTCCTCATACCTCTTTGCATACAAACTCTACATCTCTCACAGGGATTTTTGGGGGGGCATGGGAGGAATGTGATCAGCAAAGTGGAGATCTTTCAATCTAGCCACCTCTTCCACCACTCCAACTCCAGCACTTGCTAGTTCCACTACAACAAGGCTGCCTATCACAGATTTCTGAACCTGAACAATAGTCATCTTTGATTCTGGAGAACAATCCTTGAACACAACAAAAGCATTAGAGGTTGCTAAATGAAAGAGATGGATAGCCAACTTCTTATACCAAATGTAAGCCTTACAAACAGCAGTGTAAGTTTCCAACCTCTGATCTACTCTATCTACAACACTCATGTGCTTATTGTAGTCTATAATCCTCACAGGTTTGTGCACTTCAGCAACCTGACCCCAAACAGTCACGCATAAAGTACTTTCATCATGGATGGTAGTCAGCATGTACACTTCCTGTCTGAATTTCATAGCTAGTAGTTCATCACTACGTAAGGCAGTGCACTGTCCCCTCTCAAGTATGTTTTTGTAAACAAGTTCCTTTGAATAACCTTTATGGTTAGAAAGGACTGTGCCACAAACAAAAGTGTCCACTTTGAACAATGCCCTGAATGATTGCACAGCAACGTAGAAGTTATCTAGGTACAAATGGTGGCCTTTGCTAAAAATGTCTTCCACCAAGTTCCAGCACAATTTTCTCACTAACTCCGAAAGTGGACGGACAACCAGGTGGGTCAATAATGGAATCACTACTAGGGTAGACCCAGAAATTATAGACATATCCTGTACTACACTCAGACAGCATATACATTTTAATTCCATAACGTGCTCTCTTGCTAGGAATGTACTGCCTTAAAACCAAGCAGTCCTTGAACAGGAAAAAAGAGTCCTCCACAGCTATATCTTTCCCTGGAACGTAGAACTCTGAAAATTGATCTACAAAGTGATCAAGGACAGGACAAATTTTAAAAAGACAGTCACAATCAGGGTGATCTCGAGGCAACACGAAAGTATTATCAGCAAAATGCAGAATCTGAAATAAAAGCAAATACCGATCATGACTCATGATTGCAGCGAATATGGCCGTTGCCATCAATGGACTGGTAGACCAATATGAAGACAGCAACGGCTTCCTTATCAAGCCGATCAAAAAAGTTAAACCTAAGAACTTCTTCAACTCTTCCAAATTAGTGGAAGTCCACCGGGTTGCTCTAGAGTGGGCTTAAGTTGGCACTGTTGTCCCTCAAATACTGTTCAGCATACAAGTTAGTCTGCTCAACAATCTCACCCAAAACCTTTGTCCATAAACAACTGAAAGAAATGTATAGGCAAAAAGTTTTCAGTATTCACTCTACACCCTGTGGCACCAGTAAAGGCAGGCAACGCCAGCTGCACCATGTTTGGGCCAACCCAGAGTTCAGCTCTTCCAATGGGAAGCCTTTGAGCCCCATGCTACAGTCCAGATTCATCTTGCTCCACTATTGGCACATCAGTGTCCTCCTCTAAAACAGCCACTTTATCTGCACTGAGAGTGGCTTCATCATTAGATGATCCCTCTCAGAAAATTTACTGCCAGATTCTTGCACTTACTCCTCTGCCTCCATCTCATAATCATGGTCAGAAGAAGATTCAAACAGCATAGCAACAGCCTTCTGAGCGGTCAAGTTGTGGCTAGCCATAATCCTTACTAATACAAGTAACTTGACAAAAATAGTCAACAACAACCAACACTGTAAGACCTAAATACTTGAAAAAAATACCACTCACTTGCCAGAGACAGCTAGACTCACCAGCACCTAGACTTCACAGACACAGCAAGCACCAATGATATCCCACTAAAAAGGAAAAACAAAAGAAAATTACACACAATATAATAACAATTCACATCGTGCATAAATCCAAGGAGGATTTCACACACAATAAAACAGACACTAAATATGCTGCTATTATTACACCATTGACAAAAAAACTCATTCATGCATGTCAATGGTACTCATTGAAGTTAACAGTACAAAAAAGTTTTTCTTACCAAGAACAACCCATTACGCAAACTGCTGAAAACGCAAGCAAGAGTCACAGCAAAGGAATCAAAAGCTTTGCACTAGAATAAAAAGGAGAAATAAACATTACCATAACAAATGCAAATAGTGTGGGAGTCCACACACACCAAGCTTGGAGGCAGAGGGGCCTAAAAATATGGCCAAAACATTCAGCCCCTGAATGGGAGCAACCCTTGCCCAAGGGGCTGCTCCCCACAACAACAGCACTAATATGGTGAATAACACATCCCTAATGTCTAGTGGTTTCTGCCCCCCTTGGGGGCAGAGGGCCTAAAATAAAATAGACTGATCTGCCCCCAAGAGGGGGCAGAAACTGGCAAAATGTGTGCCCCCTAAAGGGAGCGACTTTTGCCCAAAGGGCCGCTCCCCAAAATCACCAACATTTAAAATACCTGGTGTCTAGTTGTCTCTGCACCTCTTGGGGGCAGATGAGCCTAAACAAAAGAGGCCAATGTTCCCCCAAGGGAGACCAGAAGCAGCAAAAATAATTGCCCCCTAAAGGGAGCTACCCTTGCTTAAGGGGGCGCTCTCTAAAATCGCCAACATTTTATATCCCTGGCCGATCTCCCCCCAAGCGGGGCAGAAACAGCCAAAATATATGCCCCCTAAAGGGAGTGAACATTGATTAAGGGGCCGCTCCCCACACAGAGTGAAAGGAAAAACTCTTTCCTTTCCCCCAGTGCCTCTTTGAAACCTCCTACCCCTCCCAGAAGGAAAAACTTACTTCCTTTCTTCTCCGGCACTGGAAGCGAATGGCTTGATGATGATGCCAGCATACGGGGTACACACTGACGTCATCAGATCGCCAGACCCTTGGCAAGTTCTATCAGGAAAAGATTACTTCTCACCCAATCCACCACAACTGGTGACAACTGGGAAACCCCATGCCCCTTCAGCGGATAATCTCTCCCTTCACATTCACTGTTTTCTCTAATTTTTTTCAATGTCAGGCATGAAGAGCCTATTCAATCCTGCTTTTATTCTTTGCATCATGTCACTATTAGTTTTGCTTGTCTCATCATAAATATAGGAGTACGGATCTAAACTTGGGCTGCGTGAGGCGATGTGCTTTGAGGCTAGCTATGTCAGGTGAGTGGGATGAGAAAACCAAGAAGCTAACAACAAAACCAGTAAAGTCTTGATGCTACTAGAGGAGGCCTGACTTCTTAACCTTGTCCAACTGTACACATAGATATGAGGTGACTGTACAGGTAACAGAAAGATTCAATTTTATTTGAAAATGCTTACAGATGTTCACTGTTGCATGGTCATACTGCCCTATAGCGCAATCATGCAGTGGCTGATGGGTTGGTCTCACAGACATTTTTCTGTTGATTTCACTGATATTGTCACAAACATTGCCTGAAGCACACAAAAGCATGTTGTTTTCCATACTTTGTAAAGTACCCAAACAATGTTCCTTTACAAGTTAAAAACTGGCATGATTTGCAAGTGTGGGCCACTTTTCCAGCTAGTTTGATAATGAGAGCCACTTATATTTTGGGGCCCGGGCCTTTTTCTGTCCAGTCCGACACTGCATTGTTGCAGTTGATAGACTCTCTTAGTTCTTCTCAGCACCTCTACATGCTGTCTGGTTAGCAGGAATTGTGCTATGTGATTTCAGACAGATAACTTTAGGTGACTGGATCTATTCAGTGCCTTCAGATTTCGTCTCTTCCCATTGCTGAACTTTGGCTCTATTTTCTTTCCTCAACTTCCACACCCTTTTGAAACTGATTACTTTCCAGGTTTAAATTTAAATCAACCTGATTCATGGGGCACGGCTGGTGTAGCAGACCAAACTGAAGCACAAATTGTTATAAAACTTTACTTTTTTAATTATTCCTTTAGCTCTATCTCTAATTAAAACAAATATGATGGCCCTCTTTTGCTTTTCCTGCTTATGAACTTCAGAAATAAATTGCTCCCTATGTTAGTCAGCACGGTTCTGGGAGGAGTAAATCAGCTGGACGCACTGACCCCGGGCTAGATCAAGTGCTGCCAGAAGTGCTGACTGAGCAACATAGCATCACTGGAGAAAAGTATCTGGGTATACGCACTGTAAGAAACATCCTGCCAGCATGGGAGAGTTGCCTGTCAGGGATTAAAGCAGAGCTACCAGATGTGCAGAAGCAGCAGCCTATCAAGGGAGCCGACACATTAAAGTATTGAATGTATGATGAGGGAATATTGTTTTCAGAAACAAACCTTGAATGTGTGATGACTGACCATATTTTTCTGATATAGAATTATCCATCATGCATCACAATGGATGCTGAAGGATACCATCAAAAAGTCAGGAGAAAGCTGATGAAACTAAAACAGTTCTGTGGGCTGATCCACGATGTGATTGACAATGTTCAGTCCAGTGGCCAAAGAGTCCTGTGTTATGTTGTAGACCATAAACCCACATACTAAAGAAACAAGGACATGGACACCAAGAGTGTGTGTGATCTCAGAATCAAAATGATGCCCTTCACTTAGCTATAAAAGAGATACAATTTTCTCCATGTGGCAATATGTATGTATCTAGTAATTTTCTACAGAGTTAAAACATTGGAGATACAGGAACACAACCTATATATTGTTATTACTTCTTTAGTACAAAGACTAACATTAGGTTTATTTGAAACAACAAAAATCTCTCCCAGTTCCAAGATATATAAACTTTTAACAGGTGTTAAGGTCCATCACTTTTTGTAAAAAAAAAAAAAAAAGAGAAAGGGAGTTTATACTATTTTTCATTTTATGTTTCAACAAAGTACCAGAAGATTAAGGGGGTCATTACAACATTGGCGGTAAAAGCTGCTTACCGCTGTGCAGAAAACCGCCAACACACCGCCGCAGCCACGGAATTCCACCACAGTCATTATAACCCAAAGCCCGGAATTCGCCAAAATCTAGACACACACACAAGTCCACCACACCAAAGGTCAGTGGTAAACTGGCGATAACAAAGCCTCCACCGTCACGCCAACAGGAATACGCCCACACTATCACGACCCACGAATCCACGCAGCGGTATTTCAACTGTGGTATTCTGTTGGCGGTACACACTGCCGCGCTCAAAATACACACACATTTACAAAACACAGCCACATTGGACAATTCGAAATACACACACCTGATACATATACACACATCACTCCCACACATCCAATACAATATAAAACACACACCCACATCACCCACAAACCCCTGCGACAACAATTGAGAAAGAAGCACAGAGAGAGACACCACCATCTACAAACGAGCATCCACAGGGGGAAACATCCTTTATGCCGACTTTTTTATAACGAAGTCCTGGTTAACGAAAGCGGAACAACGCTTTCTTTAACCACGACTTCGTTATTTTGTGCCTTAACCACGCATGTCCTGAACAACGAACATGCATGGTTAAGGTACAAACAAGGGAGTCGGCTGAGGAGGACGACACAGATGAGGCGACGACTCAGGTAAGTGGGGGGTTTTAGGTTTTGGGGAGGGGTCGGGGTTTTAGGTTTTGGGGTGGGGCGTTTTTGGTTTTGGGGAGGGGCTGGGGGGGTCAGGGGTTTTAGGTTTTGGGGTGGGGTTGGGGGATGGGGCGTCTTTGGTTTTGGGGAGGGGGTGGGGGTCGGGGGTTTTAGGTTTTGGGGTGGGGTTGGGGGGGTGGGGCTTTTTGGTTTTGGGGAGGGGGTGGGGGGTCGGGGTTTTAGGTTTTGGGGTGGGGTTGGGTGGGTGGGGTGAGGCATGCAGGATCCATGGGTGCCTGTTACTAATGACTTTACCAGGAATGCCTTTACAACGAAATATCGTTGTTAAGGCATTCGTGGTAAAGGCATTAGTAGTAACAACGAGGTTGGTGTTCCGACCTCGTTGTTTAGGCACCCGTTGTTTTGTTAGTCGGCATTCCGTCGTACAACTATCCACAGGCACTCAATACCATCACTCACATAACATCCACGCACCTCACACAACACACCTCTAAATATCACTCCACACATCAGAACACACACCACCCCACACATCACCCACACCACCCCATGGCACCGCAAAGACACCCCAGGTTCTCTGAAGAGGAGCTCAGGGTCATGTGGAGGAAATCATCCGGGTAGAGCCACAGCTATTCGGATCCCAGGTGCAGTACACCTCCATAGCTAGGAAGATGGAGCTATGGTGAAGAATCGTGGACAGGGTCAACGCAGTGGGACAGCACTCAAGAACTAGGGATGACATAAGGAAGAGGTGGAACGACCTACGGGGGAAGGTGCGTTCCGTGGTCTCAAGACACCACATCGCGGTACAGAGGACGGGTGGTGGACCCCCACCTCCTCCTCCACAACTAACAACATGGGAGGAGCAGGTCTTGGCTATTCTGCATCCTGAGGGCCTCGCAGGAGTAGCTGAAGGAATGGACTCTGGTAAGTCAATTCTTTCATTACTTCATCCCCCACCCACCTGCATGCCAAACATACCCTACCCTCGCCCTCGCCCCCATCACTCCAACTCCTCGCACATGTCCCAATATCACAAACCACACATCCCAAGCCCTGCATGCAACACCAAAGCATGGACACCCATCACCAAAGCATGGCCACGGCACATACCCATACACCCCCCCTAAACCATCATCACACAAGGTCCCATACAGGAATGCAAGCACTGGGGTACACGGTCACCCACCCATTGCACACCATGGCACACACAGATGCAATAATCATGCTTTTACATCCCTGCAGGACCCCTACCCAACGTCACTGGACAGGAGGGTCCAGATATGTCCACTCCACCCAGAGAAGAGGCCCATAGTGATGACAGCATCTCTGTCCAACTGGATCTAGATGACCAGCCTGGCCCATCTGGGACCTCGGGACAGTCGGTTCCCCTCACACTGGCACAAGCCACTACAGACCTTCCCCTCTCTGGAAACACCAGCACAGCACCCACCCAGCGGGCCCATACCTCTGTCCCCAGGACACCACTACAGGGAACCCAGGCTAACCCACCACCCCAACAACACCAGGGACCTGGGGGTAGTGGCAGTGGGCACACGGTTCAGGGGACAGAGGCCCAGGAACACAGGGGAACTGGGAGGGTTGCTGTGCGACAGGGGGAGGGCAGGCCCAGGGAACCCACTCTCCACGAGGCCCTCTCCAACATCATGGGAGCCTACCACCATTCCCAGGTGACGATGGCAACGGTACTGGCCAAGTTTCAGGAGACCCAGCGGCTGCAGGAGGAACAGTATTTGGGCTTCAGGGAGGAACTCAAATCCATCAATTCCACCCTGGGCACCATTGTAGGGGTGCTGAAGGAACTCCTGAACACCAGGAGGGACACTGTGGCCTAACAAGGCGCACCTGACACTAACCTGGATGATAAACTGCCCACCGCCTCCGCCGGCGCTAGTGGACAGGAGGCACCGCCACAGGACCACCACACCAGCACCCCACTCCCTGCAGAGGGAGAACCATCCCGCAAACGGTCCCTGAGATCCAGGACAAAGACAGAGAATGATGCCAAGACCCCCGCCAAGAAATGAGACCACCCTGATTGTCATCCTTTTGTCCCACCTTGTCACCCTGTCCATCCTTAAACTGCCCCAGCTCCACTTCCTATGCCCCTTTGGACAATGCACCTGTGAGACTAATAGACTGGACTCTGCCATGGACATTCCTCCACCATCACCCCTCACTATTTTACAACCCCCTCCAATATTGAGCACTTAAATAAACACCCTTAAAGCACAAAATAATCAGGAGTCTGTCTGTGATTTCGAAATAGTGTATTAGCAATTACAGTGGCAAAATGCTCTTTCAAATGTAATGTCAACATACCTATGTCACACAGCTCTAGTCCATGAGGAAACAAAGCATATGTCACACAGTGGGACCCACAGCTATGAAATCGTAAGGGAAAGTGACAACTCAGTGACCATACACTGGGTGAAAATGACAGAAGAGAGGTAGTAGATGTAAATCATATGTAGCAGGCAGTGTTGTCTTCTTACGTGTGTCTCACTGGAAGTATTGCAGGATCACCGTGTTCCTGTTGTCGATGTCCTCTTCTTCTGTTTCCTCGTCTTCACTCTCCACAGGCTCCACAGCTGCCACAACATCTCCATCTCGACCATCCTCCTGCAGAAAAGGCACCTGTCGTCGCAAAGCCAAGTTGTGAAGCATACAGCAGGCCACGATGATCTGACATACCTTCTTTGGTGAGTAGAATAGGGAACCACCTGTCATATGGAGGCACCGGAACCTGGCCTTCAGGAGGCCGAAGGTCCGCTCTATAATCCTCCTAGTTCGCCCATAGGCCTCATTGTAGCGTTCCTCTGCCCTTGTCCTGGGATTCCTCACTGGGGTCAGTAGCCATGACAAGTTGGGGTAACCAGAGTCACCTGCAAATGGCGAGGGACAACTGTTAGTCATACACTAACTCAGAGGGACATCCACAGACTCAGACAACTATTCCCACTGTATTGGGTCCATGTCCTCACCTAATAGCCACACCCGGTGCCTCTGGAGTTGCCCCATCACATAAGGGATGCTGCTATTCCGCAGGATGTCAGCGTCATGCACTGAGCCAGGGAATTTTGCATTTACATGGGAGATGTACTGGTCTGCCAAACACACCATCTGCACATTCATGGAATGGTAACTCTTCCGGTTTCTGTACACCTGTTCACTCCTGCGGGGGGGTACCAAGGCCACATGTGTCCCATCAATGGCACCTATGATGTTGGGAATATGTCCCAGGGCATAGAAATCACCTTTCACTGTAGGCAAATCCTCCACCTGAGGGAAAACGATGTAGCTCTGCATGTGTTTCAGCAGGGCAGACAACACTCTGGATAATATGTTGGAAAACATAGGCTGGGACATCCCTGATGCTATGGCCACTGTTGTTTGAAAAGACCCACTTGCTAGTAAATGGAGTACTGACAGCACCTGCGCTTGAGGGGGGGATTCCTGTGGGATGGCGGATAGCTGACATCAGGTCTGGCTCCAACTGGGCACACAGTTCCTGGATTGTGGCACAATCAAGCCTGTAGGTGAGGATCACATGTCGCTCCTGCATTGTCGACAGGTCCACCAGCGTTCTGTACACCGGAGGATGCTGCCATCTCCTCACATGCCCCATCGGACGATGCCTATGGAGGAGAACAGCGAGCAGAGAGTCAACCAACTCTGAGGTACGTAAACACAGCTTACTCAGAAAATATTAGCAAATTGAAATATGCCTGTATGAGTGTTTAGGCAAGGCCTAGATATGAGTGACGCAGTCCAAAATAATGCCATGTGGGCCCCTGAAATGGCGGCTGCCTGACCTGTAAAGTGGGACAGGGGAACTGCGCTGGCGTTGTACACCGTCGCGGTAGGTGGTCGAAGACCGCAGTGCAAATTCTGCTTTGGTTAACATTGGACCCTATGGGTCCCAGGAGCCAATTACAATGTGTGCCAGCGGTGACGGTACGCACTGCCACGGACGTGACTGCCATTTTCTATTTGTTCAATCACTTGATAAATGATCTTCGACAGGAGAGGACCTACACTGCAAGTGCTGCTGTGACCTCAGTCTGGAAGAGACAATGGCTCGTGTGTCTGGGGAAAGGGCCCCTGCCTTCAGCACAGAGGAGTTGGAGAAACTCGTGGATGGGGTCCTACCCCAGTACACGCTACTCTGTGGTCCTCCAGACAAACAGGTAAGTACACTGGTGTATGGGCAATGCCTGTGTGGAGTTGGGTGGATGAAAGATGGGGGGTTGAGAATGAGGCGTGCATGAAACGACGGTAAGTGCATGTGCGTCATGGCAAGGGTAGGGATGCGGGCCAATGACTGTGACGGTGCAGATGGTAATTACTTCTCTTTTTCCTGTGTACAATTCCTGTAGGTCAGTGCCCACCAGAAGAAGGACATTTGGCGTGCCATCGCCAAGGAAGTTCAGACCCTGGGGGTCTACCACAGACGGAGCACCCACTGCCGGAAAAGATGGGAGGACATTCCCCGCTGGAGCAAGAAGACGGCAGAGGCCCAGCTGGGGATGGCCTCCCAACGTGGGAGGGGTGCCCGTCGCACCATGACCCCCCTGATGTTCAGGCTCCTGGCGGTGGTGTACCCGGAGTTGGATGGGCGCTTGAGGGCATCACAGCAGACACAAGGGGGTAAGGACACTCTCATTCTGCTGATTCAGCGCACATTGTAGGTGTCTGGGTGGGGGAAGTGGGCTGTGGGTTCCCCTAGGCCAGGGCGAGTTTAGTAGGCAAGGACCCTTCTTGAGGCAGGCCCTGTGGCACCCCACCCCACCTGTGTACAGTGCCAACTACACCTAGTCAGGCTCCCCTGACATCCATGTGTGCAGAAATCGGGCATAGCCTTGTATCCCATGTCCCTGGGAGTGAATAGTGGACTCCAAGTGCGCGGCGTAGTGCAGGGGGCTTCTGTGTCTTTCATGTCCGCCAACAGTAGCGGTATTGCATGCACTCAACATGTCTTTCTTCTGTATCCCCCCCCCTTTTTGTGGTCTCCCTGTTCTTGTGTGCATTAGCATCATCAGGCAGAGGAGCAGTGGCACCGGAGCAGGAGGGAGCTGCATCCCACATGGCCCTGGAGGGCAACACTACGGAGTCTGAATTCACCAGTGGGACGGAGGGCGAGGGGAGCTCCACGGCGGGGACGGTGTCTGACACCAGTGATACGGACTCGTCCTCTGATGGGAGCTCCCTTGCGGTGGCGGGCCCATCTGTGCCCACCGCATCGACAGGTACAGCCGCCACCACCTCTACCAGCACCGCCCTCCCAGCAGCCCCTCAGCATTTGCCCCGTGCCCACTCACCCAGGAGGGTGGGCATCACCTTCGCCCCAGGCACCTCAGACCCTGCCCCAGTCACCCCTGCTGCCCTCAGTGAGGACGCCATTGACCTCCTCAGGTCCCTCACTGTTGGGCAGTCTACCATTTTGAATGCCACCCAGGGTGTAGAGAGGCAGTTGCAACAAACTAATGCATACCTGGAGGGCATTCATTCTGGTCAGGCAGCCCTTCAGCGAGCTTTTCAGACTCTGGCCTCAGCACTGATGGCAGCCATTGTCCCTGTCTCTAGCCTCCCCCCTCCAACTTCCTCCACCCAAACCCACACCCCTGTACCTCAGCCTATCCCAAGCACACCATCAGACCAGCATGTACACATGTCAACACACTAAGGAAGCTCAGGCAAACATAAGCACCACACATCCCACAGGCACCCACGCAAGCATCACACACATGCAGACACACCAACATCCACTGCCTCCACTGTGTCCCACTCCTCCTCGTCTCCCTCCTCCCTCCCTGTCTCGTCTCCACTCACACCTGCATGCACTACATCCTCAGCCACTACGTCCATCACCAGCACTCCCACCACCACACCCCGCTCATATGCAGTCACCACCCCCACTACCATTCACACATCCTCTGTGTCCTCTCCCAGTGTGTCTGTGAGGCCACCTCCCAAGGTACACAAACGCAGCCACACACCCTCCAACAGCCATCCACCTCACGACAGCCTCCAGCCCATGCACCTTCACCCAAATTCAGCAAACTTACACCTCCTACAACCACTACCTCTTCCTCCACTCCCATACCCCCTCCAGCTACCCATCTCAGTGTGTCTACAAAAAGAAACTTTTCCTGGCCAACCTTGACCTCTTTCCCTCACCTCCCCCTCCCCTTCAGTCTCCTAGGGCCCGACTCTCCAGGTCCCAACCTAGCATCTCAACCACAACATCGGCAGGACCAGTGGCGCCATTAGTCACCGGATTCTGGAGTGCACCAGGCAGCAGGGAAGCCAGTGTGGCAAGGAGCCAGAGCATGGACAGTCCCCCACCTGTCAAGCATAAAAACTTGGCCGGTGCCCGGCTGGAGAGGGGAAAGAAATCAGCCACCAAAGCCGCTCCCAGGGGTACAGTTGGGAGTGTGTAGACAGCTGCGACACCATCCAAGGTGGGGAAGGGGCACAGTAAAACCGGCAAGTCTGGGAAGATCAGCACGGCAGACAAGACTGCCAGCAGCCCCGCTGCCCAGGACAAGACTGCCAGCAGCAGCCCCGCTGCCCAGGACAAGACTGCCAGCAGCAGCCCCGCAGCCCAGGACAAGACCGCCAGCAGCAGCCCTGCTGCCCAGGACAAGACCGCCAGCAGCAGCCCCGCTGCCGAGACAAGACCGCCAGCAGCAGGCCCGCTGCCCAGGACAAGACCGCCAGCAGCCACGCTGCCCAGGACAAGACCGCCAGCACCACCGCAGGACAGTGAGCGGCAATGATTACAACGCTACAGAGGCCGCCACGGTCAGGATGAAGCACTCTGGGCTCCAAGCTCCCTCCAGAACCAGTGGAGATTCACATCCACTACCTCTGTCCTTGGCAGGATGAAGCACTCTGGGCACCAAGCCCCCTCCAGAACCAGTGGAGAAAGGCATCCACTACCTCAGTCCTTGGCAGGATGAAGCACTCTGGGCACCAAGCCCCCTCCAGAACCAGTGGAGACTGTTATGCACCTGAGAGACTCTGGATTTGCACTCCCCAGGATTGAACAGTGGGCAACCCACCCACTGTAGAGACTTGAGAGACTGTGGCTTTGCACCCCCCAGGATTGAACAGTGGGCAACCCACCCACTGTAGAGACTTGAGAGACTGTGGCTTTGCACTCCCCAGGATTGAACAGTGGGCATGGAGCCCCGTCGTGGATCTGGCATCGTGCACTCATCCGGCTGAGGTGCCCCCTTCCCTTCTCCCTGAGGCGCCTGTTTTATTCCTATCTGATGCCCCAGAAGTGTTCTTTCCGTCTTGTTCGGGTATTGAGTGTGGGCCTCACCCATGTCTTTTGGGCCCAGTGGTCCACAGACTATGATGGTGGAATCCCTAAGACTTGTGTTCTTGGTGTATTTAATTGTTTATATTGTAAATGTATATATGTGTAAATATTTTTGATTAATGTAATTGAATATATAACAATTATTCGACTCATTTCCTTTTGTCCTTGCTTTCTTCCAGGGCGGTTTGGGGGGTGTAACTGTAATGTATCCTGCTGTTTTAGTGTGTGTGTTGTTGTGGGTGAGGGTGGGGGTGTTGCGTGTTGCGTGTGTGTGTGTCACTCTCTTTTCCCTCCCCCCTCCCCTGTGTCGTAGGTGCAGTATTCACTGTGGTCTTCGCCTCTGGCGTTCGTGCTCCTGATAGAGGAGCAGGAAGATAAAGGCTGGGAGGATCTGAAGTTCCGGTTCCATGGTGTCCTGATTCCTCGTGGGGTGTGTAGAGGTGAGCGTTTTCCCTTCCAAGTCCTGTTTCTGCCATGTTTTTGTTCTTGGGGAATCCGCCCCGGAAAAGGTGGCGGATTGGACTGTTGTAATAGTGTGGGCGGTACATTGTCTTCCGCCTGTCTGTTGGCGGTTACATCTGCGGTGTTTGTTTGTACCGCCATGGTGGTCGGAGTGTTAAAGTGGCTGTCTATGTTGGCGGTTTCCGCCACGGTCGTAATTCCATTTTGTTTACCGCCGGCCTGTTGGCGGTTTTACCGCCGCTTTAACACCGACCGCCAGGGTTGTAATGACCACCAAAGTGCTTTTTTCAGTCCTAATAGTCCTTCCACAGCAAAACATTCTTCAGAGAATTAACTGGATACTTTGCAAGATGGAAAATCTGGCTCTTTTAGGTAATGGGAAACATTGGAAGTGTCAAAACCCAAATGCAGGCAACTGACAAATGGACTAATGGAGCGACATCTACAACAGTATACATTTATTTTATATATTAACTTTATCATCTAAACATAATTTGTTCAATAATGCATCTAGTGTGTATCAACTGGAGAAAGGACGTAAACTTTGGTTACAACTAAGGGCCAGATTTAAAGTTTGATGGAAACACAAGGGATGTCCCATCCACCTTCTACAGGATATAATGTACTTGTAATAAGGTGGATTGAATTTTCATCTGCCAAACTCTAAATCAGGCCTTAAGTGCTATGGTGGAAAAATGTGAACTAAAAAAAGTAAATCCTCCCAGAACCTACACATTCATATAAGCCATTTAGACACAACTGGTCTTGTTTGGATAAAGAAGAATTCTTTTAAAGTAAATGATCAACAGGATTAATTTAGGTTAACAGTTTAAGATTTCTAAACTATGGGATTACTAGTTTTTTCTAATTAATTGTTTGATCTGCATGTTATGTATTGATAGGACGTACACTTTTTGTAGCTCTTTTGCGTCACTTACTTCTTAGTCCGAGTGATCCCCACTTGTACATTATTAGACTGATTTAGGGGCCTTCATACCACTTGGTTAAATGTTGTACTTTTCATGTGCATTTCAGACTTCACTTCTAAAGTATGTTTTGAGCTGTAGCCTCTAACTGTTTTTACAATTACATGGTTAAAATCGAAATAGTACTAATGTTGCAAAATAGATCTGTTTTCAAACCTAAAAGATGAACCATGAAGAGGGCGATGAGGGGAGAGAGAATGTACATGTGGAGAGCTGCAGGGGATATTTCAAGAGTTGTGTAGGGATTTTGATCATTATAGGACAGATTTTAGGGGTACGGGGAAGATTTGAAGAGAAGAGCAGAAATTGAGAACAACAATGGGAGTGTTGAGAAGTATGGTAGAATTGTGCTATAAAGTAGATGTGGAGAGGCAGACAGGAGAAGTCACAAGTGACCAAGTGACATCATAGATTACCAATAAAATCTATGCTTACTGATGTTATTGGCAGCCACCAATAGACTCTCCACTTCATAATAATCCTGAAAAGAGGTTGGGCTAATTAATCCAACAGACAGGGTGTGCTTCTCTGAACCATATCATATTTAGAAAAGCCATTGTAGGTTTGTAACGGTACGAACAATATACAGGCAACTGAGAGGCTCTGAAAGTACTCAGGTAAGTGTTTTATTTTTTTAATTGCAAGGGTTTAAACGATGGGTTGATGAGGTAGGGTGTTCTTTCTTTAAGGGCCGGTAAGTATCTCCTTCTATGTCTGATGGTTTCTTCTGTTGTCCTCTTTTCCCAGGTTAACGTTCCAGTGGTCTCCCGGATGTCTTCCAGACTCGCGTACCGGAAACAGAAGGACAGATAATACTATGGTAAGTGGGGTGGACAACCTCCTCTCTTTCACTATGATCTAGGACGGACTGGGAATTTTATAGGGAAAAGCAAAAGGGTGGGTTTGTGCCCGTGAGGAGTGGATGGGGACCAAGTGCTCACGATATGGGATTTTCCCTATATTGTGCAGTGACTCACACGTGCAGTCTCCGTGTCACAAGCCTTTCTTTCCCCTCCCTCCCCTCAACCCTTGTTACCATCCCTCCCCAGTCCTTTTCCCCGTGGTATCCCCCTTGTGTGCCCACAGGGACCGTACCTTGCTAAGCCACGACCCTCCAGGGTCGTGGCTGGCTTCCTCGTTTTCCTTAAGTTGCTTCCCTTCGTTGCGGTGACTCGGCTTCGACCCTTCTGAGGTCCCAGGTTCTTTCCTCGTGTCTGTCTCTGGCCAGCCGCCTCGGGGAAACCCTTCCTTGTCCTTAGATTTCCTTTCTTCGTGTGCCGCTCCTTCCGAATCCTCCGTCTCCAAAATCGCCATCCTCTCCTCCGAACACCCGTTCGTCTTCAAGCCCTCTGGGCGGAAGTCGACTGAGGTTGCCTCGGCAACCTCCGGACGCCTGCCTCCGTCTGCCCGCGTTGCCTTGGAGATGCCGGCACGCGGAAATGACGTGTCGGAAGATCCCGACACGTCATTTTCATGCCGTTCTGCCGTCGTGACCGGGGACGCCCGGTCACACACCTCTTCCCATGAACGGTCCTGTTCGAGGACCGTGGAGGAGCCCGGGAAACGAGACAGATAATCCGCAGGAGCCTGCTGGGATCCAGGGAGGTGGCGAACCTGAAAAGAAAATGGCTGCAGTTCAAGGAACCATCTCAGAATCCGGGAATTTGTGTCTTTATGTGCAGCCAACCACGTGAGGGGAGCATGATCCGTAAACAGAACAAACGGGCGACCCAACAGACTCGTGGTAACAGTTTCCTACTGATGTATATTATCGGATGATCACGTCCCTCCCCGTCAGGTTGTGCTAGAACCCCGCCCAGTCCTACGTCGGAAGCATCCGTGTACAGATGGAAGGGTTTCGAGAAGTCGGGACATCGCAATATGGGTTCTTTGGTCAGATAGGATTGCAATTGTTCAAACCTAGCCTTCTGTAACTCTGTAAAAGGTTCCAACCGGTTGGGGTGTGCTTTAGACAATAGGTCCGTGAGGGGAGCTGCAAGGGTGGAATAATCTGGTATGAATCTTCGATAATATCCAACTAATCCTAAAAACGATCGTAAGTCTTTTTTAGTTCTGGGGCTAGGGGCGTGGAGAATGGCTTCTACCTTCTTGTATTGGGGTTGTAGCGTTCCCTGGCTGAGTTTATATCCCAGATATGAGATATCTGGTTTTCCAATAACACATTTTTTGGGGTTAGCAGTTAGCCCTGCCTTCGCGAGAGTGTGGAATATGTGATGTAGGTGGGTTAGATGATCTTCCCAGGTTTCACTAAATATAACAACATCGTCTAGGTACGCTGCTGTAAAGGTCTGAAAGGGTTTTAATAGGTTATCCATTAACTGTTGAAACGTGGCAGGGGCTCCATGTAGTCCAAATGGTAGGACTGTGAAATGATACAGTCCGGACTGGGTCGCGAAAGCCGTTTTTTCTTTATCATCTGGGTCTAAAGGGATCTGCCAATACCCTTTTGTTAGATCTAGAGGGGTCATATATTTGGCTCTGCCCAGTTTTTCTAGGACATCGTCTACTCTCGGGATGGGATATGTGTCAAACAAGGAATTTTTGTTCAGTTTCCGGAAATCGATACAGAATCTGATAGTACCGTCCGGTTTTGGTACCAAAACGACGGGTGAACACCAGGGACTATTTGAGGGTTCTACTACTCCTAGTTCTAACATTTTCTGTATTTCCTCTTCCATCATCTGTTTCCGTGCTTCTGGGATACGATATGGACGTATCCTGACTATTTTACCGGGGTTGGTTCTTATCTTATGGTGTATTAGGGTGGTTTTACCCGGTGTTTCCGAAAAGAAGGGCTGGAACTGTTTCAGTAAGCTATATACCTGTCCCTTCTCTTGCCTTGTTAAATCTTCATTTATCAAGGGTAGACCCTTTTCCTTAGGGAAGTCAGTGGGACAAAACTCAATAGTTAGCTCTTTACTGGGACAGAGGAACCTGTTCACTCGTGAGGGACTGGTAGGGTTATTGGGTTCTTCCCATTTTTTAAAGAGATTTATGTGATAAATCTGGGTTTTCTTAGGATTGGACGAGAGTTCAATCAAATACATAACAGGAGAAACTGCTCGGATTACCCTATGAGGACCCTGCCATCGTGCTAGGAGTTTGTGTTCTGATGTGGGACGCATTATTAATACTTTATCTTCAGGTTGTAAAACCCTCAGATTACTTCCTCTGTCGTAATACTGCTTTTGGGTTCTTTGGGCCTGTTCCATATTCACTCGGACCTCTTCCCATATGGTTTGTAGATGGGACCGTAGGTTGTGGGCATATTCTAATAGGGGTCTTCCCTCCCCTTCCGCCTCCTCTTCCCATGTTTCTACTGCCATATCTATAAGGGAACGGGGTTGTCGACCGAACACTAATTCAAAGGGGCTATAGCCGGTTAAAGCCTGCTCATGGGTTCGGATAGCGTACAAGACCAGGGGTAATTTCTGATCCCAGTCTCTCCCTGAGTCCTGTACTACTTTTCTCAGTAAGGTTTTTATGGTTCGGTTGTATCTTTCTACCAATCCATCTGTCTGTGGATGATAAACCGAGGTTCGGATTTGTGTAACCCCTAATGTTTTACAGACCTGTCTCATTAAATTAGACATAAAAGGGGTCCCCTGGTCGGTAAGTATTTCATGGGGAAATCCAATTCGAGAGAAAACAGAAATCATCGCTTGGGCTACTGCTTTGGTCGTTATACTTGTCAATGGGATAGCCTCGGGGTATCGGGTGGCGTAATCAACCATAACTAGAATATATGTATGGCCTTTGGATGAAGGTACTAGGGGTCCAATTAGATCCATTCCTATTCTGCTAAAGGGAATGTCAATGATGGGAAGGGGCATCAGTGGGGCTTTTTTCGGTTTCCCAGGTTCCGTAAGCTGACACCTGGGACACTGCAAACAATATTTTCTTATGTGTGCAAACACCCCTGGCCAGAAAAAACGCCTGAGGAGATATTGCTCGGTTTTCTCTCTCCCATAATGACCCCCACCTGGTTGATTATGGGCCAGAGTCAGAACATAGTCCCTAAACGGTGCTGGTACCAATAGTTGTTGTTTACGCTCCCTCATACGACTAGTAGTTATCCTATATAAGAGGTTTTTCTTAATTAGGAAGTAAGGACCCACCTCATCGGTTTCTTCGGACTTTGCGGCCCCCCAGGCCTGAGTGAGGGATGGGTCTTCCCTTTGGGTTTGTTGGAAACTGATAGGTGCTTCATGTATTTCTGCTACAGTTCTGTGGGCTTGTTCGGGGCCCTTCTGACCCCTAAACTGTTCTTTCCCTTCCCTTTTCTCTCGACGTGAAAGTTTCCTACGTATGACAGGACGCTCAATGTCATCGTTTGAAAAAGGTGCTTCCCTCCACCAACCCTCTGTCACCTCGGGTTTTCTAACTTGATCCAGAAGTTCTTGGAAATTTTCATAGTCGGTCCCAATGATACATTCCTCAATTAATTGTGTCATGATTCCCATAGGCAGGAAGTCCCTGTGGTTACCCCACTCTATTGTTAGTATTTGTAACGGATACTGTTCCTTGTCCCCGTGAATACAGCAAATATTCACCCACTGTTTTGGTTCCTTGTCAACGAGTCCTATCAAATCTCTCCTCACCACTGACTGGCTGCAGCCCGAATCCACTAGAGCACATACTAATCGTCCATTAATGCTCATTAGTTGCTTAAACTTCATGTTACCTCTTCCGGTACACAGTACCCGTCGTCGGGTTACTCCGATCTCCATTGGTTCACTACTGTCCTGTTTCCTCGGACACATACGGGCTATGTGTCCCCATTCCCCACAGTTATAGCATTGGGGTCCCTGTACCGGCGGGGTTTCTATTGGTCTACGGGGAGGGGTCTCGTCAGGAAGGGCTCTTGGGGTACTTTTTGGGCTGGACACACCCATTCTTAGACCAGGATTGGGGGGTACAGCTCTCACATCCACGGAACGATGATATGCACAAGCTAAATCGATTGCCATCTCTGTACTGACTTTTGGATGCTGGCAAATCCAATGTTTAGTGGATGTAGGTAAGGCATCTGGGTACTGTTCAAGGACTATGGTTTGTATCACCTCCTCGTGGCTATTCCCGATGGGGCCTAACCATTTCAGAGCCAAATCCTTTACTCGATAATAGAAGGTGCGGGGATCCTCACTGGGTCCCCATTTGATTTTCCGGAATTTGACTCTGTAATATTCTGCATCATGCCCCACCCGTTCCAGGATGCTAGTTTTTATCTCTTGGTATGGGGTGGTGCCCCCGGGGTTGGCGGCTTGATAGGCAGCTTGCAACAGGCCGGTGAGCAAGGGGGCGATGTACTGGCCCCATCTCTCTTCAGGCCATTGGGCGGAGGAGGCCACTCTCTCGAAGTTAGTAAAAAATGCCTCTGGGTCTTCTCCTTCCTGGTATTTCTGTAACACAGAGCTTGGTACATTGGGGTGGACCTTACTAATGGCAATGGTCTCGGTTAATTTCTTCATAGGGGTCTCATGTACCAGCTGATTATTTGCAAGGATGGTCGCCTGGCTCTTCAAGGCCGACTGTAAGGCTTCCCGGTCTTGTTTCGCTTCACGTTGGTGGGCCTCCCATACCAACTGTAAATGCCGCTGGCCTTCTGCCAGTTGTTTGATCATATCTTCCAAAGATGGGCTCTCGCTCATGGTTCTATATTGTTCGTCCGTGGGATGGGTACTGTCTTGGTCCCACTTCTGACACCACTGTAACGGTACGAACAATATACAGGCAACTGAGAGGCTCTGAAAGTACTCAGGTAAGTGTTTTATTTTTTTAATTGCAAGGGTTTAAACGATGGGTTTGATGAGGTAGGGTGTTCTTTCTTTAAGGGCCGGTAAGTATCTCCTTCTATGTCTGATGGTTTCTTCTGTTGTCCTCTTTTCCCAGGTTAACGTTCCAGTGGTCTCCCGGATGTCTTCCAGACTCGCGTACCGGAAACAGAAGGACAGATAATACTATGGTAAGTGGGGTGGACAACCTCCTCTCTTTCACTATGATCTAGGACAGACTGGGAATTTTATAGGGAAAAGCAAAAGGGTGGGTTTGTGCCCGTGAGGAGTGGATGGGGACCAAGTGCTCACGATATGTGATTTTCCCTATATTGTGCAGTGACTCACACGTGCAGTCTCCGTGTCACAAGCCTTTCTTTCCCCTCCCTCCCCTCAACCCTTGTTACCCTCCCTCCCCAGTCCTTTTCCCCGTGGTGTCCCCCTTGTGTGCCCACAGGGACCGTACCTTGCTAAGCCACGACCCTCCAGGGTCGTGGCTGGCTTCCTCGTTTTCCTTAAGTTGCTTCCCTTCGTTGCGGTGACTCGGCTTCGACCCTTCTGAGGTCCCAGGTTCTTTCCTCGTGTCTGTCTCTGGCCAGCCGCCTCGGGGAAACCCTTCCTTGTCCTTAGATTTCCTTTCTTCGTGTGCCGCTCCTTCCGAATCCTCCGTCTCCAAAATCGCCGTCCTCTCCTCCGAACACCCGTTCGTCTTCAAGCCCTCTGGGCGGAAGTCGACTGAGGTTGCCTCGGCAACCTCCGGACGCCTGCCTCCGTCTGCCCGCGTTGCCTTGGAGATGCCGGCACGCGGAAATGACGTGTCGGAAGATCCCGACACGTCATTTTCATGCCGTTCTGCCGTCGTGACCGGGGACGCCCGGTCACAAGGTTGTTATTGAGTTTTTCAAGTAATAAGTGCACATCATACTGAAAAGAACACTGTCACCCCATCCCACAACATATAGGCCCTCATTATGAACACCGGTGGTCCAAACCACGCCGCCGGCGGTGGCGGTAAAAACCGCCAACAGAGGAGCGGTCCGGACCGCCAAATAAAGAACCAACTGAAAAACAGACATCCTGAAAACCACCCACTGCCAGTAGAGGAGTGCCGCCGCCGACGGCAGAGCTGCCCACAGGCCGACGGAAAGGCCGAACCTGCCCATCAAATAATGAACCACTAGACCGCCGTCAGTTCCGGGGCGGTAACCACCTCCCCCAAAGCCAGGTGGAAACAAACCTAATATAAGGAAACACTCACCAGAGGCCCACACAACGCGCTGAAGCAGACATGGATAGAGAGCTGCAGATCATGCCAGCCCTGCTCCTTGCCATATACCTCCACGACCGAGACCGCCGACGAAGACGACGACAGTAAGTACCGCAACCTACAAAACAAGGGAAGAAAGGGCACAGTTACATACCCATCCTGCAACGCTCCCCACAACCCTTCACAGCAGCACAACCTATACACCTTACAGCAAGAGGTACTTACCCGACACAAGGCAAATCTAACCTGACCATAGTACATACAAATGCCCCACACCCACAAACAATGAAACGAGAGACCAGGGTACAAGAGTGTGCCGGCAAAACACAGGGCACACAAATATTTATTTCAGCTCACAGAGCTAACTATTCACAACAAGGCCAATGGCCAGTCCATAGTGCCAGACGTGTTTGGGCTACAATGGCCCCAACCTGACTCCCAAAAGTGCACAGTACTCTACCTAATGGGGCAACAATGGGGCATCCAGGCACCTCAGGGAACAGGGGCAGGGGTGGTGGGGGTGGGGATTTGTGACGGGTGGGGCTTGGACTTGCGCTCGGAAGGTGGAGGGGGTTTGGGTTTGGCTTTGGAAGGTGGGGGTGTGTGCTTGGACTGGGTGGAGGCAGATGGATTTGGCTCTGCACAGGGCTTCTTCCTCTCTAGGGAAGAGGCACGGGAATGTGAAGAGCGGACAGGGCCGGGCTGTTAAGTGGAAGGAGTGGAAAGAGCAAGGAGGTGCACATGCTTAGGGACAAGACGGGGTGGACCAGTGGGTTGGAAGAGGTCAGCACGGGAGAGGAAACTTTTTTGGGTGCAATTGGGTTGGGCCTGGAGGAGGGCGTGGGAGTGGAGGCAGAGGGTGTGGACGTAAGTGGTGTAGGGGTGCATGTTGTGGGTGCAGGTGACTGGACAGTATGCTGAGGTGTGGTGGTTGTGTGATGGGTGGGTGTCTTTGTGCGTTTGTGTGTTTTTGGAGGAGGGGGGGTGGACACAGCAGGAGAAGACAGGCTGCCAGGGTGGATGAATGTTTTGTGGGTGTCTGCAAGTCTGGTGAGTGTGCTGCATGTGTCAACTACTGTAGTTGTGGTGAGTGCAGGTGTGGTGTTTGGGGTGCATGTATGGAGGTCTGCTATTTTGGTGAGTGCAGGAATAGGCTCAGCAACAGTGACTGAAGGTGCAGTGCTTTGGGGTGAGCATGTAGAGGGGACAGACAGGGAGGCGGAAGAGGTGGGCACACTAGGGGAAGTGGATGTTGCTGTGTGTGCATGTGTATGTTGGCTGTGTGAATGCTTGTGGTGGGAGGTGTGGTGCTTGTGTTTAGAAGTGTGCTTTTTGTGTGTTGCGGTGCTTGACTGGGTATCAGATTGTGTGCTTTGGACGGGTGAAGGGAGTCGGGTGCTGGAAAGGGTAGAGGAGGTTGGAGGGGGGACAGAATGACCAGGGAAACTGGCTGCCATCCAAGAGGAGGCCAGAGCCTGAAAAGATCTCTGTAGGCCAGACACAGCACTGTGAATACCATCCACATAGGCATTTGTCTGCTGCATCTCTGATGCTAGACCCTGGATGGCATTGACGATGGTTGTCTGCCCTACAGAGATGGTTCTCAGGAGGTCAATAGCCTCCTCTTTGAGGGCAGCAGGGCTGACTGGGGCAGGGGAGGAGGTGCCTGGGGCGAAGGAGATGCCCACCCTTCTGGGTGAGCATGCACGGGCAACTCGGTGGGCAGAAAAAGGGAGGGCCGTAATGGCATGGGGGTGGTGGAAGATGATACTGTAGGGGTGTGCCCACTAGGGTCTGTCACAGCCAGGGAGCCCCCATCGGAGGAGGTATCGGAATCACTACCTCCACTGGTAGTTGCCTCCCCCGTGGTACTCCCCTCGCCCTCCAACCCACTGGTCCCCTTGGCGTCGGATGATCCGTGGGCCGCTGCATTCCCACTTGCCGGTGCCTCAGCTCCCTCGCCAGATGATGCTGATCTACACAAACAACACAAGAGAACAGGGATGGGGAGACAAAACAGGAGAGACACTTGTAAATAGCTGAAAGGAGTGAACATAGTAGCGAGACATACTCCCACCCAGAAGGCCACCCCAACAGGCAGCCCCTTCCACTATGCCCATGGCCATGCCTCTGACTAGTGACCAGAACCCTGCTCTACACCCATCCCCTGAACTACCCAAGAACCCGACGTGTAAGAGACCTGACCAAAACACCCCTACACCCTATGGGGGCCATCATGTAGATGGACTTCAGTCAGAGTCCCTGCAACTAAGCAGCATAAACCCTAATGCACACACAGACATCCATAAAGGGTTAAGATTGTGACATGAGTACTCACCCCCTTGTGACTGCTGTGCAGGCGTCAAGCGCCCATCCAGGTCTGGGTATGCCACCGCCAGGATGCATAGCATGAGGGGGGTCAGTGCCCAACGGGCACCCCTTCCACGCTGGGAGGACGTCCCCGCTGGGCCTCTCAGATTTCTTGCGCCCAGCACCGCAGGTCCTCCCACCTCTTCCTGCAGTGGATGCTCCGCCAGTTGCAGACCCCCAGGGTCCACACCTCCTTGGCGATGGCATGCCAAAGTGCCCTCTTCTGGTGGCGCTGACCTAAGAGGGAGACGCAGAAATCTAACACAGAGGTAAGGCACTTGGAAAATATGTACAGCTGGCTATCATATGGGACGGACAGTACTGACAGACTTACAGGACGTTTGCACGCAGCAGGGCATAAACCATGGCCCATGCAGGCTCAGAGGTGCACACATATGTACTTACAATACCATCCATTACACCCAAGCAGTGCCCCGAAGCCCCTGACTCACCTGTACTGGTGGCCGTCCGTAGAACTTGGCATACAGGGGCAGGACCCCATCCACTAGCCTCTCCAATTCCTCCTGGGTGAAGGCCGGGGCCCTTTCCCCTGCAATACGAGCCACTTCCATGACCAGAGGCAGGACACAGCAGTACACTCAGTGGAGTACCTGCTCGCACGAGTTCAGGGAGTCAAGTGAAGTTGGGGTGACGAATTTGCGTATGTACCGTGGCGGTGTGCACCATCACTGCCGGCAGAGATCATGATACGCCAGGATTCCCCATTGGCATTCATGTTAACCAATGATGGTGCAAACGGCGGTAAACACCGCCTTACGCTGTTACGTCAACCGTTAGCGGTATGAGATCACTTCCACAATGACAGTTCTGGATTACAGGAGGCAGACATTTTGGCCTTAACTACGCATTAATAAATATGATATTTGCACAATGCAGGCCCCATTGTTCACCTAACACACCTATGCATGTGACCATTAACAAATCCACACATATCAAACCCTGTTCACTCATTAAGGTCTAGATTAAATTCTGTCAAGAACATTTTACTTTAGAGTCCCTACAATTAAATAAGCAGTGCACAATGAATGACAATGTGTGCCTATGTATGTGTATTCCTCCCACATGTTTCAAATCCCTCCTAGGTACCGAGCCGACCACTTGTTGATTTGCGGACCATGGTGGAGCGTCACATAATAATCAATTACAGACTCACCCGTGCAACTATTCTCAAACTTTATGCATTACTGGATCCTGCACTAACTCCGGCAAATCGTAATCAGCATGCCACCCCTAATGAAGTGCAGGTGCTCTCTGCACTCCATTTCCTGGCCACTGGCTCATTTCAAGTGACAGTGGGCATGGGTGCAGGATTTTCACAGACAATGTTCAGCCTTATACTGACAAGATTTCTAAATGCATTTGTACGACACCTGCAGTCCTATGTGAGGTTTCCCCAAAGTACGGATCTCCCTGCCATCAAATCTGACTTCTATGCGTTTGCAAACATACCCCATGTGATCGGTGCCATCAATGGCACCCACATACCTATAATACCCCAAGAGTCAGTGAACAGGTGTACAGAAACAGAAAAAACTTTCACTCCATGAACCTCCAATTGGGATGTACTGCAGACCAGTACATCTCACACGTGAATGATATGTTCCCCGGTTTAGTCCATGATTCCTTTGTGCTGAGGAACAGTAGTGTGCAGCACAAGATGGAACAACTACAAGAGGACAGAGGGTGGATCATAGGTAGGTGTTTCTGTCAGTTACTGCCACCTAGCAGACAGCCAGGCTGTCTGACTCAGAGGCTTGACACTGACTGCTCTGTTTTGCACATTTTTCTAGGTGATTCTGGCTATCCCAACTTGTGTTGGCTCCTGACACCAGTGACGAATCCTGGGACAGATGCAGAGAGGAATTACAATGAGGCCCATGGATGTACTACGAGGGTGATAGAGCGCACAATAGGTCTCCTGAAGGCTAGATTTCATTGTCTACATATCTCTGGGGGTTCCCTGGCCTATGGGCCTGAAAAGGTGTGTAGAATAGTGGTGGCCTGCTGCATGCTGCACAACGTGGCAGTGAGAAATTCTATACCCCTCTTGGATGTGGATGGTGCTGTAAATCCTGACCAGCTTCCTCAGAGAGGGGAGGAGAGTGATGTTGATGATGAGGAAGGGGAAGATGTCAATTCCAGGACCCAACTGATACAACTCTACTTCCAGTAACTATGTGGGACTAAGGCCTGAAATTGTTGTTTGTGACACATACTGTCAGTGTGCTTTGTCATCTGTGGGGTTTGAATCTTAATATTTGCAACTGGCTCCAGGTCTGCATTTTACCAAATACAATTTTGTGTTTTGTTTTACAACATTTAGGCACACAGGTGTACTTTCATGCTACACATTACCAATAAAGTAGTTATCAGCCAGTTGCATCCATACTTCACTTTGTTCACACATTATGACAGGGAACAGTGTTACAAGTGTGATATGTGTTTTATTTGTGGCAGGGATTGAATAGGGCAATTTACAGTGATGGCAGTTGGTCATGGGTGGTTGTCCTCAATGCCAACATGGTGGCAGCCTTGTTGTTAGTATTGATGGGTCCATCCATGCTTTCATGAGTTCTTATTGATTGTTAGCACTGTTTGGTGGTTGATTGTGTGGGATGTTTGGTGGGCAGATTGTTGCAGAGTCACTTCTTGGAGGGGGCCTTGTTTTTGGCAGGGATTCCAGTCCCATATCTTGGCCTGAGGGTCTGTTTGGGTGCCTTCTGTTGACCTAGAGGGGATGACATAGTTGTTCCTTGTGTTTCCTCTGAGGGTAGTTTGTGGAATGTTGCTTCTGATGCTGTCATTGTCCGGTCTGTCTCCTGTGCTGATGTGGGGTCCTCCGGTCCTGTGTGAGTCTCAAACTGGGTTTACACCAGCTGCAGCAGTGCTCCTGCTATGCTGGCCATTGTGAAGTTGTTCTGTTTCCACTGCTCCATGGCCTTCTTGGTGGTATTCCTGTTGCATCCTCTGACTATGCTCCAGGGTGGATACTATCTGTGTCAATCTGTCATGGGTATGCTAGAAGGCCCCCAGGACCTCAGAGATCACGTCCTGGGCTGCAGCATCCATCCTGTGGCCTCCCCCCTGGGCCACTGAGGCCCTACCACTGGGCCTAGCCCCCTGTGCCTGTGTCCCCTGCACAGGGCTGGTGGTACCTCTTGTACTGGAGCCATTGTCTTCCTGCCTGTTAGTAGGGGGTGACTGTGGCCTCTGTACCTGCGTCCCACCAGTCTGTGGCCTGCATACACTGGTGTGGGGATGGTTGCCCTGGGCTGATGTTCTTGGCTGGGCGGTAGGGGTGTCAGTGGTAGCCTGGGTGGGGCTGCTGGATGGTGACAGTCTAGGACTGTGTGAGGGGCCAGCCTGCTCATCAGTGTCCAGGAATCCATCCCCAGTGTCCTGTGAGGTGCCTCTGTCTCCCTGGGGGGCACTGCCACTCCCTGTCCTGTCTGTCAGGGTAGCATGGGTGTTGGTGCCTGTTGGGGGAAATGGACATGTCTGTTACAAATGCATGATCGGATGGGGTGCACAGGGTTGGCCTGTTTTGTGCAGGTGTAACTTTTTGGGCCCATACAGGGTGCCTTTGTGAGGTTTGCACTGCATTTTGCTTAGGATGTGGAGTTGCATTGTGGGTGGTGTAGTGCCATTGTGAATCCTTGCTGGGGTAGGTGGCTGTGCACTTGTGGGCCTGTTAGTGGGTTTGTGGCCATGCAGGGGGAGTGGATTCAGTGGCTGTGGGCTGGGTGGGGTAGTGGTCCTGGTGGGTGTTGGTGGGGTGGGGTGGTGCATGCATTCCAGGTGCGATGTAAATGGGGTAAATGTAGACAACTTACCAGAGTCCATTCCTCCAGCGAGTCCAGTGAGTCCTTCAGGGTGCAGGATGGCCAGTATCTTTTCCTCCCAGTCGGTGTAGTCGGGTGGTGTTGGTGGAGGTCCTCCCCCAGTCTTCTGGACTGCAATGTGGTGCCTAGATGCCATGGCCCTGACCTTCCCCCGCAGGTCGTTCCATCTCTTGCGGATGTCGTCCCTGGTGCGTGGATGGTGTCCCACTGCATTGACCCTGTTGACAATGGTCTGCCATAGCTCCATCTTCCTGGCGATGGGTGTGTGCTGCACCTGAGCCCCGAATAGTTGTGGCTCCACCTTCAGGATCTCGTCCACCATGGTCCTTAGCTCCCTTTCTGTGAAGCGTGGATGTTTGGGGGGGTGACATGGTGAGTGTGGTAAATGGTGTCGGGGTGGAATCGCGGTGAGGGTGCTCTTCTGTGGCTCGGTGTGTCTTGTGTATAATGGCGTTCGGTGTCTGCTTCTGCTGCTCTCTGTCTTCGTTGGCCTAGTTTTGTTGTAAAGGATTGTGGGGTGTGTATGTGAGTGTTTTATGGTGTTGTGGATGTGTGTCAGGTGTGTGGGTTTCTAGGTTATCCAATGTGTGCACTTCTTGCTGTTGGGTCCACTTGACGCCCGTGGCGGTCGGCACCGCCAATGGTCGTTCGACTACCACTGACCGCCAAGGTGATTTGTGCATCATTATTTGGAGGGTGGGATGTGGGTGTGCTTGGCGGTGGCGGGGTGGTAGGTCCAGCATTCCTGCCGACAGGGTTCTGATGGTGACTGGTGGACTGGTGATTTTTGGCGGGTTTGGGATTTTGGTTCATTATATGGTGGGTTTCTATTCACTGCCAACGGTGGCCTATTCACCGCCGCCACGGTGGTCGGCGGTGTTTACCGCTGTATTCACAATGACCGCCATAGTAATTTGCAGTAGGTGTCATCAGTGGCCACGTTAAATACTCATGGTGTTCATCCCCTAACAATATTGTAGGCAATTGCGTGAGCTGCCAAAGCCCCTGATATCAATTTGCTGGAGCTTGCTTTGTCCTCAAATCTCACTAGTCTTCCATCCGAGTACTCATATATTGCACCAGAACAGGTGACATTCAGGAATTTTGGACACATGCTGTGCAGCAAAAAGCACAAAGGGGGCCCATATTTCTTTGGGTCAGGTTTTCTCGGGCATTAGCTCCTAGTATTCCTCAAGCAATTGTTGATAAAAGGCGGCATCTGCCACCCAGTCTATAAGTTTTGGGCAGACTTGGCATCCCAAGTGCATTGAAACACTACTTGGCTAATAGGAGTAGCATGGCCATTAGTCATCGTACACTAGCTGGGATATCTTGACATGGCCAAGGAAAGCAACCAGGGTTGTCTGTGGTATAAAGTGAACAGTCTTGTCTCATACGCAGGTATAAACAGTAGTCCAAATGCCTGATACCCAGGACAGCTCTAGGCCAAATGTATAAAGTCAGAGTCTCCAAGGCTTCAGCCCTTGCCTCTGGCTGATGACTCATCCTGCGCATCTCAGTCGGTGTGCAATAGTTTAGAAGGAGGTATTTGAAAAGGAGGAAGTGGAGGCAGTAATTTGGGAGAGCATGCATGTGGTATTACAACAGTATTTCCATTTCTTGTCTGTGAGGACCTCCCCAAGGTCCTCATGCCACCTCTTATAGGCCCGGGGGCCTTCTCCTGCATGATTACATACAGCCTGGTCGTCAGTTTCCCAAGGGAGAGGATAGTAATGTTATTATCGAGGGCATGCAAGGTCTTGGACTCTCAGGGAAATGTGGTGTGTAGTGCTTCACAGGCTGTCCACAGTCTGAGGTAGAGGAAAGGATCTAACGATGTGCAGCCAGAGCATGACTGCACATCCAGGAATGCTCCAGAAGGGTACAGATCTTCCAGTATGTTCAAACCCAACAGTTTTAACTGTTTTGATACCATCTTCTCTTTCATGGGGGGAAGTGCAGGGTTATGTCCAAGGGTTAGACCAGTGAAAAAGAGGCAGTGCAACTCAGTCAGTTCCGTGCCCATGTTGTGTATCTAAGTGTTTCAATTTAATTGGTGGGTCTAGTTGGTGTATCGCACATTGCCGTAGATAAGGGGCAGGTACAGGCCTTATGCACCTCCACCGCAGTGTGGCGTACTTTTTGGGTAGGGTGGAACCAGTGATGAGCATATTGGGCCAGTGAGAAGTAATGGTACAGATCAAGATCAGGGGCACTTAGTCCTCCCTGTTTGAATGGGAGGGTGAGAGTCTTCCAGGAGTCTTTGATGTCTGCCCGCCCATGTCAGACAAATCAAAAGGGAGTGCAGGAAAGTAAAAAATGCTTTGATGAGCTGAATAGGAATGTTGATGAATAAATAAAGGAATTTGGAGAGGACCACTATTTTAGCAATCACCAGTCTTCTGGCTAAGCACAAGGGGAAGCACCTCCACATAGGTATTTCCTCTTCCTGGCATTCACAGCCCTCATATAGTTCTCTCACCACAGAAGCTTTGTATATCTGCTGGTCTGGATCCACAGATAGTGAACAGACTCACCCATCCGTTCCAGGAGGAAATCAATTGGGAATTGTTTAACTGCATCAGTCAGAGGAAAGATTACAGATTTTATCAAATTGCCTGAGATCCCAGTTAAGCCCTCAAAGAGTATGAACTCATGGAGTATAGGGGCCATGTTTTGTGCTGGGTTACTGATGTAGACAGTGACAATGTCTCCATACATAGATACCACAAGCCGTCTGGCCAGGTAGTTGAGGCCACTGTTCAGAGGCGTGGCATGGTCCCTCATCTGCTTTTAGTAATTCTGTTATATAGGAATTGTTTCAGTTCTTTTTTTACCAGGTCTACAAGAGTCTTACCTGCATTGTCTCCCTCGCCAAATCAGCTTGCATGCCACAAGGGGTTCCATACTGACTGCACATAGGATCCGGAGAGAGGGCACCTTGCCTTGTCCATCTGCTAACCACTGTAGGAACTGATATCATGCCATTGGCATGCATCTAATCCATGGGTAGCATATAAAGTAGGGAAATCCACTTGACAGTTGTGGGGATTAACTCAGGGTGCTGAAGCAGAGCAAATAGGAAAGGCCATTCCAAGGAGTCAAAAGCCTTTGTGGGGTCTAAGAAGGCTACCGCTGCTGGCAGCTGTGGGTTCAGAGTGCATAGCAGGATGAAGAGGGTGTGGAGGTTATATGACGTGAAGTTCCTTGGAATGTAGCTGGACTGGTCCAGATGACATATGGTAGTGAGCAGTGGTAGCACCCTTGCTGAAAGCATGTGTGGTAAGATTTTTTTTAATCTATGTTAATCATAGATGGCAGCCGATATAAATCAGATAGAGGGAGATTTGCCAGGCTTCAGGATCGTGATTATTAGAGCCTCAGAAACAGTGGGAGGGAGTTGGCCTCACTGCCTGACCTCCTCAAACATGGCAAAAAGGTGCGGGGCAGGCACTCAGTGTATTCTTTGTAAAATTGGGAAGTCAGGCCGTCTAACCCATGTGCTTTGTCTCCAGCCATACCACAGATGGCCAGAATGACATTCTTGCCTGTTAATGGTGCGTCCAACTATTGTCTATGTACATTCTCTAGCCATAGCAATTGGATAGAATCAAAGCAGGCAATAAGCCTTTCAAGCAGGATATCACAGGTGGAATCATAAAGGGCAGTATAATAGCGCAGCATCACTCGAGTGACGTTCGCTTGTTCCCGATCTGATTTTAATAACTCTGTTGTGTAGGAATTGTTTCAGTTGTTTTTTTAGCAGGCTTGTAAGCATCTTTCTTACACTGTCTACCTCACAGAATCATCTTGCAGCAGTCTCCTTTGGAGGAGTCTGGCTTCATGGGCGTAGGAAGTGTGGGGGACGCGGGGGATGTATCCCCCCCAGATTTTGGAGGGTGGGGGACACAGGGGACGAAGGTGGGGGGGACAAGGGGACACAATAATTTCCCCTCTCACATCTATTATTCAGAGGGCCATTAGCGCACAAAAGCGCTACTTATAACAGCCCTGTACCGACCATCCTCCAATCTGATGGTAACAGAATGAAGGTGAGTCAGGAGGCCCCCTGCGCCCTCTGCTCTTTTGTTTGTCCTGTTCACACCTGAGGGCATTAAGGGTGCTCGTAAGAACAAAGGGCACAAGGAGGAGAAAATAGTTTTGGATGATTACTGTCTGCATCACCTGCTACCTTGAAGAGGAGCACTGCAGGATGCCTTCAAGAGGAGCTGCAAGATATTGAGCAAGATCTAAAGAGATAACAAAGTCCCACTCAGCCTGACACCTGCAGGCTAGAAAGGAGACTCTGTGAAACACAATGTTTGTATTTGCCTAAGATCACACCAGTTGGTGAAACAGTGAAGTCGAGATTGGGCCCAGATTTTACCTTTTCACACAACAATTTAGCTATTAGAAGGGTATATTTTTCTAACATTTATGTTTAATGTTTTGTTATCTAGTTAATGAAGGGCTTGTTATAGAGTGGCTAACAGGGAGAAGCCATATTTCATTTTGGGCCGTTATGTCTAGCGTTATTATTGATGTTGTTATCGTTACATACTTCAGCATATTGAAGTATAATATCTTTTCTCTATCTTTTCTTCACTGTACTCTGAAACAATCTACCCTATGCCACTGCACCCTACACCACTTTTCTCCACTCTGTGCTACTCTACACCACTGCAATCTATGCTGTACCACTCTACTCTACACCACTCTACTCTGCAGCACTCTACACTACGCCACTGCAATCTTTTCTATTCTACTCTAACCATTGCACAATACACCCCTACACTCTTCACCACTTTACTCAAATCCAATGCACTCTATGCCACTGCACTCTATGCCAATCTACTCTGCACCGCAGCACTCTATTCCACTGCTTTCAATGCCACTGTACTCTGCACCACAGCACTCTAGGCGACTGCACTCTATGCCACTCTACAATACACCACTGTACTCTGCGACCCTCTAATCTGCAACATTGCACTCTGCCACTGAACTCCACACCACTCTACTCTGCACCACTGCATTCAATGCCACTGTACTCTGTCCCACTGCACTCTTTTCTGCACCACTGCACTCTAATCTACTCTACACCACTCCACTGTAGGCCCTTCACTCTACTTTGAAATCATCTCCTCTATGCGACTGCAATCTACGCAACTCCACTCTATGCTATGCCAGTCTAATCTACCCTGCACCACTCCAATCCAATCTGCTCTGCACCACTCTATGCTACTGCACTCTACATCACTATGCTCCACTCTGCAACAATCTACTCTTCACCACTATACTGTACTCTGCAGCAATCTACTCCATGCCACTGCACTCTATGCCACTCTATTCTACTCAGCACCACTGTACTCTAAGCCACTCTTCTCTACTCTGTATCACTCTACATGACTGCACTCTACACCAATGCACTCTATGCCACTCCACTCTACACCAATGCATTCTATGACACTCTACTCTACACCACTGCCCTTTATGACACTCTACTCTGCAACACTGCACTCTGCCACTGAACTATACTCCTCTCTACTCTGCACCACGGCACTCTACTCTGCACCGCTCAACTATATGCCACTCTACTGCACTCTACACAAATGTACTATATGCCACTAAACTATGCCACTCTACTCTGCATCACTGCATCCCACCATTGCACTCTACACCAGTCTACTCTACCTTGCACCACTCCACTCTACCATGCATCGCATCACTCTATGACACAGCACTCTGAACAACTGCAATCTATGCAGTGCCACTCCACTCTGCTCCCCTCTACTCTTCACCACTCTACGCTACTGCACTATACGCTAAACCAGTGCTGTCTTCGTCAATGCACTCTACACCACTTTACTCAAAACCAACGCACTCTATACCACCACACTCTACGCCAATCTACTTTGCACCACTGTACTCTATGCCATTTCACTCTAGACCACCCAACTCCACTCTATGACACTTCACTCTGACATTACACTCCATGATACTAGACTCTGACACTCTATTCCATTAAACTCTAACACTTTCTCCACTCTGTAACTCCCTACACAACTCCCTGTACGCCACTCCAGTCCACTTTACTCCACTCTATGCCACTCCACACCACTCTATGCCACTTCAATCTACGATACTCTACTCAACGCCACTGCACAGCCCTCTATGCCACTCCACTATTCAACAATGTACTATGCTCAACAACACTCTACCCCACTTTCTCTATGCTAGTTCATGTTACTTTACTTCACTCTACTCCAGTTCACTCTTATTTATGCCATTCCACTCTACGACACTCTGCCACTCCACTCTATTACACTGTGACACTACTCCACTCTACTACTACTTTATGGCATTGGCGCTTGATTAGAGATTCAGATCTCCATTGATTGCCTTGTCACTCATATGAGACATGAGTCAGATTTATCTTCGCCATTTTGTTTACAAGCACTATGTAACCCTATTGACTCAAGCTTAACGAAGGCTTAGGATGATCCTGATACCTGTCTAGGGGATCGAAATATCGTCGGCCAAAGTACCTTGACTTGAATTTGTGATATTGTACATAAATTGGCATAAGCATAGGTATTATGAGCTAATGACTTCTTGATTCACTATTTGAGTCATTCATGTAAAAGTGGGTGTATAACAGCGTGTGAATCACTATTGTGGATGCTAACCTTGTAGGAAAGTAGCCTCTTTCTAGCTTGGTTACCCCCACATTTGGCCTGTTTGCCAGTGTGTTTGAGTGTGTCTACTGGGATCCTGCTAATCAGGACCCCAACAGTTATGCTCTCTCCCTTAAATTATGGTTGTTGCATACTGGTAACCCAGTATTTCACCCAAGATTGGCATACTGGTGCCCCCTTATAAGTCCCTAGTATATGGTACTTAGGTACCCAGGGCATTGGGGTTCCAGGAGATCCCTAGGGGCTGAAGCATTATTTTTGCCACCCACAGGGAGCCTGTGCAATGGCTTCTACAGAACTGCCATTGCAGCCTGCGTGAAAAGGTGCATGCACCCTTTCACTGCCAGTTACACCGCACCAGGTCACTTATAAGTCACCCCTATAGCAGGCCCTCCAGCCCTGAGGGCAGGGTGCAGAGTACCTGTGTGTGAGGGCACCCCCGCACTAGCAGAGGTGCCCCCACGACCTCCAGGACCATTTTCCCAGACTTCAGGAGTGTGGGAATGCCATTTTACACGTGTACTGGAAATAGGTCACTACCTATTCCCAGCTACATAATGGTAACTCCGAACATAGGTATGTTTGGTATCAAACATGTTTTAATCATACCCCAAGGCTTTTGCAAGCATTGGTTGTATGATTCCATGCACTCTGGGGGCTCCTTAGAGGACCCCCAGTATTGCCATTCCAGCCTTCTGAGGTTTTCCAGGCAGCCCCAGCTGCTGCCACCTCTCAGACAGGTTTCTGCCCTCCTGTTGTTTGAGAAGCTCAAGCCCAGGAAGGCAGAATAAAGGATTTCCTTTGATAGAGGGGTGTTACATCCTCTCCCTTTGCAAATAGGAGTTACAGGCTTGGGAGAGGTAGCTTCCTTCCCCAGGCCACTGGAAATGCTTTGAAGGGCACATTTGGTGTCCTCCTTACATAATCCAGTCTACACCGGTTCAGGTACCCCCAGTCCCTGCTCTGGCATGAAACTGGACCACCACCCCAGGTCATCTTGGATTCCAAGTTGGCAGCAAACTCTGGGAGCATTTGAGTGGCCAGTGCCAGCAGGTGGTGTCAGAGCCGTCCCCTGATAGGTGCTTACCTGTTTAGCTGACCAATCCCCCTTTCAGGGCTATTTAGGGTCTCTCCTTTGAGAGGTTCTTCAGATTCAGATTGCAAGACTCTGCATCCTTTACTTCACTTTCTCACATAAGAAACTGCATCTGGACCCTCCAGAAACTCCACAAACTGCAACAACTAAGCAAAGACGACTTCTGCAACATTGTATCTCCAGCTCTTGCCAGCAAATGCAACTGTTTCCCGGTTGTGCATCCTCAGAGGACAGCCTGTCTTCAGTCTGCACCAAAAGAATGAACGAATCTCCCTTGGAGTGAAGGAGTCACTCCCCTGCTTCAGCAGGCACCTCTCTGCAACGATGACCATCTGCATGGGTTCCCTCTTCTGATGAGTTGCATGGATCCTGCATCACGGGTGGTGGACTGAAGTGGTCCTGATGGTCCTGACGTCCTACTGTCCAACTTTGGTGGAGGTAAGAGCTTGCCTTCCCACGCAAGACAGTACTCCTGTGCACCACGTGTTTTTCAGTTGCCAAGGCTTGTTGGCATCCTTCTATGAAATTCTTTGTGTACCATGTAGCTTCGGCCCCCAGCACTCCTTCCTGAGATGCACCGCTTCCTGAGTGGTTCTCTGGCGGCGTGGGATCCTTTGTTTTTGTGCTCCGTGGGCCTCCTTTTGCAACTCCTTTGTCCCCATGCTGGGGACTCCTTTGTGCGCTGCCTGGTATTCCGTGGGCTCTCTGAGTTGCTGAGAGCCCCCTCTGACTCCTCGTCCTGGGTGGCCATTTTCCGCTAACCATGAGCTATGCCTGTGCCAAGACTTGTTGGTGGAATCCAGCGATGCAAACCAGACTGCAATCATCTATCCGGTGTGGGATATCATCTGCACCAACCACGAACCCGCATCCATCTTCTTGGGTGCAGTACTGACTGTTGTTCTTCACCAGTGGTTCTTCTTTTCAACCTTGATTCGGGTTAGCAGGGGCTCCTGTCCTCCCTGGACTCTTCTGTGCTTCTTGGACTTAGTCCCATTCTTCCACAGGTCTTTAGGTCCAGGAATCCACCCTTTGTGTCTTGAAGTATCTTCTGGTTCTTGCATTATCTTCTTTCTCGTGTTCTTGTGTGTTCTAGGAAAGTTACTGTGGTTTACTCCTGCTTTCCTGGGCTCTGAGGTGGCTTCTATTACTTACCTTTGGTGTTTTCTAATACTCCCAGCGCCCCTGTACACACCACACTTGCCTAGGTGAGAAACCGACATTCGCATTCCACTTTCTTAGTATATGGTTTGTGTTTCCCCTAGGCCCATTTCTAACCATTGTGATTTTCACTAATTGCACTGTTTTCTAACTGTTTTAATTGCTATTGCTGCATACTAGTGTATATAATTGGTGTATTACTTACCTTCTAAGGGAGTATAGTCTCTATGGTATTTTTGGCATTTGTCACTAAAATAAAGTACCTTTATTTTTGTAACACTTAGTATTTTTTTTCATGTGTGTGAGTACTGTGTGACTACAGTGGTATTGCATGAGCTTTGCATGTCTCCTAGATAAACCTTGGCTATAGCTACCCCTAGAGAGCCTGGCGTCTAGACACTGCCTACATGTCACTAATAAAGGATAAATGGACATGGTATAAGGTGTAAGTACCATAGATACCCACTACAAACCAGGCCAGCCTCCTCCAAACCACTGTACTATATAGGTTACTTTTTACATTTTTCTTGTAATTGGTGACATTGGGTCATCCAGATAACTTGTGTAATGCCCGAATACCAGTCTTTCTCGATTTCCCCTGTTGATGTTTTCCCACTACATTTGATCTTTTATATTTTGATTGAATAAATGCATAAAACATTCCATTTGCATACTACTTTAATATCATTGTTTATGGGAGTGGTGTTGCATTTTATTCAAGGGACCCCTGTTCCTTTAAAGTTAGTTTACTGCTCCATTCTAGGACACTCTACTTATTCCATGATACTACGCCACACCAGTCGGTGACACATCATTCTCCTTTATGCCATTAACTTTCAGCCATGCTGAATAGTAGTTTCACTAGTGTACAGCATGGCTAAAACACATTGGCAAAGGCAATAGAACTTGCATAGGCGAGACCTATTGGCTTTGCCAATGCTTGTTTATAAGGTATGAACTTTAAGGTGACTTGCAATATCCTTATGTACACAGTGGGTATTTTACCCCCATATAATACATGGTCACACCACCAACTTTCCCACAAACCACTTAAAACCTTAGTGCATAGCTTCTGCCATTCCAAGCTATTAAAGTAGAGCAGAAGAAAGAAAAGCAACATTCAATTTCTTGCTTTAAACTGCTGTATTAATTATGCTCTGTGACCTGATCTGCCTTTTACCTTGGCTGCTAGCTCTGGCAGAAGACAATGTAATGTCATAATTCGACTGTAATAACCCTATCATAGTCATTTTCTGATGTCTTTTCTTTATAATCAGTGAATGTCTTTTCTTTACACACAGTGACTTGGTGCATCACAAACAGCTGTTTCTAAAGAAATGAGTGACTGTAGTTTATACAGAGATTAGAGAATCCATGTTTATATAGCCTGTAACTCCTAGAGCTTCTTCAGTTGAAATGCTCCTAGTTATGATTGATGTGAAGCTGAGCTTCCCAAGATCACACAAAGGAGCAGAAGTGTTATTAGAACTATGGTTTCCGAGCACAGTTTACAACTGTTGTAAGTAATCGCTTTTGATCTCTCCAGTGCGGTTCCAATTGGCATGAGGCGAAGGGCATGATGGGTGTGGGGTGCAAAGAGTATGTTCTTCCTTTTTACCCTCCTACCTTTATTTGCTTGGTGCATGAAGATGCAAGGTTAATCAACATGTTATTTTCACATTTGAGCTAATTACTTTGTGAATGTAAATAACAATAAAATATACTTTCAGACTGTGAAAACATGCCTTCCTTTCTCCCTATTTCACTTCCAATATATATATATAATTGTGTAAATTTATCAGAGCCTGCAGTTCGTAAACAACGAGCGATTTGTATAGGGTTGATTGAAAGTCCCCCAAGGCTGTCCCTGTCCTCCCCAGATATTTATGGTCTCCTACGCCCCTGTCTGGCTTCACTGTCAGCAGTATCTTTGAATTCGAACATTTTGTCTCATATCTGTATGAGGTATTGAACATGCAACTCCTCAAAGAAGCGACGCTCAGTGTTGCGAATCTCGCGTTCCAGTGTCTGCAGTCACCTGTGAAGGTCTCGTAGGTCTGTAGAATGTTTTGAGATGAGGATATACGAATGTACACTTTGAATACCTCCCAAGAGACCAGGCAAGGTCACTGATCCAACAATGTGTGCAAAGAATTAGACTATGTCACCGCGTATTTCAGTCCTGAATGGGGGTCAGCGAGATGGTCACTTCTGATGATTAGAAACCGTGTGCTGTTGTTAGTCTATGCCCTTAATATAATGAGAAAGGTTTGGGATAATCAGCCAATAGTCAATGCATCACCATGCGCCACGGAGGTAATCATACAGGTGTCATCGATGGCAAAGGAGTGCCGGGCTCGCCAGATGTCGACTAGTGCTTGGTCAGCGAGAAAGGGCCGCAGATATGCGGTAGTGTGGAGGTTTGACCTAATAGGAGAAGGTGATTTGTCCAGACGTGGATCCAGTACCACATTAATGTCCCCTCCCCAGATCACTGTGGCATGGCTCAGGGACATGATATGGCAACATAGCGCAACAAGGAATTTAGGGGAGCCCACAAAGGTAATGTAGGTTGAAAGTCAATAAAAGATGCTAATTTGTTGAGATTTCATGAATAGCTGACCTGCCATTGACCAACCCACCACTAGCATAACTATCAATATTTGCTTGACCCATGCTGTGCTTCTTATCATTTATGACAGGCTTATTCCCCAACCCTTAAGGGCAAGTTCAAGGAAGTAGTGTTAGCAACAACTAGGATTCTCCAATTGGACCTGTTCCAAAGAAAGTGTCTTTCTACAGGACATTCCTTATTGAGCTTCTCATTTTTGCTACTTCCACCCGCACCAATACCTCAGAGTCATATCCGAGAGCAACCTCAGCTGACAGAACAGCACACTTGCTTAGCAGACAATAAATGACTGTTCTTACCAGACATTCTCTGCTAGCTTTCCCACCTACCATCCTGACTTCATTTCTGTCCTCTCCCTCCCTTTCAACGGGGGTTCAGGTGGAGGGGGAGTGCAGAACCTAAAGTTGGCAATAAGGCAATGTCTCTTTGGATTTTTTTAGATGTAAAATTACCTTTAGGGACATTAACAACATCGGTGCAAATCTCAAAGGTGTCAATTCTCAGTTTGTTTGTGTGTCCTAAACCTGACTTACGTGTATATTACTCTTGAATTTTAAGGTGTATGACACAGAAGCTTTGTGAGGTAATCACCAGATGTCTTTGAAGAGCATTTTTAAATTTCATATTTCCCTACTTTTGCACTGGGAATAACAATTGACCTGATAAATGGGCATCATCAGCAAGTCTGGCCTCACCTACTCCACTCGACCCGAACAGGCTTAAACGGGCATGCTCCTCGGTGCTGTGCACCCACGTGATCTCCCTGTCAGTCACGTATGAAGTGGTAGTGAACTTAATGTTAACATCTCAAGAGCCCTCAAGAAACATGCAGTTTGTTCTCGTGTGTGCTTTGGTAGTAGCCCTTTCCTGTGAGTTTGAGGAAACGCTCATCTTTGACATTCCCTTTCATGAAAGTGACACAACTTTAACAATTTATCAAAACTTACACACCTTACAGCATTTAAAAAGTAACCATCATTTTGGGCAAACAGTGATTGAATTAGCATCATACATGCTACATTCCTGCATAGCCTTTTCATGGGACCTGTTACTGGCCTAGACGAGGCAGTGATAATTACTATCAGAAACTTCAGTTGCTGAAGGGGAAATGTAGGTTATAAACATAGGCTATTGTGGTCAAAACGCTGTCTCATACTTGAGCAGAATAAAGGATACTCAAAAAGGTGGCACACTGTTAAAGGAATATCATGCATGTGTAGTTTGGTATCTAGATACTACAAGCATTTTAATCAGTTAACAAATACAAACCTTATAATCTTTTTTTAAACATTTAAATTCATATTCTTCCATCCTGGCGCTACTTCCAGTACTAAATTCCAATTTGGGAAGGATTTTTCGAAATATAGCAATGCACTGCCGATTCCAGCGAGTTGGATTTTTGGAACGCCATTCAATTAATTTATTTTGTAAAGTCCTTTCAATCCTGCAAAAGCCATGAAAGAAAAGGTAAAATACAAGTAGTCATATATATGCATTTTTAAGTCCAAAAAATCTATTTTCCCCTGTTCATTTTATACTTGGTTTTTACTTTGTGGAGGACAAATATGCAAATGATTTAAAGCCATCCATAACCAATAAATAATGAACAAAACATTAGCATGCGAAAGGATTATGCATGTGTATTCATGTAACCAACATATTTTGCTGTGATGAACTGTGGCAGATGAAAAAATTAAACAGGTGTGGTGTGTGCTTCTGTATGCTTGTGCTAATTAGCGATCGTGGTCAACCAGGCAGGACTCCCATGGACGTTGAGCATGACTGGGTCCTTCACCCAGCCCCACCCCCCTCCCCAGGGGCATACTCTGAGTGCCATCTTGGACTGTTCGCAGCGTGAAAAGCACGAAGACTGTGGGGTATATTCACAAGCCCCTTGAGCCTCCTTGCACCACACTCTAATGTCATTGTTTTACACTAATGTAGCATTAAGGAGGCCCTTTCCCAGCGCCATATTTACAAAGTGGCACAATGCATGCATTGCGCCACTTTGAAACCCCTTGCACCACATTATGCCTGTGCCAGGCATAATGTATGCAAGGGGGCGTTCCTATTCAGGGAGGCCCGTAAAAATGGTGCAGGGAAATTTACAAGCTTTCACTGCGTCATTTTTAGTGTCATGTTAAACGCCTACCTGAGGCAGGTGTAAAAGTGACGCTTCCATTGTCTTCAATGGGCCTCCCTTGATTTTGCAGGACTAGCTCCATAATGTTTGATGCTAATCCTGCATGGTGCCACAATAGCATCAACATTTTTGACGCTATTGTCCTAACGTGTACCATGGTGCGCTGTGTTGTAAATACAGTGCACACATGGTGTTGTTAGGGGGGCACAGGGCGATGCAAGAAAAGTGGCGCATCAGGACTGACGCGCCACTTTCTTGTAAATATGCCCTTGTGTTTTTGCCTGCCACCTTCTGTGGGAAGTACTCAGAATTGTTCAAATTGTGATTGTGTGGAGTGTTGTAAACATTTAAGACTCATTTTTTAAGTTGGTGCTCGTGATGCTTTCTATTTTTCCTTTCTTCCTTCCTTCCAGGTCAACCAGTAAGGACTGCTGCACCGTATAACGAGGCCCTTCTTTCTACTCCTCCCTGCTATCAAGAACACTCTATGTCTTGTGAGCACATTTACAAGAAAGTGACGCATCACTCCTGATGTACCACTTTTGTGTGTCACCCTGCGCTTCCCTAACAACACCAAGTGTGCGCTGTATTTACAATATGTAGCACCATGGCACAGGTTAGGACAATAACATCAAAAATGTTGATGCTATTGTGGCACTTTGCAAGATTAGCGCCCAAAATTATGGAGCTAATCCTGCAAAATCAAAGGAGGCCCATCGAAAACAATGGCAGAGTGAGGCAGGCGTAAAACATTATGCTACAAATAGCACAGTCAATTCAATTAAATTTTTATTCTCATGATTTGGAACGCCAAAGAGATCCACATGAATAACGATACAGAACCATATAATTACATAATAAATTAATACACTTTCTAAAAAAAAATGAATAAAACTCCAAACCATCAATTCATTCCTGCATACTTCACACTTTACAAAATAATACCAATATAAGGCAATATTTAATCTAAAAGAGCATAAATTTAGCCTCCCACTACGGACACCAATTCTTAAATTCAAATAGTCCTTACCCAACAAAATTGAGGGACATACCCCTCCCATCCTTAATCCTTAAAATTTCTCATTAAATCATGATGATCCCTACGGTCCCTGCAGTATTTATTTCATTTTTACGCCAGGGGCTGGACGGCGATCTTATCACAGAGAATTAATATATCTTCAGAAAGGTTTGAAAGAAATTGAAAGTCGTATAACAGAACCTTTCATTAGGAGGGGTATAACATATATCTAGGGCCTCTCTATAAGATATTATATTTAGCCGCAAATAGAGGGGTTTTAACCAAAATGTCCTCTGTGCGGCTAAAGCTGGACAGACAAATAGAATGTGTTTGATATTCTGTACCCCACCTTGACACAAGTCACAGGAATTAGTAGAGCCATCCCATTTGGAGGTTGGATCCCTCAGAGGTGTTCTGTCAAGTCTGATCAGTATAAACAAATCGCCTCACACCATGTGGTAGATTCCAAGTCAGGTAAGGTTGCACCACTTTCATAGATACAGAATTGATTAACTTCTCGAGACCTCTTCTATGGCGACACGCATCAAGATCCATTGGAAAACTTTGGACCATGTCACTTCCTTCAAGATTTTTTTTAGACTTATAAAGTGTATTGAAGGGGTAAGGTCCGGGTCTAGCTCTAAGAGCTGAATAGCATGGATGTAATGTCAGAAAACCTGGATTTTCCTCTCAAATTATTAACATTTTTGTTGAAAGCCAGGTTTCTCAGAGTAAATTCCTCACTATGGATAAGGCAATGTGCCCTTCTAATCACAGCCGCAAGGCCTTGCACAAAGATATTCTTAATGTCAAATTCAAGTCTTATCGCTGTCCCTGAAGCTGAGTGATTACAAGAAGCCATGCGTCTTAGGATGCGCCTTCTGTCTTATTTATGTCTATACATTCTATCGCATATAGAAGAGTAGCTGGTATCTTAACCTGATAGGCAGACAATAAATGCAGAAAGAGGCGTTTACCATTTGCATTGTAGAAAGCCGCCAATCCTTGAGCGTGTGAAATAGCCTTACTAATAATATTGCAAATATGCTCTTGCTCATTTATTGAGGCGGAAAAGATCTTACCCAAAAAACAATATGTATCTATCCGCTCCAAATTATGTTGACCCAGAACCAGGAGGAACACATTCTCCTTCTGTTTTTTTTCCCTGTGAAGCATACAACCTGAGACTTTGATGTATTAATTCTCAACTAGCGCTTCCCAGAGTAAAGATTTAGAGCAACCAGACGTTGATTTAGGCCTTTTGGGGTGAGATCGAACACAACTATGTCATCAGCGTATAATAAGCAGACGACTGGCCGACCACCCACCGTGGGGCATAGCCAAGAGTACTCCTAAGGATTTTGGGGAGGTCATGGATGTAAAGAGAAAAAAGCAGTGGGGCCAATAAACAGCCCTGTTTCAGGCCATTTTAGGTTAAACATTTTGAGGACAATCCCTGCTCTCCACCCATGAGGATTTTACACCAACTTGAAGAGTGCAGGCCAATCACCAATCGCAGGAGGCAAGGCAGGACCCCGAATTCCTGAAGTTTCCTCCACAGGATTTTCCTATCCACTCTGTCAAATGCTGTGGAGTAATCAATAAATGCAGCATACAATATTCCCCCCCTAGTCTGGACATATTTGTCAATTATGGTTTGCATTATAAGAATATTATCTAAAGTATTGTGGGCCTTTCCGAAACCTGCCAGTTCCAATGGATGAACACCATTTTCCTCAACCCAATCAGTTAATTGCAATAAACTGCCTTTCGCAAAAAATCTTTCCCATTGCATCTAATAAGGCAATTTGTCTATAATTTAACTGTGCTGTTCTATCTCCCTTTTTATATAAGGGGAGTATTATACTACCTGTCCATGATTCCAGGATATTACCTTAAGCATAGCAGGCGCAAAATACTGGAAGAAGAAGTTTTGCCCAAAGCGAAGGCGCCCCTTAAGAGTCATCGGAAACTCTTTGGGGCCCATGGCACCCAATGAAGGCAGTGAAATTATAATCCCCTCTAATTCAACCACAGTGGGTGCACCCGTATTGTCCATTTCTCCCCCTCTGTTTAATACTCCCAGGGTCGAAAAACTGGTTTTCAGCGTAAAGGACCTGGATATACAGCTTCCAGTCTTCTTCTGCTATCGGGGGGCTAGGAGGGTTTTAAGGTTTCCACACCTCTCTGAGATGATAGCCCAAAATTAACTAGGGTTTGTCTTTGCAGCTGCTTCCCTCAGTGTGATCCACTTATGATCCGCTTCTTTCCTTCGGGTAGCCAGTTTCAGCTGCGATCTTCTTCTCTTAAGTTGTGATATTCTCCTATTCATTTCCATAGTCTTATGCTCCAGCTGTCACCTTACTAACTTGTTTTATTTCTCTATTCAGATTCATAACGGGCAGCTGAGCTTTTCTGATTCCAGTTATACTATGCTCAGACTGCTTACGTAATAATGTGACTTATTAAATTGGGAAAAAAGGTTAAGGCATTCTTCCCCCAAACCTCCATGTTTCCCACAATACTCTCCAACAATGGCTTAATCGATGTTATTTTAGATGTCGACCAAAACATTCTCCCATTTTTCCCATTAATTCTAGGGTTTACGCCTTTTATAGACCAAGGATCTACAGCCCCTAGCTGCAGTTTTAAGATACGTTTTAGAATTATATGGTCACTATGCGGGTTGTCTATTATTTCCATATCCTCGACTCTTTGAGCGATATTGTACGAAGTACAAATATAGTCTATAATGGAATTTTTCTTGAGGGACTTATGAGTGTAAGCTGCGGGCGAGTCCGAACAGAAATGCACATTCAGTACAATACTGCTACAGGACCTCAGATCTTTCAATAATATAATTAGTCCTCTTTTGTATGTCCTAATTCTGGGAGAAAATAGGATAGGTGGAATATTCAGTGCTTTTTCCCTGTCTGGGTCACAAAAGATGTGGAGCGGGGAATTTGAGATTTTGCAATTTAAATCCCCCATTAAAATTAAGTTGACAGAATTTCCTATAGCAAAAACCTGATTAGGCAACTATTGAAGAATATGTCAAATTCCTTTTCAGGGGGATATATACATTTACAATAATTAAGGGGAATTTCCCACCCTTCTCCCCACTAACATGTACTCGTACTAATTGGAAAAGGTTTGTAGTCACGGGGAGGCTATCAAATTCCCAGTTATATCTATTGCTTAAAAGCATAGCTATATCCACTGTAGCGCACCCTTTTTTTGAGGGGAGTGCTTTTTTACTTAAAACCGTGTAACCCGGGCATGAGCAGTCATTTAAACACCAGGTCTCTTGAATGCATATCAGGTCGATCGTCAATGAACAAATTACATTTAATTTTCCTAGATGTTTCCCTAGTCCTGCAGCATTCCAAGAGACCAATGAAAGGTCAGTGTTAATAACTTGACTGTATCAGCTTGCCCTTGGACTGAGACCTTTTCAGGGCCCCCTCAAACCAATTCCAGTTTTCATGATTAGAACTAGAGCCCTGATATTTGGGACCTTCCAAAACATTCACTACCTTTGCACCCTGGAATAAATAAACTTGCACAATTTCGCCAGAGGATAAAGAATGTTTCCCCCCCTGGTTCACAATACTATTTGTGGAGTCTGGACCATGAGTAGGATACTGCCTGCCAAGGTACGTTAACTTATCCCGAACTGGGATAACATCTTTACCCCTGTGTTGGAGTTGGGCACAGTTGACCAAGATTAATTTCAAAACAGTTTTAGAGGTAAACCATACCTTTGCCTTACACCCCCCTATACTGTGGTCAAGGAAGACCCTCACAATATCGCTACTCTCAATTAATTTGAGTTCTTCTATTTCCAAAAAGCATGACAGTAGAAAGGAACTATTTAGACATATGTTAGAGTCAAATATAGTCAAAAACTCAAAGCTGTCTGGTAACTCCATATGCCCAATAAGGGCATTATCCCTTCTGAATTTTTCTCCCACATTCTGAGTAACTAATCTAGGGCTTATGTACATAGCTCTTAATGGGGCAGTATTAGTGTCAGGCAGGATTACATTGATGGAATCAAATGTGGCACTAGGGATCGCCGGAAAATCTGTCTGTGATCTCACGGTGAGCCCATAACTTGCCTTAGCAGTACAACAAGAGACGCCTCCTCAGTCCTGTTTTGGAAGTTCTCCAATAAGGGGACCTGTTCCAATGCGTCCGTAGCTTCCACCTGTTCCCTTTCCTCAAACTTAACCTTTCTTGCCTTCTTTTTAGTGAGCCTCCGGTTCCTTTTTTTCCCCGTTTTGTTCCCTCTTGTTTTAGTTACTTTACTGGCCTTTTACATATCAATTTAATTTCATTCCATCGACTTTAAGGATAAATTATCTTTGGGAAGGAAGATTGGGAATGGAGCCACTCGAGGGTTTAGAACGGATTCCTTTTTCTGAACATCATGGACCAATGGTGCAATATTGCATGCTGAACTCATTCTCTTGGGAGGCCAGATTCGCTAGTTTTCCTGCTTGGGTTCCTTTATTGGAATGGGTGGACATATCACCTATGTTCGTCAAATCTCCAGCAACTTGGGACTGCAAACAGGTACCATTTGTGTTTAGACCCAAACCTTGACATATCTCTTTTATGGTTGTCTTGGCTGACTCGTCAGGAGGGTGGCTCACATTTTGTTTTACTAGTAAAACTTTTAGAATGGAAACAAGAATATCTTGAGTGTGATCAGAATTTTTTATGGATTTTTCAAGAAGTTCCAAAATAGACAAAAGTATTCTTTCAAGGCACTTAAAGGATTCATAAAGAACTATGCATTGATCTGGAGGACAGTTGGAAAAGTTCCCCGCACATGCTTGTAAAGTTCACTGCACAATTTTTAAAAGTGTTCACATTTATATATTTTATGACAGACATTGTGTCTACCATGATAGATGTTGTGCCTACCAGAACTGACAAAGTGCTAACATGATTTAACAATGTTGAAATATATTTTGGTCATTAGAATAAATTATTATTAGTAGAAATTAAAATGATTTATAATTAATTATGATCAATTAGTATAAAGTTACATGTGTGCAGAAAAATAAATGTACATCTCTACCATACCTAATGTGGTGTCTTAACAAAGGTTGCAATTATTAATGACATGCTTTGCATATTCTGATTATATATTATTAATGCTGAATTCACAAGTTTGCATATTATTTGTGTTTTACTAATAACAATATTAATGCATTGTATTTCTTGTGCTAGCTTGACTAGGCCTGAAGCCTTCATATTTGCAGCAGTATAAAATGTCAAATCATTTCTTTCTCTTTAACATTAATTTTTCCATTAGGTTGTGGCACATGATTAATAAAGAGTCCTATTATATTATATGTAAGTTTTACACTGCAGTGTGCTTGAATCGTCATTGGAACCTGGTGACTGAAAGGAGGGTACTACTATTGTTTAAAAGACATGGGTGGTCATTACAACCCTGGCGAACGGTGTTAAAGCGGCGGTAAAACCGCCAACAGGCCGGCGGTAAAAAAATTGCAATTACGACCATGGCGGGAACCGCCAACAAAGACAGCCACTTTAACACTCCGACCGCCACGGCGGTACAAACAAACAGCGCGGCGGTCACTGCCAACAGACAGGTGGGAGACAATGTACCGCCCACAGTATCACAACCTACCAATCCGCCACCTTTTCTGGGTCGGATTCACCGTGGATAAAAACACGGCGGAAACAGGAATTGCGAAGTGAAAACGCTCACCTCTACACACCCCATGAGGAATTCGGACACCATGGAACCCGAGCTCCAGATCCTGCCAGCCCTTATCTTCTTGCTCCTCTACCAGGAGCACGGACGCCGGTGGCGAAGACCACGGTGAGAACTGCATCTACGACACAGGGGAGGGAAAAAACAGTGACACACACATGCAACATCCCCACCCCCAACCTCACCCACTAAAACACACACACACTAATACAGCATGATACATTACAGTTACACCTCCCAAACCCCCCGGAAGAATGAAAAGATGAAAGGAAATTAGTGTAACCATTGTAATATATTAAAATCCAGTACACAAAAATATATATACACTATAAACAAATATATACACCAAGAATAGTAGTCCAGGTAGTGCTCCATTGAAGTCCGTGGAACACTGGGCCCACATGGCATGGGCGAAGCCCACACTCAGTCCCCGAACATGACGGAGAGAACACTGCAGGGGCATCGGATAGCAATATAACAGGCACCTCAGGGGGATGGGAAAGGGGGGGCACCTCAGCCGGTTGAGTGCACGACACCAAATCCACATGGGGGGCCAGATCCCCACTGTTCAATCCTGGGGAGTGTAAAGCCACAGACTCTCAAGTCTCTACAGTGGGTGGGTTGCCCACTGTTCCATCCTGGGGAGTGCAAAGCCACAGTCTCTCAAGTCTCTACAGTGGGTGGGTTGCCCACTGTTCCATCCTGGGGAGTGCAAAGCCACAGTCTCTCAAGTGTCTACAGTGGGTGGGTTGCCCACTGTTCAATCCTGGGGAGTGCAAAGCCACAGTCTCTCAAGTCTCTACAGTGGGTGGGTTGCCCACTGTTCCATCCTGGGGAGTGCAAAGCCACAGTCTCTCAAGTGGATAACAGTCTCCACTGGGCCTTGTGCCCAGAGTGCTTCACCCTGCCAAGGACTGAGGTAGTGGATGTGAATCTCCACTGGTTCTGGAGGGGGCCTTGTGCCCAGAGTGCTTCATACTGCCAAGGACTGAGGTAGTGGATGCCTTATTCCACTGGTTCTGGAGGGGGCCTTGTGCCCAGAGTGCTTCATCCTGCCAAGGACTGAGGTAGTGGATGTGAATCTCCACTTGTTCTGGAGGGGGCCTTGTGCCCAGAGTGCTTCATCCTGCCAAGGACTGAGGTAGTGGATGTCTTACTCCACTGGTTCTGGAGGCGGCCTTGTGCCCAGAGTGCTTCATCCTGCCAAGGACTGAGATAGTGGATGTGAATCTCGACTGGTTCTGGAGGGGGCCTTGTGCCCAGAGTGCTTCATCCTGCTCGCGTCAGTGCCCTTGGCGCTCATGGGCCAGCGGTGCTTGTTGCAGCGGTGTCCTTGGCAGCGGTGTTTGTGGCGGCAGTGTCCTGTTTAGCAGTGCTTGTTGCGGCAGTGTCCTTGGCAGCGGTGCTAGTGGCGTCAGTGTCCTATTCACCGGTGCTTTTTGCGGCGGTGTCCTTGGCAGCGGTGCTTGTTGCAGCGGTATCCTTGGCAGCGGTGCTTGTGGCGGCAGTGTCCTGTTCAGCGGTGCTTGTGGCGGCGGGGTCCTTGGCAGAGACTCAGCTGCTGGCGGTCCTGTCTGTCCCAGCTGGGCTGGTGCTGGCAGTCCCTTATGGCCCAGCGGGGCTGGTGGTCCCTTATGGCCCAGCGGGGCTGGTGCTGGCGGTCCCTTATGGCCCAGCGGGGCTGGTGCTGGCGGTCCCTTATGGCCCAGCTGGGCTGGTGCTGGCGGTCCTGTCCTGGGCAGCTGGGCTGGTGCTGGCGGTCCTGTCCTGGGCAGCTGGGCTTGTGCTGGCGGTCCTGTCCTGGGCAGCTGGGCTGGTGCTGGCGGTCCTGTCCTGTGCAGCAGGGCTGGTGCTGGCGGCGGCCTCCTGGGCAACGGGGATGATGGCGGTGGCCTCCTGGGCAGCGGGGATGATGGCGGTGGCCTCCTGTGCAGCAGGGCTGGTGCTAGCCTCCTGGGGAGCGGGGATGATGGTGGTGGCCTCCTGTGCAGCAGGGCTGGTGCTGGCCTCCTGGGCAGCGGGGATGATGGCGGTGGCCTCCTGGGCAGCAGGGCTGGTGCTGGCCTCCAGGGCAGTGGGGATGATGGTGGTGTCCTCCTGGGCAGCGGGGATGATGGCGGTGGCCTCCTGTGCAGCAGGGCTGGTGCTGGCGGTGGCCTCCTGGGCAGCGGGGATGATGGCGTGGTCTCCTGGGCAGCGGGGATGATGGCGGTCTTCTCCGCTGTGCTGCTCTTCCCAGACTTGCTGAGTTTCTTGTGCCCCTTCCTGACCTTGGAAGGTGTCGCAGCTGACTCCACACTCCCACCTGTACCCCTGGGAGCGGCTTTGGTGGCTGGAGTCTCCCCCCTCTCCCGCTGGGCACTGGCCAACTTAAAATGCCTGACAGGTGTGGGACTGTCCGTGCAGTGGCTCCGTGCCACACTGGGTGCCCTGCTGCCCGGTGCACTCCAGATTCCGGTGACTACAGGCACCACTGGTCCCGGAGATGTTGTGGCTGAGGTGCTAGGTTGGGACCTGGAGAGTCGGGCCCTAGGAGACTGACGGGGTGGGGGAGGTGAGGGAAAGAGGTCAAGGGTGGACAGGAAAAGTTTCTTGGGAACACTGGGACGGGTAGCTGGAGGGGATTTGGGAGTGGAGGAAGAGTTTGTGGTTGTAGGAGGTGTTCTTTTGGTGACTTTGGATGAAGGTGCATGCGATGTAGGCTGTCGTGAGGTGGATGGCTGTTGGGTGGGTGTGTGGCTGCATTTGTGTATCTTGGGAGGGGGTGTCACAGACACACTGAGGGAGGACACAGGGGATGTGTGAATGGTAGTGGGGGTGGTGACTGCACGTGAGCGGGGTGTGGTGGTGTGTGTGCTGGTGATGGAAGTAGTGGCTGTAGATGTAGTGCATGCAGGTGTGAGTAGAGACGAGACTGGGAGGGAGGAGGGAGACCAGGAGGAGGGGGACACAGTGGAGGCAGTGGATGTTGGTGTGTCTGTATGTGTGTGATGTTTGAGTAAGTACCTGTGGGATGTGTGGTGCTTATGTTTGCCTGAGCTTCCCTTGTGTGTTGACGTGTGTGCATGCTGGTCTGAAGGTGTGCTTGGGATAGGCTGAGGTACAGGGGATTGGGTCTGGGTGGAGGAGGTTGGATGGGGTAGGCTAGAGACAGGGACAATAGCTGCCATCAGTGCTGAGGCCAGAGTCTGAAAAGCTCGCTTAAGGGCCACCTGACCAGAATGAATGCCCTCCAGGAATGCATTTGTTTGTTGCAACTGCCTTTCTACACCCTGGATGGCATTCAAAATGGTAGACTGCCCAACAGTGAGGGACCTGAGGAGGTCAAGGGCCTCCTCACTGAGGGCAGCAGGGGTGACTGGGGCAGGGCCTGAGGTGCCTGGGTCGAAGGTGATGCCCACCCTCCTGGGTGAGCAGGCACGGGGCAAAGGCTGAGGGGCTGCTGGGAGGGCGGTTCTGGTAGGGTGGGTAGCGGCTGTACCTGTAGATGCGGGGGCAAAGATGTGGCCGCCACCACAAGTGAGCTCCCATCAGAGGACGAGTCCGTATCACTGGTGTCAGCTCCTGTCCCCGCCGTGGAGCTCCCCTCGTCCTCCTTCGCACTGGTGAATTCAGAGTCTGTAATCTCGCCCTCAAGGGCCATGTGGGATGCAGCTCCCTCCTGCTCCGGGGCCACTGCTCCTCCGCGTGATGATGCTAATGCACACAAGAACAGGGAGACCACAAAAAGGGGGGGAACGACAGAAGAAATACATGTTGAGTGCATGCATTACCGCTACCGTTGGCGGACACGACAGACACAGATGCCCCCTGCACTACGCCGCGCACTTGGGGTCCACTGTTCAATCCCTGGGACATGGCCTACAAGGCTATGGCCGACATCTGCACACATGGATTGAACAGGAGCCTGACTAGGTGTACTTGGCACTGTACACAGGTGGGGTGGGGTGCCACAGGGTCTGCCAGAACAAGGGGACCTAACTAGTACACTCGCCCTGGCCTATGGAAACCCACAGCCCACCTCCCCCACCCAGACGCCTCCACTACGTGCAAAATCAGCAGAATTAAAGTGTACTCACCCCCTTGTGGCTGCTGTGATGCCCTCAAGCGCCCATCCAACTCTGGGTACACCACCGCCAAGATCCTGAACAGCAGGGGGTCATGATGCGACGGGCACCCCTCCCACGTTGGGAGGCCATCCCCAGCTGGGCCTCCGCCGTCTTCTTGTTCCAGCGGCAAATGTCCTCCCATCTCTTATGGCAGTGGGTGCTTCGTCTGTGGTAGGCCCCCAGGGTGCGGATGTCCTTGGCGATGGCACGCCAAATATCCTTCTTCTGGTGGGCGCTGACCTCCATGAATTGTACAGGGGAAAAAGAAAAGTTATTGCCAACTGCACCGTCACAGTCATTGGCCCCCATCCCTACCCTTGCCATGTGGCACATGCACTTACGGTTGTTTCATGCACGCCTCAGTCTCCCCCCCCCCCAACTTTCATCCACCCCACTCCACACAGGCATAGCCCAAACAGGCTGCTCCCAGTGTACATACCTGTTTGTCTGGAGGACCATAGAGTAGCGTTTATTGGGGGAGGACCCCATCCACGACCTCCATGCTGAAGGCAGGGGCCCTTTCCCTAGACGCACAAGCCATTGTCTCTTCCAGACCGAGGTCACAGCAGCACTTGCAGTGTAGGTCCTCTCCTGTCGAAGATCAGGTATAGAGTGATTGAACAGATAGAAAATGGCGGTCACGTCCGTGGGGGTGCATACCGTCACCGCCGGTGGACATCATCATTGGCTTCTGGGACCCATAGGGTCCAATGTTAACCAATGCAGAATTGTGCTGTGGTGTTTCACCGCCTACCGCGACGGTGTACAACGCCAGCGCAGTTACCTCACATCCTATTGTCCCAATTTACAAGTCAGGCAGCCGCCATTTCAGGGGCCCACATGGCTTAATTTTTAACTGCATCACACATACCTAGGCCTTGCCTCAACACTCATAGAGGCCAGATTTCGGATTATGTTTCGTGTTCTGTGTAAGCTGTGGGTACGTACCTCTGAGTTGGTTGACTCTGTGCTCGCTGTTGTCCTTCATAGGCACCGTCGGCTGGGACATGTGAGGAGATGGCGGCATCCTCCGGTGTACAGACCGGTGGCGGACCTGTCGACAATGGAGGAAAGACATGTGATCATCACCTACAGGCTTGATCGTGCCACAATCCTGGTACTGTGTGCCCAGCTGGAGCCAGACCTGATGTCAGCTGTGCGCCATTCCACAGGAAATCCCCCTCTAGTGCAGATGCTGTCAGTACTCCATTTCCTTGCAAGTGGGTCATTTCAAACAACAGTGGCCATAGCATCAGGGATATCCCAGCCTATGTTTTCCAACGTGTTGTCCAGAGTGTTGTCTGCCCTGCTGAAACACATGCGGAGCTACATCGTTTTCCCTCAGGTGGAGGATTTGCTTACAGTGAAAGGTGACTTCTATGCCCTGGGACATGTCCCCAACATCATAGGTGGCATTGATAGGACACATGTGGCTTTGTACCCCCCGCAGGAGTGAACAGGTGTACAGAAACCGGAAGAGGTATCATTCCATGAATGTGCAGATGGTGTGTTTGGCAGACCAGTACATCTCCCATGTGAATGCCAAATTCCCTGGCTCAGTGCATGACGCTTACATCCTGCGGAATAGCAGCATCCCTCATGTGATGGGTCAACTCCAGAGGCACCGTGTGTGGCTATTAGGTGAGCACCTGGAAGCAAGTCAGTGAGAATGGTTGTCTGGGTCTGGGGATATCCCTACAGGTTAGTGTGTGTCTAACAGTTGCCCACGCCATTTGCAGGTGACTCTGGTTACATGGCTACTGACCCCAGTGAGGAATCCCAGGACAAGGGCAGAGGAACGCTACAAAGAGGCCCATGGGCGGACTCGGAGGATTATAGAGCGGACCTTCGGCCTCCTGAAGGCGAGGTTCAGGTGCCTCAATATGACAGGTCGATCCCTATTCTACTCACCAAAGAAGGTGTGCCAGATCATCGTGGCCTGCTGTATGCTTCACAACTTAGCTTTGCGACGACAATTGCCTTTTCTGCAGGAGGATGGTCCTGATGGCGGTGTTGTGCCATCCTGTGGAGCCTGTGAACAGTGAAGATGAGGAAGCAGAAGAAGAGGACATCGACAACAGGAACTTGGTTATCCTGCAATACTTCCAGTGAGACACAGGTAAGAATACAAACATGCCTACTACATGTACTTTAACACTACTACCTCTCTACTGTCTGTCGTTTTCACCCAGTGTATGGTCACTGAGTTGTCACTTTCCCCTACGATTTCACAGATGTGTGACATCTGCTTTGTTTCCTCATGGACTAGAGCTCTGTGACATAGGTATGTTGACATTACAATTGAAAGAGCATTTTGTGACTGTAATTGCTAATACACTATTTCGAAATCACAGACAGACTCCAGATTGTTTTGTGCTTTAAGGGTGTTTATTTCAGTGCTCAATATTGGAGGGGGTTGTAAAATGGTGAGTGGTGATGGTGGTGGAATGTCCATGGCAGAGTCCAGTCTATTAGTCTCACAGGTGCATTGCCCAAATGGGCATAGGAAATGGAGCTGGGGCAGTTTGAGGATGGACAGGGTGACAAGGTGGGACAAAGGGATAACAATCAGGGTGGTCTTATTTCTTGGCGGGGGTCTTGGCATTGTTCTCTGTCTTTGTCCTGGATCTCAGGGACCATTTGCATGGTGGTTCTCCCTCTGCAGGGGTTGGGGTGCTGGTGTGGTGGTCCTGTGGCGGTGCCTCCTGTCCACTAGCGCCGGCGGAGGTGGTCGGCAGTTCATCATCCAGGCTAGTGTCAGGGGCCCCTTGTTGTGCTGCAGTGTCCCTCCTGGTGTTGAGGACTTCCTTCAGCACCCCTACGATGGTGCCCAGGGTGGAATTGATGGATCTGAGTTCCTACCTGAAGCCCAAATACTGTTCCTCCTGCAGCCGCTGGGTCTCCTGAAACTTGGCCAGTACCGTTGCCATCATCTCCTGGGAATGGTGGTAGGCTCCCATGATGTTGGCGAGGGCATTGTGGAGAGTGGGTTCCCTGGGCCTGTCCCCCCCTGTCGCACAGCAGCCCTCCCAGTTCCCCTGTGTTCCTGTGCCTCCGTCCCCTGGACCTTGTGCCCACTGCTACTGCCCCCAGGTCCCTGTTGTTGTTGGGGTGGTGGGTTAGCCTGGGTTCCCTGTAGTGGTGGACACACTGCTGCTTGACGTGTCCTGGGGACAGAGGTATGGGCCCGCTGGGTGGGTGCTGTGTTGGTGTTTCCAGAAGGGGAAGCTCTGTGGTGGCTTGTGACTGTGTCAGGGGAACCGACTGTCCAGAGGTCCGAGATGGGCCGGGCTGGTCATCTAGATCCATTTGGACAGAGCTGCTGTCATCATTGTGGGCCTCTTCTGTTGGTGGTGTGGACATGTGTGGACCCTCCTGTCCGGTGACGTTGGGTAGGGGTCCTGCAGGGGTATAAAAGGATGTTTATTACATCTGTGTGTGGCATGGTGTGCAATGGGTGGGTGACCCTGTACCCCAGTGCTTGCATTCCTGTGTGGGTCCTTGTGTGATGGTGGTTCAGGAGGGTGTATGGCTATGTGCAGTGGGCATGCTTTGGTGATGGGTGTCCATGCTTTGTTGTTGCATGCAGGGCTTGGTGTTAGGATGTGTGGTTTGTGATGTTGGGACATTTGTGAGGAGTTGGAGTGATGGGGGTGAGGGTAAGGGTGGGGGTATGTGATAGCATGCAAGTAGGGTGGGGGGATGTAAAAGTTAAGATTTGACTTACCAGAGTCCATTCCTCCATCTACTCCTGCGAAGCCCTCAGGATGCAGAATCGCCAAGACTTGCTCCTCCCATGTTGTTAGTTGTGGGGGAGGAGGTGGGGGGTCCGCCACCAGTCCGCTGAACCGCAAGGTGGTGTCTTGAGACCACAGAAAGCACCTTCCCTCATAGGTCGTTCCACCTCTTCCTGATGTCATCCCTATTTATTGGGTGCTGTCCCACTGCGTTGACCCTGTCCACTATTCTGCGCCATAGCTCCATCTTCCTACCTATGGAGGTGTGCTGTACCTGTGATCCGAATAGCTGTGGCTCTACCCGGACGATTTCCTCCACCATGACCTTGAGCTGCTCCTCAGAGAACCTGGGGTGTCTTTGCGGTGCCATGGGGTGTTGTGGGTGATGTGTGGGGTGGTGTGTGTACTGATAAGTGGGGTGATATTTAGTGGTGTGTTGTGTGAGGCGCGTGGAAGTTATGTGGGTGATGGTATTGTGTGCCTGTGAATGCTTGGTAGTTGTTTGTAGTGTCTCTCTCTGGCCTTCTCTCAGTAATTTTGTCATAGGGGTTTGTGGATGATGTGGGTGTGTGTTTTATATTGTAATGGGTGTGTGGGAGTGGTGTGTGTATGTGTCTCAGGTGTGTGTATTTGGAATTTTCCAATGTGGTAGTGTTTTGTAAATGTGTGTGTATTTTGAGCACGGCGGTGTGTACCGCCAATGGAATACCGCGATTGAATGACCGCGGGTGGATTCGTGTGTCATGATAGTGTGGGCATATTTCTGTTGGCATGACGGTGGAGGTTTCTTTTTTGCCAGTTTATCATTGACCTTTGGTGTGGCGGACTTGTGTGGGTGTCTGAATTTTGGCGGATTCTGAGCAGTGGGTCATAATGACCGTGGCGGAATTCCGCTGCTGCGGCGGTGTGTTGGCGGACCTCTGCACCGCGGTAAACGGCTTTTGCCGCCAATGTTGTAATGAGGGCCAAAATCTTGAAAAAATATTGTTTAGCCAAACATCTGAATCATCATCTGATCCTTGCATTCCAGCAATTTTTAATGAAATATTTTACATTAGATCTATTGCATAAGCTAAACAAATGATAACCATTGCCTCACTACCAGTACAATGCAAAACTCTAAATCTCATTCATCACACAGAAGCCAAGTCTGGATCAACATCCCTGCTAACTAATGACTACTAGCAAACAGATGCTTCTTGGCTAATTTAGTAGATACTCAAATACTGGTATTTACTGACAACTACAACATACTTTTAGGTTCACATGACAGCTTCCGCCCCTAAAAAGGGACAGAGTCTGTCTTATTGTCTACTATGGACAAATAACAATGGGTGCAAATCTCAGCTGCAAAGCCGGCCCGCATTGGAAACTGTGGCATCACATTACCTCAGGTCTCTTGACTGTGGACTAGCTTCTAGTATGTCATCGGATTGTGCTCAAAGCACTGTGCATAACATACCTAGCACTGTGTGAAACAGGAGCAACATTTTCCTAGCAAACATTTCAGACTCACTGTTGTAAAGGAGTACTTTGGATATGCTTTAAAGAGGAAGGTAAGTTGTATTTATTAAGCAACAACACAGAGCAAACCTTCCTTTGCTGGCCAGTGTCCTCAACTGTCCGAGTAGGAACGCTCGTTGTTCAAACATGTGGAATTCCGCTGCAGAATTGTCTTTCATGAGGTTAGATGTAACACTTTTCTCTAGGAATATTTTCCTTACATTTTTATGGCATTTTCAGTTGTTTTTCCCTCATAAACACAACATTCAACCACCTCGAATACACATCTATTGCCACCAACACAAACCTGCAATTACTATTCAAGTCCAGCATGGTACCAATAAAATCAGTACACACACTGTGCCAAGGCTCTCTCAGATTTGTTATCGGTCCCATTTCCGTTTGCTTGCCCACTTCAAGTCTCTTCTCACCCTCTTTGCAAACATTGAACCTCACCACCCATGCAGCAACTTGGTCATTCATTCCCGGCCACCAAAATATTTCCTTGAGACAACGCTGTGTCAGGGTCTGTCCCAAATGTCCCATATGCACCATACTTATTATCTCTGTCCTCAGTCCTATTGGTGGTACTAATCGGTCACCCCTTAACAAGACTTTATCTCCACTCAAGGTAAATTCTTCCAATATTTTGATTAATTGTCTCACAGACACTGGAACACAACTTTCTCCCTTGCCACCACAAATCACCACCACTCCTCTTTAAGAATGTCATCCTCATCCATTTCCCGGCACCATTCCTCCTTTGTGTAAGCACCTTCCCCCTCAAACACAGCATCTTGCATTGAAGCTACAGGTTCTTCACATTTTCTGTTGCTTTCAGTGGTTCTAGCCTTCAATTCACATTCAACCACCAATCAGGTCAAACAGTCAGCTTGCGAGGTTCCGCCAGCCTTGTATATGTTCAATAACATAGCGATATTCTTGGAGTCTGGCAGCTAGTCTTGCTAATCTAGCAGAACCTTTACCTGCACCTTGTGGAAGGAGGACCTTAACAAGGGGGTTGTGGTCTGACTGCAGTATAAACTTAGTTCCCTAAATGTATGTTCTGTATCTTCTCTTTCTATCACTGAATAATTTCTCTCTGCATCAGTTAATGTTCTTAATGCAAAAGCAACAGTTTTTTCTCTATTACGATGTTTTGTGACAGAACGGCACCTAAAACGTTTGCACTCGCATCAACTGTTACAATTGACGTAAGACCAACATCAAATGGCACCAGAATGTTTGCTTCACAAATTTCTTTGTTGATCAACTCAAAGCATTGTTCCCATCTGTAAGTTTGCCCTTTCCTCAACAATGTCCTTAAAGCCTCTGTCTTGTACACAAATATCTGTACAACCTTGTCTTGTCCGCAAATCTCTGTACAACCTTAGCGTAGTTTTCTATAGGACCCAAGAATGACCTCAGTTGTTCCTTGTCTTTTGATCTGGAAGCCAGTTCAATCATCTCCAACCAGTTCTTTTTCAGCTTAACACCAGCCACCGACAGTGTGTACACTAGAAATTTGACTTGCTGTGACAAAAAGCATTTGTCTTTTCGCAACGTGAAGCCCACATCATCAATTCTTTGAAGAGCTTGTTTTAAAACTTTGTTATGCTCCCCTATTGTTTTTCCAAAAATTACTATGTCATCTCGAAAGTACATTAAATTGTCCATGCCCTGAAACACTTCAGAGATCATGCACTGGAAAACACTCACCGCCGCCGATAATCCAAAGGGCAGATGGGTGAACTGAAATGTACCCTCCATCGTTATAAAGACAGTGACTTGTTTCGCCTCTTCATGGTACGCACTTTTTAGATCTAGTTTTCAGAAATACTTGCCCCCTCTTAACATAAGTACCAACTCATTAACATTGGTTAGAGGATAAATATTTGTCACTATGTTCTAATTCAGTGATCTCAAATCATCACAGAACCTCAACTTACCATCTGCCTTGCGTGTTATGACCACTGTTGATATCCGACTAGAAGCTTCCGTTGGTTCAATGATACCTTCTTACAACATTTCTTCTATTAACTGTTTCAGCCCTTCTCTGATGACTACAGGAATCCTCCTCAACTTATGTTGAACAGGAATTGCTCCTTTTTTCAGTAATATCCGATGTACATAACCTTTCAGTCTACCCAACTTATAGCCAAACACCTGCTCAAATGATTTCAAAATGTCAGAAATTGATTCTCCTTCCACAACCATTACCTGTGGAGATGCTCTAGGATTAATAATGTTGTGTAAATCATATTGATGTACCCATCCCAATATTAGCAAACCTTGTTCTGCTACGTATATTTTTGCTCGAGTATTTCAGTCTCCAAAACTTATGTCAGCAACCACACACCCTACAATATCTATAGCCTCTCCTTAGTATCCAGAAGGTGATATGTCTTTAGGTTGTAAGGTTCTACCTCAACACAATCTCTCAAATGGAGACTTCGGTACGATAGTGTACATAGAACCTGTATGCAACATGAATTGAACTTTGTGCCCGTTAATGTTAGACAATGCTGTGGGTCTATTGCTCGTATATTCCAAGTCCATCCCTTTACTCTCTACACTTAATATTCTTTAACAACCTTTATTAGATTCCGGTGGAATGTTGGTGACACATGTAACCCTTGTTCTACTTGCTACTCTACACATCCTGGCAAAGTGTCTTCTGAGGGGACATTTACTGCGCTGTTTATTGTTTGCAAAGCAAACATTTTGCCTCAGAAGTATGACTCGCACTACTACAACGGTTGCAGGTCATGTCAACTTGTCTGGGTGGTCCATAATTCTTCCCTTTAGTACTGCCAGCTTTCACTGTGGTCAGGGGTTTCACCATTGATCTGCTTACAGCCCCTATTTCAGAAACATCTCCACTCAGATTTTTCTTTTCCTGCTCTTTCATACACAACTCAGATTATTCTAATACTTTGCCAATATTAATGGCATCACGTAAAGTGGGATTTTTCACCGCCCACAATCTCGCCTGGATTTTTTTACTCTTACTCTGTTCAATCAATTGGTCCCTAATAAATTAATCTGTCATGTCCCCAAAATGACATTTAATCAACAGTTCATGTAACCTTGCTACAAATTCGTCAGTGTTTTCCTCCACTTTTTGATGTTGAGTATAAACCTTATATCTAGTCATTACAAGATTTTCTTCTTTGGCATATCAAATCTCTAATCTGCTTCTGGCTTCTCTAAACACATCTTTAAATTGGTTGGCCATTAAGGTCGCTAGCTATAGGTAAATACCTAAATACACGTTAACCCTCCTTGCTTACTGCACTTAATAATAAAGCTATCTTTCTGGCTGGGCAAAAACCCTCTCCATCTAGGGCTTCAATATAATTATTGAACATTAGCATCCAATCTTCCCATGGCATGGATGGTAAACCAGGTTGTTCCAAGAAACATGGTGGTGGTGCCCCTGTTACGTGAGATGAAGAAGTATTGGTGAATTGAGTTGACTCACTATCATTGCTTTCCGATGCATCCATGGTCTGCCCAAAATGTACCCAAAATGTGATACTCAGGCTGTGTGATGTACCAATATATAGTTTCTAAGTAAGGGAAAACTGTAATAATAAAATGAAATGTTATTAACACACATTGTTTCCTCTATATTGTGTCAGAGTTCCTTTTAACAAGAGAGAGTGCACTTTACCAATTTACGATGTAAACCAAAAACCATATGCGCTGTTGGCTGTATGGTGTGCTGACCATCTACTGTGGTGTGCATATCACCTCCAAAATTTCTGTGAATCGGAAGCACAAGGTGTGCGCATCACCATTTGTTCATTCTGCACTTCTGATATGCGCAATGTAGTGGCTGTAAAACAGGATTTCACTGTTCATCCATGCGCAAACCGGTGTGTGCGTCACCGTTACTGCCCCTCACAGGATTTAATGTTTGCGCTGTTTGTAATCCAAACCAATTAAGTTAAGATGGCCGCCACGTCCAGTTACGTCTGACGTAGTTTACGTGCAGATGTTCGGTGCACTGAATACACTAGACTGCATGCAGTGTATGACTCAAACTAAGATGGCCACCACCTACGTCAGTGACTTGACGTGTCACTATCAGTTCCAGCTTATAGTGGTTCACTTACTTTCGCAAAAGAGGTCCATATGTTTTTTTCCGTTTGTTGTGCCCACTCATCACCAAACTTTCCACATCACTGTAACAGATAGCCAACCTCATCTGCTTCACACTGTCCAGGGCCCACTTCGGTTCACTCCGCTCCTCTCCAGAAACCTCAACTCCACCTTCTTACAACAAATTGTAGTAAAGGAGTACTCTGGACACGCTTTGAAGAGGAAGGTAAGTCATATTTATTAAGCGACAACATAAAGTGAACAGCCCCTTGCTGGCCAGAGTCTTTAACTGTCCGAGCAGGAACATTTGTTTTTCAAACATGTAGAATTCTGCTGCAGCAGAATTCCACTACATGATATCATGAGGCGACAGCCTGAGACAAGCGCATGGCCTCAACATACTCATTACTATACAACACCCACTTCTCTAAATGAAGCCATTGATCCAACATGTTCCTTCAGCTGAAAATGCCATGTTTCACAAAAATCTGACTTGGACTGTGTTTAGAATGAGGGTCTGATTTAGAGTTTGGTGGAGGGGCTACTCTGTCACAAACGTGACAAATATTCCATCCACCATATTACAAGTTCCATAAGCTATAATGGAATTTTAATATGGCGGACGAGATATCCATCACATTTGTGACAGAGTAACCCCCTCCACCAAACTATAAATGTGGCCCTTAGTCCAAATCATAAAGCTTTGATACTCCCTGGACATTCAGATGAGGAAATTACAATCCACCTACTTTCCATTAGGCATAAAAATAGGGATATTTGATTTTTCAGACACTTAACTGATACTCAATTAGCCTACAAGACAAAGCTATTCAATTTCTGAATGCTGACGGAAAGGACAGATAGTACAACCACAAGGTGGGGAGCCACCAATTCACTTTGGTATGTTTGGGAATAATGCTGCATGAAGTGTAATGTATCATGTCTCACATACAATATAAATATAAGCAAGCACACCAACAGTTTCAAGTTCACCGTAGCATGACCACACTCAATGTCATCCTGCTCTCCCAGCATAAGTCAACCACTCACTTTTCAATGCGACCACCTGTGCAATTGCACCAGGCAGAAAGTCTCAATGCCACAATAATCGTAATTGCACAATACACAAAAGCAAACTAACAAAATACCTAATAACACGGACGTAAAGAAAGAAGTGAGTGCGTCTGTTCCATTTACTTGGCGTTTTCAAATCGCTCCTGTTGGAGTGTAGCTTTTATAATCAAAATTAACATGAACTGCTTGCAAAATAATGGGTAATGATGTTGAATAGAAAACGCATTAAATGTTTCTGATGTATGCACTTGAAATGTGCCCACGGGGAGTGGCCACCAATGTATACGATGAATGATGAAATTGACTAATAATGAATTATTATTGTACTAATGTATGATTCTGTTTTAGCATTAAGAGTTATATGTTAAGGTTTTGCTGAATAAATCATTAGGCCTTAGTTAGCAAGAGTCTGTGCCTAGCTGCCTGGTCTCATATTAAATGTGTTTTTCTAACGTGCAATGTGCCGTCTTCCTGAAGGACATAAAGCTGTACTTTTCCAGAAGTTAGAGATGTGTGTAGCCGTAGTAAATTCTTTCTCATGAGACCCGACCTTCTCAAGGAGACATTCTTGTTCAATGCAACAGTGTAATTCGCAACAGGTACAAGGTCGCCTGAACTGGTAAAGACAATGGAGCTACTGACTGAATCTGTGTGTGTAACTTTTCCTACCTGCCATCTCACCCGATGAAGACGTAAATCACAGGAGCCAATGAACTGTATGAGAACTGTCTTAGGTGAAAAATCTAGTAAAGTGACCACTCAACCATTGGATAGAGATAGTGGTGCACCAATTACGGACCAATGGGAAATTAGGGACTTGTCTGGCAAATTCAATTTAACATCGTGTCACAAGGAGACATCAGCCATTAGAGGGACACCCCTGCTGTTACTCTGGCATTCCGTCTTTACCCTTGCTGTTTGATTATTCAAACCATCCTCACCTCGTCTTGCCCGATATCCATTTCTTCACCTCCTTAAGAGGGAATAACTTTCTGCCCTAGTTTCTGAGACTTTGCTGTTCCTTCCTGGCGGATGGCGAATAGACTACTGTCCTGAGGACTAAGACTGACTCTGTATGCTGACCCATTACGGGGGGTAACTATATGATAATGAATTGTAATTGTCTGCTTGCTTTTCCTTTCTAGGTACCAACTGCTTTTGACAGAGACCATAGTTAGACGTTTTTTTCCAAATTTGTGTTACTAAATTGTTTGCATGAAGCCCCACATGCTGATGCTAATTCGAGGTTAGTTAAGGAGTTTACTAATATTGGGTGCAAACAGACAAAATGACTGAATCTTTGCTGTGTTGAATAGATGCGCTAATGATACTCTGCTAAATAGATACATGTGGACGCTGTGTTCTGTTCTAACGTTTATAATCTTTGATTGCTCAAATCTTATTTGAGTTGCCACGTTATAACACTGTTGATGTGTTTTCTGGTGTTGAGACAAATAAACTTACTAGTAGAGTGTAACCAATAGGGAATAAATATCATAAAATGTACTAAATTTGTTTGGTTATTCATGGCTGAAAGGTCATGTGGCGTTTCAAATTCATATTGATGTGATTAACTAATTTGATTGATTTGCTGTTGTGAATATTGATGAGACTATTGATCCATTGATTGACATCCTGGACAGAGATCTCGTCTTGAGGTGCCTCCAATCAGGGTCAAAAGGTTCATTGGCCTAAAACGAGTCCCAGAATAAGTAAATTATCTATGGCGGCACGCGTCATCACTCCCTACTCCTTACTTTCGTTCTCTCGGAAAATGCTGGACATAAATGAAGACAAATAGTGCTTTTTATAGCACAACTTTCCCCTAAAATTGGTTACAGAACAGTATTAACAGTTCAAATAATGAGGTATTCAGTTTGATATGGCTTCATATAATTTTTCCAAAGGCATAAAGTATGTCCTTTCACTCCTTAAGGTTCCCATCCTGTCACTTAGACATTGTATTCCCAGTAATGTAATTTTACTGAAAATTTATGAGATAGGAATGTGAAAGGGAAACAAACTTAAACAGAGGTCACAATATCGGCCTTGGCAAGAGTGCTATATGCCGGACCCTATCCGATAGTTTATAATGAGCTTACATGCTCAGGTTTCAGAAAACCGTGATAAATACATTTAGTGAGTGTAAAGGCCTTACAATTTATCATTACCCATATGAAATACCTCCGTCTGGGTCTTAAAGTAATTGCTACAGTAGCAAGAAATAGCATCATGACACAAAGGAATAAAGTGCTCCCAGAGCAGCATAAATTGTCACATAAACATCAGATTGAAATATTTGAGAAATTAGCCAACGTTTCCCCCAAAATATGAATATGTGTCCCCAAATATTAGCTCTGTATAGGAAACCCTTTTACTTGTCCTAAAATATCAATTAGCCCTTTTCTGAAAATATACTACTATTGCCCTGCAAAAAAATTACTATAGAGAATGAATGCATTTGTCCCACAAAATCAAATTTGTATTATTTTCGCCAAATGCTCATGTTGTCCCTGAATACTAGTCAAATACTGTGTTTATATAGCAGCCTTTCATTTTTAGTAAACATGCATATTCCAGTAAATGTCATCAAGTGTAAAATATGGCCATTATGTGCCCTGTTACCCATATAATTTAACAGTCATTTCATCATCTATCCAGCTCCCCTACTATGTGGAAATCATTGGCATCATATGCTCAGGGAATAACATCAAACAATAGTTTTACCATAAGATGCCCATGCGTCCCTTCATATCCCAGTAACCAGCACCATAGGACCAGGTATCTCATCCAGAGCAAGTAATATGTATCATATGCCCAGGCGCCTTTTTGCATGAAGCCCAAACATGCTTATCAAATTGGTGTAATAGTTAAGGATGCCAAAATCTAAATTTGACTTTTTCATATATTTTGATTGTAAACAATTCATCTGCGACAGCTAAATGTATTCTGTGTCTATCATTTATTTGTTAATGTTGTTATTCTGCATGGTGGTTCTTGAATGTTTATTGATAAATATCCTGTCTAGGTTAAGATTCTTTAGAAGATTTGGTCAGCCCATGTTATTCTTCTATTTTTATCATTTGATCTTGCGTTTGGTTTACGTGATCTTAGCACTGTTCATCTAAAGGGCAAACAATGTTTGAACTTTATTAAATTGGCCTGGTGATTCATGATCACATAGGTCATGGTGCGTATAAATTACTGACTCTAAATTGAAATTGATGTTTATTGATTTGAGATTGTTGATGTTGATTGCTAGGATGTTATCACACTCCTATCTGAGTCCAATGATTTGTGTGGACCTCTGAGGATAATTGATGGTTACCCTGAATGTGTCACCTTATAAATACATTTTCAAAAGAAATATAAGACTGGACACGCCCACATCCTCCTTGCTACTTTCAATGTCCACATTTTGTAAGGCACTTCTAGCCGCTGTTGGGAAGAGTGACAGGATAACAGGACAGTTGTGAACAACAGACTGTGGTCTTAGACATTCCTTCCTGATGGACTGCACAGACAGATACTTGCAGGGGTAACCCATATAACTCATGATCACAGAATTAATGCCAAAATAAGGGTTCACAGCAGGGACAAATTAACAAAATAAATTTCCGTCAACAGTAATAATACTCATCATTATTAGACATGCAATATTCATTGGCACCACAGAATTCACACATGGTTTCACATAATGTACATAAACCCAACCTCACATGTTTGATAAATGCAAATGTATGTATTCACATGCATTTTTTTTAAATGTGAGAGGAGATTTATTTATTTGCAAGATTTATAGAGCACATTGCTACTAATCAGGGTTTCCCAGCGCCAATCTCCATTCCAGACCCAACAGAGACATCAGCAAAGGGAGTTAATGCAAAAGAAGAGGTTGAAACTGCTAAGTTATAAGAGCTTTACAAAAGGCTGTAAGTGATTTGTAAGTTCTTAGAGGATGAGATAAAGTAGTCCATAATTTTGGTCCCAGAAATGCAAATGCCCAACCTTCTTGACGGGTTCTGGGGACCTTCGCTAGGATCTGGAAACTGGAGCACAGTGAATGACTAGGAGTATGCCAGGAAACCAGAAACCAAGGAGCACAAAAACAAGGGACTGAAGTTAAAAAGGCATTTGTGCATAAAGCAAAGAGCTTTATATTGTACCCGATGCTCAACAGACAACCAGTGAAGAGTGTGAAGGAGAATGGCAGAGGAAATGAACCTAGAAGGATGAAGTAGAAGACTTGCTGCAACATTCTGAACAATTTGAAGTTAGTAGAAATTGTGCAATGTCCAAGTAAAGTGCATTTCCGTAGTTCAGTCTTGAGATTATCATGGCTTGGAATCCCATTCTTTCAGCAGGTGCTGGTAGGTGCATCAGGATTTCCTTTAGCCAATTGAGAATGCCAAAACAGGTGGTAGTAACTTTGTTAATTTGATGATCCATAATCAGTTTGTTGTCAACTAACCCCCCAAGTTTTTAATCACATGCATCGGTGAAGGGGCGCCGCCCAGAATATCTGGCCACAGATGAGAACCCCAGCGGGGTTAGTTGCCCACCAGTAGAACCTCTGTCTGGTCTCCATTTAAAGAGTTTTCATTCATCCAGGGTGCTACTTGGGCAAGACAGATGTTAAAAGGGTCTGCCTTACAGTTATCCTGAGATAACAGAGACACCCGAATTTGGGTGTCATCTGGATAGGAGAACAAAGTGAGCCCAAGGAATAACACAATCTCAGCTAGGGGTCTCATATAAAAATTGAACAGAAGAGGGCTTAAGATAGACCCCAGCGGCACTCCATCAAGTAGATTGTATGGTTTGGATCGTTGCTGTTGTGAATGGACCTGGAAGGCATGTCACGATAGGAACAAACTCAATCAAGCCAGAGCTGTACCCTGTACCCCTGCTTCACTCTGGACAGCAAAATAGCATAATCCGCAGTGTCAAATGCGGCACTGAGAACCAAAAGGCTCAGTGTCGCTGTTCCCCCCTTTGTCTAATTGATAGCACCGGTATTCTGTTATGCCAAGGAGGCAGACTCAGTGCTATGGTCTGACCTAAAACCTGATTGAGAAGGATGTAATAAGCCATGTGATTAAACATAGGAGCTAAGCTGTTAACAGGTTTCTCCAACACCTCAGCCAATACAGACAGGAGCGAAATGTGCCTGTAGTTAGACAGATAAGGGGGTCCAATATTTTTTTTTTTTTTTTTAGCAAAGGGGTAACCAAGGCAAGTTTCCAAGCTGAAAGGATAATATCCTCATTCAAGGAAGAGTTAAGTACCTACAAAAATTGTTACATAACCGGTAATGCAAGCTTACCTATTATTAAAGGAGGACATGGATCAAGGAGTGAGCCACATCTAGCCACAGCCAGGAGGGCACAAAATGATATCAAGTCTAAAACATAGAAGGAGTCCAAGGTACAAGAGGTGACTGTAGGATCCGTGGCTAGACTGAATTTGTTTCATCTGGTAAAGGAGGACCACATTTCCACCACTTTCTTTAGAAAGAATTAAGCAACTTCATTGCATTGGACTTGCGTGAGAGGAATGGCAGGGGCAGTGTTGGCCTAGTTCAAGAGATTCATAACAACCCTGAAGAGGGTTCAAGGGCAGTTTTTAGCTGCCTCAATTTTATCTGAATAAAACTTAATCTTAAGTGTCCGACTGTGTAAATTATGTGAAACAATGTGCAAATTCTGTGCTGCCAAACGATATGGCATTTCTATTAATGAACTGTATTATTGTCTTAAAGGTTTTTGTTAATGTACCCTTGATGAGAACCCTTATTTTGGCATGAGTGCACCAGCAGAGGCAGCATCTTTGACAATATGGCTGAATCATCTATTGCAGGCTGCAAGTAAAATGTGCAGTCACACCAGATATTGAATCCAACTTCCCCCTCAACTTGAAGACCGTCTTCATAGTGTAGCTGCTTAAAGGTCCCATGTCATGTGCACCACCTTCAGCCTGCCCTGACCTCATACCTAATAGCACTTCACATAGAATTTGTCACACTATTAGGCAAAAAGCCCAGCCCAGGAGAAGTTGGCCCACATGGTGTAGACTACCATGACAGTTATGTCTGTGTGGTGAGATTTCATAGAGCTGGCTTACATTAAAAAAGCACCACTGGATTTGTCAAAAGTAAAACTTTTGACTACTGCCCCACCCTAATCTCTGGATCTTCTGCATACTATAGTTGCAAAGGGGTAGTTGCTGTGTGTGACTCCTTCAGGCTGTCCCGGATCTGTATCCAATACCACTTTGCAAAACAATGCCAAATGATGCTGATAACAATCCTTGAATTTTTGGAAATAACGCACACCCAATGGTGCCACCGCTCCGCCGTTCTATATTATTTGCCTCTAAACAGTGTAGGCTTTAGCACTGGTGGTGCCCAGTGCAAGAAACTTTTTTGCCCCCATTCCATGACCTACTGCTCTATCGATTCCCTCACTATCAGCCTCCAATAATGGCCCTAATATCCAGTCACAGCCCACGGGTTGCAGAGGGTGTGGGGCGGCTCGCGGGGGGGAGAAGCACACAACATTAATAAAATATATGAAAAACACTTACCTCCGCTCCGGCGACGCTCTGTTCCTCTGCTCTACCCTTGATCCCTCCAGCCACAGGCTCCCAGCCTGCCCTGCGGCCAATCGTGATGCTGCTCAGAGCAGCATCAGGATTGGCTGGGAGCGCCCAACTGTGTTGCTGGGCTGGAGAGATCCTTCTGCGCATGTGTGTTAGGCCGGCCCGAGACAGCCGGCCAAACATACATGCGCAGTAAGGGGGAGTGCTGAGCACTCACCCTCATTGCTCGTCACTCCCGTGGCCCCGCCCCTTTCCCCCAAAAACTATAATAAACATAGTTTATTATAGTTTTGGGGGAAAAGGTTTGCAGCTGCCACTGCTGGCGGGGGCGTGACACTCCTCTGCCCATATGGAGGAGCCGCCCCTGCTAATATCGTCATACCCCCTCTTTCACATGCATTTCATTTGTTTTATAGCGCTACTTACACCAGTGTTGGATGTTGGAGCACTTCACATCACACACACATTATTGGAGACAAAGGATCATACATGTGTGAGACAATGATGGTTACAAGGTGTAAGAATCACGTGTCATCCATTATAGTAGGCCCTATATTTTAAGAGTGTTTGGTCTGGAAAAGCACAAATTCAAGATTTATAACTTATCACAATGATTGTGGTTGGCTTTACTAATAAGAATGTGTTTCTACCCCAATTAACCCTTTTTAACAACATTAAAACAATGAAAGATTGTGGAAAAAGCATAATGTTCTAATCTACACCATGCAGTTTGCACTTAGCTCCTTGATGATAGTTCATAGGTCAATGTGCCATGTTAGGACTGTAATTTATGAACTGCAAGCAACTAAAGATGTCTATGACAAAAGCAGTAATCCACTGTGCTATACACATAAAATACTGTTCTTTGGTTTGCATGGTACACGTTCTCTGCAGCAGGCTTGTTAACCCTATGTGCTCCCTTTTGATGAATCAAAACTTCGACTAGGCAAAACTCGAATGCCTCTCCAGCAGGGACATTAATTACCAGCTTTACTTGGCATTTTTACTGTTGCCTGAAAACTACTGGCCACAAAAGGAACTCTGTAGCAGGTAATTTTAAAAGCATAAAATATTTCTACACCGCGCCCCCTCCGAGGTCAGTGCCCTAAAGTCGACCCTCCCTCTAAAATAGGTTGGCGAGTGGACAGAGGGCTAACCTGTCCTATTAAGCTCCTGACGTGAAAAGCCAACTACTAATTTTGGGTACCAGAAGAATCTGTTACCCCAAATTCCTTTCTAATTTTAAGATTCTGAATATATTCTAGAAGCCAAGGGACTACATATCATGCGTCACAATTACATGCGTGACACTTTCATTCTATACTGCGAAGTAATGTTGGATAGAAAGCTCAGACTGAAAGAAAACACATAACATGGGGTGATTTGGCACTTGTGCATGTGTTTTTGTATTGAAGCCAACTCAGTGGGTACAGTACCCAATATAGACGATTGCATTTGCATTTCAAGGCTTACTCTTTACTTTAAAAGAGCACTACTGAGCTAAGTAAAATTTATACTTATTACCCGAATCTTCTCCCTCACTAAGGCCCATATTTATACTTTTTTAGCACCACATTTGCATTGTTTTTTGTAAGTTTGCGCTGCTTTTCCGTAAAAAAATGACGCAGAGGAGGTGCAAAAAAGTATAACTATGGGCCCAAGAGTCCTATAAATGTAGGGAAAGCACTGTAGAACAATGGACCATCTGCAGGCTAAGTCAAAGCAGCACTGGGGGTGGAGGGGCATATGAATCTAGGGTGCACTGGATCCATGGTTCACTGGCAGGATGGATCAGAAGCACTAGGGTAACATGAACCGAGGGCCTCTAGAATGTGTGGCCACCATTATATTAAAATGGTTCAGATGGACACTAGGGGCCTCGTGCAGGATGGGCTCACTGGAGCAAGGGGGAAATGTCATGATGGACTAGAAGAGCACCAGGGAACACAAACTAGAAGGGGGCAGTGAAGAAAGAAGCCAGAGGCATGATGGGTTAGGAAGGGACAAATGGGTATTTTGAGTGATGACACACCGTGCAAAAGGTCACAGACTTTAAGTACTGTGGCTGTCACATGTCGAGATGGTGACGTCTGCAATGGTCTTTGGAAAGCACATTTCTGCAGACCACCAAGGCAATGTACAAAGATAACACAGTGACCAAATGAATATTTTGATAATCAAAGAATAGACCATTGACAGATAGAGTAGAGGAACCACATGCAGGGATTGTGCACTGGATCAGTGTTCACCAGCCGGATTTGGAAAAGCCTCAATGCTACATTCAGGGGCAGTGAACCAGACCAAAGACCCTCAGGAAGGACACATTTGAGAAAATGATCACAGACAGAAGGATTTGAAGTATAATCAGAGTTCATCTTTCATAAGGGCACACCAAAGAAGAGATTGGATGCTGCACAGGCTTGAAGGGAAATTGAGGACAAAAGTAAGGGGGGCCACAACAAGGATTGGTGCACTGCTGCAAAGGGACGTGGGCACAGACCTCTATTTGGAGTGCACTAAAGGGTGCACAAGAGAAAGTGGAAGATTATCGTTCCTGTTTCACTGAAAATGGGATCAGAGGTAGTCCTACACAATATCCCAACCCTTGTGTGATATTGGACATCTTACCTTCATGGCTAATTCTCTCAGAATGCCATCAAGGGGTGCAATTGTTCAATCATTTCCAATGGAGCTGCAGAGGCTCTACTCACGTCTGACATATATGGGTAATATCAGGGTATGGCAAAACATGCAGGTAGCAGACATGGAGTAACACTGCCTCCTGTTTTTCTGAACATTGGGGCACCCAGCACTTGCTAGAAAGCTGACTCTACTAGTATGTGCTGAGTGATATGCTTTTTGCAAGTTACACGTTACACATAGTATGACGACTTAGCGCTGATTGGCTACAGGCTGAATACAGGCGGTGTCCAAACTGACGCATTCATATTGTAGCTCAGACAATAGACACACAGCTGTAAACATTAAGATTCTTTTTGCAAAAATCATAGATTGGAATAAACTTTGGAAAAACAGTTGTTATATGAACCTGTAACTGTCCCTTACTTACCTCACATATTCCATAACACGTTTCCTTCATCAATGTAATTTCACAAAAATACCAGGGGAAGTGGAAGTGACATAATTCACTTGTTTACCTTTGATGGCACCACAGTGTTGGCTCTTTGCCCCTCTAGTACTCCTTTACCCTCCTCGATGGTACAGCATGGTTAGAGTAAAGGCAAGGACTGGAAACCGTAGAAAATAAACAGGGTTCTAAGAACCAGGTTTACTTTTTATTATTTCCGTCTGCAGATGAAAGGTGTGGGAAGAGCGAAGAGGAGCAGCAGAGACTATGAATGAAAGTTAACTTGTTGCGACATAAACATTCTAACATTGCAAAAAGAGCCCCTAACCAAATTTTTGCCAAGCTGGTGTCCTCGCTGTACCAATTTAAGCAAGAAATGTTTCTATGCGCCACACTATTTTTGTTTTACCCTGAAATGTTGTTACCCACTAACAACATTTTTGGTAATTGCCTTAACCAATTATTTTAGAAGTCCAATAGGATGTTTCCTCATTTAAACCAGAAAGAGTAAGTGTATCTGGGCGCTAAAAGAAAGTATTGGGATTGGAAGGTAACATGGGGTGGACAGGAAGGTAACATGGGGTGGACAGGAAGGTAACATGGGTGGACTGATTCAGTCTTGCTCTGTCAGGACAGTAATGTATCCAACTGTCTGTGTCTCATGATTGCCTTTTCAGGGTGACTAGGGTTTGACACTAATCGACCGGGGCTCAACCAACTGAGCCTCGTACATCTTTTGGAGCCTTTGGGTGCCTGAGTGGGAATTGGTGCCTAAAATCTGGCCTACTTTAGCCAGGAATGATTAGATGAAATTAGAGCCTTTAAAAGGTTGTGGAGCTCGGCTCAGGTTGAAAACTTTGATATTACTACTTTTAAAAATCACAGAGCTCTTGCTCATGGCACCAGTGAAGAGAAGTACTCTAGGATGTTCACCTAGGCAATTATGTCCTATACCTTGGTTGCTTACCACTGCCAACCTTTGTTGCTTCTGTACCAATCTCTGTGCCTCTGAGTGGGCACAGTGTGGCGTATATTAGAGTTGTTTAACAGTGTCTACAGGGGTTAGGACCATCTGGGTGTACTTCATATACCTTAATCCTTGATGGACATATTTTTTGCACTATATCACAGTCCCAACCTTAGGTTATTGACTATTTAAAAAAAAATAGATGTGCATGACTGCACCTATTCTCATACTCTCAGGCTTATGCACCGTGGTCTTTGTTGCACCATGTCTGAAGCACGTTTTCGAAACTCGCACAAGTTATCTAGCAACAAAGGGAAATTATTTGCAACGTTCCTACTGTCTCGTTTACAAAGCAGGATTAAATGTACGTACATGGGTCTAAATAGGCTTTAGGACCAGTTTTAATACCACAATCAGTGCTTTGGCATTTAACCTCTTTGTAGCAAAGCATTTGGCAAGAATGCATCTACACTTCATTGCTGCTATGTCCATACCTTACCCTACAAAATATTCCCAGAGGTATCATTTTAAATCAGCAGTATTGTAATGTATTAACTAATGACACCTACATGAGCATAAAATGAATACATACTAATGTCAACAACCGTTGTGGTTTTGATTTCTTCAAAGCCTCTAACCATCTTCAAGACAACATAGTTATTCAGAATTTTATTTTGTCCTCATTGTAAAAAGCAAGCATTGGCAAAGCAAATAGGTGTGGCCGTGGCATGCTAATGCAGGGGTTCATTTTTTTCATTTTTTTATTTTTATTGCAAGCAAAGGAGAAAACTTGATGCCACCTAAATGTGGCTACTACATGCTTCCATAAAGAATTATCACTAATGTGGATATTATAGCCCTTTAAGTTGTGCCGTACATTTTACTATTATTTTTTTGTCAAGACGACAGACACCCAACCGAGCACTCAAATTGTAGGCAGCTCTATTGTCACAATGTCACTTAAACACTTTATTAAAGCAACTTTTTAAAGAAGACACCAAGCAAATCACCATAGACAAAGTAAATGGTGTTTTTAAAAGATGGCTTACAACAACAAAGTTAAAAAGGCATATTTTATAAGTGTTTTGTCACTGAATAGAAAATAACTATTTTTAAACGGGGGTAAACGTGTACGAGCTTTATGCAGCCACTCATGGTGATGGGAGTTAATGGGTAAAGTGGCCTACCCATTGCATCATGCTATATGCTGTGGTGGGCAGAAGAAAAACATAGTCAATTGACCAATGGATGAAGCCTCCTGACCAAAAATCCCTCTTTATATGTTTATTATGATTGATGTTTTGGAAAACAATTGTCTGGCGAGACAGCTGAAGTTGTCCCAAAGGCTAGACCTAAAAATACAAGACATGCCTACTTTGAAAAGGGGGTTTACATGAGTTTACGTGTAAACTAACTGGAAGTGCAGTGTGCTGCTGTGAAGCCATGATATGAATCCACTGGCTTATTTGGACTCGGTTGAATGTATGTCATAAATGGTTGTATAGGAGCATGTAGTGATGGAATGGGTGAATACTGCATTCGGTACGCATGCAGGTTGAGAAATGTCGTTGTGTGTGGCACTGTCACTTATATATGTGGTGTGTTTCGATTGTGAAACAGTGGCAAATTAACAGGTTTGGCTCCCTCCCTTTAATACATTTTTTTACAATGAATTGATTTTGCTGTTGTCTCATTATTAAACATATTATTATCCAAAAAAACGTGCCTTTTTCTTTAACAATTCATTATAGGAGGGAGCAAATGTTTTGCAATGGATACCTCATTAGCAAGGAAAAAGTTTAACGTTTTAGTTTAAATTTACTTCAGAGGTCCTTACCTCAGTTTGAAATAATTATTCCCAAAAATGGACAAGATCCTGAGGCCATGGGGAAAAAGAGAGATGTTTTCTTGATGTTTTATCGGGACACATATAATAATGGTCTCAATGAGGAAATGCCCTGGCAAAACTCTATCTGAATATTGTTAGTCATTGGGAACATGCCAGAATTCCGTATACCATGGTAAGTAGATACATGAATGTAGGGATTTTGGCTCTAGAAGCACGTGAGATTACCGTAAAATGTTATTCAACTATGAGAGTGTGAATTTTCAAACATGTTTATTAATGATTTTGGTATACTAAATGTATAATGAATTAAGTTGTAAAACGGTTGACTTCTGAAAATGATCGCCACGGTTCATTTCTGTTCCTAACTGAGCAAAATTCCAACTAAATGTTGTGGTTTTTTCCATAATTCAATGCTTACATAAAAGTGTATTTGGGGGCATATTTATACTCCGTTTGCGCCGGAATTGCGTCGTTTTTTTTTTACGCATTTCCGACGCAAAACTAACTCCATATTTATACTTTGGCGTTAGACGCGTCTAGCGCCAAAGTCCATGGAGTTTGCGTCATTTTTTAGCGTGGACACCTACTTTGCGTTAATGAGATGCAAGGTAGGCGTTTACGTCTAAAAAAATGACTCCGAGGCATGTGCGTCGTATTTATACTCCCGGGCAAAATTCACGCCCGGGAGTGGGTGGGTCAAAAAAAATGACGTACGGCCGCTTTTGCGCCATTTTTTAGCGCCTGAAAAAGGCAGGCGTTAAGGGACCTGTGGGCTCTGAAGGAGCCCAGAGGTGCCCTCCCATGCCCCCAGGGGCACCCCCTGTCACCCTTGCCCACCCCAGGAGGACACCCAAGGCTGGAGGGACCCATCCCAGGGACATTAAGGTAAGTTCAGGTAAGTGTTTTTTTTTTTTTTTTTTGTGGCATAGGGGGCCTGATTTGTGCCCCCCTACATGCCACTATGCCAATGACCATGCTCAGGGGACAGAAGTCCCCTGGGCATGGCCATTGGGCAAGGGGGCATGACTCCTGTCTTTGCTAAGACAGGAGTCATTTCTATGGGGGTTGGGAGTGAAAAAAAATGGCACAAATCGGGTTGAGGCGAAAAATTTGCCTCAACCTGACTTGCCCCATTTTTTGACGCCCAAGCCCCATATCCCCCTACGCCGGCGCTGCCTGGTGTACGTTGTTTTTTTCCACGCACACCAGGCAGCGCCGGCGGCTAACGCCGGCAAACGTCATTGATTAAATACGGCGCCCGCATGGCGCTTCAGAATGGCGTTAGCCGGCGCTAATTATTTTGACGCAAAACTGCGTTAGCGCAGTTTTGCGTCAAAAAGTATAAATATGGCCCTTGATGTTTTAATAGATGTGTCCACAGCTACCCCTAGTGGGTTGCTGCAATATGTCTTACAAGGCCATGTTTTAACTGAGCATTGCATAAGTTGAATGTTCTATTGTTTGAGAATGTTACTAATAAGTGATTTCTTTCTCGAGGATGGAAGTGAAGGTTGCACGTGTAAAAGTTTCTTCCCGAGAAGAGAAGTTTAGACGAGATGGAACAATGGAGCTACAGATGAGACAGAAGAGGAAAAGTTACTGTTGAGAAAATGTTTTAGTTAATGTAATGTTGTCGTATTTTAAGTTATCAATTACATTTTCTATTGCCTGAAACGTAACCACCCCATGAACTGACCAATCATAAGCTTTTTAGAGATTAGTATAACAATCTAGGTAGGATTTTCTAGAGGCAGAGACGATGCAGATTTATATTCTATGAGGCAGAGATTGAAGTCGTTAGATTCCAGTGTTCCTGCTGATGGTTCGAGTAGCAGTGTGGGTTTAGCTGTTGTTAGGCCCGATTCTTCTGAAGACATACCTGATGTTGTCCCCTTGCTGAAGTAGACTGCTTGTTATTATCGATTGGGGTAATGTATATCATTGTAATGTTATATGTGTCTCTTTTGCTTTCCAGTTACCAGCTGCAACCTACAATTTGATTGCTGCATATTAGTAATATTTCTTTATAATAACCCGAGTTGAAGAGTTTTCCTAAGTTTGTGTTTCTAAATTCTTTTTAGAATGAACTTGTTAATGCTAATTTGTGGTTAGAGAGGGTATTAACTTGGAATGCTCATGGTTTATATTGTCATCTTTTGAGTGTTGTTGTAATGTATATTTTGCCATTATTACCAGTTCTGGCAGTATTAATAAGTGTCATTCTTTTGGAGATTATTATTGTCTAATTGTTTTGATTAAACTTAAATATATAAGATGGTCTAATCAACCACTATTAATTCTATAGGCTTACCACTTGTGCTTGAGAGTTATCTTCGTAACATTAGCGTTGTTAATCTAGGGAAATACATTTTAGAATCCTTCTTAATAAACCGGTGTGGTTATTGTTTGAGTTTTGATTATGCCGATTATTGTTGATGCTTAAATTTCACATTGATGACATCCCCTCAAACTTATGTCTCTTTGATCCATTGACCTCTAGCGCAGAATCCACTATACAGTATAGATAATAGCTAGGATTCCGTGGTGCTGCATCACACCTTGGATTTATAGGCTGATCTAAAATTTATCTAGACGGCTTTGATGAGCGCTGTTCTTTTATGCTGTTTCATACCCATAGCAGTATCATGTGCATATTGTCTTTAAGAACTCTCTATTAAAAAAAAAGTATAGCATTTTGATACATATTGAAATATATTCTCGATATATGCGGGCAGCTGGATTTTTCTTCATACCACAACTAATGCTTTGAAGAGCTTCATCTGCATATATATCATGTCGCTATTGAAAATCTCTCCCGCTTCCTTGTTACCCATGAGATTTTCCATTAACCTTTATTCGTTATTTTTTTTTACTTATAAGTAAAGTACTTAGCAGACTTTTCCTCTTAAATAGCTTTAACGTTTCAAGCATAAGCTTCAGTTTTGAAGCTTGCTCTCTATGTGACAAGTCTAACACAAGCAATCCTAATATTGTGGCTTTTGATTACCTTTCAGATATCCTCAGTTATACAGAGAAGGTTTCATCTGTTTCCGTCTCTGTTTTTCTATTCCTTTGAACAATCAGGCATGAAGAATGCTAGCCATATCTTTTAGACATATATGCGAAATACATGTGGTGTTTTTTTCGATATTTTATTTTTATTTCTTTGGTATTTCACTACTTTTCAGGTGTTCTATTAGTATGCCGAGGATTGGGGTTTAGTTGCTGTATTCCACAGTTAGGTGCCTTTCATTAGTTGACATTAAAAATGTTTTTCCATCTATTCCAAGGTCTTTCAGCCAGTTGGCTGTATCATGTTTATCAGTGTTTCTGGGAACCATAAAACCTGTTTCTGTGTTTTTATTTAGATACTCCTGGAGGTCCAGTATCTTATTTTCCATGACTTGTCCTGAAGAAGGTGGCCGCTGAATATAAAAAAAAAATGGCCACCAAAACGTGCACAGAATTGTCAATTTATCGTACACTTAGGCCCTCATTAGAACCCTGGCGGTCGGTGTTAAAGCAGCGGTAATACCTCAAACAGGCCGGTGGAAAAAAAATGGGATTACGACCGTGGCGGAAACCGGCAACATAGACAGCCACTTTAACACTCCGACCGCCACGGCGGTAGAAACAAACACTGCGGCGACAACCGCCAACAGACAGGCGGGAGACAAAGTACCGCCCACTGTATTTCAAGACGTCTATCCGCCACCTTTTCCGGGGCGGAACCAACGCTATCAAAAGCACAGCGGAAACAGTACACAGAAGGGAAACCACTCACCTCTCGACACCCAACGAGGAACCATGATGCCATGGAGCCCGAACTTCAGGTGTTACCTATGTTGATCTACCTCCTCTTCTACCAGGAGTACGAACGGCGGTGGAGGCAATACGTTGAGTACTGCACCTACAACACATGGGAGGGGGGGAGGAAAGAGAGTGACAAACACACGCAACACCCCCATCCACACCCTCACACACAACAACATACACACAAATACATGCATCAACATTACATATACACTCCCCACCCCCTGGAAGAACGCAAGGACAAAAGGAAATGATTGTAACGATTGTAATCATGAAAAATCCATTAGTCAAAAGTCAAAATTCAGAATATACAAATATGTACACCAAGTACACAAGTCCGGATAGTGTACCAATCATTGTCCGTGGACCACTGGGCCCAAAATGCATGGGCGAAGCCCACACATGATACCTGACTGGAAACGGAGAGAACACTGCTGGGGCATCAGATCGAAAATACATAGGCACCTCAGGGGGAGGGGGAACCTCAGCCTGATGAACGCATGACGCCACTGCTGCACGAGGAGGCTCCATGCCCACTGCTGTATCCTGGGGAGTGCAAAGCCACAGTCTCTCAAGTCTCTCCAGTCTCTCCAGTGGGTGGTTTGCCCACTGCTCAATCCTGGGGAGTGCAAAGCCACAGTCTCTCAAGTCTCTCCAGTGGGTGGTTTGGCCACTGCTCTATCCTGAGGAGTGCAAATCCACAATCTCTCAAGTTTCACTGGTGGGTGGTTTGCCCACTGCACTATCCTGGGGAGTGCAAAGCCACAGTCTCTCAAGTCTCTCCAGTGGGTGGTTTGCCCACTGCTTTATCCTGGGGAGTGCAAAGCCACAGTCTCTCAAGTGAATAACAGTCTCCACTGGCTCTGGAGGGGGCCTGGTGCCCAGAGTGCTTCATCCTGCCAAGGACTGAGGTAGTGGATGTCAATCTCCACTGGTTCTGGAGGGGGCATGGTCACCCAGAGTGCTTCATCCTGCCAAGGACTGAGGTAGTGGATGTATCTCTCTCCACTGGTTCTGGAGGGGGCATGGTGCCCAGAGTGCTCCACGTGCAGTGTGGCCGGTACAATTCCCTCACCTGGGTGTGCGTGCCAGAGATTGGCGAGGTTCAGGTAGCATGATACGCCATGGAGGCAGCATTATACCCCACACTGCTGTGGCTTCGCCTTCCACCTGCAGGTGCAAACACTGATGGAAGTCATGCCTCATGGAAGCTGCCCAGGGTCCAGGAACCCTCCTCCAGCCTCAGACGACTGACTACTGGGGATGGTATCCATGTCAGCAGTGGTGCCACTGTCCGAGGATGCCGCGGGCCGGTGGCGGTGCTTGCGGCGGTGTCTGTGGCGGCAGTGCTTGCGGTGGTATTCTGTGACGGTGGTGCTAGCAGTGGTGCATGGGTCAGCATCTGCTGAGGGACAAAGCAGGATGTCTCCTGCTGCCTCGGATGGCTGCCCACTGGGAAAGAGGCTGGGGACTGTCGCTGAGGCTGTAGACGTGCCGTGGGCGGTGCAGGTGGCAGAGTCTGTGGTGCTGGTTCTGGCGGCCATGTCTGTGGCAGCAGTGCTGGCGGCGGTGCTGGCGGCGAGGCATGGGTCAGCACCTTCTGAGGGACAAAGCAGGATGTCTCCTGCAGCGTCGGATGGCTGCCCACTGGGGAAGAGGCTGGGGACTGTCGCTGAGGCTGAAGACGTGCCGGGGCGGTGCAGGTGGTGGTGCAGGTAGCGGCTGTGGTGGCGGGGCAGCTAGCGATGTTCGCCTACGTACAGGTTGGTGTGGTCGTAGACAGAAGGTGTGACACTGGTCCCTCAGTCAGTGCCAGCATGCCCTCTCCTGACCTGCTCTTCTGCTTTTGGCACTTCCCCACCTTTGATGGTGCCGCAGTTGTCTTGCCACTATCCCCTTTTGTTTTTGCTGAGCCCTTGGTGGCTGGTAGTTTTGGCTTCCCCCTCCAGGATGTGGGCACCTTTTTCACCTTGGCAGGTGGCAGAATGTCCTTGCCCTCGCTATGTGGCACACTGGCAGCCCTGATGGGTGGCGCACTCGATGACCCCACAGTTGCTGGCACCACTGTGCCTGGGGATGTGGTGGCTGAGGTGCTGGGCTGGGACCTGGAAAGCCTGGCCCGAGGGGAAGGACGAGGGAGGTGTAGGGAAGAGGTCAATGTTAGCCAGGAAGAATTTTTTAGACACACTGGGACAGGAAGATGGAGGGGGTTTGGGAGTGGAGGTAGAGGTAGTGGTTTTAGGAAGTGTACGTCTGCTGAATTTAGGTGAAGGTGCATGGGCCGGAGGCTGTTGTGAGGTGGATGGCTTTTGGGTGGGTGTGTGCCTGCGTTTGTGTACTTTGGGAGGAGGGCTCACTGACACACTGGGAGAGGACACTGGGGATGTGTGAATGGTAGTGGGGGTGGTGAGTGCACGTGAGCGGTGTGTGGAGATGGGCATGCTGGTGATGGACGTAGTGGCTGAGGATGTAGTGCATGCAGGTGTGAGTGGAGACGAGACAGGGAGGGAGGAGGAGGACGTGGAGGACAGGGACACAGTGGAGGCAGTGGATGTTGCTGTGTATGTATGGGGATGGTGCTTGTGTGAGTGCCTGTGGGATGTGTGGTGCTTATGTTTGCCATGTCCACTCTTGTATGTTGATGAGTGTGCATGCTGGTCTGATGGTGTGCTTGGGATAAGCTGAGGTACAGGGGATTGGGTCTGGGTGGAGGAAGTTGGAGGGGGGAGGCTGGACACAGGGACAATGGCTGCCATCAGTGCTGAGGCCAGAGCCTGAAATGCTCTCTGTTGGGCTGCCTGCCCAGAATGAATGCCCTCCAGGTATGCATTTGTTTGTTGCAAATGCCTCTCTACATCCTGGATGGCATTCACAATGGTAGATTGCTCAACAGTGAGGGATCTCAGAAGGTCAATAGCCTCCTCACTGAGGGCAGCAGGGCTGACTGGGGCAGGGCCTGAGGTGTCTGGGGCGAAGGCGATGCCCACCCTCCTGGGTGAGCAGGCACGGGACACACACTGAGGGGCTGCTGGGAGGGCGGTGCTGTTAGGGGGGTGGCAGCTGTACCTGTTGATGCGGTGGGCACAGAGGTGCCCGCCACCGCAATGGAGCTCCCATCAGAGGAGGAGTCACTGTCACTGCACTCTGCTTGTGTCCCCGCCGAGGAGCTCCTCTCGCCCTCCGTCCACTGGTGGCTTTAGACTCCGTTGCTTCACCCTCCAGAGCCAAGTGGGTTGCAGCTCCCTCCTGCTCCAGTGCCAATGCTCCTCCATCTGATGATGCTATTGCACACAAGAACAGGGTGACCACAAAAAGGGGTGGGAGACAGAAGAACGACATGTTCAGTGCATGCAACACCACTACCATTGGCGGACACAACACACATGGAGCAGCCCTCTGCACTACGCCATGCACTGACAGTTCCTAGAAATTTCAGCTGACCATGGGGTACGAGGCTTAAGACCAATTGTTGCACACCTGGAAGTCACAGGAGCCTGACTAGGTGTAGATGGCTCTTAGCACTGGTGGGCTTGGGGTGCCACATAGCCTGCCTCACAAGGGACCTTGCCTACCAAGTTCGCTCTTGCCTAGGGGAACCCACTGCCCACCTCCCCCACCCAGATACCTTGTAATGCGCACAGAGTCAGCTGAATGAGAGTGTACTCACCCCATTGTGGCTGCTGTGATGCCCTCAAGCGCCCATCCAACTCCAGATAGGCCACCGCCCAGATCCGGAACATCAGGGGGGTCATGGTGCAATGGGCTCCCCTCCCACGTTGAAAGGCCATCCCCAGCTGGGCCTCCGCGGTCTTCTTGCTCCAGTGGCGCAGGTCTTCCCTTCTTTTACAGGAGTGGGTGCTCTGTCTGTGGTAGACCATCAAGGCCCGGACGTCCTTGGCGATGGCACGCCAAATACCCTTCTTCTGGTGGGCGCTGACCTGGAGGAATGGTACGGGGGAAGGAAATTACTTACCCATCCGGACCGTCATACTCATTGCCCACCAGTTCCCCCCCATGCCCTGACGCACATACACTCACCATCCGCACATGCAGGCCTCAGTCCCCCCATGTATCTTCCATCCACACCACTCAAAACAGGCATTGCCCATGAAGCAGGCTTACAGTGTATTCACCTGTTTGTCTGGAGGACCATACAGTTGTGTATATTGGGGGAGGACCCCATCCACTAGTTTCTCCAACTCCTCCGAAGTGAAGGCAGGGGCCCTTTCCACAGACACGCGAGCCATCGTCGCTTCCAGACACAGGTCACAGCAGCACTTGCAGTGTAGGACCTCTCCCGTTGAAGGTCAGGTATCAAGTGAGGGAACAGACAGAAATTGGCGGTCACGTCTGCGCCGGTGCGTACCGTCACCACCGGCGTACATCGTCATTGGCTCCTGGGACCCATAGGGCCCAATGTTAACCAATGCAGAATTGCGCATTGGCCTTTGACCGCCCACTGTGACGGTGTACAACGCCAGTGCAGTTACCTCACGTCCCCTTGTCCCACCTTACAGGTCAGGCAGCCGGCATTTCACGAGGCCACATGGGATGGATGTTAACTGCGTCACACCTATCTAGGCCGGGAATATAGACAGATACCGGCACATTGCGGATTAATAACGTTTCTGCAAATAACAAATTATGATACCTCAGTGTTGGATGACTCTCTGCTCGCTGTTCTCCTACATAGGGCACGTTTGCTGGGGCAGGTGATGACATGGGGGCATCCTCCGGTGTACAGACCCCTGGTGGACCTGTCGACAATGGAAGAGAGACACATCCTAGTCACATACAGACTTGATTGTGCAACAATCCAGGAACTGTGTGCCCAGTTGGAGCCAGACCTTATTTAATCTATCTGTCATCCCACAGGAATCCCCCCTCTAGTGCAGGTCCTGTCTGTGCTCCATTTCCTGGCCAGTGGGTCTTTTCAAACAACAGTGGCCATGGCATCAGGGATGTCCCAGCCAATGTTCTCTAACGTGTTGTCCAGAGTGTTGTCTGCCCTGCTGAAACACATGCGCACCTACATCGTGTTCCCTCAGGTGGAGGATTTGCCCACAGTGAAAGGTGATTTCTATGCACTGCGACATGTCCCCAACATCATTGGTGCCATTGATGGGACACATGTGGCATTTGTACCCCCCTCAGGAATGAACAGGTGTATAGAAACCGGAAGAGCTACCATTCGATGAATGTGCAAATGGTGTGTTTGGCAGACCAGTACATCTCCCATGTCAATGCCAAGTATCCTGGCTCTGTGCATGACGCTTACATTTTGAGAAATAGCAGCATCCCTTATGTGATGGGGCAACTCCAGAGGCACCGTGTGTGGCTAATAGGTGAGGGCAAGGTCCCAATACAGTTGACATAGGTGTCTGGGTATGGGGCTGTCCCTAAGGGTTAGTGTGTGTCTAACAGTTGTCCCTCGACATTGGCAGATGACTCTGGTTACCCCAACCTGTCATGGCTACTGACCCCAGTGAGGAATCCCAGGACAGGGGCAGAGGAACGCTACAATGAGGCACATGGGCAAACTAGGAGGGTGATCGAACGCACCTTCGGCCTCCTGAAGGCCAGATTCTGGTGCCTCCATCTAACAGGTGGCTCCCTATACTACTCACCGAAGAAGGTGTGCCAGATAATTGTGGCCTGCTGTATGCTGCACAACCTGACTTTGCGCAGCAGGTACCTTGTCTGCAGGAGGATGGGCCAGATGGTGGTCTTGTGGCAGCTGTGGAGCCTGTGGACAGTGAAGAAGAGGAGGCAGAAGAAGAAGATATCGACAACCGAAACAACCTCATCATGCAATAGTTCCAGTGAGACACAGGTAAGAAGATGTCACTGCTTCCTACATCTCATACTATTGTTTGAGCTAGCATAAGTCTGTCATTTTCACTCAGTGTATGGCCCCTACTTGTCACTTTGACTTTCCATTTCACAGATCTGGGTCCCACTTTGTGCCCTCTGCTCTGTTTACTCCTGGCATACAGCTGTGTTACATTTGTATGTGAACAAGTAAATTGACATTGCTATATTCCATAGTTATTGCAATAACACATTTGTGAAAGCACAGACTGACTCCAGATTGTTTTGTGATTGAAGTGTTCATTCCCGTGCAAATAAGTGGAGGGGTTGTAAAATGGGCTGGGGTGATGGTGGGGGTATGTCCATGGCAGAGTACAGTCTATTTGTTTCACAGGTGCATTGTCCAAAGGGGCATCGGAAGTGGAGCAATGGCAGTTTAAGGATGGACAAGGTGACATAGTGGGACAGAAGGGTGACATTCAGGTGAGTCTCATTTCCTGGTGGGGGTCTTGGCAATGTTCTCTGTCTTGTTCCTGGATCTCAGGGACCATTTGCGGGGTGGTTCTCCATCTGCAGGGGGTGGGGTGCTGGTGTCCTGTTGTTCCTGTGGCAGTGCCTCCTGTCCACTAGCAGAGGTGGAGGGCTGTTCATCATCCAGGCTAGTGTCAGGGGCCCCTTGTTGTGCCACTGTGTCCCTCCTGGTGTTGAGAAGGTCTGCCAGCACCCCTGCAATGGTGGCCAGGGTGGTGTTAATGGACTTCAAGTCCTCCCTGATCCCAAGGTAGTGTTCCTCCTGCAGCCTCTGGGTCTCCTGAAACTTGGCCAGTACCATTGCCATGGTCTCCTGGGAATAATGGTAAGCTCCCATGATGTTGGAGAGTGCCTTGTGGAGTGTCGGTTCCCTGGACCTGTCCCCCCCTGTTGCACAGCAGTCCTCCCAGTTTCCCTATTATCCTGTGCCTCTGTCCCCTGAACCGTGTGCCCACTGCCACTGCCCCCAGGTCCCTGATCATCCTGTGTTAGTGGGTTTGCCTGGGATACCTGTAATGGTGGACACACTGGTGATTGACGTGTCCGGGGGACAGAGGGATGGCCCGCTGGGTGGGTGCTGTGCTGTTGTTTCCTAGGGGGAGGCTCTGTGGTGGCTTGTGACAGTGGCAGGGGAACCGACTGTCCCAAGGTCCCAGATAGGCTGGGCTGGTCATCTTGATCCAGGCGTGCAGAGCTGCTGTCATCACTGTAGGCCTCTTCTGTGGGGGACTGGATACGTCTGGCACCTCCTGTCCGGTGACATTGTGTAGGGGTCCTGTTGGGGTGTAAATGCATAGTTATTGTATCTGTGTGTGCCATTGTGTGCAATGGGTGAGTGACCCTCTACTCCTGTGCTTGCATTATTGGCTTGGTCCTTGTGTGCTTGGTGATTTTGGGGCATGAGTGAGTCTCTGTACTGGACATTCTTGGGTGATGGGTGTCCATGCATTGGTGTTACATGCAGGGCTTGGTTTTGGGATGTGTGGGTTGTGTTGGTGGGGTATCTGTGGGTTGTTGGGTGATGGGTGTGAGGGTAAGGGTGGGAGTATGTGAATGCATGCAGGTAGGGTGGGGGGGATAAGGTAGTAAAGATTTGCCTTACCAGAGTCCAATCCCCCTACTACTCCTACGAGGCCCTCAGGATGCAGTATTGCCAAGACCTGCTCCTCCCATGTTGTTAGTTGTGGGGGAGGAGGTGGGGGTCTGCCGCCAGACCCCTGTACAGCAATCTAGTGTCTGGAGACCATGGAACGCACCTTCCTCTGTAGGTCGTTCCACCTCTTCCTGATGTCATCCCGTGTTCTTGGATGCTGTCCCATTGCGTTTACCCTGTCGACAATTCTGTGCCATAGCTCCATCTTTCTTGCTATGGATGTCTGCTGCACCTGTGATCTGAATAGCTGTAGCTCTACCTGGACGATTTCCTCCACCATGACCCTGAGCTCCTCCTCAGAGAACCTGGGGTGTCTTTGAGGTGCCATGATGTGGTGTGGGTGATGTGTGAGGTGGTGTCTGTTGTGATGTGTGAGGGGATGTGTTGGTGTGTGTTGTTTGAGGTGCGTGGATGTTGTGTAAGTGATGGTGTTGTGTGCCTGTGGATGCTGGTGTTGTTTTAGGTAGTGTCTCTCTCTGGCCTGCTTTCAAATTTCTGGTAGTAAGGGTTTGTGGGTAATGTGGGTGTGTGTTTTATATTGGATTGGGTGTGTGGGTGTGGTGTGTGTATGTGTATCAGGTGTGTGTATTTTGAATTGTCCAATGTGGTTGTGTTTTGTAAATGTGTGTGTATTTTGAGTGTGGCGGTGTGTACAGCCAATGGTTTACCGCGGTTGAAAGACTGCCGCGTAGATTTGTGGGTCGTGATAGTGTGGGCGTATTCTTGTTGGCGTGACGGTGTCGGTTTTGTTATCGCCAGTTTATCACTGACCTTTGGTGTGGCGGACTTGTGTGGGTGTCTGTATTGTGGTAGATTCCGAGCAGTGGGTCGTAATACCTGTAGCGGAATTCCACGGCCGCAGCGGTATGTTGGCGGTCTTCTGCACAAAATCATGGATCTGCCCCGAGCTGAGAGGCTCCCTTGAATTTGAAGCCATTGTTCCCTCAGGCATTTCTGAATGACCCTCTTTCATCAAATGACGTCAGGCTCCAAAAGGGTGAATGAAGCCATCATGCCTAAAAGGCTGAGAACAGGAGGAAATGGGATTAATGTCTAAACAAGAAATATCAGACCTTAATCCTGAATGTCTGAGATCCTCTGAGGAGGCAGAAACACTTTCATGCAGGTCGTGTCCAGCAACGCCCATATGAAGGTCAGCTTCTGTTTGAAAAAGAGGTGAGACTTCTGGATGATGATCATAAAGCTCAAGTCATGGTAAAGTGTCATGGTGAGCTAAAGGTGTTCTGTGATGACTTTAGAAGACTTCCCTTCATCACAAGACAGTCTCCAAGTATGGCAATACATGGGTTCCTGATCTTAGTGATTAAGGCACAACCACTTCCAACACCATGGTGAAAAGCCACAGCATAGTCATCAACCCAAGTGATAGAACCATGAACTAATAGTGCTGAGCATCCACAGTGTAACTCATGTACTATCTGTGAGTAGGTAGAATTGACAGATGGTAGTGTTCATCCTGGAGGCACAGCAATGCTGCACTTCCTGCACTCCGTTCCTACAAGGAAACCACCTCTATGGCCCCTTTGTTCAGCAAGCTAAGTATTTACAACTTAAAGGCATATTGTGTGCTGGACAGCATGTCCTGGTGGAAGGCAGTTCATCCAGATGAGAAGACAAGAAGGGTAGGGCACAACCCTTGTAGATTAGGTGGATGACATAGTGATCCTCTGGAATCAACTCCTAATTGGTGAAGAAATGGAAGACCCACCTTCTACTGGAAGCTGGTGATGTTGAGAAGAAAATCAAAATGGTTTTGAGGCAGAGGAGTCGGTGGAAGATGGCAGGGACATCAAAAGCAACAATAGCTGCTGATGTTAATGTTCAATGGCATCCTTTAGATCCACCCGAGCCAAAATAGTATACGTTTTTTTGTGCATTTAGACCGACTCTGAAGTTTGATAATGATGCAATTGTTATACCCAGGAGTAACTCCAAAAGATTGTTACTTTTGCATCACCACAGAGGTAAACCAGTGAAACTCACTGAGACATTGCTGTTTTTGAAGCATTCCAGAGTGGATTCAGCCTTCTTTCTGAACAGCTGTTTGGCATCATGAGGCATGTCCAAGAGGGTCACTTCGACTTCCCCCGAATAAAACAGAGGAATGTATCTAAGCCTTGCAGCACACGGTTATAGCTATGACCATGGGTCAGGCCACTGTGTCTGCAGAATCCAGCCGCACTTCAGGATCTGTTTGTGAGCATCCAAGCCATCACTCGCCAGATTGGTAAAATGCTTTTTCATGAGGTCAGACAGACTGATTACAGTCATTTTAACCAGGTCCCACAAGGCATGGATAAGGCAGCCTAGAAGGCAAATGGTGTTTGAAATTCAAAGAGTGAGTTTGCCAAAGGCAACGATTTATTGCCATCTAGAGTCCAGCCTCTTAGAGTTTTGGACTAGCAGGGCCATTGGGAAAGCATTTGGGTTCAATTTAACAGAGGATATTTGGGCCACTGGATTCTCTGGAGAAGTACAGTGCTGTGCCACACTCTATAGGTATGTGTCACCAAGTGATTAGTCTGTGGCATTCCAGGCCCCAGAACGGTTTCAGGGCTTCTCTCAGGCAGCCAATACGGGCTCCAACCTCCCCTTGTTAAAAGATATCAGAGGCTTTTAAATTGAAGAGGGAGGTTGCAAGATTCCAATGCTTTTTGTGCCATCAAACTTAACAAACAGACTTTTTCTGAAGGAGGCCTGGTGGATCAGGGTCAGGGTTGGGGCTTTGAGTGTTACTGTATATCCCTTTTAGGAGATGTATTCAGATCACTTACATTTGTATGTATAGATGTTGTCAGGAACCCATATTGTGAGATGGAATAAGAACAAGTCTTCAGGTAATCACCCTGAGTATATCTACAGTCTTTATTTGGCACAACTACAGCATTTGAATCTGGACAAAAACTTTCTTCTACAAACCTCTAGGCCCTAGGCAGGAGTTGTGTTAAGGTTCCATCATCAAAATGAACTGAATTGTTCCTTTTGCCAATCAGATGATAAATGTGAAGGTGGTAGGGAAGGTGGCTCCAAGGGTAGCACCACAGGCAACAGCAAAAGTGGAACTGAGCATAATTGCAGGTTTGAGGGTAACAGCTTCATTGTAAGTGGTGCCAAAGCCAAAACCTCCTGAGACACAGAATCAGATGAACAACAATCAGAGTTGCCAGAATTGCCAAACCGTCAGGAGTAGAGTGACTGTAAAGGAGTGGCCTAGAGAGCAATAAGGTCGTCTTGAAGGTATTCAGCTTGGTTTTCCATAACTTCTCCCTGCGCAGGGTGTACAAATGGAATAGGGAAATTATGGCTTCATCTTTTTCAGTGTCCGAATCTGTTCAGACGATGAGGAAGAGACTTGGGTCAGGTCTCTGAAGGGCCTGGGAGTGGGCCATTTTCTTGTGTAAGAAGAGAATTTGTCCGTCCTGTCATTTCCATGCTTTCTATGAGAAGGCCTCTTGGGAGATATTCCCTCCTGGAAGACTTCCCAACAGTTTCAGCAAATCCTTGCTGTCCTTGTTCCAAAATTACTGAAACTTTAGGAGGATACATTTGACCTAGTAATTGTTGAAAGCTGAGAAAGTTTTATTGGTGATGTGCCCAGAAGAACGCTGGACTCATGTTGATGAAGCATGGAAAAATAGAACCTGACCCCAACACACCAGTTGGTGCCCTCTATGTCCTAATTACTTCAGTTCTGTGAACGCTGAATTTATTACTAATTAATTTTATGTGTTTTAGATTAAGCATTTGCATAGAATTTGACTAATGTAGAAAATAATGTGCGTCTTGAAAAACATGCCCACTTGAGTGGCCGCCATTAAAATGTGAAATGTCTTTATTAAATGCTTATTAATATTAATTGAAGTGCCTGCATTAAGAAAAATCTAGCAGTGTGTTATATAATGATCAAATGCTATGTATTTGCTGATTAATTATAGGCCTTATAGCAAGGTTTGGGCCTAGTTTTGCACAGCCTCATATTAAGCTGCACTGTTTAATAAAATCATGGGAATGTATGTCCAGAAAAATGAATTCATGTATTATTCACAACGTGTTGACCAAACGTTAGCAGATGTCTCTAACTTTCTCATGAGAACTGCCTGCTAGAAAATCTTGTATTGGTAATTGACACACATTATAGTTTGAGGTGTGAGACAGTGATGTTCCCAGGAGCTAACAATAGATGCACTGACTGGAGTATGGATGGATACAAAAATGTTACCTGACGAGCCTGGTGATGGGAACAGGAGAAGAGGAGCCAATCATCGACATGTGAAAGACAGTTTAGTTATATCTTAGATTTGAGGTTTAATCCTTATTGGACTATTTGTAAATGTATGATTTTTTGACCAATGACAATGTGGGAAGTTCTTTAGGTGATTCTAACTTAGCCTGACTGCACAGACGAGAGGCGCGCTCATTCTTTTCTGGTTAAGGATCTGAACGGTTCCTGATTATTTATTTCTATCCTCACCTTTATTGCTTAAAATTCTGATGCTGAATGCTGTCCCTTAGATATTGCTTCTTAAATGATTCAGATTTGCTTGGAAACCCCTATGTCTTGGAGATTTGCTTGGAGACCCCTTTGTCTGAACCATCACCTTTCACTGCTCCTTGCTGATGCTGACCGAACTGATGTCCAACTGACGAAGATAATTGCAGCTTGCTATTCTAATCACAAGGTTAGTAAGGGAGACCCAGAGAATGTTAACAAGCTATTAATAACAATTGATGTTGCTCAGTTGCTGAACCTAGATGTATGCTATTTCTAGTACACAGTCTTGCTACTGATTTGTACTGTGACTCTCGAATGTTTAGTGATCAATGTGTTAGCTAAATTGAGATTCTTTAGAAGATTTGGTTCACCAGTGTTATTCTTATATGTTTATCAGTTGAGACAATGTATGTGATATTAGCATTGTTAATATAGAGAAATAAACTTAACATAAAGGTGTGGTTATTCATGACCTTTTAGGTCATGGTGTATAAAGATTACTGACTTCATAGAATATGTGATGATGTTTACTGATTATGATTACGTAATTGCAATTTATTTGGGACTTATGGTGGAATCACTCTAAGCGTAATCAAAAGGTCTATCGCACATCTAACGCATCCCCTTATAAATTAAATATTAAAGACCAAATAAGGACCGACACACTCACACTTCCTAGACACACAGAGTGGCTGCTGGATTGGCATGCCACTACCTAGTGATGTGAAAGAGCTTTTGCTGGGGATAAAGTTTCTAAACCCAGGGCTTTGAGGATATTCATAGGTTGAGGAAGATGCAGAAAGATGTATACATTGGAATTCAGGATGCTGGCAGTCATGTGATTGTTATGGTTTTTGATATTCAGGAGTGCAGCCACTACCATAATTGTGGGTCAAAATATGCCAAAGTGCTGCAGGAAAGCAGACAAGTTGGATACTGCAAACAGTCCGTTCTTAATATGACAGAGTGTTGTTGGTGCCTTTAGGGCCTTTACACTGGACTGCTGCCAGTTCATTTAGTGTGGTTCTTATTAAACTAAGCGGTGTTAGCCACTAAGCAGTAAATATGCTCAACAGCTGTCAGTAACATTAGCGCTTCTAAATATGTCAGACTGTTTTCGGCACCGTATGTGTGGCTCTAATTATAGTGGAGTGCTGTCAGTACTATTAGAATGGCTCCCATTCTGTTATGTAATGTTGCTCTGGTTCCCAATACATCAGAGGGCTGGCAGTTTCATTAGGGTGCATTTTCTATGTCAGAGTGCTATCACTATCATGAGATCCTTCACCATATGCCCAGAAGACCCCAGTAACATAAGACTGATTACCACAAAGCCACCACTATCAGGTTGACTGCGGCGTGCCGAAGTGCTAGAGGTACCATAATGTGATTGTCATCACTGTAGAGGGAGCTGGGAAAGGTGACGAGTTTGAGGAGACTCGTGAGGTTGGTTCTCAATATTTTCTGGCATACGACAGTTCTGCCAACACCACTAAGGTGCTCTAAGGTACTGGCAGTGCCATAGGATGGTTATGAGCAGGTTAGAGAGCTGTGATCACCAGCAGGGTTTGTTTCAAATGCCAGAGTTCCACCAATACCATTAGGGTGTTTCTCCAGAATACTGCTAGTGCAATTAATTTGTTTTCAGAGTGTTAAAGTTCCCAGTACTACAAAGGAGGTTCCCAAAACGCTCGAGGATTACCAGTATAACAATGCAATGGTTCGCAATAGGCCCGAGTGATTTCAGTGCAACATTGGTCGTAATCAATATTCAAAAGGGTGCCTAGTGCCATAAGGGTAAGTCTCAACATGCGAGTAGTACATAGAATGGGATTTGAGAGAAGTGATTCGAAAAATGACCTACCGACCTATACATACGTTCGTCTTTGTTAGAGTACAGAAGCTGTGTTAAACGTTAAGGACTGTGCAGGATTCTTCAATCGGCACGTATGAGGTCACTTTCAGACTCTGGGTCGTTCAGGGGAGAGTTCAATCATCGGGAGTGCTAGCTCCATCAGCAGCGCCTTCTTAGTGCAGAAAAATGACTACAAATCTTTGTGGTCTATCGTGTGAGGCCAAAGCGTACATGATTTGTGTAATCTTAATGATATGTCTTTTCCCTGAACCTGCAATGTATTTGTGCCCTGAGCGGTAGCTCTAGTGTCAGAACTGCATGACACAAAACTACATGGTCCACAATCCAAAGCAGGAAAAGAAACAGAAAAGGGGCTATTTAGGACTCAAATTGCACATCTAGGTTGCTGGTCTGACGATGTGTGTGCCCTAGTCTGTGGTTTTGAATATCAAGTCTCGCTTACTATTCAAGGCATTGGTTGGAAAGGTTTTGTGCCCTGTTTAGGGGGATGTTGGTATCCCCTTGGGTGATTTCTTCTACGCAAGTCAGTGAAAACTATACATTTTACTGTAGTAGAAAGAACCCGAGCAGTTGTTCATGGCTAAAATAATATCCTCTGGGCAAAGATCTTGTCTGGATATCAAATTTCAACGTTTCAGTCTTCTCATGTACATCTCTTTCTTATAATCTAAGATATAATATTATCTATTTGATATGCTTCTACTCCTTAAAGTGCTCAGGTACGCTATGCCTTGATGTTGAGTCAACCATATAAAATAAATAAATAAATACTGTGCAGTTGCCTTTATGCTGTGTAATGTAGCAGAGAGGATTTCTGCTGGTATGGTAAAGGCTTTGAAGCTGGACTTCCACTCCTTGCTTGGTATGATACAAGATAAGATGTTTTGTCACGTAAAGGAACAATAGATTATTTTTTGGAACTATAGTGCTTTTGATTCTATCCATCCTGTGGCTTTCCTGGGAGTTCAACAGTGGCAGAAGATTTGGTTCAGGGAATGGCAAACTGATGTTAACCAGAAAGTTGCTTCTTCTTATGCCTTTCCAGAGCCAGAAATAGTTTTGATGGAGCAGGAGGTTCTGGTTTGTAAGATCCTTGGGAACCACAAATTTATTTTTCCTTTCTGGATCAAAGATTGACTCCTTTAATTTTCAGGAGTAGTTTGTTTGCTCCGAGGGTTCAGTTTCCAAGTATTAACTCAATTTCCAGAGATTGTCTGGCGTGAATGGGGACAAGTCACAGTTTCAGAATCTCACTAAGAAGAAGAAACTGGTGTACTGACTACCTATAAACTCTGCTTCTGAATCTTCCAGATAGGGGTTGACTTTCCTGTCCATTTTTGTTGTGACCCCTTGGTTTACTCTATTGTGTTCAACAACTATCATAGAATGCTGTACATCACACCAATGGTCTCTACAACTGTGTTCAGGGATCAAAGCATCAGGTTCTGGAAGCAGAGGTTCTGAGCTTGTTGGAAAAGAAGGCTAAGGTTCCAGTTCCTTCGGGCTTCTTCGGGCTTCTACTTGACAATCTTTGTGGTGCCCAAGGTAATTGGAGGGTTGTCCTGCGTCTCAAGATCCCCACTATCTGGTTTGCCAATCTTTATTGCAGGATAGCAACCTTTGTACAAGGTCTTCCTGGTGGTCCATTCCTCAGGAATTCCTGCCCTGAGCATATCTCTAGGGTGGGGTATCATCATGTGCCCATCTGGAGGACTCACCAGAAGTACCAATTTGCAGTGTGTGTCAAGCACTTCCTGTTTGATGCTTTGCCCTTCAGCGTCGACTGCCCAAAGGGATTTTGCCAAGGTCTTGGCTCATTGATCAGAGGACATTCTGATCAATTCTTATTTGTATGACTGGCAGTTGCAAGCTCCATTGCTCCAGCTCACTTAGCTTCATGCTGGAAGGGTGTTTGGAAGGTTACTGCAGCATGGCTTTCTGATGAATCTGCCAAAGTCCCATCCGTCCCCTTCATAGCATAATAGTTTCATTACTTAGGATAAACTTTTTCATGCCTGTCTGTTCCTCGTTTCTTTTTTTCCTCAACTGCCTTCATAACCAGGGCAGTTGTGACATGTCCTCTTTGTAATGTTACAGGAACTGTCCTTCCTTTCCCCACATGTTATGGGAAAAGGCACACTTAGAGCCATACATGGTGCAGAGCTTAAACTTCTGAAAAACACATATGTGGATAAAGACCAGTACTTCAAAGCTCTGTCTGTGAGGCGGGATGCTTCACCTTTAATGAAGGGAACAGTTATAGCCATGCCAAGAGGATGCTGAGAACTTACTGTAGGCTGTATATGTTCAGGAAGGAAAGGAACACCCCACATGCTGCTGAGTAGCATACTCCAGGACGCTACACCTAGAGCATGGATACGTGTCTGCGCTTGGTAGGTCTCTCTGGTGTTGCTGCCCTCACCCAGAGGGTTCTTCCACAAGCTGCCTGGAGAACCAGGCATGAAAAGCGGTGATAGGACTCTGGAATTTAGCGCAGAATGAGAGATGTCAAACCTGGGCTTTATCTTCATCTTCCAAATGAACAGCATGGTTTCTGGAAGGGGATGTGGTCAAGCCTTACAATCAGCCCTTCTCAAGATGGTGGTCAGTTAATAGAATGTTATTTGAGTTTCCCAATACAAGAGGAACTAAAGAGTTTTTCCTGTGATGTCAGTTGCTGGTTAAATCAAACGTAAGGAGGGCGTGCACAAGAGGGAGATGTATCACACATGCATCCATTTCCTTACTTTTTGCCATCTTCTTTGCTCTCTTGGTTTTTATTGTGTCCCCCATTTTGCTTCTAGGAATTATATCATCTTTTGGATTTGGAGTGAAACTATGTAAATCTAACTTGGCTCTTTTTTCCTTTCTGAAGTCGGAGGGAGTTTGGAGTCCTGCTGATTACTACAGTATTAACCTTTTTTTCAGTCAACAGCTAAAAGACTGCCAATGAGGTTTTTCCCTGTTATGGTTTTTTTAGGCTCCCAAGGACGTTCTAAAGTAGTCACTTGACATATTTCACATGTACTATTCTGTGCAGTGTGGAACCATGGATACTGTACGGAGTTGCCCTTTCTTTGGCCAATAAAGACGGGGACTCAACATGCCCAGCATTATATCCTAGGCATGAACGAGGAAGAGAAGGCTAGGCATAATGAGAATTACTCTAAGCAATCTACACATCAGGGCACATTGATGAATGCCAGAGAGATTTATTGTAGTGCACACTGCAATGTGTTCAGGTACTGCAGACACAGTTCTGCAAATGTATTCAGGATTTTAAATCGAAGGAGTGTAACAGATCAGGTGAAGCAAGGCTACTGGGCTACTCTGTTAAGGGAAGAAAAGACTAACAATTTCTGCATCCAACATTTCATTACTAGTGTTCAAGGCATTTCCGTAGCTCCTCTACAATAATATAGCCTTAGAACCCGCCGTAGCGGGCTCTACCGGCTGTTAAAGGCCCACTCCCGCGTTAAATGCCCGAGCCGAAGGCGAGAGCATTTAACAAGGGAAAGGGCCTTTAATAGCCGGTAGAGCCCGCTACGACGGGTTCTAAGGCTATTAGAACATTCTGCCACTCAGGGCAGAATGTTCTATTAAAAAAAAACAAATTGCTCACGGAGCCCGAGGGGATTAAAATCCCCTCGGGCTTCGTGAGGCTTTGTTCACAGCTGTTGCTGTGAACAAAGCGAACATTGGAATGTTGGCGCTGCAGGCTTTTACCGGCCAGTAAAAGCCTGCAGCACTCCATTGTTTTCAATGGAGCTGCCAATGTTCGAATGTTCTAATTGTCTTTGGTGCCATGGGAGCCAGTGTTTTTATTGATAGAATGCAAAAATATTTCATAACTCGTGTAGAAACAGTGGGCGTTTGTTAAGTACAGAAATCATAAGGTAGATGGGAATATGCTGGACAGCTGTCAGTAAAATTAGCACTTCTAAATATGTCAGACTGTTTTCAGTACCATATGTGTTGCTCTAATTATAGTGAAGTACTGTTAGTACTATTAGGATGGCTCCTGTTATGCTATTCTTCCAGAAGGAAGCACATGTAGGAAGAGGACAAAACAACCCCCCTGGGGAGAGGTAGCATTTTGATGCATTCCCAGGTCTACCATTTTGAAATAAGGTGCAGATTATGATCCATATTAAATATAGAGGCCTGGAAAAGTCCAAACTCTGTGGACTTCTAACTTTGTGATTTTTTAGTTCTCACCTACAGATAACTACAACTGTCTGTCAGATTTGTCAAGTTACCATTACAGTTCAGCATACATGTACAAAATTGGGCTTATAGTCAGCTCTCTTCAGTCGTTGGCTGTAGGCATTTTTTACTGAGTTGCTATTGGCTGGTTGATCTGCCATTAAAGGCATGGCATTTCTTTGAATTTACATGGAGCTTTACCTAGTCCCCTGTGAAGCCTCTCCAGAGTTGTGCCCCTTCACCTATCACCTCCGTGAGTGACTCTATGAACCTCAGTTCTTTTATTCACCAGCAGTGAAGGATACAACCCCTGCTGGCACCTTCTACTGTGTACAGACATTGCTTTTACTTTGGCTTTACCAGTGTTTGTTAAATTTCATTATTTTCAGTGACAAAATCAAACCACTCCAAACTGGTTGATGTGCATACACATACATGCATGACGGCTATCTTGCAATGGAATTTTGTACATTTATTTGAACGTTTGATTAAAGACTGCTAGCATGAATGGGCTCACATGCATAGTGGCCATCTTGTAATGGTGTTTCAAATAACCATTAATAACATTACAAGATGGCCACTTTATATGTGCAAGCATGCACGGTGGTTATTTTGCAATGGTGTTTCAAATTATCATATGAAACTCCATTGCAAGATGGACGCTGTGCATAAGTACAAAAGTATGGCAGCCATTTTAGAATGGTTGTGCATCATGCACTGACAAAGCAAAAAACACTAAGGGCATTATGGAAAAAAAACATCACATTGGCAAACCCCAGTACCAAAGGTTAGCTCAAATGACTTTGAAAGTGCTTGTTAAAATTTAGCGTGATTCGAGGGATGCAGTCTACCGACAATGTTCTCCATGGAGACATGTATAGCACACACAATTAGAAAGCATCCCTCGTCATTCCAAGCTGTGTGCAAACATCAAGGATGGGGATTAAAGACCACTGCATAATTAAATACCATATATTAAACAGAAGCAGGCCCCTGGTGAGTTTGAAGTCGAATTATTTTTAAGTACTTCAACAACCATTTTCAATTTGCATCAAGATGGCCCAGATATACAATGGTAGGTAATGATGTGCAGGTGGCTTCGAATTAAGTGTTGGTGTGCTGACTGCTACACGTGATTATTTACAAAGCGAGGAAACAGCAGAATAAAAAAGAGATGTATAGCAGTCCTGTAGTCCCTCACGAGGGTGGGTTGAGTGTCTGACTGCATCCACCTTCCTTGGCTCTTTTAGGGCCCCTTCAATGGCCAGAGTGCACCTGCACAGACATTAACAGCATTTTTGCCTGCTATTGTGTCAGTGGTTCTGAAGGTGAACCACTGATCTGCCTTTGAATGGCCTGGATTCTACCAGTGATGGTGCTTTCTGTAACTGATGCCTTCATTGGCATCCCTTGACTGTTGCCTTTATACTCGGTGGCCCCTCAATTGGTGCTTTTAGAAGCATGCTAACTGTGCCAAATCTTGGTTGGAGCAAAGTAAAATCTTCCCTTAGTCCCTTTTTTTGCTCATGCACCTGCAAATGTAGTATGGCGCAAAGTCAGTAGGCATGTGGCCACATCTCCGTTCAAATTAGGAATGACCCACTTAACACTAGGTGGGTGATAACGTTACAGCTATGCACTTGGTATTACACAAAGTACCGCTTAATATTTGGAGCTCTTTATGTAATACTAAATTGCCTTAGGAGCACAAAAACTGTCTCAAGGTATATAATGCACTCATGAATCAATATCTGTAGACCAGCATCTGGTGTTCTTTTTCTCAACACGGCCAGACATACATAGGATAATAATTATTTATATCTAACAAAATGTAAGTACAGGGGCCCAATGTGCATTTTCTATACAACATACCTTTTTTCTAACTCCTCCACCATATTTTTATTCGATGGAAGATAAACGAGTTCCGATGGCTGAAAAGAAAAATAAATAAAACGTTCAAATATTCGTAATTTAACGAATTAATTAGTTTCGGTAAACAGTTGTTAAATAAATATTTAAATTTGTGAAAATAAAACAAGGGGTTTAAATTCAAATAAACCTAGGGGCATATTTAGAAGCCCCGTGGAGCGGGGCAGAGCAGCATGTGATCTTGCTGTATTTCCCTGCGCCACATGGAAAGGGCAGAAATGCACTGTATCTACAAGATACGGTGCACCTCCCTCCTTTCCTCCTGTACTGGCACACAAATTGCTGTCTCATTCCAACGCAGGCACCCTTGCACCATGGTGAAAGTGTGTCTGCATTGACAGCAGGATTGTTTTGGTTTACGAAGGGGCATCTTCCTACATAAAAACAAGCCTGAAAGACATTTTCCTCTGGAGAAATAGATATTTCTCCTTGTTGGCCTCCCCTGGGGAGGTGTACAGTTTTGACTCATTCCTAGTAAATATGAGACTGCGTCAAAACCCATGGATGCTGCGTGGAAACACACATCGCAACCCCCATGGTACCCCTCCCTGACGCAGTATAACGTAATGCAGTGACTTACACTGCAGTGTCTTACACCACATCTACAAGGCAATGAAAAGCCGTCTAAAGTGACTTAGCGAGGTCTTGAAGATATCGGCCTGCACCATGCAACGTCAGCGTTTCACAAAAAGTGACGCAACAGCAGCACACGGGGTTTATAAATATGTTCCATAGTTCATAGTTTAATCTCAGAAAATAAAAGCGCGTTCATTCTTACTCACCAATGTGTAATCATGGTAATTCCAAATAATCAGTAAATGTAAGTAAGAGGTAGCTGAAATAAAGCTGTAAAAGACTGGAAAAAGTGTACTGAAAAGTATAGGCGAACGCATCAGTGAAGAGGAACAAACGACTGCGAGAACATTCAATCAAGCTGGCTGTCAAGATGAAAAATGCACAGAGATGAGTGGTAGAATTCAGATTCAATGGTTTTATCTTCACACTTGGAATCTTTTTAAGAGATCAACATCCTTCAGTAGGGCAACGCTGGAAGTGTCAGGTTCAACTGACCTTGTGTACAGGATCTAATAGAAGCAATGCTATTTTACATCTCTCAACGCCCCCACTGGTAACCGAAAATACGGAAGTATGAGAGTCAGTGGTAAAAGCGGGGAAAGGAGAAAGGGTAAGTAAACAAAGGCACACTTCTGCTTTGTCACTTTGGTTTTTCATTGGGGTTTGAGAAATGTGCTGACTCCCTAAAAGACTAAAAGATATCTTAACTGACTTTGACATTGAGAAAACTCAGGGGGTCATTACAACATTGGCGGTAAAAGCCGCTTACCGCCGTGCAGAAGACCGCCAACACACCGCTGCGGCTGCGGAATTCCGCCACAGCTATTATGACCCTCATGTCGAAATCCGACAAAATCCAGACACCCACACAAGACCGCCACACCAAAGGTCAGTGATAAACTGGCAAAATCAAAACCTCCACCTTCACGCCAACAGAAATACGCCCACACTATCACGACCCACGAATCCACGAGGCGGTCTTTCAACCGCGGTATTCCATTGGCGGTACACACCGCCGCGCTCAAAATACACACACTCTTACAAAACACAGCCACATTGGACAATTCGAAATACACACACCTGATACACATACACACACCACTCCCAAACACCCATTACAATATAAAACACACACCCACATCACCCACAAACCCCTACGACCACCATTACAGAGAGAAGGCCAGAGAGAGACACCACCATCCGCAAACTAGCAGCCACAGGCACTCAACACCATCACCCACACTACTTCCACGCACAAAACACCACACACCACTACACATCAACACACTTATCACCACATACACCACCCCACACATCACCTACACCACCCCAGAGCACGGCAAAGACACCCCAGGTTCTCTGAGGAGGAGCTCAGGGTCATGGTGGAGGAAATCGTCCGGGTAGAGCCACAGCTATTTGGAGCACAGGTGCAGCACACCTCAATTGCAAGGAAGATGGAGCTATGGAGAAGAATAGTCGACAGGGTCAACGCAGTGGGACAGCACCCAAGAAATCGGGACGACATCAGGAAGAGGTGGAACGACCTACGGGGGAAGGTGCGTTCCGTGGTCTCAAGACACCACATCGCGGTACAGCGGACTGGCGGCGGAACCCCACCTCCTCCCCCACAACTAACAACATGGTAGGAGCAGGTCTTGGAGATTCTGCATCCTGAGGGCCTCGCAGGAGTCGGTGGAGGAATGGACTCTGGTAAGTCAAATCTTAACTTTCATATCCCCCACCCTACCGGCATGCTATCACAGACCCCCACCCTCGCCCCCTCCCCTATCACTCCAACTCCTCACAAATGTCCCAACATCACAAACCACACATCCCAACACCAAGCCCTGCATGCAGCAACAAAGCATGGACACCCATCACTAAAGCATGCCCACTGCACATACCCATAACACCCCCCTCAACCATCATCACACAAGCCCCCACACAGGAATGCTAGCACTGGGGTAAACGGTCACCCACCCATTGCACACCATGACACACACAGATGCAATAATCATGCTTTTACACCCCTGCAGGACCACTACCCAACGTCACCAGATAGGAGGGTCCAGACATCTCCACCCCACCCACTGAAGAGGCCCACAGTGATGACAGCAGCTCTGTCCAACTGGATCCAGATGACCAGCCCGGACCATCGTGGGCCTCGGGACAGTCGGTTCCCCACACCCAGTCACAGGCCACCACAGAGCTCCCACCCTCTGGTAACACCAGCACAGCACCCACCCAGCGGGCCCATACCTCCGTCCCCAGGACACGTCAATCAGCTGTGTGTCCACCACTACAGGGAACCCAGGCTAACCCACCACCCCAACAACAACAGGGACCTGGGGGCAGTGGTAGTGGGCACACGGTCCAGGGGACGGAGGCCCAGGAACACAGGGGAACTGGGAGGGCTGCTTGCGACAGGGGGCGGACAGGCCTAGGGAACCCACTCTCCACGAGGCCCTCTCCTCCATCATGGGAGCATACCACCACTCCCAGGAGACGATGGCAACGGTACTGGCCAAGTTTCAGGAGACCCAGCACCTGCAGGAGGAACAGTATTTGGGGTTCAGGGAGGAACTCAGAACCATCAGCTCCGCCCTGGGCACCATCGTAGGAGTGCTGAAGGAAATACTTAACACCAGGAGGGACACTGTGGCGCACTACAAGGGGCCACTGACACTAGCATGGACGATGAACTGCCCACCACGTCCGCTGGCGCAAGTGGACAGGAGGCACCGCCACAGGACCACCACACCAGCACCCCACCCCCTGCAGATGGAGAACCACCCCGCAAACGGTCCCTGAGATCGAGGAACAGGACAGAGCACAATGCCAAGACCCCCGCCAAGAAATGAGACCACCCTGATTGTCATCCTACTGTCCCACTTTGTCACCCTGTCCATATTTAAACTGCCCCAGCTCCACTTCCTATGCACATATGGGCAATGCACCTGTGAGACTAATAGACTGGACTCTGCCATGGACATTCATCCACCATCACCCCTCACCATTTAACTTCCTGCTCCAATATTTTGTATTTAAATAAACATCCTTGAATCACAAAACAATCTGGAGTCAGTCTGTGATTTCGAAAATGTGTATTAGCAATTACAGTGTCAAAATGCTCTTTCAAATGTAATGTCAACATACCTATGTCACACATCTCAAGTCCTTGAGGAATGTAAGCAGATGACACACGTTGGAAACCACACCTGTGGAACCGTAAGGGAAATGTACAACTCAGTTACCATATACTGGAAGAAATCGACAGACAGGATAGAGGTAGAAGTGTGAAAGTACTTGTAGTAGGCAGGAATGTGTTCTCACCTGTGTGTCACTGGAAATATTGCTGGATAACTGAGTCCCTGTTGTCAATGTCTTCTTCCTCTGCTTCCTCCTCATCACTGTCCACAGGCTCCACAGCTGCCACAACACCGTCATCTGGACCATCCTCCTGCAGAAAAGGCACCTGTCGTCGCAACGCCAAGTTGTGAAGCATACAGCAGGCCACGATGATCTGGCACACCTTCTTTGGTGAGTAGAATAGGGAACCACCTGTCATATGGAGGCACCTGAACCTGGCTTTCAGGAGGCCGAAGGCCCGTTCGATCACCCTCCTAGTCCGCCCATGTGCCTCATTTTAGCGTTCCTCTGCCCTTGTCCTGGGATTCCTCACTGGGGTCAGTAGCCATGACAGGTTGGGGTAACCAGAGTCCCCTAATAGCCACACCCAGTGCCTCTGGAGTTGACCCATCACATAAGGGATGCTGCTATTCCGCAGGATGTAGGCGTCATGCACTGAACCAGGGAACATAGCATTTACCTGGGAGATGTACTGGTCTGCCAAACATACCATCTGTACATTCATCGAATGATAACTCTTCCGGTTCCTGTACACCTGTTCACTCCTGTGGGGGGGGGACCAGAGCTACATGGGTCCCATCAATGGCACCGATGATGTTGGGGATATGTCCAAGGGCATAGAAGTCACCTTTAACTGTAGGCAAATCCTCCACCTGAGGGAAAACGATGTTGCTCCGCATGTGTTTCAGAAGGGCAGACAACACTCTGGACAACACGTTGGAAAACATAGGCTGGGACATCCCTGATGCCATGGCCACTGTTGTTTGAAATGACCCACTTGCAAGGAAATGGAGCACTGATAGCACCTGCACTTGAGGGGGGATCCCTGTGAGATGGCGGATTGCTGACATCAGGTCAGGCTCCAACTGGGTACACAGTTCCTGGATTGTGGCACGGTCAAACCTGTAGGTAATGATCAAATGTCTTTCCTCCATTGTCGACAGGTCCACCAGCGGTCGGTACACCAGAGGATTCCGCCATCTCCTCACATGTCCCAGCAGACGGTGCCTAGGAATGTCAACAGCGACCACAGAGTCAAACAACTCAGAGGTATGTACCCACAGTCTACACAGAACACCATTCATACACAAAATGTGGCCTGTATTTGTGTTGCACGACAAGGCCTAGGTCAGTGTGACGCAGTTGGTAATTAGGGCATGTGGGCCCCTGAAATGGCGGCTGCCTGACCTCTGAAGTGGGACAATGGGATGTGAGGTAACTGCGCTGGCGTTGTACACCGTCGCGGTAGGCGGTCGAAGACCGTGGCGCAATGCTGCATTGGTTAACATTGGACCCTATGGGTCCCAGGAGCCAATGACGAAGTACGCCGGCGGTGATGTTACGCACCGCCGCGGACGTGACCGCCGCGGACGTGACCACCATTTTCTATCTGTTCAATCGCTCGATACCTGATCTTCGACAGGAGAGGACCTACACTGCAAGTGCCGCTGTGACCTCGGTCTGGAAGAGACAATGGCTTGTGCGTCTGGGGAAAGGGCCCCTGCCTTCACTGCAGAGGAGTTGGAGAAGCTCGTGGACGGGGTCCTCCCCCAGTACACGCTACTCTACGGTCCTCCAGACCAACAGGTAAGTACACAGGGAGCGTGTTGTATGGGCTATGCCTGTGTGGAGAGGGCTGGTTGTAACAATGAAGGGGGCACAGTCCTGCATGCATGATGGAATGTGAATGCATGTGCCACATGGCAAGGGTAGGGATGGGGGCCACTCACTTAGACGGTGCAGTTGTTAATGACTTCTCTTCTTCCCCTGTACATGTCATGTAGGTCAGCGCCCACCAGAAGAAGGATATTTGGCGTGCCATCGCCAAGGACGTCCGGACCCTGGGGGTCCACCACAGACGGAACACCCACTGCCGGAAGAGATGGGAGGACATTCGCTGCTGGAGCAAGAAGACGGCGGAGGCTCAGCTGGGGATGGCCTCCCAACGTGGGAGGGGTGCCCGTCGAACCATGACCCCCCTGATAGTCCGGATCCTGGCGGTGGCCTACCCTGAGTTGGATGGGTGCTTGAGGGCATCACAGCAGATACAAGGGGGTGAGTACAACATCATTCAGTGGACTTTGCGCGCAGTGAAGGTGTCTGGGTGGGGGAGGAGGGCTGTGGGTTTCCCTAGGCCAGGGCGAGTTCCGTAGGCTAGGCCCCTCTGTAATGCAGGCCATGTGGCACCCCACCCCACCTCTGTAGAGTGCCAAGTACAGGTATTCATGCCCCTGTGTCATCTATATGTGCAGATGTCATCCATAGCCTTGTAGGCCATATCCCAGGAATTGCATCTGTAGAGCCCAACAGCGCGACATAGTGCAGGGGGCTGCTGTGTTTGTATTGTCTGCCAACGGTAGCGGTAAGCCATGCACTCAACCTGTCTTTCTTCTGTCGTCCCCCCCCTTTTTGTGGTCTCCCTGTTCTTGTGTGCATCAGCATCATCAGGCGGAGGTACAGTGGCACCGGAGCACGAGGGAGCTGCATCCCACATGTCCATGGAGGGCCACACCACAGACTCAGAATACACCAGTGGGACGGAGGGCGAGGGGAGCACCACGGCGGTCACAGGATATGCAACCAGCGACACAAACTCGTCCTCCGATGGGAGCTCCCTTGTGGTGGCGGCAACATCTGTGTCCCCCCACTTCTACAGGTACAGCCGCCACCCCCCTACCAGCATCGCCCTCCCAGCAGCCCCTCAGCGAGTGCCCCGTGCCCGCTCACCCAGGATGGTGGGCATCACCTTCGCCCCAGGCACCTCAGCCCCTGCCCCTGTCACCTCTGCTGCCCTCAGTGAGGAGGCCATTGACCTCCTCAGGTCCCTCACTGTTGGGCAGTCTACCATTTTAAATGCCATCCAGGGTGTAGAAAGGGAATTGCAACACACTAATACATTCCTGGAGGGCATTCATTCTGGTCAGGCTGCCCTTCATCGAACCCTGCAAACTCTGGCCTCAGCACTGATGGCAGCCATTGTCCCTGTGCCTAGCCTCCCCCCTCCAACTTCCTCCACCCAGACCCAATCCCCTGTACCTCTGCCTATCCCAAGCACATCATCAGACCAGCCTGCACACACATCACCACACAAGGGAAGCTCAGGCAAACATAAGCACCACACATCCCACAGGCACTCACGCAAGCATCACACACATACAGACACACCAACATCCACTGCCTCCACTGTGTCCCCCTCCTCGTCGTCTCCCTCCTCCCTCCCAGTCTCGTCTACACTCACACTTGCATGCACTACCACTACAGCCACTACATCCCGCACCAGAACACCCACCACCACACCCCGCTCAAGTGCACTCACCACCCCCACTACCATTCACACGTCCCCTGTGTCCTCTCCCAGTGTGTCTGTGACGCCCCCTCTGAAGATACACAAACGCAGGCACACACCCACCCAACAGCCATCCACCTCGCGACAGCCTCCAGCCCATGCACCTGCACCCAAATCAACAAAACTTACACCTCCTACAACCACCACCTCTTCCTCCGCTCCCAAACCCCCTCCATCTACCCGTCCCAGTGTCTCCCAAAAACTTTTCCTGGCCCCCCTTAACCTATTTCCCACCATCACCACGCCCTCAACTCATAGGTCCCGTACTAGCACCTCAGCCAAGAAATCTCCGGGACCAGTGGTGCCTGTTGTTACAGGTATGTGGAGTGCACCGGCCACCAGGCCAGCCAGTGTGGCACGGAGCCAGAGCACAGCCAGCCCCCCCCTGTGAAGCACCAGAAGTTGGACAGTGCCCGGCAGGAGAGGGGGAAGACTCCAGCCAGCAAAGCCGCTCACAAGGGTCCGGGGGGAGTGTGGACTCAGCTGTGACTCCTCCCAAGGTGGGGAAGGGGCAGAAGAAATCTCCAAAGTCTGGGAGGAGCAGCACGGCGGAGAGGACCGCCATCATCCCCGATGCCCAGGAGGCCACCGCCAGCCCCATCGTCACTGGCCAGGAGGCCACCGCCAGAGTCACTGCCCAGGAGGCCAGCCCCATCGTCACTGGCCAGGAGGCCACCGCCAGAGTCACTGCCCAGGAGGCCACCGCAAGCCCCATCGTCACTGGCCAGGAGGCCAACGCCAGCCACAGCCCAGCTGGCCAGGAGGGCCCAGCCAGCCACAGCCCAGCTGACCCATGAAGGACCGCCAGCCACAGCCCTGCTGGGCAATGAAGGACGGCCTTGGCAAGCACCGCTGGACAGGCCAGGGACCGCTGAACAGAGCAAAGACCGCCATGGAATGCACTGCTGAACAGGTCTGACACTGGCAACGCAAGCACCGCTGAACAGGCCAGGGACCGCTGAACAGGGCAAAGACCGCCATGGAATGCACCGCTAGCCCAATTGCGGCAGGGGCAGTGACGCAATTGGGACCGTCACAGGGTGTGTGCTGCACTCTGGACACCAGTCCCCCTCCAGCACCAGTGGAGACTGTTATCCATTTGAGAGACTGTGGCTTTGCACTACCCAGGATGGAACAGTGGGCAACCCACCCACTGTATAGACTTGAGACACTGTGGCTTCGCACTCCCCAGAATTGAACAGTGGGCAAGCCACCCACTGTAGAGACTTGAGAGACTGTGGCTTTGCACTCCCCAGGATTGAACAGTGGGCAAACTACCCACTGTAGAGACTTGAGAGATTGTGGCTTTGCACTCCCCCGGATACATCAATGGGCATGGAGCCCCCTCGTGGATCTGGCGTGGTGCACTCATCTGGCTGAGGTGCCCCCCCTTCCCTTCCCCATGAGGTGCCTGTTGTATTTCTATCTGATACCCCAGCAGTGTTCTCTCCGTTTTGATCAGGTATATTGTGTGGCCTCGCCCATGCATTTTGGGCCCAGTGGTCCACAGACAATGAATGGTGCACTACCTGCACTACTAATCGTGGTGTATTATTTTATTAATGTGTATATATATCTGTATATATTTGCTTACTGTATTTTGATATATTACAATGGTTCCACTAATTTCCTTTTGTCTTTGCATTCTTCTGGGGGGGTTAGGGGGGTGTTACTGTAATGTATAGATAAGCATTGGTGTGTGTGTTGTAGTGGGTGAGGGTCGGGGTGGGGGTTGGGATGTTGGTTGTGTGTGTCCCTGTGTTTTTGCCTCCCCCCTCCCCTATGTCGTAGGTGCAGTACTCACTGTGCTCTTCGCTGCCGGCGTTGATGATCCTTGTATAGGAGCAGGAAGACTATCGCTGGCAGAATATGGAGTTCCGGCTCCATGGTGTCCTGATTCCTCATGGGATGTGTAGAGGTGAGCGTTTTCCCTTTGAAATGGTTGTTTCCGCCGTGTTTTTACCCGCGGTGAATCCGCCCCGGAAAAGGTGGCGGATTGGTAGGTTGTGATACTGTGGGCGGTACATTGTCTTCTGCCTGTCTGTTGGCGGTGACCGCCGCGCTGTTTGTCTGTACCGCCGTGGCGGTCGGAGTGTTAAAGTGGCTGTCTTTGTTGGCGGTTGCCGCCACGGTCATAATTGCTATTTTTTTACCGCCGGCCTGTTGGCGGTCTTACCGCCGCTTTAACACCGTCCGCCAGGGTTGTAATGACCACCTAAGTGTAACTGCAATTGTGAATGGATATACCTGGGCACTATCTCTGTATATATCGTTCTTTGTCAATATCTCAAATATAAATGTGCACTGAATAACAATCTCAAGCTTCGTCACTACATACTCTCTAGTCAAAGATGGCTTATGATTTTCTGTTCGACCTTCGTAGAGCTGCAAAATAACCAATACTGTTAATATCATGTTGTTCCCTAATCTTGGCTATTGTATATGCTTACTAGAACTCTGATACCCTCTACAGGACATTCACAACTACATATCGAATAATATACTCAGAGTCCTGCCTGTTTCTTCACATGGTAACCTTAGTAGAAATAAACCCCAGTCTTACCAGTTCAGAAAAATGTTTCAGAGAATAGTTAAAATGTTGTTTTCATCATCAACGTGATTATAGAATACTTCTCTGTAATACAGTTGTCCACTTAAAATAATACTTTAGCAACCAATGGAGTAACATGTAGTACAATTGTCATCAAAGGATAACATTAACCATGAGGAGAGTTATACCTGATAATCCAGGATGGTCACCATCTCTCTGGGATTTAGAAGAGTTTGTGACATTGTGGTTCAATGCTAGCACTGGCCAGAAACTGGTGCAGTGCAGTGCTGTGCCAAAATTAGCAGAGCCATGCCGCACCAGAGTTGAAACGCAGATATGCACCATATTTACAAGAATATGGTGCGTCCCTGCTTTTCCCCCTGTGCCAGCGCTAAATTGAGCAGGCTGCACCAACACAGGAATCCTTGCACCATAGGGCAAGGGTGTCTGTGTTGAGGGGTGTGATTGTTTATGTGCAGGAAGGTGTACGTAAACAATCATTCATTCTTTTACTTTTTCTATGTGAGCTGCAGAATGTAGCACACATAGAAAAAGCAAAAAATGAGGAGGAATAAAAGTATTCCTCCTCGTTGATGTCAGATTATGCCTCAGATTTACATTTTCTTGTAAATCTGGGGCAGCGTTAAAAAAAGCAATCGGTCATGTAGTGGAACATCCACTGCAACACCCATTGCATGCCCATCTAGCACAGAAAACAGCATTGGAGTGGCCCATATTTACAAGGAGGCATAAAGCCACAAAAAGTGATGTTATCCTTCCTTGTAAATATGGAGAAGTGGTTAGCGCCACTGGTGCGCCCCAAAAAGAGATACGCTAGGGCCTTGTAAATCTGGCCCAAAGTATCATCCGCACACATGCAGCTTCAATTCATAAGCGTCAACTCTCTGTTATGATTGCCAACTTTTCTTCACTGAAAGGAACCTAAGGAAGTGAATTTGGAGTATCTCCTCCACACACATGAGACACTGTAAGTGGTAAACATCATATTTAGACCTGCTTCCTGACAGGAAGATGCAACAAAACAGGGCTCCAGACTGTCAGATACCTTCTTCTTTTAGCTCTGACATCGCCGCGAACTTCATGCACAAAAGCTCAGGAAGGGACAAAATTAAATTCGTATGCTCACATTTCCCTAAAATGTCAGTGACTGCTTTTTAAGAACCTGTCCATGGGTCAGAGCAACAGCCAAAATTCCTGTTTCAAATGGTCTTGCTGTTTTTCTTTGTTTTGTTTTCAGGACAACACGACAGACTCTCTTTCTTGGATTCTGTCCTCTTCCAAGCCATAGAAAAATGTATCCCATAGCAGTGGGCTCTCATGATTGAGTCCTGGATCCCCTGTCTCCTTCTGAGGTTAGCAAGAGATCAGCTTCTCTTCTCCTGAGAGCTGCCTTTTTGATTAGGGGATCAATGAAAAGCAGGAATAAGCCTTACTCCTTTCCCAGGTAGACAGGAATTTCCCAAAAGCAGTCTTTTTCTTCTAGTCTTCTCAAATTCCAGCAACAATTTATGAGGGATGGAAGGAGTGTTTATATGTTAAGCCACTAGTGATTTGCTAAATTTCCTGAGCAAATCATGGTGTAATTTCTGCACAAACTCCGTCAGCTTTCCCAAACACCAGTGGTTCCGTTTCTTGAGAGCTATTGCAGAATTTTTCCCAGGAGTTTCTATTTTAGTTTCAGAAAGGGCATAAGGGACTCCCCTCTACGTTTATTTTTACATGTCTCCTATTTTCGCCCAAAGCCCATGGCTCCAGCCTTTTCAAGAACAAAGTGAAAGTCTTTTCTTGCAGTCACTCCTGTATTATTCCATCAATGGAATTGAATAATTTACCGGCAAATTGTCTGAATGAATAAATGAATAGGTGTTTATTGAGCGCAAACCTATGCCCAAAGATTTTATAGCAGTAGACCTGAAACAGTCTCTCGAGGCAGCTCATTAGAAAAGATGAGACTTCAAAGCTTTCCAGAATGCAACATCATACTCAATTTGATGCAGGCAGAGTGGGAGGGCATTCATCAAGAGGAAGTGAGCACAGAGAAGGTCTAACCTCCTCAACAAGATTTTTAAAAATGTGATACAGTCAAAAGGGATAGCGATGGTCAGCATACTGGGTGGTTAAAATAGCATCTCTTCAAGAGATTCTGAATGGAGGATGGACCTGTCTTCTAAATGGCTTTGTGTGCCAAACAGAGGAATTACATTGCATTCAGGTGGAAATTGCCAGCCAGTGTAGGCCCATGCCTGAGACACCTTGTTGAATTTCCTTAAGTTGAACATCAGACAGACTGCCATATTAAGGACACTTTGCAGTCGCCGAATAAAGCAGAGAGTCCCAAAGAACAAACATTAACATAATCAAGCCTGAAAATTATGTATTCGCTAAACAGGCTTTAGTGTGGGTGCTCTTGAAAGAGAGGATCTTTTTCAAGATCTTATCTAGTGACAGCAAAATGATACTACAGAAGTAATCCACAGAATTAAGTAGACTTCCTTTTCTATCCAAAAACCCAAGCTCTTTACTTTCTGGGATAGTGATGGAGCATCCACCATACAGAAGGGGTCACGGAGATTCCTGTCCAAGAATTCTGTAGTGAAGGACTCCGATACGTCACTTCGTCTTATCTCTGTATTTATTGTAATAAAGATAAGATGCAATGTATTACAGAGATACACGAAGTACAACCAGCACCGTTAACCCCCTTCTCTCGAATCACATCCCACATCCCAATCCACACGTAAGACTCTGTGTAGCAGGATTCCACTCCACCTGCTCCCATGAACATTCTACTACCCATCATTACAATTTATCACTTACTTTTTTGAACCATTAAGCTTGAGGATGTTAAAATGTATCCAATGATTCATGACAGATTCACATCATAAAATTATCTCAAATTTCCTATGCAGATTTGTGATTTCTCACAATAACTTGGATGTCATCAGAATAAAAAACTACTTTAAATACAAATGCATTGATGACTCTGGCAAGGGATACAACTGAGGAACCGAGTGAGTCTTGATGAAATCCACACTCAACAAGAATGTACTTTCAGCAATACTGAAAGAACTTTAGAGAGTCGCTACTGTGAGACACAGAGACAAGCCACTGTCAGACAGTCATGCGTAGGTCAACCTCTTCAATTCAGTGTGTCAAGATGAGGGGTCAACCACATCAAACACAGTTGACAGATCAGTAGAATGAGACAGGTGGAGTTCATTAAGGTCCCAATCTGAGCTCATTGAAAGTGTCATCTGGTGCCAATGCTGTCTATAGGCCAGGCCTACGCCCCACTTGGATACTATCTAGCAAGTGATAATCTTTAAAAAAATCCAGTAATTCAGCAGTCAACACATTTCTCGGCAAAGTTGACAATGTCTAGGAGGAGGGAAATTGGTTCAAAGCTGGTTTCTACCAAAGAATCGAGGTTAGGCTTTTTCAATAAAGATTTGATCAAAGTCTCCTTTAATTTTATGGACACTCACCCTCATGTAAAGGAAGCGTTTGGAATAGACATGGAAGTGGATTTAACTTCTTGGTAAATCCAATTGTTGCATGAGGATTTTTGAGCAGTATTTCCACATGCAAAAACCAGTTCCATGCAGAAAAACTTGTATTCGGATGAAGCAAAATTAACACATACAACCATGAGGTAATTTTGCTGTAACTCACTCATATTCCAGCCCAAGCCTTCTACATTGTTAATGAAACTCGTACAACAGATTTACATAAGGCTGTATGTAACAACTTGCGAGAAGATATACACCATGAACTCTGTGACTAGTCGGATGTGTGCAGAGCATCTCCTTTGAGTTGTAAAGGGTTCAGAAAGCAATCTGTGAAGGAAATACCAACGCCATAGTTGAAGTTGTGTTCCTTTATTTTCATTCACTGTATACAGCACAACCACCAATGGCCAGCTTCTCTACTGTTGCCACCTCTCTCCACTCTCCCAGCTTATCTCTCTCCCTCTTGCTAGGTCCACCCCATTTTCTATGATGTACACAGGAATCTATTAATTACATCATAGTTAAAGGGGCATACAAGGCTTGTCTACCACAACACAATCCCACTACAGGGGAGGCCTACCAGAGAACACATGAGTTAAGAGGAAAAAATACTGCCTCATTAGGTTTGTAATTCATGTGTCTAGTGATTTTGGTTTCATTTATTTATCACTTTATGAATAATACTAATCACACCTACATTTATGAAAACCTGTTTAAATACCATACTTCTAAATTAGAATAAGGTGAACAACTCTTCATGCATGAGAATAACACCTATTACTAGGTACCCATGAGTAGCATGCTACTTGCTGTAAAAGTGCTATAGCACACCGTCAGGGGTAGTAAGAGCTATATAAACACGATACAGTACAAAAAGGGACCCTACATTAGACTCAGGTTGTGTAAACCACATAAAAGCGGTTCAGTTGTGTAGGCAAAGTTTTGTGTAACTGAGACAGCAAATACTTAATAGAAACAACATAAATGTAGAGTTATATTAAATATTTACATATTGGATACAAAGCTAGTTTAGTAATTTTACTTTACTAAATGAATGAGGTGGTGCTCAAGGGTAGTTGAGTCCACTGAGTGAGGAGCAGTAGCTAATGTCAGGAGACAGGGACTTTCAATGGAGGGGATTGAGGAGGCCAAGAGTTTCGATCTGAGAAAATATACAGGGAGGTTTAGGCTATCCAGAAGACTCAGGTTGACAGATTTTTGGCTGGGTTGGAGCAGGGTAGTCTTTGAAATTTACATGAACTGCTTTGAATAGGAGTGCAAGAAATTTGTGGAGTACAAAGGTTTTGGCTGAAGGCTTTCCTACTTCAAGTGGCAAAGTTCATAATGTGTCCAAATGTAAAAGAAGTGTTGAGGGAGCTCAACAAATAGGCTGTTGCAGTAATCTAATTTACTTAGCAAATGCAAATTGATTAATGTTTTGGCAGTGTGGTTTAGGTTTAGGATAGATGTGAGTATTTTCTAAATGCTGAGAACTTGATAGCAGCAGACATACTAACAGTGATAAATGAACCTATGTCCATTGAGGGGCTAAAAGAACTCTGAGATTAGCAGAGGATTAGAAAGTCAAACAGTCAGTCAGTGATCAAGTAAATGGGATTCGGTGGAGAGATTGGTGCTGGTGCAGCAGAGAATTATAGAAATTTAATTTTTGATGAGTTAAACATAAGATAGTATAGGACCATTGACTACCGAATGGTGGAAAGACAATCACATAAGTAGGATTGGAGGAAGGAAGAGAAAGTTGGAGAAGAGAAGATGAACAAGTTACTTACCTTCGGTAACGCATTATCTGGTAGAGACTCTATCTAGCTGCAGATTTCTCCCCAGGCACCAGGCTAGATATGGAATCTTTTGCTAAGCAATAACTCTTGCACGCACCATCGGGTGGTTCCATGCAGCTCCTTGTGGCGTTGTTGGCTCTGGAACTGACATCGTAGCCACCACAGGGTCAATTTCTTTAAGCACAACTTTTCACGCCAGCGGCGCAGAGTCATGATAAGAACTGGCGCATATGTGTGTTTAAATTAGGGCCCTAAAAAAGGGATCACCCTAACCCTAGTAAACAGTTCCGCAGAGCAGGAAGGCATGGATGGGTGTAAGGAATCTGCAGCGAGATAGACCCTCTACTAGATAATGTGTTACCAAAGGTAAGTAACTTGTTCATCTGAATAAGACTTCTAGCTGCAGAATCCTTACCTTGATTTTATACCCAAGATATATCCTCATCCACGTTGCTGTCTAGCAGATATTCAGACTGGGACTCCATGTGTTAACGCCATGGTTGCAACTTTACTCTGGTGGAATGGGCCCACAAGCTCTTGAGAGCTGCTTCTTAGCCAGGGCATAGCAGACCTTAATACAGAGAATGACTCAGCACGAAATGGTCCGCTTATGTACTGCCTGACCCTTCTTTGCTCCCACATACCCCACAAAGAGTTGGTCGTCCACCCGGAACTCTTTTGTGCTGTCAAGGTAGAACAACAATGCTCTTTTTGGGTCCAGCCGGTGGAGTCACTCCTCTTCCTTAAAGGGATCTGGGGGAACAAGAAAGGTGGGCAAGGTGATAGTTTGACCCAGATGGAATGGGGTCACCCATTTAGGAAGTAAAGAGGCACGGTGCTTGTCTTGAACTATCGCGAGGTATGGTGGCCTAGATGATAAAGCCTATATCTCACTCATCCTCCGGGCAGATGTTATTGCCACTAAGAAGGCTGTCTTGATGGTAAGCAGCTGGAGTGGACAATTGTGCCGTGGCTCAAGGGAGCACACATGAGGAAAGTGAGAATCCGATCCCACTGAGGTAAGATAAAGGGTGTAGGGGAAGCATATGTACAAACCCTTTAAGAAACCTATTTACAGTAGGGGACTTGAACAGAGAGGCTTGATCAGGCAACCACAGAAAGGCCGACAGAGCAGAAAGATAGCCCTTCAGAATGCCCAAAGTGGAACCCTGTTAGCAAGAGAAAGGATGAAAAGAAGAATATCTGATAGAGAAGCAGAGAGAGGATATATAGACTTCTCTGTACAATATCTTATAAATCTTTGCCAATGGCAGACGTATACCAATTTTTGTGGAGGAATGCCTGACTGCCAAAATAACAGTACAGACTTTTGGGAGGAAGGTCGAAAGCTGTCATCTGGCGCTGCTCAATCTCCACACATGAAGTCGCAGAGTTGAGTTGACAGGTTAGGGTGGAGAACCCTCCCCTAGTGCTGCAAAAGCAGATCCTGATCAGAGGATCGATGCTCATTTTCAGAAGCTCGGGATACCAGACTCTCTGTGCCCAGTCCAAAACCACAAGGATTACTTGGGCCCAGCCATTCTTGATCTTCCTGAGAACTCTGGGCAGGAGTGGTATAGTCGGAAAAACGTACAGGAGACCTGAGCTCCACTTGCGAGGAAAAGCATCACCGAGCTATTGCTGCATTGGAAACTCCAACGTGGAATACTGCTGACATTGCACATTCTCTTTGAAGGTGAATAGATCTAGCCAAGGTTCTCCCCACTGCTAAAAGAGATCTTGCACCACCTCCAAATGGACACGCCACTCATGATTCACTAGGCATCGACGGCTGAGTTCATCTAACCTGTCGTTCAGAGAACCTGCCAGGTGTTGAACCACCAGGGTTATGCTCTGCTGTACCAGCCATGTATGTACCAGCCATGTCCAGAGACACAGGGCCTCTTAACAAAAGGTCCACAACTCCCACTGAGGTATGATAAAGGGTGTAGGGGAAGCATATGTACAAACCCTTTAAGAAACCTATTTACAGTAGGGGACTTGAACAGAGAGGCTTGATCAGGCAACCACAGAAAGGCCGACAGAGCAGAAAGATAGCCCTTCAGAATGCCCAAAGTGGAACCCTGTTAGCAAGAGAAAGGATGAAAAGAAGAATATCTGATAGAGAAGCAGAGAGAGGATATATAGACTTCTCTGTACAATATCTTATAAATCTTTGCCAATGGCAGACGTATACCAATTTTTGTGGAGGAATGCCTGACTGCCAAAATAACAGTACAGACTTTTGTGAGGAAGGTCGAAAGCTGTCATCTGGCGCTGCTCAATCTCCACACATGAAGTCGCAGAGTTGAGTTGACAGGTTAGGGTGGAGAACCCTCCCCTAGTGCTGCAAAAGCAGATCCTGATCAGAGGATCGATGCTCATTTTCAGAAGCTTGGGATACCAGACTCTCTGTGCCCAGTCCAAAACCACAAGGATTACTTGGGCCCAGCCATTCTTGATCTTCCTGAGAACTCTGGGCAGGAGTGGTATAGTCGGAAAAACGTACAGGAGACCTGAGCTCCACTTGCGAGGAAAAGCATCACCGAGCTATTGCTGCATTGGAAACTCCAACGTGGAATACTGCTGACATTGCACATTCTCTTTGAAGGTGAATAGATCTAGCCAAGGTTCTCCCCACTGCTAAAAGAGATCTTGCACCACCTCCAAATGGACACGCCACTCATGATTCACTAGGCATCGACGGCTGAGTTCATCTAACCTGTCGTTCAGAGAACCTGCCAGGTGTTGAACCACCAGGGTTATGCTCTGCTGTACCAGCCATGTATGTACCAGCCATGTCCAGAGACACAGGGCCTCTTAACAAAAGGTCCACAACTCCCACTGAGGTATGATAAAGGGTGTAGGGGAAGCATATGTACAAACCCTTTAAGAAACCTATTTACAGTAGGGGACTTGAACAGAGAGGCTTGATCAGGCAACCACAGAAAGGCCGACAGAGCAGAAAGATAGCCCTTCAGAATGCCCAAAGTGGAACCCTGTTAGCAAGAGAAAGGATGAAAAGAAGAATATCTGATAGAGAAGCAGAGAGAGGATATATAGACTTCTCTGTACAATATCTTATAAATCTTTGCCAATGGCAGACGTATACCAATTTTTGTGGAGGAATGCCTGACTGCCAAAATAACAGTACAGACTTTTGGGAGGAAGGTCGAAAGCTGTCATCTGGCGCTGCTCAATCTCCACACATGAAGTCGCAGAGTTGAGTTGACAGGTTAGGGTGGAGAACCCTACCTTAGTGCTGCAAAAGCAGATCCTGATCAGAGGATCGATGCTCATTTTCAGAAGCTTGGGATACCAGACTCTCTGTGCCCAGTCCAAAACCACAAGGATTACTTGGGCCCAGCCATTCTTGATCTTCCTGAGAACTCTGGGCAGGAGTGGTATAGTCGGAAAAACGTACAGGAGACCTGAGCTCCACTTGCGAGGAAAAGCATCACCGAGCTATTGCTGCATTGGAAACTCCAACGTGGAATAGTGCTGACATTGCACATTCTCTTTGAAGGTGAATAGATCTAGCCAAGGTTCTCCCCACTGCTAAAAGAGATCTTGCACCACCTCCAAATGGACACGCCACTCATGATTCACTAGGCATCGACGGCTGAGTTCATCTAACCTGTCGTTCAGAGAACCTGCCAGGTGTTGAACCACCAGGGTTATGCTCTGCTGTACCAGCCATGTATGTACCAGCCATGTCCAGAGACACAGGGCCTCTTAACAAAAGGTCCACAACTCCACTCCACCCTGCTTGTTGCAGTACCACATAGCAGTAGTGTTGCCCGTGAACACCTGCACTAGCCTTCCCTTGACAGAGGGGAGAAATGCTTTCAATGCTAGTCGGATCACCCTGAGCTCCAACATATTTATGTGCAGTCTGGATTCCTCTGGGGACCAGAGACTTCTGATCTCCATTTCTTTCAGATGGCTGCCCCATCCCAGGAGTGACGCATCTGTCACTACTGTAAGGTCTGGTTGGGGAAGGGAAAGGGAAAGGAGTCTGCCTATGAAGCAATTGCGGTTCAAAATCCACTACTGCAGGTCTTTTGCAGTTCCCTCTGAGATCCAGACCATTTCCTGAGGCTGCGCCCACTGGAACTTCAGGTCCCACTGCAGAGCTTGCATATGCCACCTGGTATATTTTACCAGCAGAATGCAGGAGGCCATGAGGCCCAGAAGCCTCAGAGTCAGTCACACCGAACCCAGGATAGCGGTTGAAACTTCAGTATCATAGGCTGAATGTCATGGGCTTGTTACTCAGGATGGAAAAGCCTGATACTGCACTGCACTGCACTGTGTCCCGAACAGCTCTGATGAAAGTGAGCTTCTGAGAGGCTGTCAGGTGTGACTTTGGCACATTTATAGTGAACCCCAGTGAGTGCAATAGGTTCGCCATCATCTGGAGGTGGGTGACGAGAGCCTGGGGCGTCGGATCCTTCAGCAGCCAGTCGTCCAGTTAGGGGAAGACTGAAATCCCTAACCTGCGCAGATGGGCTGCCACCACCGCCATCAGTTTCGTGAACACCTGAGGGGCACTGGTGACACTGAAAGGGAGGACGGTAAACTGAAAGTGCTCGTGGCCCACATTGAACCGGAAGTAAAGCCTTTGGGCGGGCAGGATGGGGATGTGAACGCTACCATCCAGTCTCCTTGGTCTAGGGCAGACAAGACCTGAGCAAGAGTGAGCATCTTGAATTTCTCCTTTTTGAGGAAGAGACTGATGTCCCTTAAATCCAGGATAGGGCGAAAGCCCTTGTTCTTTTTGGGAATCAGAAAGTAGCGGGAATACCAATCACTGCCTACTTCTGACATTGGGACCCTTTCTATGGCTCCCTTGGCCAGAGAGCCGTAACTTCCTCGCGGAGCAAGACCAAATGATACCCCCTTCAGCCGTTCTTTTACTGGAGGGATAGAGGGAGTGAAAGACTGGTAGGGGAGGGAATAGCCCTTATGTATGATCTGCAAGACCCATTTGTCCATGTGATGGACTGCTGGTGAGTGAGATGAAATTGAATCCTCTCTCCAACTGGATGGACAAGGTCTTGCAGAACCCTAGGAGGGCTTGGGTGCTGCGAAAGAGGGGGGCTGTGTGGTGGCCAACCTCTGGCTAGACCCTCTGGGTCTGATGGTACCATTACCTTGTCCTCGCATGGGATGCTGTGAAGCCGGAGGACAGTGGATAGTGGCTAACTTGTGGCTGGTGTGGTACTGCTCCCCTTCAGAAGCCTTGAAAGGGACGAAAGACAGACTGCTGATGAGCCGGCGCTGAAAGGCCCAAGGATCTGGCCGTAGCTCGAGAATCCTTGAACCTCGCAAGCACAGAGTCTGCCTTCTCACCAAAAAGGCGAGAGCCATCAAAGGGTATTTCCATCAAACTCGACTGCACATCCCCTGAAAAGCCAGTAGAACGTAGCCAGGTGTGGCGACGGAGGGTCACCGTCGAAGAAATTGTCCTGCCCAACAAGTCGTTTGTGTCCAAGCCACACCTCAGAGTAAACTTGGCTGCATCTCTCCCATCCTTGACAGCCTGGGTGAGAGTGTCCCGTACGCCCTCCGGGACCTGGGGCAGCACCTGTGCCACCGTATCCCATAAAGTATGGGAAAAACGCCCCAATAGGCAAGAGGTGTTTACTGACCTCAATGCCAGGCTGGAGGAAGAAAACAACTTCTTTCGAAGTTGGTCCAGCCTCTTGGATTCCCTATCCAGAGGGAGAGGGGTGGGGGGGGAAGGAAGGCACCACAGGAAGTGGAGGCTTGGACCTCCATGCTCTCTGGGGTGGGGTGTTGGGTGAGGAAACTAGGGTCATTTGGAGCAGGTCTATGGCAGCGGCCGATTGTCCTATTCACTGGAGCCCCTGTGCTGGGTTTGGACCATGTTCCTAGAAGGACATCCGTGAGGGCCTCATTGAAGGGGAACATCGGCTCTGATGTATCAACGTCCGGCTGAAGCACCTCCATCAGCAGATTAGCCCTTACTGGCACTGTAGGCAAATCTAGGCCCAAGACCTTAGCAGCCCTACGCACCAGCATGGCATAAGATGCATCCTCTTCCGTAGTCACAGCGGGAGGAGAGAGCATGCCAGCATCTGGAGAAGTATCCAGTCCACTGGCTTCCTCAGATCCTCATACCAGTCCTGTTCATGCTCCAATCCATATTCTAAAGGGTCCTCAGACACCTCCCACTCCTCTCCTGTGCCTGGCTGTTCCGAATAAGCCTCAGGCACTGATCTGGGCCTAGTCGGTGTATGAGTGTCTTAGTGACTTCTGATTGTGTGTGAGTGGGTGTCTGATTGTCTGTGGGTGTCTGAGTACCTATGTGAGTCATGTGGCCAGAAAGGAGTCATGTGCTCTTTTATCAACAAACATCCACAGTTTTTCAGAAAATATCCACCTAAATAGAAGTCTTTGACTCTCCTTGGGTAAATGTTCAGTGTGTATTCTACAATGCAGCTGTGTAGCAGACTATGAGGAAATATCTCCACCAACCTTGTGTGTTTGGGAATCTGATTGCAACCTGTGTGTCTTTTTCGAAAATTCTGTGATAACATGAATTCTGTGTGCATATTTAGGTGAATGTAAGGTAACAGAAGGGGCAGTGTCTTGGGACCCATGGGCAGGGTAGGAGATGCTCAAAGCCCTATTCATCTAGGATGGTGGGATAGATGCAGAAAATGACACCCTCGTTATGATGGTTACTTTAAGTGAGCTGATACAATGAATGCAACCTCTTAGATAGGCTACCAGTGTTTCCCCTGGACAGGATAGGAGGATCACTAACGGCTTGGGTTTGTCTAGTGTTGAAATGGGCCTAGAGAGATCACAACAGTAATGTTTCCTATTTGTATGCATTATGTGAGTGTCTGAGTGGGTCTGTAAATGGGTATATGAGTGTCTATGTGGGTCGGTAAGTGGATGCGTGAGTGGCAGAGTGGGTCTGTGAGTGGGTGTGAGAGTGCCTGACAGGATCTGTGAGTAGGCGCATGAGTGTATGAGGGGGTCTAAGAGTGGGTGGTGTGTGGCTGAGTGGGTCTGGGAGTGGGTGTGTGAGAGTCCTGGTGAGTATGTGAGTGGGTGCATGAGTGGCTGAGTGGGTCTGTGAGTGGGTGTTAGAGTGCCTGAGTGGGTCTTTGACTGTTTGCATGAATGTCTGAGTTGGTCTGTGAATGGGTGTGTGAGTGTCTGAGTGGGTCTGTGAGTGGATGCATGAGTGTCTGAGCTGGTCTGAGAGTGGGTGCATGTATGTATAAGTGGGTCTGTGAGTGGGTGTGTGAGAGTCTGAGTGGGCCTATGAGTGGGTGCATGACTGTTTGAGTGGGTGAGTGAGTGTGCCAGTGTGTTTTTTTTATGTTTTTCAGATATTCCCAAATTTGCTGCAACCCTACGCAGGGGCCCAGGCTGAACGTTGCAGCAGATTTGCAAATATCCATATTGTGAGAAAAAAAACACCTTCCTGTTTTTAAAACACATAACCTGTCACAATATCACTTTCCCATTTTATTTATGGCGTCAGAGTATCTCCACCGTGACTCCTAATCCCACCTTCCACATTTTTCCATCACTTTTCAGCCCCAGAGACCATTCCCCGTTTTAGAAAATGGCGACTACAACTTTCAGATCAGGTTGCGGTCACCCAGTGAGAGAATTCCTGTGGCTCGCAGGTTCACAAATACATCGCAAGTATATTTGTGAAGTATTCGTGCCTCCAGATATCTATATTTAGTTTTATTTTAATATCTCAAAAACTACTCAACTCTTTTACACCAAACAACAAAAAGGCTTCTTTCTGGACTAAAAGCTACCTTTCTGCCAAATTTGGTGTAATTCTGCCCAGCCGTTCGGGCTGTAGTCAGTTCAAAATCCCCATGGGAACTATAGATATAGATATATAGATATATATTTATATTCACTGAAAAAACAAAGGTTATAGGAACATTATAATGAGGAAATAGAATGGAAAAAAATAGAAAATCATTTAAAATACCAAAGGTTATAGGGACATTATAGTTAGACTCACATTTCAAATGTAAAAAACCATAGAGATTCATCTGTTACAGTTAAAGTTATTTCAAGTAACTATAACCCGTGCCCTAAGGTAACTATAACTGGCGCCACAGCCATGCACAGTCATCACATCAATAATTTTACTGCTAATGTTACACTGATATTATTAACGATGTTATGAAAGATTTCATGAATGATGTAATATCTGAGGTAATTAGCAGTGCATGGCAAGGGTGCGAGTAATAGTTATCTTTTATTTTTTCAGTCAATTTCAAAGGTTTTTTGAATGCTTATTCCTAACTATAGATTCCCTCTAACCTTTGTTTTTTCAGTAAATTTATATGTTTTTTCAATGTAATGGGATGTTGGCCAGGGCCTGCAGCCAACCCCCTGTAAGCATCTAACCCCGTGCCATGCACAGCTTTTGGCCATGCACAGCAGGGATTGGCCACAGGGCCTGGCCTACGGCCTTGCATGCAGCCAACCCCCTGTAGGCATCCAACCCAGTGCCACGCACAGCCTTTGGCCATGCACAGCAGGGGTGGGCCGAAGTGCCTGGCCTTCAGCCAGGCCCTGCAGTAAGCCCCCCGTAGGAATCCAACCCCGCAACACACACGACCTGTGGCCATGGACAGCGAGGGATGGCAAGAGCCATGCCCTGCAGCCAACCCTCCCCCCAGGCACCCAACCCCACTCCAAGCAGGGGCTTCAGCCAAATGAACATGGCTTCTAGATAATTTTACGCATTTGCATACTCGAAGTATTTAAAAGAGAGACCAAGGTGCTTTGTTCTCAACAGGACAAACAAAACCCTCTTGTCACTGTCACTACAAAAGATATTGCACTCCAAAAGAGCCACAATGTTTTCACCTCCATCAAAGATTTCAACTAATTTTTCAAGGTGGAACTGCAGAGAAAACACACTTGCTTTGCCTTGGGCAAGAGCAAGACTTTAAGATGATTTTTACTTCATGGAAGCAGAGCTTCAACTGAGGCACCTGTTTTGTTTATACTTGTAAGTGCTTCTCGATCAGGTTTAATTTCTGTGAAATAAGCATTGGTGCCAGAATGCCTCCTGACCTGCTTATTTATCAAAGAAGAGGCCACAGTTTTGCTCAAAATGTCTACCCAAATGGAGTATTTCTACTGGCTAATTAGTAAATGTTACCTCTTTGGGTAAATGTGTAGTGCATATTCCACAATACAGCTGTATAAAGGACACCAAGGTAAAGTCTTCAGTGACCTTGTCTGTCTTTAATTTTGACAATGTGATTGTTCCTTGACCGTCTTCATACAGAAATCTGCAATACCATGAATCCACATGTAGAGAAGACATCAGGACTACAAATAGTTGAATCTCCACCAAACAAGGGTACTTCCTCTTAATTATGTATAGTAAGTGCTTCTTGGTTTGGTGGATAAATGCTCATATTCCTCTGCATCAAGAACACATCACCAAAATTGGTGGAAAATGCGCAGAGGGGGCCTATTGGTAAGCTGTCCATCATCCTGAAAAAAATGGGGAAAATTGCATACCACTAACGTATATGTGTCAGGGCTAAACAGTTGGGGCTTCTCGGTCAATTGGCATATTCATGGTGGTTAAAAGGGAGAACAATGAGCTCTGTCTTAAACAGGATATGACAAGAAAGAACCTACTTATCAAGCCTCAATGCCCATGCGGTCCCTGCTGGCTTCCCACCTTCAGTGGGAACCAGCATTGCTCCTGCGCGCAGTGAGCAGCTAAAAATGGTGGTCCCTGCATGTGGGAGCAATTCGTCCATCTGTTTTCCTGCCTGAAAACAGTTGAAAAGTTTGTTCCCAGCGAGGTGAAGCACTTTTCCTGCTCCCACCTCCTGGGAGCCGACTAAAAGTTTACTCTTGCTTGGCAAGAGCAGTCAAAGCTACCACCAAGAGAAAGTAAACTGCTATCTCCTGAGGGTGGGCACTTCGAGAGATAGGGAGCTGGTCCTGGTGGTGGTGGTCCCCAGGGCCCTTAATGGCTCCAGGAGTGGGGGGGGGAACACATGGCCCATTCCTTTAGTTTGCATAGGGACTGCCCCGGGAGGTGGTGGTTCCCAGGGTCAAAAATGACCCAGGTGGTCAGTGAAACCCATACTTTTCCTTAGGCCATGCCTGGGGAGGTGGTGGTCCCAGGGGCTAAATATGGCATGGGAGGAGGGCTGCATAGCCTCTCCCCAATTTCAGGAGTTTTGTACCCTGGGGAGGTGGCAGTCCCTGGGGCAATTTTAGGCATCTGCATGGCCCCTTCCTTTTTGGGTGACAAGCTCTGGGGAGGTGGTGTACCCCAGAACCCCTAAAGGCCTAACGAGGGGGGCTGCGTGGTACCCCTTGTATTACATTTATAAATAAACCCAGGGGAGGTGGTTCTCCCTTGGGCTCAAACTGCATGCGGCCCCCCTCTTCTTTTCTTAAATTTATGTATGCCCATACCTAGGCCCTCATTCCAACCCTGGCGGTCTCTGACCGCCAGGGCGGAGGGCAGCGGAAGCACCGCCAACAGGCTGGCGGTGCTTCCTTGGCTACTCTGACCGCGGCGGTAAAGCCGCGGTCAGAAAAGGGGAACCAGCGGTTTCCCGCCGGTTTTCCCCTGGCCCAGGGAATCCTCCATGGCGGCGCTGCTTGCAGCGCCGCCATGAGGATTCCAACCCCCTTCCCGCCAGCCTGTTTCTGGCGGTTTTCACCGCCAGAACCAGGATGGCGGGAACGGGTGTCGTGGGGCCCCTGGGGGGCCCTGCACTGCCCATGCCACTGGCATGGGCAGTGCAGGGGCCCCCTAACAGGGCCCCATACAGATTTTCACTGTCTGCTTTGCAGACAGTGAAAATCGTGACGGGTGCCACTGCACCCGTCGCACCCCTGCAACTCCGCCGGCTCCATTCGGAGCCGGCTTCCTCGTTGCAGGGGCTTTCCCGCTGGGCTGGCGGGCGGCCTTTTGGCGGTCGCCCGCCGGCCCAGCGGGAAAGTTGGAATGGCCGCCGCGGTCTTTTGACCGCGGGCGGTCATTCGGTGGTAACCGCATGGCGGGAGGCGACCGCCGCCCGCCGTGGTCAGAATGACCGCCCTAGTCTACTCGAGGGCTGAAAGAAACCAAGCGCGGGAACTCAAAAAAATATTGTCCAAAAAGCCCCCTCAAAAATGCATTAATAAAACAAATCCAATAGAAATCCCTTGGAGCAATCCAACCATAAAAACCTGAAAAGGTTTTACAAAAATTAAACACATTTGAAAACTTGAAAAAAATTAAATCAAGGTAACAAATATTGGTTTATTATAAACCAAAACTGATTTCCTTTGGAAAAAATGGTAACTGCTAATGCCCACAGGACACGTTTGTAGCAAAAAACCTGTAAAGTAAACAAGAAAACCAACCTGCAATACACATTGCTTCCTCCAAAATACATATATATCTCACTTAAGGCCTCATTACGAGTTTGGCGGGCTGAATGTTAGCCCGCCAGACCGATGGGGAGGAGACCGCTGAGAAGCTGGAGGTGTCTTCCCCTCGGGCCTATTGCAATGTTTCCACCGGGCTGACCAGTGGAAACCTCTGTATTAGGCGGTCTCCACCGGTCAGCCTGATGGAAGCAGTGCGGCCGCATTGGCCTCGGCTCCTCAGGGAGGAGCATACAGTGTGCATTCCGAGGGTGCTGGGCAGGGGGGCTTCCCTGCACTGCCCACAAAATGGTCGTAGGCAAAGCAGGGGACCCCCTGTGGCCCCCAGCACTGCCTTTCCACCACCCTTTTCACCTCAGGGACCCCAGAATGAAAAGTCTGGTGGAAAGGGAATTGTAATCAGCACGGCAGTGCTGAACTCAGCACCGCCATGGCTGACCACCACTTTGACCGCCACCAACCTGGTGGGATCCGTGATCCTGGCAGTGGCAGCAGTCCAGCCATAAGAGTTGCAATCTAGCAGGCGGACTGCCAGGAGTGTACTGCCACTGCGAGTTTAGCAGTCGCAAGACAATGCTGATTATGACCGTGGTCTCTGCCAGACTTTTCATGGCAGCTTTACAGCCATGAAAAGGCTGGTGGAGAACAGGCGCAGGAGGCCACAGGGGGGGCCCAGCACTGCTCATGCACGAGCCGGTGACAATGCTACTACCAGTTTCCCTCTGGCCTGGTGGGCAGAAACCTCAGTTTCTGCCCGCCAGCCCAGCGAGAAACTCATAATGGGTCAGGCGGGGAGGTAGCCAGTTTGGCGGTAACCTCTCTGGCAGAAGTTCAGCGAGTCGTTCAAACCATTCTCTGAACTCCTAATAAGGCTCTAAGTGACATTTACTATTTCCACTCCAATCTAACTCAACTGGCGTAAGGTGCTGAACACTAAAGGGGTGGCATTTACTATCCCCACTCCAATCTAAACCAATTTAGGAAAGGAGTTTGACATTAATAGGGTAAAATTTACAGTCCCCACACCAATCTATACCAATCTGAGGAAGTTGTTGGACACTAAAGGGGTGACATTTACTAGTCCTACTCCAATGTAACCCAATTGGGGGAAGGTGGTGGACACTAAGGTGCTGACATTTACTATTCCCACTCCAATCTAAACCAGTTTGGGGAAGGTCTTGGAAACTAAAAGGGAGACATTTACTTTTCCCGCTCCAATGTAAACCAATTTGGAAAAGGTTTTGGACACTAAAGGGGTGACATATATGTAGGAAGTTGGCTCTGTATATCTCAAAGTGAGAGATAGTGTGCACAGAGTCCAAGGGTTCCCCTTAGAGATTGATGGTGGCAAAATTAGATAATTCTAATGCTCTATTTTGTGGTAGTGTGCTCGAGCAGTTGGCTTATCAGAGGGTAGTGTTAAGCATTTGTTGTACACACACAGGCAATAAATGAGAACACACACACTCAAAGACTTAACGCCAGGCCAATAGTTTTTTATATAGAAAAATATTATTTTCTTAATTTATTTTAGAACCACAATATTCAGATTTTAGGTAAGTACATAAATTGTAAGGCACTTCACACAGTTAAGTATGGAACTTTGAATTAAAACAGTAGTATACACAGTTTTGGCAAAAATGGCAATAAGCTATTTTCAAAGTGGACACTTCAAAAATCAACAGTTCCTGGGGGAGGTAAGTATTGGTTAATTTCTTAGGTAAGTAAAGCACTTACAAGTTCAGTCTCCTGGGCATTTTCAGCCCACCATTTAGGGATCAAGGCAACCCCAAAGCCACCGTACAAGCAACACAGGGCCGGTCAGGTGCAGAGGTCAAAGGAGGGCCCAAACAACATAGGCCCTTTAGAGAACAGGGGTGCTCCGGTTCCAGTCTGGTAGCAGTTAAGTACATGCATCCTCGGGGAGCAGACCAGGGGTGTTTTGTAGAGCACTGGGGGGGGGACATGCACAGGCACACAAAACACACCCTCAGTGGCACAGGGACGGCAGAGTGCAAAGTAGGTGTCAGGTTTGTTGTTGAAAACAATAGAGGGACCCGGGGGTCACTCTGGCGGTGCTGGCAGGGCATGGGGGGGCTTCTTGGGCCAGCCACCGACTGGACCAGGATGAGGGCCGCCTGCTGGTCACTCCTGCACTGGAAGGTGGTTCCTCTCAGTCCTGCGGGCTGCGGGTGCAGTGCTTGGTCCAGGCGTAGGGTTCCTTTGTTACCAGGCAGTTGCGGTCAGGGGGAGCCTCTGGATCCTCTCTGCAGGCATCGCTGTGGGGGTGCAGGGAGGTCGACTCAGTGTGTCCACATTGTTGGAGTCGCCTGGGAGTCCTCTCTGCAGTGTTGGTTGTCCTGATATCAAGCCAGGAGCTTCAGGTGCAGATTGGGAAGACTCACGCTTCTGGCGGGAAGTCTCTTTAACGTTGCTTTCTTTGCTGTTGTTTCTGGACAGAGCTGCTGTCCTCTGTAGGTTCTTGGTCTTTTAGGTGCAGGTCAGTCCTCATGGTCCTCAGAGGTCGCTGGTTCAGTTTGATGCATCTTTGTGCAGGTTCTTTGAGTCTGGAGACAGGCCGGTAGGGCTGGGGCCAAGTCAGTTGTTGTCTCCGTCGTCTATGCAGGGCTTTCGGGTCAGCAGTCCTTCTTCTTTCTTCAGGTTGCAGGAATCTGATTTCCTGGGTCCAGTGTCGCCCCTAAATATTCAATTTAGGGGTGTGTTTAGGTCTGGGTGACAGTAGCCTGTGGCTACTCTCCTGGAGGGTGGCTACACCCTCTTTGTGCCTCCTCCCTTAGGGGAGGGGGGCACATCCCTATTCCTATTGGGGAATCCTCCAAAACCAAGATAGAGGATTTCTTAAGGCAGGGGTCACCTCAGCTCAGGACACCTTAGGGGCTGTCCTGACTGGTGGGTGACTCCTCCTTGTTTTTCTCATTATCTCCTCCGGACTTGCTGCTAAAAGTGAGGGCTGTGTCCAGAGGGGCGGGCATCTCCACTAGCTGGGATGCCTTGGGGCGCTGTAACAACAGGCATGATCCTTTGAGGCTCACCGCCAGGTGTTACAGTTCCTGCAGGGGGAGGTGAGAAGCACCTTCACCCAGTGTAGGCTTTGTTCCTGGCCACAGAGTGACAAAGGCTGCGGCAGGCTGGCAGGAACTCATCAGCCTAACACTGATGTGTGGACTGGTATACAGGGCGCATCTCTACGATGCCCTCTCTGTGTATTTTTCAATAAATCCCACACCGGCATCAGTGTGGAAATATTGTGCTGAGAAGTTTGATACCAAACTTCCCAGATTTCAGTGTAGCCATTATGGAACTGTGGAGTTCGTGTTTGACAAACTCCCAGACCATATACTCTTTATGGCTACCCTGCACTTACAATGTCTAAGATTTTGCTCATGCAACTATGCCCTCACCTGTGGTACAGTGCACCCTGCCTTAGGGCTGTAAGTCCTGCTAGAGGGGTGACTTACCTATGCCACAGGCAGTGGGTTGGGGGCATGGCACTCTGAGGGGAGTGCCATGTCGACTTAGTCATTTTCTCCCCACCAGCACACACAAGCTGTGAGGCAGTGTGCATGTGATGAATGAGGGGTCCCCAGGGTGGCATAATACATGCTGCAGCCCTTAGAGACCTTCCCTAGCCACAGGACCCTTGGTACCAGGTGTACTAGTTACAAGGGACTTATCTATGTGCCAGGGCTGTGCCAATTGTGGGAACAAAAGTACAGTTTAGGGAAAGAACACAGGTGCTGGGGCATGGTTAGCAGGATCCCAGAACACTTTCAATCATAACTAGCATCAACAAAAGGCAAAAAGTTAGGGGGTAACTGTGCCATGAGAGGCATTTTCCTACAATATACTATTCCTATCTATACCAATTAGGGAAAGGTGTTGGACACTAAAGGGGTGACATTTACTATTCCTACTTCATCCAAACCTAATTGGAGGATGGTGTTGGACACTACAGGGGTGACGTTTACTATTTCCACTGCAATCTAAAACATTGAATACAAGGTGCTACAAACTAAACATTTTATATACACAATCGATGCGCCATACTCACACACAATTTTGATCTATTAAATGAACTAAAACATAATTTTAAAGCACCCTACTCAAAACTACAAACAAAATATTTAAACATTAACATATAAAAGAATATTTTGATCAGTCTTAAAAATTATTACTTTTTTAAAAATATGTGCTACCATTCTTAAACTTTAAACCATAAAATTAAAAATAACATAATCCAAAATTAACAATAAAATAAAAAAGTATATAAAAACAATTTTTTTACAAACATTACAATTTTAGTACAATATTTATTTTACTATGCTAATCTTTTTCACACAAATTATAAAGTATAAAACTTTAATTTACAATACTTTCCATTTTTTTAATTTATCAAGTTAAATTTTTATATGTTTTTATATGTAAAACATTTTCCTAATTTAAATATTTATTCTAATAGTTGAAAAATAATTCGTTTTTACATTTATTATTACTAATATATATTTTATTGATTCTTTTTTTTTTCTTTAAAAGTAGGATACATTTATTTTAAGCAACACACAGTATTGAAGAATCTAACATGCCTACAACAAGCCCTATTGAATCAGTAAAAACGACGTAATGATTCAACAACCCAATTCCTAACTTTATATGGATATCTATGAACCGAAGACCCATGCCTATGACTTTTTATTTTTTTTATTTTTTTTATTAGTACCCAAAGCAACCATAAACAAACATATATATGATTACCAACAATCACAACAATAAATCAGCAGATCATTTAGCCAAATATAACATATCTAATAGTCATCACTTATTGGCAAGCCACTCACCCAAGGCCCCCCATATCTCTCACCCTTTCTGTCTCCCTCTTTTCCCTTTTCGCTCATACAGGGTCTTTTCCAGCTGGTATACTGCAAGGAGACGATCTAACCAATTCTGATATGTAGGAGGTGTTTGATCAAGCCATACTGAAGAAATACACAGTCGATATACTGACATAATCATAAAAATAAATTTTCTGACAGTAGGCTTCCTTTGCTCCGTGACTCCTAATATAACCACCCCGGGTGTTAACCCAATTTCTACTCCTACAACATCTTTAATAAACTTTTCCAGTTTCGCTTGAATATTCACTAATTTTTTACAGGTCACAAACATATGGATTATATCCACCCCATGTTGCTGACATCTTGGGCAGTGTACCCCTTGTTCCCGACCCCATTGTGCTAGTTTCTTGGGCATAATATACAGGTCAAATATTGTTTTATAATGTTGTGACTGGAGAGATGTTGACAACAAGGAGGTACACCCTAACTCTAGAGACTCATAGAAGGCTTCCTCTTCCACATTTAGCTTAATACTCAATTTTTGACTTTGCTTCACTAGATCATCAGGAAGATTATCTGTCAATTCCACATATAATAATCGTATCGTATTCTTATCGGGTGAATTCATCTTATCTAGTAAAGAGTTCTTAACAAATCGTACTGGTCCACCAGTCTTTCGTAAGATAAAGGGGGTCATTTTGACCCTGGCAGTACGGGACCGCCAGGGCTAAAACGACGGAAGCACCGCCAACAGGCTGGCGGTGCTTCCAGGTGTATTACGACCGCGGCACTGTCGCACCGCCGGGGCCGGCAGTAATCTGCCACTTTTGCCCCGGCGGTTATAATCCGCGTGGGCAGCGCTGCCCAGGGGATTACGAGTCCCCGACCGCCAGCCTTTTTCTAGCCGTTTGCACCGCCAGGAAAAGGCTGGCGGAACGGGGAGTCGTGGGGCCCCTGGGGGCCCCTGCACTGCCCATGCCAATGGCATGGGCAGTGCAGGGGCCCCCTGACAGGGCCCTATGCAGCTTTTCACTGTCTGCTATGCAGACAGTGAAAAGCGCGACGGGTGCAACTGCACCCGTCGCACGGCCGCAACACCGCCGGCTCCATTTGGAGCCGGCTCCTATGTTGCGGCCGTGATCCCCGCTGCCCGGCGGGGATCTCTAAATGGCCGCGGCGGGGGTGCGGCCGCATGGCGGTCAGATCTTGGCGGGCGGCTCATGCCGCCCGCCAAGGTCGTAATGACCCCCAAAGTCTCTTACTTGTAAGTACTTAAAAAAGCATGTTTGAGCTAATTCAAATTTCCCCCGTAGGCTTCCAAAAGTCATAATTGTAGAATCCTCAAAAAAATCCCAGAGCCTTTGTATGCCCTTTTGATTCCACTGCTCCATAATACTATCGTGAAAAATCCCAGGGAGAAACTTATTATCTTTGATCAGAGTATAATAATTATACCTTCCCAATCCCATTTTCTTTTGCAATAGACCCCAGATTTTAAAAGCTGCCTGAAGAACTTTAAACCGAGTTTTCTTAAAATAACTTGGTTCCAAAAGCTTAAACATCGCCCCTTTAGCATCCGGGCAAATTAACAGCTCATAAATACTAGGGTCATATTCTCTATCATTTGCCAGTGTTCCCCTTATAAACAAAGATTGCATATACTGAATTGCAGCTGCCATCTGGTACAATTTAAAGTTGGGGAGGGACCATCCACCCTTTCCCCTTGAAAGTGTCATATATTTGCTTGCCCTTCGTTTCTTACCGTATAACCAAACAAACCGCATAATTAGTTGATCTAATTTCCTAAACCAAGATTTCTCAATTTCCAATGGTATTGCACGAAATACATATAGTACTTTTGGTAGGAACGTCATCTTTATCAAATTACACCGCCCTATGATCGTCATGTGCAAGTTGTCCCATCTACTAAAATGATATCTGGCACTTTCTATAAAGGCAAAAGATTTTACAGGACAATCTCCTCTACCTGAGGTCGAATATCAATCCCTAGATATACTGCGTGTTCTACTTTCCGTGTATCTGACGACCTACAATACTCATTCATAACTATTTGAGTCTTATCTCTATTGAGGAGATAGCCTGAGATTGCCCCAAAATTTTCTGCTGCGTCCTCAATTTCTCTCAGGGCAAGATCACGGTTCGCAGTTATAACTGCCACGTCATCTGCATAAGCCTAAATTTTTGTTGACCACCCATAGTGAATAACTGGCTGAACATTCGTATTCTTTTCCAAAAATCGGAGGAAGGGATGTAAGTATAGTGCAAATAATAATGGTGAGCAAGGACATCCTTGCCGTGTACCCCGTCTAATCCTAAAGGGATGGGAGCATTCTCCCCCGATCCTTATACTAGCACTCGGTTCCTTATATAGCGCTTTGACAGCTATGGTGAATATTTCTCCTAAGCCATATACCCTTAATATATCCCAAAGATACTTCCAGTTAACTCTGTTGAATGCTTTCTCTGCATACAATAAAATCATGACCATAAGTTCTGCTGCCACATATGTAGCATCAAATAATGCTATAACCCTCCTTATGTGATCAGTTGTGTCCCTACCAGGAACAAAACCATGTTGGTTACAGCTAACCAGCTTACGGATGCATCCAGACAATCGAGTTGCTAATATTTTGGAATACATTTTGGCATCACTATTCATCAGGGTAATAGGGCGGTATGAGCTTAAACTATCCGGATTCCTCCCTTTCTTTAAAAATACCACAATATTAGCAGAGCCCCAGGATGGAGGAGGATTACCTCCCATTTGCACATGTATCATCAATTCCAACAAAGCTGATGAAAGCACCTTCTTAAAATGTTTGTATAACTCTAAAGGAATACCGTCTGGCCCCACAGCTTTCCCACTTGGGAGTGCCTCAAGTGCGTCTACCATTTCCTCCACTGTCACCTCCTGTTCCAATGCATTTTGATCGTCTACCGCAATCTTGCTAAATCTAGTCGGCATCAGCCAGTGACTATCAATATACTCCTGTCCCATACTAGCCGTGTCATATCATTCTGTATAGTATTCCCGGAAGGCTTCCCTAATAGAATCAGGTCTCGTTACTGTCAGGCCTGCCTTGTTTTGTACTTGCATGATTGTGCCTGAAGTTGCCCTCTGGCGAGTCCGCACGGCTAATATATGCCCTATTTTTTCACTACACTCATAACACTCACTTTGTTTTGTTGCTATTTTCCCTGCTAACCTCGGGGTTGAATAGTTCCTGAGGGCCATTTTAGCGATTGAAACCTGATGTATAGCATCCTCGACCCCAACATCATTCCTAATAGCCCGGATAAGCTGCTCTTCTGCTGTCTGTAAATTCCCCATATATTTTTTTCTTCCGGGGGGTATTTAACCCACATATATTAATGGTTGCTATCCTAATACTTGACATGTGTACAATCTTAATTGACAATTTCTGACTAACTTGGGTGGTTTAGCTTACACCTAGCAAGTAACCATCTTACATTGGTAGAATCATACATAACACTACACATCATTTTGGGTACAAATGTCCCCCTTCCCCCCCCATCCCCTACCCCAAACTGAGCTTGGCCCCACCCCCATCCCCCCATCCTCCCCAGATCCCCCTGACATCCCCCCTTACCCTTCCCCCCCCAAAGACCCCCCCACTCCCTTTCCCTCCCCCAACCCCCCTTGAGACAGTCAGACCACCGTTGGCTTGAATGTTGGTGTCGCCTAGGTGCCTCCTACCACCCATCACCCTCACCCCTTAAGTGACCGGCCTCTTATGCTCCCCTCGAAAACACTAACCACATAGGTTCTTCACATCATATTAGATTACAGCCCAAGCAAATACTCTTTAGCCTGGACTTCAGAATTAAATACTCTAGTTTTCCTATTGAACACAGTTTTAAGACGAGCGGGAGCCAGTAACTACGCCTCTCCCCCTTTGTCTTGAAAATTTTTAATCAGCTGCCGTAGTCTCCACCTTCGTTCCACTGTAGCATGACAGTAATCAGGTCGAGTGAAAAAAGTTGCTCCGCCTCCACTGCACATGGCATCAGGGCGGGTTTTTTCATATATAGACTGTCTCAAAAGATAGTTCCTGAAATAGATCAGAATAGCTCTAGGATGTTTAGATTCCTCTCTGCGGCCTTCCCGCCGTACTAGTGGGTACCTATGTACCCTCTGGACTTCAACTTCCCAGTCCCAGTTGGAAAGCTCTGGAAATGCTTCCTGCAATACTCCAATCATATAAGCCCTAATATTACTGCCTTCTGCTTCTTCTTCTTTGATGCCAAGAAAACGTAGATTATTTCTCCTTTGCCTGTTTTCCTGATCCTCTAGCTTCCACATGATGTCGGTTAATTGTCCTTCATGCGTTGTAGTTTGCGCTCTCAGAGCCTCGATCTCTCCTTCAACGACCGACGTCCTTTCTTCCATTGAGCTTAGTTTCCCCTCAATTTCTGTGCAGGATTTGACCACCTTACGCACTGTTCCTTGTAGCTGTTTTGTAGCCAACCGTGCCCTACGACTTTCTGCTCTTGTCTCAGTTTGTAGCTCCTTTACTGAATTATATATAGACTGTAGCATTTCAGAATCTGTGTGTCGATCATCTAATGTATGGGTTGGGCCACATACCGATTCATCAGCCATCTTAGTTGCATTCTGGGAAGAATGAGTCTATTTTATTGATTCTAAGTTATAATTTATAAAAATTAATACTGTATCAAATTAAATAGAGAAAAATAACATTAATTTGTATATTGTTAAAATAATTAACATTAAATGTATATTAACATATTGACTTTTTATAAATCTCCCAAACCTCATCCTCTAAAAACCCAATATCCCACTGCTTAACAAATTTAGAAACCCATTATTTTCATCCATTAATAAACTAAAAATACAGATTTCAACAATTTCATAATTAATAAATTATCTTACTAAAAAACACAAATAAAAAATTTATAAACACATAGGGCCTAATCACGAGTTTGGTGGTCTTGAGACCGTCAAACTCGCAGTGGTGGGCGGACCACCGCACTCCTGGTGGTCCGACCACCAGATTAAGATTCTGGCAGTCGGAGCACCAGGAGACCGCTGACTTGGCTGGGATCAGGGATCCTGAAGGGTTGGGGGTGGTTGAAGTGGTGGTCAGCCACGGCAGTGCCAAGTTCAGCACCGCCATGCTGATCAAGACTCCCCTTTCTACCAACATTTTCATGGCGGGGTCCCACCATGAAAAGGTTGGCAGAAAGGCAGTGCAGGGACCCCCCTGTCAGCACTCTGGGAACACACACTATCTGCTATGCAGACAGTGTGCATTCCGAGGGTGCTGTGTGTGACGGCACAATGCCGCTGGACTGGTTACACCGGGCTGACCAGTGGAAACGTCGTAATATGATGGTTTTCGCCAGTCAGCCCAGATGAAACATCGTAATATATCGATGGTGAGGCCCCCGGCGTGATGGCTGCCTCACCACCGCCATATTGGAATTGTGGCACTTCGACCGCCCAACTCGTAATAAGGCCCTTAGACTCTAACGCATTACAATAAATTACATACTAATAAACACTTAAAAACTAGATTACATACGTTATTTTCTACATTTTTATTTTTTACAACAATATTAAAAACATCACTTAGAACAATATTTTTATCTTCGCTATTGTTGACGACAATACTTTTTTACATTCTGATATTCTTGACACAATGGACCTGATTTAAGAGGCACTAGCACCACCTTAGCGCCATCATAGCGTCATTTTTGTGATGCTAAGGTGGCGCTAATGTGGCTTTTTACACGCACTATATTTACAAAGTGGCGCAATGCATTCATTGCGTCACTTTGTCAATCCTTGCGCCACATTATACCTGCGCCAGTCATAATGAATGCAAGGGGGGTGTTCTCCCCTTATGGGGGCTGAAAAAATGGCCCATTTTTTTTACACTTTTAATGCCTGCTCAGAGCAGGCATTAAAAGGGGGCATGCCATTGAATACAATGGGCCCCTATGTACTCTGCAGGAGTAGTGGCAAAATGTTGGTGCTACTCCTTCAGAGTACATCAATAGCGTCAGGAATTCTGACGCTATTGCCCCTACCCTGCACCATGGTGCACCATATTTTAAATACGGCGCACACATGGTGGTGGTAGGGGCCACTAAGGGACGCAAGGGAAGTGGAGCTGCACTGGGTGTAGCGCCGCTTTTCTTAAGTCAGCCCCAATATTTGTGTATCACGGAATTCTTATCCCTTATCTCTTCCTCCTTAAACCACTTTTTGTGTTTTTCTCTCTCCTGCTCTGGGTCAAAGACTTATGAGGAAAAATATGTGCTGGTCCTCAGGACCCACCTGCAACCACTGACTCAAATTAAGCACCGAGTAGATCTGAATGTACACAGTGCAGAAATGGAAGGGAAGATTGTAAGCACTGATGACTATTAGTACTAGCAGCATGTAGATGTGAATGTGGGACTTTATAGGATGCCACATGAGAGATTTACATGATCTAATACACATATGTCTGAAAAAGACATTAGTTGTTCCATGTTACTGAGTAATGATGTGCACTCCTTGTGTGGCCTGAGGAACCTATGTTTTCTTATATGTAGACAATAGTGGTGGTCGGTGATGCTGCCAATGAACCTGGCATGTGCAACATTCTCAGAGGGATCTCAACTGTGTCTAGACTAGGTTGCATGTAAGAATACTGATACCAAAACTGTTGTAGGTCATGAATTTTGTGCCCTAAGGTTTACAAAAGCATGGCTTTATTGGGTGCAGATTTGGCTATATTGGGTGCAGATTTTTTGTAATTGGTATTCAGGCCAAAATATTTATGTTGGATGATATTTTTGCCATCAATAGTATGATATTAGATAGACTAGTGGAGTTTTGTTTTTAACCATAACCAAATCAGTGTCTGTAGAGTGGTTGAGTTTGTGTGTGACTGACTCAACTCGTTCCCAAAGCTTTTAACATTTGAAGAGTATGGGTGCAGCCCAATAGCTTGCAGGTTTGGCAATGTGTAGGATGAGGAGTAATGACGTTGGGCAGTATGGCTTAGATGGCATCACTGGAAGAGCTGATTTGTCAACTGATGGTGGAGAATGCAATGTGGCAGACATTGGTGGGGTGAGTTTGGGAGGGGAAGACTATGATACTTGATGATGAATTATAAGACTGTTTTCAAATACTTACAATTTTCTTAGGCATGGACTTAGCTGCGACATGTACATATTGAAAAACAAGAGACCTTTGCAACAAAAGATAGGATTGCTTGTGTGTTGAGCACTTTTGGGGCAAATCCAATTATAGAGAAAAAGGGATTTTTTGCTGTATAAGTATTCAGCATAGGTCTCACTCAAAGTTTAATTTCTGTTTTATACAACACAGTCTCTCACTTAGATCATATTTTTAGAGTGATAGCTGTAAGACTCAACCAGCTCCCACTTTTCACCCTCATCACACTAAGGCCTGATTTGTCTACAAGTCAGCCAGTGCCTGCACCCCACCGTACTGGATCAAGATGAAGACCTCTGGAAGCTGCAGGACTGCAAACACCACACTGGAAATAAGAAAATGGAAGACGGTAAAAAATAGACACCAAGCTCTCACCCACTATTCACACGAGTTATGGAACCCCATCCTAGTGCAATTCAGGCAGGGCTCAAACATTCCTATATAAACCCTTCATGTTGCTGAGCTCTCCAAGGATTACCTGAATTCCCCTTAATTCGATTGTCACTTCTGCTCCCCATGCTGCTCCTCCCCTCCCCTCTTCTGTCATTCCTCAGCCCCCCTGCTTCCTCCTGACCACTATTGCACTTCTATTGCTGTTTTCCCTACCCCTATTCTCAGCTCAACCCGAAATCCACTCCCTACCTGTAGTAACCTTTAGCAAAGGTTACATTGCTCTTGGATGACTCAGATGAAAAATGCCATTTAATGCCTTCAGGCAAAGTTGCTGCACTGGAGATTACCCAGAGGCGTGTTGCAGTAATTTGGTGATGTGTTACAAATTAAGTAAATATAAATGTCAATATTTGTATTACCTAGAAGATTTGAATATTGTGAAGAATTCTCCTCACCTCTGATTTTACAACCATCATCATTTGTTTTAGCTGAAATCTAGTGAACTACAAATAGTATTTAGCCAGGAGAGGTGATAAAGAATAGATCCTGGACAGAGTTTGGCTCCTTGTTAGATTTAGCACACAATCTGATGTGACGTTATCATACTGCATAAGCTTAACTTCCAAGGTCCAAGTCATACTCATGGAGGCTACTATGGGCCCCAAGGAAATGTATGATCTTGGCTATGGAGATATTGACCAGCAGAAGACTTCTTAAGGCATGCTGTAAACATGCATCTTCTTAATCCACAGCTGTCCCAACCAATGCTTCTGGGGCTTTCATACTTTTTCCAAAATGGATCTTGGTTGGGAAATGCACATCTTTAAGGTAGGAAGCCATTGTTCTACAAATTTCATGTGCCACAGGAAGAGATGTAAGCTCAGTGCTTCAAACTTTCAGTCACGGTCAGGTTGTCAGCATTGTTGGTTTCACATGTCTGGTGAGAAGGCGGAAGGTATGGTTTCTTACCTGTAACTCCAGTTCTCTCGTAGGGGTATTTCCATGATAGTCATAAGCACTGAATAGTTCCGCGCGCTTGCGGGGACCCCGGAGCACTGGTGGGAAGTATATTCTTAAGTGCAAATACCAACCCTTTGAAAAAAGGTTTGTCAAAAAACACTGTGCAGCCTATGTGAACAGCTACACAGGCCAAATTGTTGAAAAGAAAAAATCAATATTAGTGTAAATTCAAGTTCAAACACCTATTTATTCTAGAAATGTAATAACAAGTACATTCTCATACTTTATTTACACCTCTGATGAGAATAAAACAATGCAGGGCAGTGTAGCCCATAGGCTGCCATTATACAGAATGTAAATAGAGCTGTGCCTTTAAGAAAGTAAAGTCTTCCTGTATCCCATCATGCACAGCAAAAGGCAGTTGCCTCAGTTCTTTTTGAAGGCTTTTAACCTGGAACAACCTTTGTTGGAGTACCAACATCAACAATATTTATGGCAACCTTTTCTATGTGAACTCCACCGGGGAGGAGGGAGGGTTGCTTATGACTATCATGGAAATACCCCTACGAGAGAACTGGAGTTACAGGTAAGAAACCATTCCTTCTCTCGTAGGGGATTTCCATGTATAGTCATAAGCACTGAATAGACTAGCAAGCCCATCCCCATAACCGCGGTGGAGTAGACAGAAAAAATACTGCCAAAACACAAAAGTTATGCAAATAAGTTCTTAAGCAAGGCCTGTCCAACCTGCGCATCTGCCCTAGCGTCTGTATCAAGGCAGTAATGCTGAGTAAAGGTATGGACCGACTTCCAAGTGGCAGTCTTGCATATTTCTGCCAAAGGGATATTTCTCATCAAGGCTGTAGTAGCTGCCTTCCCTCTAGTAGAGTGGGCTTTTGGCCTACCACCGAGGGACTTGTTCGCTAACTGATAACATAACATTATACATGAAACAATCCACCTGGATAATGATTGCTTAGACGTGCCCAACCCTGTTCAAACTGGGCCATAGTTAACAAAAAGCTGTTGTGATTTACGTAAGCATTTTGTCCTGTCCAAGTAAAATTTCAAAACCCTCTTTACATCCAGAGAGTGCAGAGTTCTCTCAGCAGGAGTAGCTGGATTTTGAAAAAAAGTTGGTAATGAAATGGTTTGGTTCACATGAAAATCGGAGACGACTTTCGGTAAAAATTTTGGATGAGTCCTCATTACCACTTTCGCAGAATGAAAAACCGTGTAGGGTTCTTGAGCGCAAAGGGCCTGGATTTCGCTGACCCTACGCGCTGAAGTGATTGCCACCAGAAAAGCAGTTTTCCATGTGAGATGCTGAAGTGATGCCTTATGTATTGGCTCGAATGGAGGTAGCATCAGATGCGATAGGACAACATTCAGTTCCCATGGAGGAGATGGTCTTCTAATGGGAGGAAAAACCTTTTTTAAACCCTCCAAGAAGTCCTTAATAACTGGGATTCGAAAAAAGGAAGTTTGTGAGGGGCTCTTTCTGTATGCTGTTAAAGCCGCCAAATGTACCTTTATTGATGACAATTGTAAGCCCGATTTTGCCAAACTTAGCAAGTATGGCAGAATAGACTCCTCTCCGGAGGATATCGGGTAAATGTTGTTGTCTAAACACCACACGCAGAATCTCTTCCACTTTCTTGCATAAGTGGATCGTGTGGAAGGGCGCTTTGCTTCTTTCAGGATTTCCATACAATCCTGAGGTAAGTTCAAGTGTCCATATTGCAGTAGCTCAGGAGCCATGCTGCCAAACTCAACGATGAGAGGTTGGGATGGGATATCTGCCCTCTGAACTTCGTGAGCAGGTCCGGACGATAAGGGAGCCTGATGTGTGGTTTGAGTGACCGGTGAAGAAGGTCTGGGAAGCACCATTGGCGTGGCCATTCCGGAGCAATCAGGATAATTTTGGACTGAGCATTGGATAACTTCTGGAGGACCGCCGGAATCAGGGAAAGCGGTGGAAAGGCGTAAAGAAATGCTCCTGACCAGCTTATCCACAGGGCATTCCCCAGTGTCCCTGGATGGTAATATCTGGAGGCGAAGTTTTGGCATTTTTTGTTTTCTGGGGTTGCGAATAGGTCTATAGAGGGGGTACCCCATAGTGGGAAAATGGAATGAACGACGTCGTCGTGTAGAACCCACTCGTGGTTCTCGTCCATTACGCGGCTGAGAGCATCCGCTTGAACATTCTGGATGCCAGGCAGGTGAGTTGCTACTAGCGACATGTTCCTGGCTAGAAGCCAATGCCAGATTGTCTGAGCCTCTCTGGATAAAATCCTGGACCTGGTGCCTCCTTGCTTGTTTACGTAGTACATAGTGGCCACGTTGTCCGTCTGGAGTAAGAGACTTTCCGCTCTCAGAGAGGGAAGGAAAGCTTTGAGCGCAAGGTGGACTGTGCGAAGCTCCAGCAGGTTGATATGATAGAGACTCTCTTTCTGTGACCACTTGCCTTGGACTCGAAGATGTTCCATGTGCGCTTCCCATCCGAACAGTGACGCATCTGTTACGATGGTTTGAGCTGGAGGCTGATGTTGGAACGGAATCCCCACCAAGAGATTGTCGGGTAGACACCACCACTTGAGGGACTGTAGGGCGTGGGGAGAAAGGAGGACTTTGCTCTCCCATTCGTTCATTAGTTGACTCCATTGATCCTCCAGGTTTTCCTGTAATGGTCTCATATGGAGGCGAGCATTGGGAACGAGATGGATACAAGACGCCATCGAGCCCAGTAGAGAAGCTATTACTCTTGCAGTGGTCTGTGGAGTCTCTTGCAGTTGTTTGCACTTTTGGAGAATCGATAATCGTCGTTCCTCCGAAGGAAACACCTTTCCTAGATTGGTATCTATAATGGCCCCTAAGTAATGCAACCTCTGAACAGGTGTTGCTGTGGATTTCAGGAGATTTACTTGAAGACCGAGCTTCTGCAACAGCTGTAGAGTCCATTTGAAATGTTGTTGTGCCTCTAGATAACTGGAGGCCTTTATGAGCCAATCGTCTAGATAGGGGTAGACAAATATTCAATGTTTCCTCAAGTGGGCGGCTACCACCGCCATGCATTTGAAAAAAGTCCTCGGCGCTGATTTGAGGCCGAAGGGCAGAGCCGCAAATTGGTAATGACGTTTTCCGACGGTGAACCTTAGGAATTTTCGATGTTTCTTGGTCACCGGAATATGAAAGTAAGCGTCGCAAAGGTCTATTGCACAGAGCCAGTCGCCCTGACGAAGATGTGGGTAAATTTGGTGCAAGGATAGCATCCTGAATTTCTCTTTGCAAATCCACTTGTTTGCTGTCCTTAGATCTAAAATGGGACGAAACTCTTGCTTGTCTTTTTTGGGCACAAGGAAATACCTCGAATAAATCCCCTTCCCTTGCTGGCTGATCGGGACGGGTTCTATGGCTCTTTTTTGTAATAGAATGGTGACTTCTAACTGAAGAGCTTCGAGGTGTCGGCTGGTTGTTTTGGGTGAAACAGATGGTGGAGGACTGGTGAATCTGAGAACGTAACAATGTCTCACAATATTCAATACCCAGGCGTCTGTTGTGATGCGTAGCCACTCGTCCAGATGATTTGAGATACTTCCCCCTACCGGAGTGGATAACGGAGGAGGGGGAAGCGAAGATTCAGGGCTTAGACGCGGGAGCCTGTTGAGTTGTCTGAGTTTGAGGTGTTGAACGACCCCTTGTCGACCTTCGTTGTGTGGAGAAACCCCTATGATGCTGCTGTTGTTGCTGGGGGCGTGAAGACATCCAATGTGGAGTCTGATACCTGTGGGTGAACAGTCTTCGTTGATATGGGCGGAATACCTTTCGCTGTTCTTTCGGTCGTTCCATGCCTACTGCTTTCAGGGTATCCAGCTCAGACTTCATTCTGGCCATCTCGTCATAGGCATGAGAGCCGAACAAAGTGGAGCCTGAGAAAGGTAAATTTTGTATTCTCTGCTGTGCTTCAGGTTTAAGCGATGTAAGTCGCAGCCATGCATGTCTCCTGAGCGCTATTCCGTGAGCATAGTTATGTGCGGATAGTATAGAAGAATCCGCCGCAGTACTTATAACTTGGTTAGAAACCATAGCTGCCTCGCCCACGACCTCCAGGAAATCTTCCCTTTTGTCCTTAGGAAGATGCTCCGCAAACTGCAGTACAGAGTCCCAGAGGGCTCGATCATATCTCCCTAATAAAGCAGTGGCACTGGCTGCTTTCATGGTGATGGATGCAGTAGAGCATACTTTTCTTCCTGCAGCATCGATCTTTCTGCTCTCTTTATCTGGAGGTGAAGAGGAAGACGGTGACGTAGAATGCAATTTCTTTGCTGCCACTACAGTATAACCACCGAGTCCGGTACTGGGTCCGACCTCAAGAATAGAGGATCTTGTTCTGGTGGACGGTATTTTTTAATAAGTCTGGAAGGAGCAGACTTTGTTGCAGCCGGTGTAAGAAAAATGTCCATTGCCGGCTCAATAAGACCCGGAACCAGTGGAAGCAAAGGTCTTGAAGATGTCCTGTGATGCAAGGTCTCGAAGATTACTGACGTCGATGGAGCCGGCACCGCCAGTGGGATATTCAGTTTGTTGCCCCTCGCACTAAGACCTCCTGGAATGTATTCACATCATCTATGGGGGACACTCTCGGGGACGGTGAGTCCGATAGGGTTGGAGAGTAGTCCCGTGTAGACGAAGAAGAATGTCTATGATGTGAATGCTGAGATCTCTGTCGTGATTCATGACGATGGTGCCGAGAGGAAGATGAACGTCTAGAAGAATGTCCAGAACGCCTTACAGATCGCGTTGGAGTCCTCGGAACAGACTCTGAAGGAGGAGCCGGAAGAGGAGCCGTAGGTGTTACCGGTGTCTGCGGCAACGGCGACTGCCGAGGCGAGAGTTGTGGAGACGCTGGAAGCAGGATAAGTGAGGCCGAGGATTCCAACGTTGTATAAACCCTTCTAGGCCTCTTTGATTGTCGTCTCGACGTCGACACACTCCTCGACGTCGAAGCGCGGTGACGCCGAGTGCCTCTGGACGTCGATTCCTCTCGCCGTGGAGAACCTCTCGACGACGACCCTCGACGTCGTTGTGGTGGCGGCGAACGTCTCCGACGGCGAGTATTCTCTCTCGACGTCGATCGCCCTCGCCGTGTCGACGGCGAGCCTGACTCGGATCTCCTCAACGTGGAACGTCCTCGCCGTGTCGACGGCGATCCAGATCCTTTCGACGTCGGGTGTCCACGTCGTCTCGACGGCTAAATGGTTGTCGACAGCGAACGATGTCTTTTTCTCGCCGGCGAACGACTCCTCGACGGCGAACATGTTGGCGCTGTTCCCTGTCTCGACGTCGATGCCCTCGACGTCGTCGGAGATCTGTGCCGTTTTTCAGCAGGTCTGGTAGGAGTTATAGAGGAAACAGGTTGAGCCCTGGTAGAAGCCTGACCTTCTCCTCGCTCTGTGGTGGAATGGCCACTTTTTCTCCTGTCCTCTCTCGCCTGAAGTCGGATTTTCTCCCTATCACGAAGAGTTCTTCTGAAGAAGGTTTTACAGATGTCACACGACTCCGGTTTGTGGCTGGATGGAAGACAAATTATGCAGACCCTATGTGGATCTGTTTTAGCCTTTTTTCTGCCACAAGAAGGACATTTGTCAAAAAGTGAAGGCATTTCTAAACTAGAAAAACCTCAAAATTCTGTCAGAATTTAACAGAAAATAGTAGGAAATGATCACTCAATGTTAAAAACGTCGAGTGAAATTGAAATTCAAAAGATTTTAAATGAATTTCTGCCACAAAAAACTTTGTGAGGTAGAGCTCAATGCTTCAGGGTCCTGTCAGAAGAAGCCGGAAAAAAGAACTGAGGCAACTGCCTTTTGCTGTGCATGATGGGATACAGGAAGACTTTACTTTCTTAAAGGCACAGCTCAATTTACATTCTGTATAATGGCAGCCTATGGGCTACACTGCCCTGCATTGTTTTATTCTCATCAGAGGTGTAAATAAAGTATGAGAATGTACTTGTTATTACATTTCTAGAATAAATAGGTGTTTGAACTTGAATTTACACTAATATTGATTTTTTCTTTTCAACAATTTGGCCGTTCACATAGGCTGCACAGTGTTATTCTTAAGTGTTTTTTGACAAACCTTTTTTCAAAGGGTTGGTATTTGCACTTAAGAATATACTTCACACCAGTGCTCCGGGGTCCCCGCAAGCGCGTGTAACTATTCAGTGCTTATGACTATACATGGAAATCCCCTACGAGAGAACATTGATTACTTCATAACAAGCATTCAATGTTTTGAGTAGGGCGCTACGGGTAATTCTTAGGCTGAAGGAATTCATTTTGGCAAATTGCATGTCCACCTCCCATTATCCACTTCAACGACTTGACAGCACAATGTGGGTTTCATACGTCTCTACGAAAATCCGTTTAACACCCCCACCATGATTTAACAGCGATTTTTAAGTTTACACGCAAACCATTTGTAGTCTACTCCTGTGAGGCAGGACAGTATGGGACCTAAAATCAACTCACCAATAAAAGTTTACAGAACATTGACTTTGCAAAGGGATCATCTGGGGTACAAACCTGTAAACTGGACGCCTTCGAATGCTGGACATTCTTAGTAAATAATGGTTTCCACAGTGCTTCCCTCGAGAGGTCAAACGTCACTGACATTGGTGAGCTGTTCTGTTGCACATTGAACCAGACCTGCAGAGAGTAAAACACAGTCAAACACTTTTTCTTATGACCGAACCTCATGAATTCACCTGGTCCCATATTTATACCTGTGATTAGTTTTGGGAACACAATCAAAAGATCATTATCAAGCTATGAATTCCGTGAGTCATTATATAGCACTAATATACATTCCTATTTAATAAACAAGCCTACATAAACTGAAAAACAAAGTTAAAATAGTCGACGTGAGCAAAATAATGGGCAACTACAGAGGCGGTAAGGATGCTCAGCATTGTTCATGTAAGAACAAGCTTGGCGCTTCATTTCCTTACAAACTAGAATGGTGCCTAAGTGTCTTCTACATATGACTGTGTCTTGCTACAGAAATCCACGTCACTCCAGGATGTGTCCCCAATTAAATTCATGTCACATTTTGGAAAGGTGAGGGGTACAAAAGATTTTGCATTCTCAGAGCGAATCCAGTTGACTTCACGGATACAAAGCCTGAATTCGCAATGCACAACAAAGCTTTGTTATACGTAATTTCGGTCCTGATTTTCAAACCACACATTCTAGTGCCAACTGCAAGGCATACGAGGAGGCAAAGCAGTGTCACTCCGACCTTGTAATTTACAAATGTAGGCGCAGGTGCTCTGTAGCGATTTTTGTGTTTGCAAAGCAAAAAGTGCTTAGCCACTGCCAAGGGCAAGTATAAACAAAATGTGAGCTGTTAAGGTTTGACAATATACTGTCTGCTTGAACAGGCTACACACCACTGGAGTAATGGGCCCCCCTGCAAACTACCTTGAGGGGACCCCCTCCTCCCTTGACCCAGTTTGCCGCCAGTGCACAGTGTACTGTGCTGAGAGGGCCTGGGGCTTCCTGGAGCTTGCCCCCCACACCGCGGGGGCTCTGGGAGCCTTTGCTACACCAGTGCTACATGAATCAGGAGGTGCAGAAAGTGGTCCCACAATCTATTGCATGCACTTCCTGGTGTGATTATTAGTGTGTGCCACTTTCTGTGGCATTGTGGCTCCTGTCTCTTAAGGGCCAGGGATCAGTAGGCTGGCACACTGTGGTTCGAAAGCTGGAATTGCGATCTGGTGCCCCATGCAGGTTCCCATCCCAGCACTGACAACTTTCACTGGGGGTTGCAATCCAATTCCTGCCTCATTAGTATGCATGAGTCAGGAACTCTGTGACTTTTTTTCACAAAAATTTCCTTTTTACGGGGAGCGCAAATTACGTGTTGTAATCTCTCTTTGGGCTTTAAACCAAGCCCATATCACGTCAGCTTCTTTCATTGGTTCGTGAGCTTGCCTTTCAAAATCTGTTTGCTTTCATTAATGAAAGGCATGCATAAGTCATGCCTTTTCCGGTGTTTAGCCTTCCTCGAGAGCAGCGACCAAGTACTGAAAACATACGAGGCTCCCCGTTTTCCGTCCAGTTTCTGGACTATTTTTTCTCTTTTTTCGCAGCGCGATCTCACTGGGCAGAAGTTGAGCACTTTGCATGACATCGACCCTTTTGCATAGTCAATTGCACTTTTTCTGGTTACATAGATAGTTGCACTTTTGCTGGTTACATGGATAATTGCACTTTTGCGGATAGGTTTCACTACGAGTGAACTTTTATTTCCCTTTGTATGTCTGCTTTGCACTGATGGCGGCTCTCAGCTCGCTTATGTGAAACTTTCACTTTTCAATTTATATGGCAAGAAAAGTCCAGTTAGTTATGTGAAACTGTTTTATTTTCATTTTCAATTCATTAGGCACCAAAAGTCTGGTTAGGAGTTTATAATGAGAATTGCTCTAGCTCCAGCAAACGCGAGACCGGTTGCATTGCAAATGCTCGTTGCTGTGAGAGGTTTGATCATCCCTCAACCAACAAAGGGAGAGGCTGGTAACAGCACAATGTAGAAAATGTGCTGCACCCAGCCTCTTTTGCGGATTATTAATCTCTTTTTCTGTGAAAGAATGGCCTGTTCTGCTTTTCTTTACATAGTTTTTAAATAACGTTTTGCATACATTAAACAGCTAAGATTTAATGCACCCAAAGTAGATTTATGACATTAACCTAAAAATGTCCGTTTAAGTAATTATAAGGGACGCAGGATTATGTACATCATTCATTTAAACAACATCGAAGCTGCAATGACATCATTTATATAGCTATTCGTTGATATTCCTAGTTCTCAGAATCGGTAGACAAGCCTTAAAAAATGCCAAAAAGCAAATGCCTTCCACTTCCAAACCCTAACCACTACCAGATGAAAGCTGAATTCTGCACTAAAATAGGCCATGTTTTGGAGCAGAAAACGCCGTACACAAATAAAGCCTAACCTAAACTAACTAAAACTAACTTCATGTAACCTAATCTCACTTAATTTAATGTAGCATGAAATAAAATAACCTCACAGAATCACATGCACCATCCATTTATCAATCAGGAAAGATGTAGTGTATCCGAAACGTCAAATGGTATTGATGATCCAAAGAGCCCCTGCCCATTTTCTCTATCGAATAGTCACAATAGTGACTCAATCTCAAAGACCGTAGCTACTCATCTTCCCCAGCGTGGCTGTAAAATCATTAGGCCTTAACATTGACAGTATGCGCACATTTGACGTCCTGTCAGCAGGCTAATCCACTCTGCCAACTTCCATCTATGCCATCTAAAACAGACTGAAGCTCCTGCTGTCCAATGATCTTTTTAAGACAGCAGCATTTGTACTCTTCATATTTAGGAATGATACAGTGAGCGCCATCCTCATGGCCTGCCAAAGAATGCCTTAATACACCTAAAAGCAGTTCTCTGTTCTACAGCTCAGCTCATCGCAGAACAAAATGTATCACATCTCCCCTTTCCTGAGGGATATTCATTGGTTAGTACCAGATGCGCGAATAATGACTATAGTGTTTTTTTTCCCTACCTAACAGCTACACAAGGGAACACTCTGCCATTTACTTGGCTTAGTGGCCATAACCACCTTACTTCCAGGAGAAAGCTCTAAACCTGCATTTTGCGTAAATCCTCTTGCCTATTCTCGCCTCCTTCCTTTTATTGGCTGTTCTTCAGCACTAGGATATCTTAACAGGGAACCGGCCTGTGCTTTATTATTCATTTAATGATATGTTAGCTCCTTGCAGCCTCTTAGTTTGCCATTGACATCCAGATTTGCATATTTCCATTCTCTTAGTTGGCTTGTAGTTTTGCGGCTGATTTTCACTTTGATTTATCTAACTCCATGCATACCACCTTTGGCATCTTCTGTGTTTTTGTGACAATACCATGTAATAGTGGCTCATATTTTCTCTCACCTACTCCTACCTGCATATACTTTGACAATAGGCTGAACTGCCTGATATCCGGCCATTCGCTGGCACACTAGTGGCCTGCTCATCTCTTACTTGAGGGTTGAATCCTTTTTTCACATCTATTATTGCGAGACACACCCAGAAGTGGGAGGTCTCTCAGCCACAAGAAGCATTTATACAGCAGAGATATATTGCAGACTGCATGATACTGATATTGTGTGAAAGATTGATTAGCACAATACAACTTCTAGATTTTTCATTCGACTCTCAGTAGTGACTCCATTTCTTTCCTGGCTTCTATAGTACCACTGGCTTTGATGAATCTGCCATCTCCAAACTTGCCACCTGCAGCTGTGGCACACATTTCCCCTCACTGGTCCTTCTTTTCACAGTTGTGCTGCACTTTTCTGGTCTGGGCCTTCTCTGATTGGAGTGACAGCACTCACACCAGACCCAGTCTCTTACTATTTGAGGTCTTACATACTTATACTCTTTGCATAGGAACCAACCTCCAAGAAGTGTCCCTCTCGTACCTCAAAATGGAGCTGCTCTGTGCCTCTTGTTAGGTGCAAAGGAACTACATTCAAAGGTGTTAGCACAAAAACTATGCATGACCCTATCCATTTCTGATGATAATCATCATTACCTTATTTTCCAGCTGTAGGAGTCAGCAAACCCTAGCATACATTTTCTTCACCACATACATCTATTGCGTTTTTACAAACCATTCTGAAGATGTCATGGACTACTTATTCATAATCTCATCACCAACCTGTGCGTGCGCTGCCTTCTCCTGAAGAAATGCATCTCACTTAGGCCTTTTACTCCACATGGTCACTTCATACAGCAGCTCCCCAAACACTGTCTCCTGGCAAACATACCTCATGGAGAGCAGCTCTCAATTACAACAACTCTCTCTCCTGTTCCTCTTACATAAATGACTGCATCTACCCCCAGATATTTTAGTGATACACTGACTAGTATGTTAGGTCAGTAAGTTCCATTCTCAGTGATACGTCCTGACTTGATTTGCAGGTGCAGATCCTTCCAGGATCCTTGAGTATTTCAATATTTTGGCACCAAACTCCACCTCTCCATGATCTGTCCAATTTCTGAGACTGCGAGAACAAGAAACTAGATATTGTTTATTATACATCCCACTTATGTCACAAAGCACAATTGGCTGATGTGCCAGAAAGATGACCCTTCTCTCAGTGTAATATTTAGTCTGACCACCATAACCACTGATTGCTTTCAAACTTGTGATTAAATCACATATACCTTGCCCTCTGTTTCAGCACTTTAATCCTGGACTCTGAACAGTTTTTGAACTTTGACTTGCAGGTTCAATTAGTGTACCTACAACTCACAAGTGCTACACTTTTCATCACCGTCAATGAGGATTAATATTGAGTAGACACAATATCCCTGGTTTAACCACATGATTGAGTGTTTAAATATTTGAATCACAACAGATATACACTAAACAGTCTACAGCCAGTAAGACAAAGATCAATGCAAAATATATATCTTACTCATAATGAAATTAATTTAGTCAAACAACACTTGCAAACAATCCACATTATAAAGAGCAGAGTTAAAAACAAGGAACATTAGGTAGTAGTCATTCGGTTGATGAAACCCAATGTGACCAGCGTCTCTTTTGCAAATCTATGTGAGGTGCAGAAGCCATGTGTGACCACATAGAATATTGATAATGGATGATTTGTCACCACAGATCATATGCCTAGCAGTGAAGCAACTCCCTTTTCACTGTTGTTCATCTCACTCAGGAAAGTGCCTTTTAAGCTTGTGCCCATGATCTAACCAATCCTGGTAAAAAAAGGCCAGCCATTTATGCGTCTCTCTCTCTCAAATTGGTGCAATTCATAAAATCATGGTCCCAACCAAATCACATGATAAGTCACTCTCCCATTATAAATCTTTTTGTCCTAGCTACAACTCCAAACACCTCGGCTGCAGCCCCTCCTTTCCGTTCTATGGGAACCCATGATATTAGATCTCTATCTTACTCTATTCAGATTCAAAACCATGATTTAATACAAGTGTTGGCTTTCAGGTCAACAATTGGAGAGCTACAGGCAAGGGACAGGTTAGCCTTCTTAGCACTGACTCAGCTTTTAAAACCAAGGAACATCAAATCTTCATAGAATGTCTAATTGCCATGGCCTAAATATCCTTTAGCAACTTCGGAAATTACTCATTCTTGTCACCATGCTCTGACAACATACATTTGATACTCTTCTCTGCACCTCTATTTCATCCCTTGCAGACTTTCAGAACGCTCTTCCCTTTCACTTTTTTCTCTAACATGAGTACCTTCGACCTCCTCTCCATACATTTGCAGTCAAAGTGGCTGATGCACAATCATACATTCACCTCAGTGAGTTCCTATTACAGGACAATGACCTTTTGTCCATGCTGGAGTTGTTAGATGGTGTATAAGCAAAGGATTTCTTGGCTAAACCTTGTTTTAGGTACTCCCTCCCACAGAGCTTTCTTACATTTTTAAACAACCCTATCTTACCTTACACTTTCTTTTATTCCTATACTCTTAGTTAAAGACCATTCTGAAACTGTTGGTATTAGCTTCAATAGAGAACTAAATTAATTTGCATCTTAACATGGCAATATGATTCCCTTTTAAATTGGCCCTGCATGTAGGATGGGAGCTGTGCTTTAGCCCTCCAAACAGATGTGTGAGAGGAGTTGTGTATGCATACTCTTCCCGATCCCTCATGCAACTGTTGGCAGTTACTAGCAAGGACAAGTAGAAGGTGTCAGTTGTGATAACGTCTGTGCATCCCTACTTTAATGCTAGGTCTGCTGCCTTATGAAGAACTAAGGACTGCCTGCAAGTAAGGAGGTGTGAAGAAGAGCCTTTATGTGTAAGCATGTGTGTCTGCACGCTTGTACATCTGTGTGTGTGTGTTTGTGTGTGTGTTTCTGAGCACCTAGATGGTTGTAAGTGCATCAATGTATGTGTTTATGGAGAGTGGGGTTGGCTGTGGTCGTCCTGTACTTGTAACTTTAGCTTGGTACATTGCAACCAGATATCCACAGTTGGCACTTTGTTCTTTTTGGTGCTATTTTTACTAAAATCTTAAAATCTACATATCTCCAGTTCTACTGATTGGATTTTTGTTGTTCTGTTCTTGTTTTATTTATTCAAGAATAATATATATTTCAAAATCTGGTCTGGAATCCATTTGTGATGTGTTTTCACTGCGTTACTGTTCAGTTGTTGCACAAATACTTTACACATTGCCTCTGAGTTAAGCCTTACTGCTGTGTGCAAAGCTGCCAGGGGGCTGGGCACATGTTAAATTGGGGTTTGCTTGTGACTTCATCCAGACAAGGATTGTGGTTTCTGCTTGAGTAGGTTTGTACCCCTCTTAACCAGCAACCCAGTTTCTTACACAGAAGTATTGAAAATTGAAAACAAAATCCCCAAACACATGAGCCCTTGCTAAATGGAAGGGTGTGCCATTTGTGTACTAAAGGCCCTAATATGAGAAAAGAACATGGCTCCACTGCTATCAAGTTGGGTAGTAAAGGATAATCATAATTGGGATCCATTAAGATCTCCCCTAGACTTCGAAGGAGAGCATCTGGAAAGGCTTAATTGTGAGGTGGTGGTCAGTAGATAAGCAGAAGGGAGGTGGATAAAGTTAGATCTGGTCAGCAATTGACTAGTAAGGATTTACATTCTAATGCTATGTGGTTTGTGATTATGGTGAATGGTAAAGTGTTTTGTTGAAGTTTATTCTTCCACAAGTATTCTTCATTTGATGATTTTTGAATAGGGTTATTTAGTCATTTAAAATTACCTTTATGCATAATCTTGGAGACACCTTCCTGCCAGATTATCATGTTGAAGAGGAGGTTCAGTCTGAAGTCCTGTAGCAGGTCATACATGCAGACTGTGGGCCGTATTATGAGGCTAACGATCCTTGGACCACCAGACTCATGGTGACGGTCGGACCGTCACAACGCATTCCGAAGGTGGTGGGGGTGTCCCTGTGCGACAGCATTGGCCTCGGCTCCATGTAGACTTGAGACCAATGCCAGCGCACAGTTTCCACTGGGCTGACCAGTGGAAACCTCAGTAGCAACCTTGTAATGGGGTTGGTAGGGAGACTTCCAGACTTGCAATGCGGCCCTGTGCTCTTGCTTATGTATTTTGCAATGTTCACAGTGCAAGAAATTTGGCTCTGGGTGTGATATGAGGCTCACAACATTCTTTGTTTCAGTAATTCCTCATCAGTAAGACTGCAGAATCTCAGGCCCACCATGTGTTGTTCCCCAGACTTGCTGCCTCACATTTCTGGACGACAGTGAGCTTTGCTGATATTTGCTTTGTTGGGTGCTCTATTTGAAGGATTGATGATGGAGATGGCCAAAAGACATAATAGTTGTCCGAATGCAATAGCATACTCTGGATCCAGCTGGAGCAATGCACTTTTCCGTCTCTATACAGAGAAAAGGATGGGAAAAGAGAAAACAGACACTAGTGCTCTGAATCACTTCTGCGGGGCACTTACATTTGCAGGTAAATCTAAATGCAATAGGTGATATCTTAGTAACCTGACATGACGTCTTGCTTTTATTGATGACAGTAAACAAATATAATTTAGCTGTATTTCTGCGCAACTCCCCTCTGTATTCTCAAATGAAGCTTGGTATTCCTGAAACTATAGCATAACAAAAGATGAGTGTCTTTTCATATGTTTATTAATACTTAGGGCCTAATGATAAGTTTGGCAGTCTTTTGGCAATACTTCCAAAAGACCACCATTTTGGTGGTAATCGTACTGCCGTATTATGACTCACCCAGCGAAGTCTGCCATAATCCAGCCAAAATTCCGAAACTGGCAGTACACTGAAGGGCGGGAAAGAGGCAGTCCCCCACCAGCACCACAAGTCTGCCAAAAAACCTCAGATTCTAATATGACCTTCAGATCACTATAGCGGTTCTTTCCATGGCGGAAGACCAATAGCGGCGGTCACATCAGTAATACACCTTGGATAGTTTGAAAAGCCCACACCTGACACACATCCACACACCTGACATACCTATAAACTGCACTATATAACACACCCCTTCACACCCCATAATCCTTTGCAACCAGACACTGCTAGATAGAGGCCACACAAAAAATTACTAACCATAGAATAGACATCCCTACACACTTCACATAGCACCCATCTCACAACTGCACAACACACCCAACACATACTTTAGTATCCCACACATTCAACGCCACTGGTCAACAACTCACATCACAGCACCCATACCCCATCACCAACTGATTTTTCTTTTTTATTGCTTTCTTCCTCACTGTGTCCCCACAAAAACATCCCCGTTTCACAGATGATGAATTGAGGGTCATGGTGGATGAAATTATCACAGAACAGCGACACCTATTTGGAGCCCAAGTCAGGAAAACAACTATCGCCAGCAAAATGGAGATGTGGCAAAGAATAGTCGAAAGGGTAGACACCTATCCAGGCACAAGTGAGTACATTAGGAAAGGTGGAACGACCTCAGGGGGAAAGTATGTTCCATGGCCGCCAGGCACCAGCTGGGGGTCCTCAAGACTGGCGGTGGGCCCCCAACTTTCACATCATGGGAGGAGAAGGTCTTGGACATCCTGTATCCTGAGGGCTTGACAGAAATACCTGGGGGGATGGAGTCTGGTAAGTCACTAAACTCACTGACCACCTTTTGCCACCTTAACAGCCAACCCACTCACCACCCCTGTGTCCAAGTGGCATTCCCACCATCCACTGTTCCACCTATAAGAAAACCAGAACAGTGCAGTACAAGTTAAATAGCCTTGCATGTTAAACTAACAATCAATTCAAAATACCTGACTTCTCAACTATTGTATAGTCTACGGCAATGACATTAATGCTATGGCCATCTGCCAGTACTATCACGAGCAACACACAGCTACAGCTGTGTTTCGTACTAAACTGGCCTTTAAATCACCATCCAAAAAATGTCATGTACTTACCTGGTGAGACACCAATATAGGAAGCTGGATGTACTTAGAGTACTTAGAGTACTTAGAGTACACCCATACAGAGGCCCAAGTGTAATGGTTACACCCATACTGTTGACCAGCTCTGTTACCATAGTTAATTATGCAGTTGTTAGTTGACTCAGTGATGCTATACACCTAACTTGGAGTTCACTTTAAAATGTCAAGTCATTAATCAGACAAGATATGAGTAAATGAACGATCATCTAACCACCAAGATACTCCAACATCTAATAGCAAGGTGTATGCAATTGGAAATCTCTGTGTCCCATATAGCTCTAACCCAGATTTAGAAGCAGGTGTCATTGTCATATCAGGGGTCAAGTAAAGGCTTTGTGTGAATGTCACATACCATGTCTAGCGGTCAAGTGTTGATGTTACTTGTTGCATTACTTTCAGTAACTGTGTGTTACTCTTCTCCTACAGCTAACCTAGCCATTGTCTCCATGGAAAGGACACCTGAGACTGCACTACCCCTCTATATGAAGCCCTCAGTGAGGAATACACCCCTGGATGTGTGGACATTGAGGACGAAGCTGGCCCATCTGGGACACCTGCTCAGTCAACAACTGTGAGTCTTACCCTGCCCACATCGACTCCTCCTAGCCTTGTTGCTTCAACATCACATGCCCATTTGCCTCCAAACCTGTGTTCCAAGGTCAGTGTCTACCATCTTGTGCCCCTCAGTACAGGTACCTGAGTCTCCTGTCTTAAACCCAGACAATGATGGACCTGGAACCAGTGGGAGTGGGCAAACTGTGCCAAGGGCACAGGCTTGTGGGGGTAGGGTGCAGGGGAGGGATGGCGTGGGCCAGAGAATGGAGGCTCCTAGGGATACAACTGGCCAGGCATCATCTCCCAAGTCTTGGGAGCTTACCAACAATCCCAAGGCGTGATGGGCTAGTTATTTACCATGATGGGGGAGATAAAGCAGCTGCGGAGGGACAACCAATAGGAAGTCATGCAGCAGTGGCAGGCCCAAAATGCCCACTTAGCTTCTATTGAAGGGGTGCTGAGAGACATAAATAGCACCCTGAGTAGATTTTGTACACACCAGCTGGCCCCTTCCACTAGCAATGAGACATCATCTCCTTCTACATCTGTGGCTGCTAGTGGAGTGTAGGCCTTACCAGGGGAAGAACAGGCCTCAGACAACCCTGCCTCTGCAGTTGAATAACCCCCCTGCAAACGTGGACGTCCCCCCAAACATCCAAGAAGAGCAGATGCCAAGACCAAAACCACTGCCAGGATGTGAACCTCTACTGATTGGTTCCCCTTGTGTGCCACAGATACACCCTCATGACTTTTCTGAAACCTAGCTTCATTTTCCTATGGTACAAGGACACTGTCTCCAAATGTTGTAGCAGCTACCCTGACGATTTCATCCACAATGACTGAATCCTTCACTGTTTCCTTTGTGTTATATTTGATCCAATTTCTAATTTTCCTTTGCACTCCTCAATAAATACTACTTAACCATAGATCATGTGTTAGAGTCATACATTTCAACCATATTTAACTGTCATCTATAATACATCTTGCACAAAAAAAGTTTCTGTCAAATGTAAGACATTTGTAATGTTCCATCTCACGTGCACTGTTTAATCAGGGTACATTTTGCATTGAATAATAATGAAAGACATAACTCAAATCACTTTCATTGAACTTTCCCACAGATAGCTTGGAAGATTGCCAATGATCACACAGTGCAGTACTGCTGTTCACTTCAGTGTTTCAGCATATGTGTCAATCACTACCACCCCACAGACTACTGAAATTAGGTACACGTCATTCTTTCACTATCTGAATAGGCAAACATATTGGTATAATGGATCATCAGCTAAAGCATTATCACATACCTATACCATAGCTCCTAAATGACTACAGACCGTGATACAGACAGAGGTCAGTACAAATGCCCCCAGTCATGGAACCTTCTACTTACCAAGGTCAGGTATCAGTAGGCATACCAATAACCTATGTCCGTCTTGATACACATGCACAGAAGCCTACACTGAGGAAGCACAGTGACAGCTACATACAAGTTAGTTATTATCACTAAAAACAAATCTGATGGTTGAGGGTATGGATAGCACAGGATGATGTATGAGAGGATAATTAACACACACATGGCACCATCGAACCAACCTCCAGTGCCAAACAGGTCTATTGAGTGGAATAGAACACTACCATCCTACTATCCTGACAGTCTGGGCATAGAACTCACATACCACAAATTTCATGCCTGGTTCAATCCATGTTTACCTCACTTGTCAGTCTGCAAATTCCACCTGTCTCTGACACTGACACTGTCTGATATTGCCAAATGAGGATGACCTTGTGAAGTAATCTGCAAAATATCAATGTCAAACATAAGGTATAGGCTGCATTGAATCAAAAACATTATACAGACAATTCCTATAGACAATGATAACTCAGACTGAGCATTGTGATAAACATAGACTATGGAGATCAAAAAGCTGTGTGTACTATTCTGCATGCACAACTGACTTATGGGCTTTGAAGCTACTTATGACCTCTCTGATGGTCATACTAAGACCCTTATCAAGCATTCTTAACCTTACCAATACCCAAATGAGTTACTTAAATTACAAAACATCACATACCTAAAGACAGGTGAAGTACTGATTGATGAGATCTGCTCTGATGTCTCCAGCTTCATCCTCACCATATTCATCCTCACTTGGAAAATCTGCAGTCTCACCTGCTGGAACTTCTGGCTCCCCCTCATCTGGTATAAATGGGATTTGACGTCTCAGGGGGAGGTTTTGGATCATGCAGCAGCAACAATAATTTGACACACTTTGGTGAATAGAGGAGGGCTCCACCAGACTTATAGATGGTATGGAATCTTGCCTTCAGGAGCCCAAAAGTCTGCACCACGACACCTCTTGTTCTTCTGTGGGCCTCATTGAAGCAGACTTTCCCTGGTGTGGTTAGGTACCTCAGTAGTGTCAACAACCAGGGATGGTTTGGGTAACCTGACTCCCTTGTAAAGAAGAGTTTAGAAAGGCAAATATAAATAATAGACATCCACACATTTGTTAGTAGATAAAAGTTGCAGACACACTTGACATAGTGACTTACCACCCAACCAGGCCCCCTCTGTGTATTGCTGTGTCATCAGCAGTGGGATATTGCTGTTCTTCATGATGAAGGAATCATGGATAGACCCCGGGTACCTTGCACAAACTTGTGAAATGTAGAGGTCAGCCAAAGAGACCACTTGGACATTAATGGAATGGAAGTTTTTCCTGATCCTATTCACCTGTTCATTGGCATTTGGGGAAACCAAGGCTACATGGGTGTCATCTATGGCTCCAACCACATGTGGAATGTGTCCCAAGGCATAAATATTAGCCTTCACATGGGCCAAATCTTCGCATTGCAGAAATCTGATGTAGCTGTCCAGGTGTTTCAACAATGAAGACAGTACAGCTTTCATGACCAGACTGAACATAGGCTACGGCATCCCTGCAGTTAGGGCTACTGTATTTTGAAGGGAGCCTCTGGCCAGGAAGGGCAGCACTGACATAACTTATGCAATGGGTGGTATGCATTAGGGATTACGAATGGCAGGCATCCGATCTGGCTCCAACTGACAACAGAGATCCATGATTGTATGCATATCCAGGTGGTAGATCTGAATCACATGTTGCTCCTCCATGGTTTGCATGTCTGCTAGTGGACAGTACACTAGAGGTTCTGTAAATCTCATGCCAGGGTACTGTGGGGAAAAAACAGAATGTATGTGTATAACTTATTCTGTACATCATAAGTATGATCATACCTTTGTCACATATGCTCTAAAATGCCACATTGAACTGTTGAAACTTTGTACACAAAACATACCTAGGCAAATAATGACTTATTGCTGCATTCACATCCCCTTTCTACTGTCAATTTCTAGAAATGGAAAAGTATGTCACTAAGAGTCAATGTGACAATAACATTCTTAACATGTTGCCAATCTATGGGACACATATGCAATATGTCAGATTGGTTCTGGCTGCAGAACATTGTAGCACAATTCCCTACCAAGGACGCTGTTAATCACAAGGCAAGTCATACCTGATACTCCAAGATTGCCGCAGCCATTTCCAAACATCCTTAGAGTTCATGAACTGCTAGGAATGTAGTTTGTCATTGGGGTGTCATAACAGTGGGTGCCCTTCACACATGCAAAGCCTCACTCCAGAGAGCGCTGACACTCTGCACATTGCTACCCTTTCTTTCTCTGAAATACATTTGGAGCAAACTGGTTTGGAGTGTTGCACCTCCACGCCCACTGAGTCTTAAGCAGTAAGCAATGCATCCAGACATATTTTATGACAAATGATTGTTCTCAGGGTTCTTTGGCTTCTTAGGCCAGTGATGGTGCAAGTGATGTGGGAAGGTTTTTCGCTGAGGTAGTTGTCCTGAACATACCTCTGTCTTGTTTGGCTGAAGAGGGTGTACAATTGAAGATGTGTAATGCCTAGGAGGTCATGGAGGTAACAAAGGAAGGCTCAGTGTTGGATGATGGTGCAGGTGTTGTATGGTTATCCGTTCATTGGTTGGATGGTTCCAGTTGAAACAATAGACTCACTATTGTGGTAGCAGGTTTCAGGTTGAGGTCAGTCCAAGGATTTCTGAATCTGGATCAAGTGCTGGGGGTAGGGATTTGAAGAGGTTATGTCATGATACAAAAGCTAGAGAATATTATGGTGTATTTTGTAGATGTCTGTCATTACATGGGTAACAATATAGTTTCAGAGATTTTGAAGAGGTTTACAATATTGGTAAATGCAGTGTAATGCTCAGCAACAAGGCTGACGCATATTTGATTAGGGTTCAATCAGAGGTGGAAAGATTTTTTAGAGGAGTAAGAAAATAGGAGGAAAAATGGATGGCTAAGAACAATAAATGCAATAGATCTGGCACATAGGAAGTTAGACTACTAGGACTACTAGGATAGGAGAGGTTTAGTAGAGGTATATGATATCAAGCTGGGTATGGTAAAAGTGAAGTGAGTAGAGGAGTTGGAGAACAAAGAATAAGAGGGAGAGAGCCTAAACACACGTGTAGGGTCTGGAGTGGCTTGGCTATGATGACCACTTGGGTATTTCTCAGCAGGAAGTTCAAAGGAGGTATGAGGTTTTGAGCTTTTGAGCTTAAACACAAGTGGGTAGAACTGTTGCAGCTTAGTTATCATGGCACTTGTAAATGTCTTGGCAGGCAGTCCAAAATAGGTTTAAGGCCTTTGAACCTAAACGTAAGTGGGGAGTGGAGGATCAACAGCAGAAACTAGTTAGCTAGAGGATTTGAAATACTTTTTGAGTTAAGTAGATTTAGTAAGATCTGGAGCTGCTCATGTAGACTACCATGGATATATCTTGGTTGGCTGTACAAAGGAGGCTGACAGGTTTAGAGATGAAGTGGTGGTGTAGGTGGAGGACCTCTTGGTTTAAGCAATGGTGCAAGATCTGGTGCAGCAGAACCTAGGATACCTATGGCACTTGGATACTTCTGAATTAGCCAGTGGTGCCTACTAGGAACAGTAGAGGTAGTTCTGGGGCAGTGCTAGATAAACTACAAAGGCCTCTTGGAAGCCAAATGAAACCACAAAACACATCCATATTAGGTCTATGAAAGCCACATATAGAATCGATAGAGTGCAATGCAAGAGCTACCCTGATGCATAGATGGATCAACCCAGAGCTCACCATAAACACAGCAGCAGTAGATCCTTGGAGTCCATCCAGCAGGGGAATTGGGCAACCCAGGATAATCCACAAATTCCACTGTAGTGGGTGTAAGAAATTACAGAAACCACAATCCTTGTCAAGGTGAGGTCAGAAGCATTAACATGTGCTCAAACTTCTGGTAGCTTGGCACAGAGTAGTCAGGCCTAACTTAGAGACAATGTGTAACGTATTTATATAGTACCTCAAACAGTAATAAAGTGAAAGCACAGCGCAAAGAAAGTCTAACACCACATTAGAAACATGGCATAGGGTTTAATACATAAAACAAAACCAAAATGACGACATCCCATTCAGTATAAACAGAGATATGCAATTTTAAGGGTTTAATTGAAATAGTGCCAAACAGCAAAAGGTGGTTATCTAGTCGCAATGGACTGGGGTAAAGTCACAAGTTTAAGGGACCACAGTGGAGTGCAGGTCAGCTATAGGGACCCAGTTAGGCCCGCAGAACAAGAGTATCTTAAATTAGTGGTAAACAACCTGTGGACCAGGGACCCCTGGGGGTCCACGAAGCCTCCTCATGGGGGTCGTTACTGCTTAGAAAATTAAATAATATTAACAGAATATGTCCCCAGCTTTCAGTAATGACTCAGTGGGAGGTCCCTGGATTCCAGTAATGATTCAGTGAGAGTCCCCGGGTTCCAGTAAATGATGATGCATTGCACAGCCGAGGCAATGTGAGGTGCAGGTCATAGATGCATCCCACAGTATCGGTCCTGAGGAGCTGTGAGGATGCGATATGAGGCGATGCCTTGTCATCAAGGAGACCTTCAACGGGGATGGCTTCTCATGCAAAGTACTGCGTTGAGATGCACTACGAACCGATTGGTTCTGAAGAAGATGTGGGGCTTCTGATGCGGAGTCCTGCGTCATCATCGAGGCTATTGTCAATGAGGGACTTGCAATGAGATGGCCTGCCTCGAGGATGCATCACGCAGCGCGGTTCCAATGAGTGTGCGGGCTGCAAGGGTGATGCAACATTCTAGCACTGGGAAAGTCCCTACAGTAGAAGGGATAAGTCAGTTCTGCTTGGGTTGTGTCATGCAGCAAAGGAGATGCATCAGTTCTGCTAGGTCAACAGATGTGTTGGATGAGCACCTTCAGGCCCACTAAATTGGGTCCAGGCTGGGTGGTTACAAGAGACTGGCCCTTGGAGTATTCTGGTGGTCCTAGGTACAGGTTGCAGGTCCAGTCCCTCTCACCAGGCAAGGGGTCATCAAAGCAGCAGGTCAGCAGGCAAGCAGAGTGGCAGTCCTTACAGTAGCACAGCAGTCCTTCTTCCTGACAGAGTCTTCTCCAGGTGCAGAAGTGTAATGAAGAGTTAGAGTCTGAGTTCCAATATTTATTCCTGGAGCCCACTTTGAAGTAGAAGATGCTTCTGGAGGTTTCTACACCCCCCAGAGGTGCTTGGAATATCCTGCCACCTTGCCATGACCACAGACTTCCTGGCATCACGATAGACTAATGTTGAACCACTTTGAGAGAGTGCTCAAACAGGGCCTTTGTGATGTGCAAGTGTGGTAGGTGACAGCCCCTCCCCCTCATTTACTAAGAGTGCCACATCCTGCCAACACCTAGTTTTCATTTGTCTCACTGTCTGGAAGCAATACACAAAGACCAACTGCCAACTCTACCTAGTAATGTGAGGTAGGATACAGACAGCAAACACCATGGTTGAGACAGGAAAATACCAACTTTTTCAAAGAAGGATTGCTGATTCAAATCTGACTTTATCATTAAACAGTGCTTTTATTTACAATTGTATAGACACCAAACGCAACCTGTATCTGTTCCCAATTGAAAGTTATCACTTAATAAATGTAATAAGGTAACCCAATGTTATCCTATGAGAGAGGTAGGCCTTGCAGTAGTGAGATATATGTTTAAGAGTTTTTCAATACTAGGACATGTAAAACTCAAAAGTACATGTCCATCTTTTTACATACACTGCACCCTGCCCTCTAGGCTCTTATATGAATCAAAAAGAACAGTTTTGGCCTAGCAAAGGGTTTATTATTTCAGGTCAAAATGGCAGTTTAAAACTGCACACACAGACTGCAATGGCAAGTCTGAGACATGTTTAAAGGGCTACTTAAGTGGCTGACACAATCAGTGCCTCAGGCCTGCTAGTAGAATTTAATTTACAGGCCCTGGGCAAATGCAGTGCCACTTTATATACGGGCTTACAAGTAAATTAAATGTGACAATTAGATACAGGCCAATTTTACCATGTTTGGAGAAGAAAGCAGAAGCACATTAGCACTATTTAGTAGTGGTAAAATGCACAGAGTCCTAAGGCCAATAAAAAGAAAATTAAGCAAAAATAGGAGGAAATCAAAAAGTCTGGGGATGACCCTGCAGAAACAGTCAAGTCAAAAAGTAGGTCTACAGGTTTCACCCAGAAACAGAGTTGGAACAACCCAGGTTAACCATATCATGCCACTGAGCAAGTCTATGTGACCTATCCAGCAGCAGAGTTGGTGCAATCCAGATGTGAAATAGGAACAACCCTGAAAATTCACGGACATCACAATAGTGGATTTATGGAGTCCACTCAGAAACAGAGTTGGATCAATCCAATGGAGAGTGTGCTACAGGGAACTGAAAAAGCTTGTAAAGTGAGTGCAGTACATTTTTGGAGAATGACAGGAAAGAGTCCTGCAGATGGAGGTGTGTGTAGTAGGTGTGTTGACGTAAGGCCCTTACCAGACACTATTAGGGATATAGGAGCTGGGTGTCCTCTGAGAAAGGGTTACATTATGGAGAAAACATGCTCCTGTCATCTACCAATCACCTCCACCTGATTCAGATTTGAGGCCTGCAGGGCAGAAGTAGGGCAAGGGGAAGGCAATACACTGCAAGGAAAAGAAAGGATAAAAAGGAGGCTGAAAAAAAGCAAATACTTTGAAATGCTCTATTAAGAGTTTTGAACCCACACTGGTAATTCAGTTTTATAAAACACACTTTCTGATTTTATTTCAAAAAGACCTATACAATTTATCCACAGTAAATGTGGGTTGCAGTGGGATTTCACAGCTGGCTAATAGGGCTGGTGCCCGGAACTCTAGGGGTCCAAGGGCCTTGTTTCTTCTGTGCATTATAATTTCTACAAGAAGAAGGCATTATGAAAGGTCAGAGAAAACAATAAAAAGTGAAAGACTGCAAGAGTTGTGAACGCAATCCCACTATCGCCCAAAGACCACCCCATAATATTGAGGTTGGATTTGCTGACAGAGAAATTTCAAACACAGCCCAACCTGCAAAGGAAAGGGAATTAAGGGCCTGATTTAGAGTTTTGCGGATGGGGTTACTTCTCACAAACGTGACCTATATTCCGTCCGGCGTATTACGATTCCATTATATGCCATGGAAATTGGAATTCAGCAGGTGGGATATTCGTCATGTTTGTGAAGGAGTAACCCATCAGTCAAACACTAAATCAGGACCTAAATCTAAGCAGACAGGAACAGAGTGAGAAATTGAAAATGGGCTCTTAGGAATCTTAATACTGGTGTAATGCGCACAAAGGCCCCCTGGCTCTTACCGTGTTGTCACAATTGTTGTGCTCACAACAACGTTAAAAATCCAAAACAATGTTGTACATTAATATGAGTATATCAGTGAAACAATAAATTGTTGCAAGAATCCACAAACCACAGATATATTTCCCTTTCCTAGAGGTAAATTGTGTTATGCACATGGTTTCAAAGTAGTGAAGCACATGGGTTAACTCAGATTCCATAGCTATTCATCTCTTTGGAGGGGTTAAGATTTCATTTAAAGCCAAGAGTCACAGGATGCATGATTTTAGCACTGAGAAAACTTAAATATTTTGCTGTAGGTTTAGTATTCATAAATATGGCCAAGCAACGGGCTATTCGGGGCAAATCCAATTTACACAAGATGCATTGTCCATATGGTAATAACAATCCACAGTCTCGAATAAGATGTAAAAATGAAGGTTGAAATACAGTCTCTGTCAAAGGAAGACTTTCATCTGCAGTCGGCGGAGTACTTGGCAATTAAAATGGGAATACTAATACTTAGCAAGTATGGGGCTCGTATGATTGATTCTTTCAGTGCAACCTTAAAAAGATCCGCAATTCTGACTGTCTCAGTTTATGATCGAATGTGCTAAATATACCTTACAACTGTTTCTTTTGATTATGAGAAAGTGTTCACTGTTACAGCACACAAATAAAATAACAGTTTCTGGAATTAAATGAGTATTTGGAATGTAAAACACGAATCACTTGAGTTGCTACAATATGTAAATGCAGGCAGATGGCTACGGGCAAAAGGTTTCCCACTATCACAGCTGTTTTTCATACTTCAAATATGCGAACTTGTTGGCTAGCGTCATTGATACAGTAAGGAAACAAAGGACATTTCTAGTGCAAAGACAATTTGCTCACCGAAAAACATCAATGAACTGCTCATGTATGAAGTTATGAATATAAAATCCAGTGGAAATTCCACAGCTGATAGTGGGGGTTTCTAATAATGGCCTTCTTTTCAAAATCAAAAGTAATGACGCTTGTAGAACTCAGACGTATTTTACAGACGTCATTCGTGTCTGTACAGTTTACATTGACACAACACCCCATTTGAAAAGAAGTTAGCCTTGTCAATAGATTTGCTCCAGGTTACCAACTTGCATCAATTCAAAACAGGGCATAATTCAAACTTACATCTTGCCCAATTTGGGCAGATAGGTGAAAGTTGAGAAAAGTTTAAAGAATTCCCAAAAGAAATGGATTTTACGTTTAACTAGAAACTTCCAATAAGCGATTTTAGCCATGAATATCAGAAAAAGAATAAAGGAAAGTGCAACAAATTTGGAGGACGCAGTAAGTACCTTCAGTTGATGCCTTTTTGACCTGGTTTGTTTTAGTTCAGTCATTTTTAAGCTCTCCGCTTAAGAAACAGTGTTTATAATGGAACTTGTGCCTACTGTTTATGCGTATTTTTGTTAAAGTTCACATACATCAGTAACATTGTGAAAGTTAAGAGCTAAGGTTGTAATTGGCTGCATTTTTTCTGCACCTTACAAACCTCAAGAAATGTGGTTGCTGGGAAACCATCTGAAATATTTTCAGAGGTCTGCCTTCTTGTTTACCTCCCGTTTGATCACTAACACTAGTGGTTCCCAACCTTTTGGCTTCTGTGGACCCCCACTTTATCATTAATGGAATCCAGGGACCCCCACTGAATCATCATTGGATTCCGGGGACCCCCACTGAGTCATTACTGGAAGCATGGGAGCTAATTTGTCAATATTTGTTAAAATGTTTTGATTTTCTAAGCAGTCGTGGACCCCCTGAGAAGGCTTCGCGGATCCCCATGGGTCCCCGGACCACAGGTTGGGAACCACTGCACTAAACTATTTACAAAATCAACGCAGGAAAAACAAAAAAATAGTTTTTTATCCCTGAAAAAACATATGCCACACTGTCGAATAATGGTGGCCATTACATAGCATTTCCTTTTCATGAGGCAAAAAAAAAAATTTGGAATATCGGTGGGCAAAAAGTGAAAAAAAGAAGCACTGCTGGACAGCCAGTACTGTATTATGCTATAGAAGGTGGACCAAAGACTCGTCCAATTATACATATCCCACCCCAACCTATTAGATGGGCCGTGCAGAAATCAAAAAAGAAAAGCCCTTTCACCTCCACCACACAATGATATGGCCAGTCAAGGTGGTATGCTTTGCTAAAGAGCCATGGAACAAAGAAAATCAAACCTCCACAACCTTGCTAAATGGTAAGGAGGATTGTGTTGGCACCGCCAATCGATTACATCTCTCTGTCATCCCCAAGCTGAGAGGATTGCTTTCTTTTTCCATCCTGCCCTTGCCTAGTGGACAGGGAGCGTTCTGTAAGCCTGGCAGCCAAGTGCCTTGGTGGAAGTAGATATTTATTTTTCACTAGGACAACACTTAGCTGCTGTGGTGTGATGCAACATTTCTGGCCTTGGCCTTGTTTAAGGATGGGGAATGTTGTTTACATCCCCAGGCCATAACCCACCTTAGCCAAAGACGGAGGATTGTCTAATTCCACAATATTCCGTGCCTATGAGCAAGAAGGGTTTCCTTCTTATACAATGCTCACCTAGCAAAAAGGTAGGGGTGTGAGGATTTTCAGTACCCTTAAACAGTCCCTGGCAGGGTGATTTCTTGCCCACCTTTAGCCTGAAGTGCCCAAGGGCGCAGTTTACTTTACACCTATGGATTTGCACAAAAGTGTGAATGGTGACAATCTTCAACAATAAAGGTGTGCTGTTCCGTTGATCCATCAGTTCTTCACTGGTGTCAAAGAGAACTGTAACAATCAGACAGAAGAAGACATCCCTTATAGGATGCTCTGGCCGTCACCCACCGAAGTAGCATGATTAATTCTTGGGCTGTGCTTCTTTGCTGCAACACCCATTGGGCCCCTCTTAGGGCCTTCTTGGTGGAGACCTTTTATTCACTCTATCAGGAGGTAACCAGGCAGTGGAGTGTATCCATTCGCAGAGTTCAGGAGAGGGTTTGGTAGATTGGGAAGGTGATAAAATTTGCTACAGGTTAAGAAAGGTTAAATCTTTAATACTGCAGGGAACTCATGCAAATTTAGCAGAAAACATGTTGACCTTTCCATAGAATCTAAGGCTCATCATCTTCCTTATTGGCTCCTAGTTCCTTTAATCTTGGCATGAGTTCCCTGCCCTCCTCTGAGTCTCTAAGTGCATCCCTTGAGGTCATGGAGTGATTCAGAAGTGTACTCTTGTGATTGTTTGGGCACCAGAAGAAAGTTTAGAAACTTAAAAACTTTTCCTCCAGACCAGTGGGACTGAGAAACATTTTCAAACTTTCTGACATCCAGGCTATCACTCGGGCGAATCCACCTAGTGTATCTGACCCTTTCATGGACGGCCTGAAATTGCACCTTGGTCCCAGTCGACCATGATCATTGATGATCACTGGCATTTTACTTTTTGTAAGCGCTGTGTCTATTTGGAACTTTAGAAATTCACATCTTCAGTTCTCATTATTGGATTTTTGTAATTTTGGTGTCATTGGGTTTATTACATTTTTCTAATTACGTTTTGTTTACTGTTAAGCATTTTGGCTTTATGACCTTTTTAAGGTTGCATAATTATTTTACACACTGCCCAAGTTAAGCCGGTTTGTTCTGTGCCTTAGGTACCTGTGGCTTCAGGTCAGGTTAATTTAGTGACTTTAAGGGATCACCTTGGCAAGAGTTCCCCACCCCAAATACTAATTCAGTTTCTTACACAGTAAATATTGCAATACTCCTTTTTCTTTATTCCTCCATTACCTTCAGAAAACATAACAACAAAAAAAGGCTTTACCAAAAGGTAAATATTAATAGTATTATATGAGAATAAACTGCTACTAATTAATTTTTAGTCTGACAGTAACCTAATATCAAAGATAAACCATCAGTAATTGATTTACACAAGTTTAAAAACTGAGCAAAATAATAACCACATTTTTAGGAAAAATGTGAACCATAGTTACTAAATGTGTTTTCACTGGTTAACATAAATATTTCTCTTGTCTTATGGAAAAATATGAACATTTCAGAAGGCAAATAACATTTTGACAGTAAATATTGCTAATTTGTTTTTTGTTAATTTATTTTTTCCAAGATAAGAACATTTGATTTGGCAAGCTGTAGATGGTAAAGTAAATGAATGTAATATTTTGTAAACACAATAGTAATAACCTTTTCAAATTTTAAAACAGGTTTAAAACGGAAAGTCTTTCTCTGGCCAGTTGTGTTCAATCTAAGAGAGGGAACAAATTATTGAAATACGAAGGCTACATTTGTTTGTAAGGACAGAAATACTGAAACAAGGACTCACTGGAGGTGTGTGAATTCCTTCTCAGCTGCTTGCAGTGGTGCAGTGTAGGAGACTATGTTAAGAGAGAACCATAGAACATAGCCATTATGCTTCTGCAACAGAGTTAGAAATAATGGATACTGTTGAACTTGGCCCTCTCAGCAGAGTCAGCCCCAAACTTTTTGCCTTTACCCTCCTGTTTTATGAACATGTTTTTCATGACTTTTAGGACTTTGCGCACTTTATCACTGTTGACCAGTATTGAAGTGCTTGTGCTCTCTCCTTTGAATACTGTGAAATTGTCTTACACCCAATTGCCACATTTAAGGTACTTTTAAATCCTTAATCAAGTGGCACTAGATGTATCCAGGCCTGTAAATTAAATGCTACTAATATAGTGCAGCACTCTTTGTGCTACCCAGTTAAGTAGCCCTTTAAACATGTCTCAAGCTTGCCATTGTAGATTGTGTGTGCATTTTGTAAACTGCCATTTTGACCTGGCAAATTAAACTTTTTCCAGACCGAAACCTTCTTTTTTAATTCATATGAAACTCCTAGGGTAGGTACTAAAGAGCCCATAGGGCAGGGTATAGCATATCTAAAAAGTTGGACTTGTATTTTTAACTTTTACATGTCCTGGTAGGGAAAACCTCTTAAATATGTTTTTCACTACTGCAAGGTCTACCTCTCCTTTGGGATAACATTGTGTTAGCTCTTAACATTGAATAAGTGATAACTTTCAATTGGCTGCAGGTAGGGATGACCAGTTTAGTAACTAAAGAATTGCCATTTAAAACACCCTTTAATGCTGAACTTGGATTTAAAGTCACAATTCTGAAAATACCACTTTTAAAAACTTGGCATATTCTTTTTCCAACCATTTGGTGCCTGCATACTGTATTATGGGCCACGTGACTAAGTGTAGCTGGCAGTTGGTATTTGCGTATTACTCATAGACAGGGAAACAGGGGGAATAGGTGTTGGCAGCATAGGCTATCTCTGGCTTAATAGGGAGGTGGAGCTGTCACCTACCACACTTGCACAAAGGCTCTGCATTAGCACACTCAAAAAGGGTTTCACACTAGTCGTTTGTGCATGCCTCCAGACACACTGGGGCCATGGCAGGGTGGCAGGAATTTCCACACGCCTATGGGGGTTAAAACTTCCAGAACCTCCTCCTACTTCAAAAGTGGCACCAATGATAAATTGTACACAGTCAGACCCAACTCTTCAGTACACCTCTGGAACTGCGGAAGACTCAGAAGGACTGCTTTGGTGCTCTCCTGAAAGAAGGACTGCTACTCTGTTGCCCTGCTACCCAAGTGAGAAGGACTGGACATGCATCTTGAACCCCGGAACAGCTGGGTTAGTTGGTTGGCCTTCTAACCTCAGGGTCCGAAAAGGCTCCAACCACCTTGAACCCAGCATCTGGACTCTGTCTGCTGTGAGTTTTGTCAATGGTCCTGTACGCTAGGAAGTGGGCCTGAAACTGCTCTTCCAGCCCAGCTGTGGTCTTGTGGACAGAACCAATGCAGCACAATGTGTCTCCTTGCAGCTTTGCATCAGGACTGCAGCTGTGCGACACATCTTTGATGAAGCACCAACATTCAATACCCAACCTATCTGAGTTCAAACACTCTCAATGGCCATTATTTGACCCAACATCAAAGTTACCAAGGCCCATCATGTGCCATCTGTCCAAATGGGGCTGGGAAATCTCTCAATATCACAAACACATTCAAGGAACCTTGGCATGTCCCAAAATGACTATGTATGCACAAACATAAATGCAGTCTGCAAACAGATGTATAAAACTAAACAGTTGAAAAGTATTGGGTAGTTGTAAGAGTAACCAGACTGCAACTCCCAGCAGGCCCTGTTTGAGCAAATTCAACCACCAGCCCAGTGTCCTCTTGTCCAAAGACCCCTGTTTATCAATTCTCATGCAAAGTGTACTCAACTGTGGGGATAACATTGGCCAAGTGTGTTTTTTACAGGGAGTGACTGACTGCAAATCCCAGCAGGCCCTGTTTCAGCAACTCCAACCACCATACCAGTGTTGTCTTATCCTAAGAGCTCTGTTTATCAACTCACAAATTAACTTCACTCACCTGGGGGGATAACATTGGCCGAGTGTGTGTAGTACAGGGAGCGACCTGACTGCAATTAGAAGGAGGAACTCTTTCTGCAACTCCAACCACCAGCACAGTGTTCTCTTGTCCGATGACACCTGTTTGTCAACTCACAAATAAACTTCACTTACCTGGGGGGGATAACATTTGTATAGTGTGTTCAAATACCCCTATTTGTCAACTCTTAAATGAAGTTTACCCATCTGGGAGGATACCATATGTCAAGTGTAGGGATGTAGAGGGACTGACCTGTCTACAACTCCCAGGAGGCCATGTTTCAGTAACTCCAACCACCAGCACAGGGTTCACTTGCACAATTACTCTTGTTTGTTGACTCACAATGTAAGTGTACTCACCTGAGAGGATACCATTTGTATAGTGTGTATAGTAGAGAGAGTGCCCTGACGCAACTCCCAGGAGGCACTGTGTCTGTAACTCCAAACACCAGCCCACTGTTCACTTGTCCAAATACCCCTGTTCTTCCACTCTCAATTGAAGTGTACCCACCTGGGGGATACCATTTGTCAAGTGTGTATAATACAGGGAGTGACCTGAATACAACTCCCAGCAGGTCCTGTTTCTGTTACTCCAACCACCAGCACAGTGGTAATATGCCCCAATACATCTGATTGTCAACTCTCAAATGATGTGTTCTTACCAGGGGGGATAACATTGATCTCGTGTGTGTAGTACAGGGAGTTACCTGACTGTAACTCCCAGGAGGCACTGTTTCACAAATCCCACCACCAGCAAAGTGTTCTCTTGCCCATATACCCCTGTTTGTCAACTCACAAATGAAGTGTACACACCTGGGAGTGAGCAAGCAGAGATCACGCTTAAATCAGAGACCTCCGCTTCATCTTGTCTTGCTAGCCCAAGATGAAACTATTGAGGACAGGAAGGACAGTTTACTCAGTGAGTTCAGCAAGTATTCCTGAGGTCTCAAGATGCATCACCAGATTAGCAGCAGACATATTGACCTAGCATTGTGCACATAATGACTCCTGTCACAAATGCAACTGAGTCCTGGGTCTAACTGCATCCCACTCAACTAGGCCTCCAAATGGTCAAAGGCATATGTTGCCACTCCACTGTGTTCACTTCACTGGTGGCAAGATGTCATTTTCAGGCCATCCACCCAAATGCAACTGATCTGCACATCTCAGCAGTTGCTTGAGTCTAAATTAGTTGGCATGCTTCTCACGTCATGTCAAATCACCCAATACCATGGTTACTTTGCCACAATTGGGTAACTACAACTTAACTCTGTACTAGCTCCCTGCTTACTGTAACTCTAAACCGTTGATGGTAGATATCACAAAACAACCAGTAATGATGTACATTTTGCATCAACAAGTGAATCTGTCACTGGACACACAGAGGCCATGGAAGAGACTGCCACTGCCCCCCCAGATGAACCCCTCAGTGACAGTGGCACTCCTGGACATCTGGGTGCGGAGGATGGGTCTAGACCATCTGGGCAACCTGGTAAGATGGCAACAGTGAGTCTCACTGTGCCCACAACTTCACCTCACAGCCCTGTTACTTCAACATCACAGGCAACTGTTCACCCCCAACCTGTGTCTCGGGCACAGTGTCTACCATCTCGTGCCCCCCAGTCCTGGATCCTGAGGTGCAGCGCAACTCTTTGGACAATGAGGATCCAGGAACAAGATGGAGGGGGCACTCTGTGGCAAGGGCACAGGCCCATGGGGGTAGGGTACATTGGAGGAATGCTGTTGGCCAGTGGGGTGAGGCCACTGGGGCTGCTCCTGGCCAGGACACCATCAGCCACATCCTAGGGGTCTATCAGGAGTCCCAAGACGTGATGGGCCACGTGTTGACTGAACTGCGGGAAATCAAGCAGCTACAGAGTGACATGCATAGGGACATGCGAGACAGATGGAGGCCTACAACAAGCAGTGTTGAGGGACACACATACCACCCTGAGCAGGGCTTTTCAACACCAGACTACCCCTTCCTTTGGCCAATCAACAGCAGTTCCAGCAACAATGGTGCAGCAACCGGAAGGGAGGCCCTTTCAGAGGAACACCAAGGCGCAAACCCCCCTGCCTCTGTAGCAGCAGATCACCACCCCCATGCAAGCGGGGACGTCCAGCAAAGAATCAAGGAGGTGCAGATGGCAAGACACCCACCACTGCCAGTAATAACCTTCCTCAAGGACCTCCTCTGTGTGTTACACATTCACTCAGGACTGATCCTGAACAACCTACAATTTCCAATGGGAGGATGACTCTGGACTTTGGACTCCCAGTGGCATGGCATCTACTCCAATTATTTAATTCACCATGACTTACCCGTTCACATTTGATTGTTTGTTTATTCATGTCACATATATTTTTCTGTTAGTCATAGCTGCACAATAAAATCACCCTTCACTGACCCTTTGTCTGCTGATTTGTTATTTTCATAGTTAGCCATGTATCTATGTCACACCATGTGAAACATACAATGATGATCCAAGCTACTTGTCCAAGATGGGATATGTTGCATGTACACAGTGCTGAGCTCAGGATTAAAACCCTGCCACATAAACACATACATACACGTGTCTGCTCAAAATACAAAAATATTAAAACAGGCAGCACATAGGCTGTCAATCTGTCAGGACTATTGGAAATCCAAAATGATTGACTCATTCTGAGTAAATGAACATGTAGACAGCTACAGACCTTCACACCATGGTAGGAAGGGATTTGTCAGACATTGTCCTGTAGAATAGGCAAACACTGATGTGGCTTATGTCAGCAGCTTGGCCCTTTTCACATATCACACCAAAGTAATCCAACATCACATAATCCAAGATACAGACAATGGCTATACAACAGTCTCTGATCACAAGGCCATCATAATCCAATGCCCATGCATCTGGTGTTATGACACAAACATATGTCAGTGTTGTGGCATAGGCACTGTGGCCTACAATGATGAAACACATCTACATGTAGATACAGGTCAGACAAAAAAAGTGTTTAGTCAATGTGAAGGAAATATGACTTGGTCATAAGCTTGGACTACGTATTTCATGCACACATGTTGACACACATGATGCAATAGGTGTACCACAGCACACAAAACAAGACCGAAGGGCACTTCTGACCTAACCAAACACTGTGCAAGCTGTCTTGCCACAGGTCTCATACCCCCAAACTCTGTGATCTACATTACCTGGAACAAGCCATGTTCACTTTGTATTTCAGAACAGCATCACATACCTGCCAATGTCACAACTCTGAAATGTCCACATGAAGATGTCATGGTGAAGGTACCTGTACAATAAGCAAAACAAGGAGTATAGGCGTGAAACTATACATAATACACAAGTCACATAGCAAGCATCTGGAAAACAAAGTATATTGCAAGGAAGCTGACACAAACAAAGCAACATCATCAAGGTGGGGATGTGTCAAAAGGTATCTCATCAAGCAGTCTTTGGCTGATTATTGCAGAGTATTAGCTCCCTAGCTGTACCCAAAACACTTAACTCAAAACATTCTAACAGCTGCAGTTCATCACACAGTCACAGTCATGACATCACATGACATACGTACATTCATGAGAATTAGCTGAGATCTTCTTGCAAGTCAGCTCCTTCTTCTTCACCACTGTCATCCTCACTTGGCATTTCAGGACTCTCACCTGGTTGCACTGCAGGCTCCCCCTCCTCTGGGATGTACAGGATATTCTTCTGCAGGGCGATGTTGTGGAGCATGCAGCATGCCACAGAGATCTCACACACTTTCCCGGGTGAGTAGAGGAGGGGTCCACCAGTCCTGTCCAGAAACCGAAATCTTGCTTTCAGGCAAACAAAAGCCCACACCACAGGCCTTGATGTCTTCCATGGGCCTCCCTGAAGCGGACATCCCCTGGCGTAGTTGGATTCCTCATCGGTGTCAACAACCAAGGACGGTTTGGATATGATGAGTCTCCTGTTGAGGAATGGGACATAAGTGAACCAATGAGTCCATCACTTCATGACTGTAGCACCTGGCATTGCTCACACACGATCAAGACAGATGTGACTTATCAACCAGCCAGGCCCTCTCTCGGTGCAGGTGTGTCATCAGCAGGGGTACGGTGCTGTTCCGCATTATGAAGGAATCATGGGCTGATCCAGGATAACAGGCACACAAGTGAGATGTAGAGATCTGCCAAACAGACAACTTGCACATTGATGGAATGGAAGTTCTTTCTATTGTGATAGACTTGCGGTGACACCAAGCCAACATGTGTGCCATCAATGGCCCCCACAACATGTGGGAGGTGGGCAAAACCATAAAAGTTAGCCTTTACATTGGCTAAATCTTCAAGTTGGGGGAGCCTGATGTAGCTGTCAATGTGTTTCACCATTGCTGAGAGGAATTCATCAACACCAGACTGAACATAGATTGAGGGGACATACCAGCAGATAGGGCACTGTATGTTGGAATGATCCTGTAGCCAGGAAGTGCAATGCTGACATGACTTGTACAATGGGTGGTATGCAGGTTGGATTACTGTTAGCTGGCATCAGACCTGGCTCCAACTGAGGGCAGAAGTCCACTATTGTTTGTCTCTGCAGGTGGTATAACTGAAATATATGCCGTTGCTCCATGGTCTGATGGTCTGGCAGTGGACGGTAGACAGGAGGTTGTCACATCCTCCCTCTCCCAGGATACATATGTGTAATAAGACATGATTTGTAGCATTAGTCAGTGTGTCCACAGCAACTTACTTGATGCATGGAAATAACATGATAAAGCTTTTCTGCCTGGATAGACATTACACACAGTACACATCCCAGGTGGCAACTATACAAAGTTCACATGTGACCCCCATGGTTGTCAACAAATCTGTCCAAAACATAAAATTGGATGAAACTCAACTATCTGCTACACAATTGAGCCTTGAAATGTGACTGTGTTTTCTGACCGCCAAAAAGACCATCAGCAGTGGTGGACCACGCACTGCCGCCAAATGCCAACTGTGGACTGCAACACACTACACTGGTGGTTGTATAGAAGGAGCTACATGAGAAGACAGAATAAGGATGTGTGTGATGCTACAGCAAATATTGTAGGTGTGTCGCAGTTTAGAAAGCCAAACACAGTATTTCAGGCCGGCAAAATGGCAGATGGTGGATGCCTGACCTACTCCACTGGATGTCAGAAACAGCCCCTGACCACTGGCGGAAGTTGTTTGGGCTGTAGGCGGTTCCAATCACGGCAAACACAGCCATAGGCTGTGATGACTGCGTATGTGGTGGACGTGACCACCATGTTGTGCAAATTCACTCACTTACCTTCTGACACTGCTGCCAGCAACACATCCACCACCTAAGCTGCTGTGTTCCGCCTCTGGGTGTAATCATACCATGTCCAGCAGGTGATAGGTCCACTGCCTTTTCTCCAGAGGAGCTGGAGAGGCTTGTTAATGAGATCCTTCCTCTTTATGGACAGCTCTATGGCTCACCAGAAGAGCAGGTAGTACCTCACTGGCACAATTGACTCTGTTTGACACCATCATTTCCCTCCTCACAGGCTACAATGTGCCCCTGTGTGCCAGTTAGACTTCTTGTGTGCCTGTTGTTGCAGTCTGTATGGCATCAATAGGATGCACATTGTGCAGGTATTGGTGGCCAGTACTATATGTTAAGTTCATTCACATAGTGCTGTGTGAGGTTTTTTGTGGCCCTAGATCCTTCTAGTGTTGGATGCACATAACTAGGCAAGGATACTTTACTCCCATATAATGACATATCTTTCTTCATGATGGTTGTAAATGTTGGACAACATGTATGTGCATGACAGCATGAGCTGTGTATGCATTTTGTCTGCGTCATTGGAGGATCTTGTAGGCAATGCATATAGTACCACAGATCTTTCAACCCACATCTGGCCTTGCAAAACTGTTGTCTGAAAGCCATACCCTGACTCACTCTGCCCTTTAGGTTGCCACACAAACCACATGCCATTTTGCTGATGGCCGCCTCATGTACTGTCATGCATGGACGTGATTGAAATGTGAGTAACAAGTAGGTTCTGTATTCTCCGCCTGCAGAGACAAGGGCCTGTCACGTGTATCTCCCAGTGTGGAACCTAGTCCAGGCTGTGGGAGAGTCACTGTGGCTATGCAACTGTGGCCACTCCCTGTACCAGCAGATCTTGTCATGTGGACAATATGATGCTCTAGTGGCAAAACTGGTCCTGAATGCCTCAGTCCATTGACTAGATTAGGAATCAGTACTGAGGTACATCCCAGAAGTGGTCCATATGGACATTTTGCATTGTCAGTGTGTGTCTTTGATTCATGACAGGTCCCTTACTCCCACAGCTCTGTTGTCACCTTCACAGAAGTAATAATTTTACTGTACAAAGTTATTGCACAAATGACAGTTCCACAGTGCAGAGAGTGTGTTGATTCCTGGGAGGCCACGCCATGTGAGTCATTAGCTTGGTCACATAGCAGAAACTATGCAATGCATACCTTTGTATGTTGGATGCTATCTCTGTAGGATAGAACCATATGTCCAAAGGAGTGTTCTGTGGTACAGTTACATACCACAGACCCCTCGCTCCCTCGAAGTAGCGTGAGTCTGTATTTGCTAGGCCACATCTCCACACATGCACAGGGAAGACACTTTCTGTACCCACCATGCCAGCCCATTCACTGGCACTCAAGTGTAATGGTGAAATCTCTACTATGGAAGTTGCCTGTTGTAGGAAGCTGGCTCTTTATATGATATACTACTAAGTGGTTATATAGTGCAAAGAGTCCAGAGATTCCCCCAGAATTGTACAGGGCTCAAGGTAAAACCAAAGTGCTCTATTTGTGGTAATGTGGTCGAGCAACCGTAGGCCTAACACAGAGGCTTGTAAGACAGAACTTTTTTTAAGAGAAAGGTTTTTTAGTTTCAAAAATCAACACAGTACAATTTTCAGTTCAGCAATGTTAACCTATGGGAGAAAAACAAGAAAGCAGTTTTGCAAGTAAGTACAAGACTCACAGTCTTGCTTTTCAGGATGAAGAATCAGCACCAGGCAAGGTTCAGGTAAGTAGCAATTCTGCACTTCCTACAGCAAAGGGGCGGCCAGGTGCAGGGTTCAAACTTGGAATCTGGTGCCAATGTTATCCAATGCTGAAAGGGGGTAATTGAAGAGATGCTGCTCATAGGTGAATAAAGCGGTTTGTTGACCCAGTCTCTGGGGGTTAAGGTAAGCACAAGGCAGGCCACAAGACAGCACCAATCTTACGCCCTCAGCGGCACAGCATTGGCTGGGTGCAGAGTGCCAACAGTGTGTTGGGCACCCAGTGCAATCCCATGGGGAGAGATCAGTTTCGGAAACAGGCTGCTGGTTCTCACCAGGAGGCTGGAGGAAGACAAGCCACAGCTCCCTAGGTAAGTAGAGATGCTGGGGTATGTAGGGGCACCATTGGTAATGCTCCCAAAGGCCCAGGGGCTTCAGGTGCAGCGGTGTCCTTAGGCATTGAAAAAGTCTTACCAGGCAGGTCGTGGTCAGTGGGGGAGTCTTTGGGTTGAGGCTGCAGACACCCACTGTGGAGTCTGGCAGGTGTCAGCCCATGGTGGACTCTTGCTCCGAAGAGCTGGGGCACATTCACAGGACCGGTGGGCCACTTGGACTCGGGCTGGGGGCATTGTGCAGAGGTGTTCGGTGGCGGCTTCGCAGTTCTTCAGAGCAGAGTTCTTTGTTCTTTAAAATTGGCTTCTTCTGGACAGGTCAGCTGTCCATGGAAGATCCAGGTCTTTGTCGAAGGCTGGCATTCCTCCTAGAGCCTTGAAGGCCACTGGGCTGCAGGACAGGTATTCTTTTGATGCAGAGTTATTGAGGGCTGCAGACAGGCCAGAAGGGCCGGGGCCAAGTTAGTTGGTGTCTGGAGTCTTCATCTAGATATTGTAGGGGCATATCTGCTCATGCAGACATGCTCACACCTGAGATATAGTGCACCTTGCTTTAGGGCTTGTAAGGCCTTCTAGAGGGGTGACTTACCTATACCTTAGGCAGTGTTGCTGGACATGGCACTCACACATGCAGTGTACTATGTCGACATGGTCCTTTGTCCCTGCACCAAGGGATGCCAGCTGCAATTGCATGGCATTGATGAGGGGTTTCTAAGGGACCTTCTTCAGTCCCCATGCCCTAAGTAGCAAGGGTACCATGTACTACGGACTTAAAGGTGGGTCTGAAGTTATGCCAATCGTGGTTCAGATTTAGGGAAGAATCACTGCCAAGGGGACCTGGTTGGCAGAGACCCTGTGCACTACAATCAAAACCACATCATTTTCCAGGTGAAACGTGGGGGGCTAACCAGGTCAAAAGAGGCACTTTCCTACACCTGTAGGCACTCTATGCAGTGAGTGAATCTTGCAGAGTGTGAATGTGTTGGTCCATTCATACCTAAGGAGTTTATCCTTCAGAAACCCCATATGTGTGTTTCATTGTGGTCACATCACAGTACATATTACTGGAGCATTGGCTGCCTGATGTGAGTAAGTTTGCTCATGAATGTAGGCCCTGAACAGGGTAATGGGTTAGTCTGCAGATGGATACAAATGTCTCTAGTCATGTCCCTGTATGTATTGGCTTGTGCGCTTTACACTTGTGGTGTGATAACAAATTTAACATTTCTAGCTTGGTGTTTCTGAGATTTGAGTGATCATTTGTGCCAATACATGTGATTGGTATCTCTTAATTTGCCTTTTGCATCCATACAGGTGAATGCACATCAGAAGAAGAAGATATGGAGAGCCATCACCTGGAAGGTGCGGACCCTGGGCATCCATAGCCAGCAGAGCGCCCACTGTCACAAGAGGTGGGAGGACCGGAGACACTGTGCCCGGAAGATCACAGAGGTCCAGCTTGGGCTGTCCTCCTATTGTGGGTGGAGCGCATGTCGGACTATGGCCCCTCTCCTGGCCCGCATCCTGGTGGTGGCATACCTAGACCTTGATGGTTGTTTGAGGGGAGCACAGCAGCCAGAAGAGGGTGAGTCCACGGCATCTTCCTGCCTGTTACATTGCCAAGTTAATGTGTTAGGTTCTGACATCTACCCCTGACGATTAGGGATGAGGCATGTGTGACACAGTAGGTGTGTGACTGTCTGTGTAGATATGTGATGTGGTGCACACTTATGTGCCTTGCCTATTGGCCCAGGGACTTAGGACACAACTGGCTACAATCCATAAATACATTGCTCTCCAGGGACAACACATGCCTGTGTAGATTAATCAATCAAGTAATGTTTGTTGCTGTTGTGGGTGTAAATTCTACACTACAGACCACTACTGGTGTTACAGGCCAAAGGAAAGGAAGTTATGGATCACTGTACTCAGCCATGTGTCTGGTCAAATGACTATATTAGCATCTGCCACCCAGAGTCTACTTGTCTTCAAGATCCTGTTGCCTCACTACTGTCGGTAATGTGAAGATGGCCATCATACATGTGACAGACAAAACATTGTTCTTTGGGTCAGCTACATATCAATATTGTCCCTTGGTAAGTGGGAAATGTCCATGGACATGATGTGTGCGCCATCACTACTGCCAACCTTCCTTGTGCCTACATGTTAGCATGTTTTTCTTTCTCTTTTGACAAAATGCATACACTGCTGTTTTAATCATGGTGTACCTATGTTCATGGAATGATCTGTATTCCCTCACATATATGTGCATGACAACCTGTGTTTGGAATAGGACATTTGCAGTGGGGGTGCATTTCACATGGTGCCACAGACAGGAGAGTGTCACGACTGACTGTTGGCTAACACATACCCTCGACCATCATTGCATGTCATTTGGCATGTACAACTGTTGGAACTACTGTGTGAGACTAAAATTTTTAGCCACAATGTCCATTTGCATGCCATTGATGTGGCATTGTATGTGACAGCGCAGTGCATATGTGTAATGGGGAAGGTTTGTAACCTGGCGGTTGGCATGCATCATGGAGTGACTTTCAGTTATGTTTGAATCATTTCTATTTGGGTACACCCATTCATTCACGGGCATCTGGGTTTGTAGGACCAAAATGGAGACAGTGATGTAGCTTCCCATTGGGTAACATGTTGAGGGCCTTCTACAAGTACTTGTAAATCTCTGTGCCTTTCCAACATACAAAAGACTAATGGTGTCTGCTGATGCAATCAGAGTATGTCATTGTAAGGGGTGCCAGCCATTAGTGGTGATTTAACTGGAACTTGCTGATTCAGTGTGTTGTGGATCTTAGGGACATATCTCCCTGTCAATTTGAACATTTTGTCTTCAGTGTAAATTTCCAAGCCATATGTGTGGCATGTCTGAGCAACATTAGTACTACATCCATGACTCCATTGGGACAAATTTCACTTGGTGAAGTGTGTATTGATGATATGTTTTCAGCGTGACAAGAGTATGTCCATGTCACCTTCTCTAGGCTACTGTACTGTTGTCAGCTGGAAGCATCATTTCACATTGTTGTGATATTGTGTATGTGACAAATAGATGTCTGCAAGACCTTGTGTGAGATCTGTGGGAATGAAGTTGGCATTGGGCTACTATTGTATGTCAACAGGTAACTGAGGTATGCTCCATGAGGCAAAGCATTGAAGGTGATGTGCTCTCCTACGTGTTCAATGTTTATTGTGGTTGCACTACTTCACCCTTGTAATTGCAGTTGTCTGAGGTCCAGATTTTCCTGTGGGAAACTGTTGACAGTACCAGATGGCACGCATGCATACGGTATGGAACGTATGAGCCACTTTAATGTAGTTTGTTTCTGAGGCCTATTTGATGTCATGGTAATGTTTGCTAATTACATCTGTTGTTCAAGTGTATTCATAAACATGTGGTGACCGTTTTTCTCTTTGTATTTGCAGCATCGTCCCAGGCAAGCGGAGAAGACAGGGTGCAACTAAGTAGGGGAGCATCTGGCCACAGTACCTCTGGTCAAGACGCCACTGACCTGGACCCAGTGGCCCAGAGGGTGAGGGGAGTGCCACTGAGGAGACTGGATCTAGATCCTCATCATCAGATTCAACCTCCAGTGGCCACTCTCTAGTGGTGGTGGACCCATTGGGACCTAATCCTCTACCATCTTTGTATGCCACCCCCAGTTCTATTGCCACCCTCCCTGTTGCTCCCCACCCACCTGGTTGTGGCTGCTCACCCACGAGGGTGGGCGTCTCCTTTGCCACAGGCACCTCCGCCCCAGCCCCTTTTACCCATGCTGCCCTGAGTGAGGTGGCTAGCCACCTCCTGAGGAGCACCTCTGTGGGTCAGACTGCCATTGTGAATGCCTTCCAGGGGTTGTCCAGCCAACTTCAGCAGACCAATGCTTTCCTGGAAGGCATTGATAGTGCCATGTCTGGCCTACAGAGATCTTTTCAGGCTCTGGACTCCTCACTGATGGCAGCCAGTCACCCTCCACTGTCCTCCCCCCCTTTTCCTAACTATCCCAAGCACACAGACACATCTGCACGCACCCACCTCAACACACACAAGCAGCACACATAAACACAAACACCACAAGACACATCGGCATGTAGGCACTCGTCATACACCCACAAATATGACATCAGCCACCACTTCACCAGACACCCCCACAATCCCCACCGACCCACACACCACATCCAGCATACCTACAGGCACCACCACAACAGCCAGTGACACATCCACCACGCCCACCATACCCGCAGACACCACTCCAACAGACACACAAACATCTACCATACCCGCAGATACACCCCAACAGACGTACAAACATCTACCATTCCATCACCCAGCACCTCCACCTCCCAGCCCCCAAGACACGCAAACACTCATACTCACACCCACACATGCAACAGACACCACCCACACAAAAGCATACCTCACACACGCACACACCAAAGACATCTACACCCACACACCGGATTACCACTCCCTCAACCTCCAAATCCCCAACCACTTCTTATCACCACCCTGTGTTCTGAAGGAGAGTTTCCTTTTCAACCTTGCCCTTTTCCCTGTTCCCTCCAAACCCCCTCCCAAACCCAAGAAGCCACCACCCACATTCCAACCCATTCCTTCCACATCCAAGTCCTCCCCTTTCACACCTGCCACCCCTGCAGACACCCATACCCCTCCCCCAAAGAAGAAGCCCACCCCTCCAAAGAAACAGTCCACCCCTCCCAAACCCACCCATCCCAAATCCCCCCCAAACATGATCTCTGAGGTGCCTGCCTATCCACTTGATGTCCCTTCCTGTGCAGGTTCCCTGGCAGTGATAGGAGTCAAATATGGGCACAATAATGTGCAGAGACTTTAAAATGGACGGGCCAATGGCCTTTGCTAGTATGCAGTTCGCATTAATACACCCAAATTGTTTTCTTTTTTGGGTATACATTTGGCCTACAAATCCTTTTCTACCTTTATGTTGTTGCTGAGTAACTTGTGTTGTTCTACCTGCTTGCTGATCCGTTTGCTGTTGTTTGCAATATCTGAATTTGTGGCAGATGTTGACTGTATAGATATGTGGGTGTTAATGCAATTGGGGTGCCATTGCATTGTGTTCTGTTTGGTATGGTAAGTATTTAATCTTGTGTGGTCCAATGTCTGCATATATGGTGTTAGACGTGTCCCCCTGATATGGATTGTAGATTTGTCTCATTTGTGGCAGCTTGATTTTTCTTTGACCAGACATGGAGGGTGTTCAATTGTGCTGTCTTCCTTTGCATTTGACTGTGCATGCATCCATTTTACTGTGTGTACCTTGCAGCTACTTCATCTAGATGTATGGCCCATGCTGTTGCTGTTGTATTTGCTTTCTTGACTTGCACATTTATGCAGATAGGTATGTCACTTGGCTCTACTATTGTCGGTCCCAGAGATACCTGAAGGGTCAGTTCCTGTGCAAATGTTATTTTAGGGGTGTATGCAAAGTGTAAGGTGTCCCAGGGCAGCTTTCTTCCATGAGAGCTCCTGATGCCCCATCCCTATTGTGCAGGTATTGCTTGCATAGTGAGCTTTGGATATTTGTCTCCCAATTGTCCTTCCAATGTGTTGCAATGAGGGTGCGTCATGGGTCCATTGCAGGGAGGGGTATTTGTGTTCTGTGACACATCTATACATATGTGTTTTAAATCTGATGACAGTCCATAGAATGTGTGCAATGTAAGGGTGTTTTATTGGTAGATGTGATGTTGCTGTGTTGTTGCTGTTGTGTAACACAATGTTGAGCACACTTCACTGTCCCTATGTCTAAGATGTGCAAATGTGTGTTTTTAGTGTAGTGTTGAGGTGCAGTGTCAGTGACCTGCCCAAAGTGGGCATTTAATGGCAGTGAATGTGTCCTTCTTTGTGAATGAATCTGACTGTGGACACAATGATATTTGAATATGTTGACTGTAGCATAGGCCCCCTATCATGTGATCGACGGTGCGACGATCTGCTGTTAAGGTTAATGACACAGGTAGTTGTGTGCACTTACCATCAGTTGCGTTCACGCCGGCATGGATTTTGAGCTCCATCGATGAGCAGCAGCAGTGGCATAACTTATGTGATGGACTCCATGGTGGCACAGAACATGTAATGCTGCCTGCAGGTGAGTTGCTTCCTTTATACACTCTGTTTCCGTCTGCTGGGGCATGGTGGTTGGACTGCCACATTCACATTGGCGGTGTGCAACATCATAATGTATCCAGTGGAAATACTGTCTCCGCCATCCTTTTTGTCGTGCCTCATCACCACAGTGGTCTGCCTGGCGGAGTCAGCAGAACTGCAGCAGTCTTTATTCCGTAGGCCTTCCTGGATCGTAATACAGTGGTCCAACTGCCAAGCTGATGGACATCGGACCGCCACCACCGCCATGGTGGTGCACAGACTGCCAAACTCGTAATCAGACCCTAAATCTTTAATTAGCGCCACCAGTGAGCCCACTAGCTCAGCGTTAAGGGTGGAATCAACCAACATTCCTATGCATTTTGGACCAACAGACCATCCTAAATTCAAAACGTATGATTAGAAAAAAAAAGCAGGCAAGTAAAATACTACGTACTCAGACCAAAACTTTGTGTGACCTCCTAATGAACAAATTACTTACTTTCAGTAAAGCATTATCTGGTAGAGAATCTTTCTAGCTGAAGATTCCTTACATTTGAATTCCCTGGCATCAGCTTCGAATCGGGAATGTTTGCTGAGCAATACCCTGCGCGCGCCATCGAGTGGCATTGTTCGGATCCGCATGTGTTGTTCAGCTCCACGTGGCATCGTCAGCATCGTTGGAGCCGTCTCTGACATCACAGTTGTCCATAAAGGCACCACCCGGTGCACGTACGTCAATTCATTAACCCAGGAACTTCAACGCCAGAAGCGCAAAGTCATGGATAGAACCAACAGTTTGTCTGTGCAAAACTAGGGCCCTGAAAGGGATAAGCCCTAACCCTACTAGACATATCCACAGAGCGGGGAGGCATGGGTCAGTGTAAGGAATCTACAGATAGATAGAGTCTCTACCAGATAATGCATTACCAAAGGTAAGTAACTTGTTCATCTGATAGAGATTTCTAGTTGCAGATTCCTTACCTTTGAATAAATACCCAAGCCATAACCTCCTGGCAGAGGTTGCAGATAAATCTCCTTCACACTAAAAAGTCCTGTAGGACCGAATGGGCAAAGTGTCTGTCCCTCTGGACCTGATTGTCCAGGCAGTAATGTTTTGCAAATGTGTGCAAGGATGCCCATGTTGCTGCCTGACAGATATCCAGGACTGGTACGCCCCAAGCTAGCGCAGTGGTAGCAGCTTTGACCCTGGAAGAATGAGCCCTCAAGCCCTCAGGAGGCTGCTTCCCGGCCAATGCATAGCAGATCTTAATGCAGAGAACGACCCAGCACAAAACGGTTTATTTCTGCACTGCCCGACTCATCTTTGCACCAATGTTCCCCACAAAGAGTTGGTCATCCACCCAGAACTCTTTTGTGTGGTCAAGGTAGAACAACAACGCTCTTTTTGAGTTCAGCCAGTGGAGTCGCTCCCCTTCTTTAGAGGGATACGGTGGAGCAAAGAAGGTGGGTAGTAGTATGTTCTGACCCATATGAAATGGGGTCACCACCTTGGGGAGGAAAGAGGCACCAGTTCTGAGAACCACCTTGTCTGAAAATATGATGAAATACGGTGGCGTAGATGAAAGAGCCTGCATCTCACTCACCCTCCTAGCAGATGTTATTGCCACTAAGAAGGTTGTCTTTAAGATAAGCAGCTGGAGGGTACAGTTGTGTAAGGGCTTGAAGGGAGCACACAGAAAAAATGTGAGGACCAAATTTAAGTCCCATTGGGGCATAACAAAGGGCATAGGCGGAAATACATGTGCAAACCCTTTGAGGAATATATGTACAATGGGAGATTTGAAGAGTGAAGGCTGATCAGGCAGCCGAAGGAATGCCGAGAAGGCAGAAAGATAGCCCTTGAGAGTATCCAAGGCAGAACCCTGCTGGGCAAGAGATAGTTTGAAGAAGAGGATATCAGAAAGAGAAGCAGAAAGAGGATCAATAGACCATTCTGTACAATAATATACAAAGCTTTTCCCACGGCAGGCGTATACTGTTTTAGTGGAGGGACGCCTGGCTGCCAAAATAACTTTACAGACTTCCGGATGAAGGTCAAAAGCCATCAACTGCCGCCATTCAATCTCCACGCATGAAGGCGAAGAGTTGACAGATTCGGGGGTGGAGAACCCTTCCGTGCTGCTGCGACAGAAGATCCTCCAGAATGAGCAGCCTGATGGGAGGATCGATGCTCATTTTCAGAAGCTCGCGATACCATACTCTCCATGCCAAATCTGGAGCCACTAAGATTACTTGGGCCCGGTCGTTCTTGATCTTCTTGATAACTCTGGGTAGAAGTGGTATGTGCGGAAAAGTGTACAGGAGGCCTGAGCTCCCCCTGCGACGAAAAGCTTTTCCAAGCGATTGGCGCCTTAGAAACTCCAACACGCAACACTGCTGATATTGCGTGTTCTCTGCGGAGGCGAACAGATCTAACCAAGGTTCTCCCCACTGCTGAAAGAGTCTGTGCACCACCTACGGATGGAGATACCATTGGTGATCTGCTAGGCATCAACGGCTGAGTTTGTCCACCTTGGCATTCAGATCACATGCCAGGTGTTGAACCACCAGAGTTATGCCCTGCTGTTCCAGCCATGTCAAGAGATGCAGAGCCTCTTGACAAAGGGTCCACGACCCCATACCACCCTGCTTGTTGCAGTACCGCATTGCTATGGTGTTGTCCGTGAACACCTGCACTATCTTCCTTTTTACAACAGAAAGAAATGCTTTCAATGCCAGTCGAATCACCTGAAGGTCCAGTAAGTTCACATGGAGTCCGGATTCCACCGGAGACCAGAGGCCTCTAATCTTCGTCTCTCCCAGATGGCTGCCCCATCCAAGAAGTGACACATCTGTCACTACTGTGAGTTTTCGTGGGGGAAGGGAGAGGAGTCTGCCTGTGACCCAATTGCAATTCACTAACCACCACTGCAGGTCTTTTCATGTTCCCTCCAAGATCTGAACTGTGTCAGTAGGATCTCCCTAATGCTGAGCCCACTGGAGCTTCAGGTCCCACTGCAGTGACCCCATATGCCATCTGGCATGCATGGCTAACAGGATGCAGGAGGCCGTGAGTCCCAACAGCCTCAGAGTCTGTCTCACTGAAATCCAGGATAGAGGCTGAAGCATCGGTATCATAATCTGAATATCCTGGACTCGCTGCTCAGGAGGATAAGCTCGAAACTGCACTGTGTCCAGAATGGCTCTGATGAAAGGGAGCTTCTGAGAGAGAGTCAGGTGTGACTTCGACATGTTTATAGTTAACCCCAGCGAATGCAGGAGGTCTGCCGTAGTCTGAAGATGGTTGACGAGAGCCTGGGGCGTAGAAGCCTTCAACAGCCAGCCATCGAGGTAGGGGAAGACTGAAACCCCCAACTTGTGCACATGAGCAGCTACCACTGCCATCCGCTTGGTGAACACCCAAGGGGCACTGGTGAGACCGAAGGTGGGACACGGTAAACTGAAAGTGCTCGTAGCCCACCTTGAACCACAAGTAACGCTTGTGGACGGGCAGGATGGGGATATGAAAATACGCATCCTGCAAGTCCAACGCTACTATCCATTCTTCTTGGTCTAGGGCAGATAAGACCTGAGCAAGAGTGAGCATCTTAAATTTCTCCTTTTTGAGGAAGAGATTGATGTCCCGCAAATCCAGAATGGGGTGAAGTCCCTTGTTCTTTTAGGGAATCTGAAAGTAGCAGGAATAACAACCACTGCCTACTTCTGACATTGGGAACCTTTCTGTAGCTCCCTTTGCCAAGAGAGCCATAACTTCTTCATGGAGCAAAATTAAGTGATCCTCCATCAGCTGTTCTTTTAATGGATGCATTGAGGGAGGGAAAGACTGGAAGGGGAGGGAATCGCCCTTCTGTATGATCTGCAAGACCCATTTGTCCGATGTTATGGGCCACCAGTAAGAGAGATGAAATTGAATCCTCCCTCCAACCTGATGCGTGTGGTCTTGCAGAATCACATTAGGAGGACTTGGGCACTGTGGAGGAGGGGGGCTAGGTGGTTGCTGGCCTCTGGCCAGACTCTCTGGGTCTAAAAGGTACCATGACCTCATCCTCGCACTGGATGCTGAGATGATGGAGGACAATGGATGATTTGAGGGTGGAGAGGTACCCCACCCCTTCTGAAGCCTCAAAAGGGGCAAATGGCAGACTGCTGACAAGCTGGCGCCGAGAGGCCCAAGGATCTGGCCGTAGCCAGTGAATCGTTGATCCACTCAAGCGCAGAGTCTGTCTTTTCTCCAAAATGGTGTGAGCCATCGACTGGCATGAGGTTTGTCAGCACATTCCCTGAAAAGCCAGAATTACGAAGCCAGGCGTGGCATCGAAGGGCCGTTGTCGATGAAATCACCCTGCCCAGCAAGATGGTCATGTTCGGACCACACCGAATCGTAAACTTGGCTGCATCTCTTCCATCTTTGATGGCTTGAGTGAGAGTGTCCTGCACGCCCTCCGGGATCTGGGCAGCACCTGTGCCACCGTATCCCATGAAGTATGGGAAAAACAGCCCAATAGACATGAGATGTTTACAGCCCTCATCGCCAGGTTGGAGGAAGAAAACATCTTCTTACCAAGCTGATCCAACCTCTTGGGTTCCCTATCCAGGGGAGCAGAAAGGAAGGCACCATGGGAAGTGGAGGTTTGGCCCACAAGCTGTCCAGTGTGGGGTGTTGGGTGAGGAAACTAGGGTCAGTAGGAGCTGGTCGATGGTGACGGGCGATTGTTCTTTTTACAGGAGCCCTTGTGCTAGGTTTGGACAACGTCCCCAGCAGGACATCAGTGAGGGCTTTGTTGAAGGGTAAACATCGGTTCCGATGTGGAAACCCCCGGCTGAAGCACCTCTGTCAGGATGTTAGCCCTGACCGGCACCATAGGCATCTCTAGGTCCAATACCTCAGCTGCTTTACGTACCACCATGGCGTATGAAGCTCCCTCCTCGGTAGCCACAGAAGGAGGTGAGAGCATGCCAATATGCCAATGGAGAAGTATCCAGTCCACTGGCTTCCCCTAGATCCTCATACCAATCATGCTCCAATCCATATTCTAAAGGGTCCTCAGACCCCTCCATTCCTCACCTGTGCCTGGCTGTTCGAAATAAGGCACTGATCTGGGCCATGTCGGTGCGGTCAAAGTCAGAATCGACATTGTACGACGTTGTTCCAGCTCTGGATCATCCGGAATGAGGATGGGGTTCGCACCACTGGTGTGTGCCGGCGGTGGGGAGAGCGTCGATGTTGGGACCAACACCCGAGGAGGCCAACTGTGTGGCACCAGTGTTGATCCGGATCTGATATCAGACCCTGGGATCCCCAACAGAGACAATGCCAAAACTGCCAGCGTAGAACCCGATGGGGCCCCTGATGACCCTGAGGGGCCCAAAGGCTCCCCAGCAAGGGCAGCCCGCTCAAATATGAGGTACATGCTTTGTAAAATGCTTTAAATTGAGTGTAGGTCGCTCCAGATCCCTGATAGGGGGAGAGAAACAAAGTCGGACCTGGCATCGGCTCCACGGAACCGTGCATGGAACATCAGCGTTCCTGAGTCGCCTTGTCAGCTGACGGGCATAGCAAAGTCTTCTTCTTGTGCCTCTTCCCCAAGTGGCCTCAGGACCTCTAGTGCAAAGAAGAGGACTTGGGGTTCCTGGAGCACTCCCGCTGACCGCGACCTCCTAGGAGTTGCACCAACCGATGTTGACTGCTGGGCCATGAGCTTCAGAAACCACTCTCTCAAAGCTTTCGGGGCCATGGCTTGGCAGTCAGAACACGCCTTTGAGTCGTGATCTCTGTCAAGGCACCAAAGACATACCTGGTGGGGGTCCGTCACCATATGATGCAATGACATGCCCCACACGGCTTGAACCCTGTCTTTCTCGAAGACATCTCACACAGGTGAAAAAATCTTTGACAAAATTGTCGAAAAAGACCTGCCAAAAAAGGCAGAGGGTATTTAGATCACAGACCTGTGCTTAACCGGCACGGAAGGAAAATAATTGATGTGCGCGTACTGGGGAGATGCCTTTATAGGCAACCGTGATGTCACAGGCAACTCCAACGATGCTGATGATGGCACGTGGAGCTGAACAACACACGCTGATCCGAACGATGCCACCCGACAGAATGCACAGGGTATTGCTCAGCAAAAAATTCTGGATTCGAAGCTGACGCTACGGAATTCAAAGATAAGGAATCTGCAGCTAGAAGTCTCTATCAGATACCACCTATTCTATTTAAGACAATTAACCATGAACTATTCCCTAAATATGACAACCAGAGCCCTAAAAAAAATACTAATATTTGCTACTCTACACAACCTCGTCACCCCAAAAAAATATTGACATTTCAATGATGGGTGGGATGTTTAAAGCAATGCCCTATTGTAGGAAGGTAGCGTCTTTCTAGTCTTGTTACCCCCACTTTTGGCCTGTTTGTGAGTATATGTCAGGCTGTTTTTACTGTCTCACTGGGATCCTGCTAGCCAGGTCCCAGTCCTCATAGTGAAAACCCTATCTTGTCAGTGTGTTTAGTATGCGTCACTGGGATCCTGCTAGCCAGGACCCCAGTGCTCATATGTTTGTGGCCCATATGTGTTCCCTGTGTGGTGACTAACTGTATTACTGAGGATCTGCTAACCAGTACCTCAGTGTTTATGCTTTCTAAATTTGTCACTGCAGGCTAGTGACTAATTTTACCAATACTCATTGGCACACTGGTACACCCATATAATTCCCTTGTATATGGTACCTAGGTGCCCAGGCTATTGGAGTTCTAGGAGATCCCTATGGGCTGCAGCATTTCTTTTGCCACCCATAGGGATCTCAGACAATTCTTACACAGGACTGCCACTGCAGCCTGAGTGAAATAACGTCCACGTTATTTCACAGCCATTTTTCACTGCACATCAGTAACTTATAAGTCACCTATATGTCTAACCCTCACTTGGTGAAGGTTAGGTGCCAAGTTACTTAGTGTGTGGGCACCCTGGCACTAGCCAAGGTGCCCCCACATCATTCAGGGCAAATTCCCCGAACTTTGTGAGTGCGGGGACACCATTACACGTGTGCACTGCACATTGGTCACTACTTATGTGTAGCGTCACAATGGTAACTCCGAACATGGCCACGTAACATGTCTAAGATCATGGAATTGTCCCCCCAATACCATTCTGGTATTGGGGGGACAATTCCATGATCCCCCTGGTCTCTAGCACAGAACCCGGGTACTGCCAAACTGCCTTTCCGGGGCACCACTGCAGCTGCTGCTGCTGCCAACCCCTCTGACAGGTTTCTGCCCCCCTGGGGTCTGGGCAACCCAGGCCCAGGAAGGCAGAACAAAGGATTTCCTCTGAGAGAGGGTGTTACACCCTCTCCCTTTGGAAATAGGTGTGAAGGGCTGGGGAGGAGTAGCCTTCCCCAGCGTCTGGAAATGCTTAGATGGTGCCCATCTCTGCATAAGCCAGTCTACACAGGTTCAGGGATCCCCCAGCCCTGCTCTGTCGTGAATCTAGACAAAGGAAAGGGGAGTGACCACTCCCCTGACCAGTACCTCCCGGGGGAGGTGCCCAGGGCTCCTCCAGTGTGTCCCAGACCTCTGCCATCTTGGATTCTGAGGTGTTGGGGGCACACTGGACTGCTCTGAGTGGCCAGTGCCAGCAGGTGACGTCAGAGACCCCCTCTGATAGGCTCTTACCTCTCTTGGTAGCCAATCCTCCTTTCTTGGAAGCCAAAACTCCTTCTCTGGCTATTTAGGGTCTCTCCTCTGGGGTATTCTTCAGATAACGAATGCAAGAGCTCACCAGAGTTCCTCTGCAATTCCCTCTTCAACTTCTGCCAAGGAGCTTACTGCTCCAGGACGCCTGCAAAACTGCAACATAGTAGCAAGACGAATACCAACAATATTGTAGCGCCCAATCCTGCTGCCTTTCTCGACTGCTTCCTCGTGGTGCTTGCTCTGAGGGCTGTCTGCCTTCACCCTGCACTGGAAATCCCAAAGAAATCTCCTGTGGGTTGGCGGAGTCTTCCCCCTGCTAATGCAGGTACCAAACTTCTGCATCACCAGTCCTCTGGGTCCCCTCTCATCTTGACGAGCGTGGTCCCTGGAACACAGGAGCTATATCCAAGTGACCCCCACAGTCCAGTGATCCTTCAGTCCAAGTTTGGTGGAGGTAAGACCTTGCCTCCCCACACTAGACTGCAAACCTATGTAATGCGTGATTTGCAGCTGCTCTGGCTTCTGTGCACTTCTCCAAGGATTTCTTTGTGCACAGCCTAGCCTGGGTCACCAAAACACTCTGTCCTGCAGTGCTCAACACTCTGAGTTGGACTCCGACGTCGTGGGACCCTCCTTTGTGACTCTGAGTTGACTTTGGTTCACAAATCTTCTAAGTGCCTGCTCTGGTACTTCTGCGGGTGCTGCCTGCTTCAGTGGGGGCTCTCTGAGTTGCTGAGCGCCCTCTCTGTCTCTTCCTCCAAGGGGCGACATCCTGGTCCTTCCTGGTCCCCAGCAGCACCCAAAAACCTCTACTGCAACCCTTGCAGCTAGCAAGGCTTGTTTGCAGTTTTTCTGTGTGGAAACACTTCTGCAACATACAGCACACTGTGCGACATCTTCCATCCAAAGGAGAAGTTCCTAGCCCTTTTCGTTGTTGCAGAATCCTTGGCTTCTTCCACCCGGAGGCAGCCTCTTTGCACCTTCATCTGGGGTTTTCTGGGCTCCAGCCCCCAGACACTATTGCGACTCTTAGACTTGGTCCCCTTGCCTTGCAGGTCCTCAGGTCCAGGAATCCGTCTTCAGTGCTTTGCTGGTGTTTGTGGTTCTTGCAGAATCCCTCTATCACGACTATTGTGTCCTATTGGGATAGTAGGGAAACTTTACTCCTACTTTTCAGGGTCTTGGGGTTGGGTATCTTGGACACCCTGACTGTTTTCTTATAGTCCCAGTGACACTCTACAAGCTCCAATAGGTCTGGGGTCCATTCGTGATTCGCATTCCACTTTTGGAGTATATGGTTTGTGTTGCCCCTAGACCTATGTTCACCTATTGCATCCTATTGTAGTTCTACACTGTTTGCCTTACTTTCTTACTATTACTTACCTGTTTTGGGATTGTGTACATATGACTTGTGTATATTACTTACCTTCTAACTGAGATACTTGTGGCATATTGTCATAAAAATTAAGGGCCATATTTATACTCTGTTTGCGCCGGAATTGCGTCGTTTTTTTTGACGCAATTCCGACGCAAAACTAACTCCATATTTATACTTTGGCGTTAGACGCGTCTAGCGCCAAAGTCCATGGAGTTTTCGTAATTTTTTTGCGTGGACACCTACTTTGCGTTAATGATATGCAAGGTAGGCGTTCCCGTCTAAAAAATTGACTCCGAGGCATGTGCGCCGTATTTACACTCCCGGGCAAAATTCACGCCCGGGAGTGGGCGGGTCAAAAAAATATGACATACGGCCGCTTTTGCGACGTTTTTTAGCGCCTGGTCAGGGCAGGCGTTAAGGGACCTGTGGGCTCGGAAGGAGCCCAGAGGTGACCTCCCAAGCCCCCAGGGACACCCCCTGCCACCCTTGCCCACCCCAGGAGGACACCCAAGGCTGGAGGGACCCATCCCAGGGACATTAAGGTAAGTTCTGGTAAGTATTTTTTTTTTTTTTTTTGTGGCATAGGGGGGCCTGATTTGTGCACCCCTACATGCCACTATGCCCAATGACCATGCCCAGGGGACAGAAGTCCCATGGGCATGGCCATTGGGCATGGGGGCATGACTCCTGTCTTTGCTAAGACAGGAGTCATTTCAATGGGGGTTGGGAGTCGAAAAAAATGGCGCAAATCGGGTTGAGGCGAAAAATTTGCCTCAGCCTGACTTGCCCCATTTTTTGGCGTCCAAGCTCCATATCCCCCTACGCCGGCGCTGCCTGGTGTACGTCGTTTTTTTTCACGCACACCAGGCAGCGCCGGCGGCTAACGCCGGCTAACGTCATTGAATAAATACGGCGCCCGCATGGCGCTTCAGAATGGCGTTAGCCGGCGCTAATTTTTTTGACGCAAAACTGCGTTAGCGCAGTTTTGCGTCAAAAAGTATAAATATGGCCCTAAGTACCTTTATTTTTAGTAACTCTGAGTATTGTGTTTTCTTATGATATTGTGCTATATGATATAAGTGGTATAGTAGGAGCTTTGCATGTCTCCTAGTCCAGCCTAAGCTGTTTTGCCATAGCTACCTTCTATCAGCCTAAGCTGCTAGAAACACCTCTATTCAACTAATAAGGGATAACTGGACCTGGCACAGGGTGTAAGTACCACAAGGTACCCACTATAGGCAAGGCCTGCCTCCTACACCTATCCATTCAGCCAACTTTACACTGCATATGCCAAGATTAACATTGTGTCTCCAATATACGCATTACTGCCAGGCAAAGAATCTTCTACTACAAAAATAAAAATTGACTTAAACATTTAAATAATTTCAACAACGAATAAACTATTGCCTGGAATATTAATTCAAGGATGTTTTTTTCAATTTTTCACTGGTCATATGGCATAAAATTCAAAAACATCCTTTGCTGGAGATCACATGTCTGAAAGAAAGCTCCAATTCAAGCTAAAAAAGCATTTGCCTTTGCACTCCATGAGCATGTACATGATTTCAACACAGAAATTATTCAATCATCATATTATTAACAAAATTAAGAAAACAACTGCCACCCTTACTAGCAGCCTCATTATGAGTACACCCCACCCCAACACCCCTTGCTTTAGGAAGGTGAAGTTCTTGATGAGCCTCTTCTGTCTGCAACTCTGCAATGGCTCAGCTCATAATTAATGTGAAAGGGTAGGTAAGTAAGTGAAGGGATGTATCGATGAGTGAAAGGATGAATAGATGAGTGAAAGTGTGGATGGATGGATGATGAGAGAAAGAATATATGGAGAAAGGATGGATGAGTGAGTAGAAGGATGGAGGAGTGAAAATGTAAATAGATGGACAGATGGGTGCATGGATGGGTAAAAGGGTGGATGGTAGATGTGTGAGACCCAGGATGGATGGATGGAGTGAAATGGTAAATGGTGGATGAGTGAAATGGTGGATGGATGGATAAATTGATGGGTAAGTGAAAGACTGAATGGATGGACAGATGACTGCACTGGCAGTTGTAAGGACTGATGAGTGAGTGAAAGGGAGGGTAGATGGACAAAAGGATGGATAGATGAGTGAAAGAGTGGAAGGGTAGATGGATGGGTGAGCGAAAGGTTGGTTGGATAAGTGAAAGGATGAATGAATAATAGGATCAATTAATTGATTAATGGGTGAATGAGTAGCTGGACGGGTGGGTGATGGGTGGATGGAAGGATGGATGACTACGTTTTAGGAGATGGAGAGTTAATGGGAGGATGGGTGGATGACTAACAGGATGGACAAGTGGATGGGTGGATAGAGGAGTAAAAAGGTGGATGTAAGGGTGGATGAGTGAAAGAATGCATAGATGAGTAAAAGGGAAGGTGGAAAGATGGAAGAAAGGATGGATGGAGAAGAGAAAGGGTAAAAGGATGGATGGATGGGTGAGTGGATGGATGGATGGATGCATAAATGAAAGGATAGCTGGATGGGTGAGTGGATGGATGGATGGATAAGTACATGGATGTATTGGTGGAAGTGTGGCTGGATGAGTGAAATAATGGGTTGTGATGACTTACTTTGCTTATTTGGTGCTATAAGAGCTTTGGTTCAAAGTGGGAGGTATTTTAATTTTCTGGCAATTCCCTTGCCTATTTGTGACATTTTTGTGTTTGCTTTGTGTTTATGTGTGGCATCTATACATCATACATATGACATTTTGAGTAACACCCAACTGCTGCTTGAATGTTACAATAGTAACTGTAAATTTTAGAATACTTGTGTTTTCCGTATAAGGTTCTAGAGAGAACCTTTATAGTGCCATGAGCTGTGCTTCACATGCATATATTGTGCTTGTAGCTATAAGCAAGGGGTCAAAAATAAATAGTTTAACAGTGTATGCTCGGTGCCTTCTTTAGGAAAGCTGCATGGAAAAGCAACTTTGTGACCCTTGTCAGCCTGCGCAGCTCTCTGCGAAGCCCCCGAAAAATAAAGTATGATTCCATGTTTTAAGCCTTTTCATTTGCCTTCTGGAACTTGCCTTTTCATTTTTCTAGCCCAATTGCAGCAGTTCAAGATTCAAATGAAAGGGCTAGGTCACTTCAGGAATGCTAAAAAAATTAATAGTCCTATGATGCCACTTTTTGTGATGTCGCTGTCTGTGATATCACTTCTTTTGACGTCATATGCAACTTAGAGGGGCCTCACATCTTCCCTTTCGCCTGAGGCCCCAAAAGTCCTAGGACCAGCCCTGTTTCATTGAACTCCAGTAGCTGTACTGTGTTTTCGGTTATAAACACTAGTCTACAAATAATACAATACAGAGGAAAAACACCAGTGAAGAAGCTACTCAACACCACAGATGAAACTTACTTATGCTCGGTCAGCTTCTGCATGAAGTACTTATGCTCGGTCAGCTTCTGCATGAAGTACATGGCAAAATGCACTCATTGATTCGGTGTTTCTATTGTGTTGTGCATTTTTAAATGGGAATGACTGAACATAGAAATAGCAAGCATTGGCAAAGCCAATAGGTCTCGGCAATGGGCAACCTATTGCATTTGGCAATGGGTTGGGGCAGTGCACGGGAGTGCAGTGGGGGTGGTGAGGGTGGATCACGGATGGAGCAGAGTGGCAATGAAACAGTGCCTGTATTCGGGCCACAGAGATAGTCGCACTGTGGGAGTAAGTGCTCTTGGTTCTCCCGGGTTACTGAGAAGCCACAGAAAGAGTTGTAAAATCCAGACATGAAGAAGGGCAGGTGGGGGCAGGAATGAGATGAAACAGGGACTGGGGCAGGTGCGGGTGAAGAAGAAAGGATGGGTGGGTGGCATGGGAAAGAAGCACCAAGGAACAGGAATATGGCACACAGCATAACAAAAAACAAGCAGAAAGTCACAAACAGGGCACAAACAAGCAGGAAACAGGCAGAAAGACACAAACAGATGGGCAAGAAACCAGCAGAAAGGCACGAACAGAGGGCAAGAAATTAGCAGAAAGGCACAAACAGAGGACAAGAAATTAGCATAACAGCAGAAGTAAACACCAAGAAACGAGCAGAATTGCACAAACCGAAAAGCACAAACAGAGAAATACAAGAGCAGAAAGTCAGAAACAGAGTTCAATAATTGAGGAAAAAAGGCAGAAGCAGAGAACACGAAAGGACCATAAAAACAAGCACAACGGCAGAAAAAGAACTCAAGAAGCGAGCAGAATCGCACAAACAGAAAGGCAAAAGAGGAGGAAGAAAAGAGCAGAAACAGAGGTCAAGATGAAACAAATAGAAATCAGACAGAGACACACCAAAAAGAAATCAGCCATATGAATAACTGAGTGACAGGAACTATAGCGCTCCTAATGTGAGGCAGGACCGGTCAGCCATTGAAAAGAAAATTAAACAAGTCCCAAACAGTGGCTGAAAACATGGAATCTGTTGACCTTAACTGTAGTTGGCTTTTGCTCTCGGGGAGGGCTAAACACTGGAAAAGGCATGAGCACTCATGCCCTTTATAAATGGGGATGCTTCAAAATGGAGCAACAATAGTGGCAGCAAATGAGGAGGCTGCGGTCCGAATGAAGCCCACTATGTACACACAGCAGGCTTGGTTTGAGATGCGCATGTGCACTTTCTAGAGGTGAGATCTAAAAATGGGGTAAATCGGTCACTACTGGGGGACCGTTGGGCTAACCAGTTAAAAGAGCTCTGTTGTTGCAAAGCCTTAGTTTGCTCGAGATGTTTAGATGGATGAATTTTTGGGACGATGAGGCCCTAAAGTGTACTTTCTTTCTCTTGAGGGATATCTCACTTTGATAGAGTTGGTAAGAGGGTGTTTAATCTCTATCCTTGACAAACATGAATTATGACTGGAAATGCATTGATTTTTAACTACCGACAGATCACCTGCGCCACATTCCAATCAATTATTTCTCTTTTCTGCTCACTGCACCGTTATTGATCCCATGTTTTATACTGCCCAAAGGAAAGTGCTATTCTTGGAACAGAACTTCTCAGTCAAGGATTTATACTTTAGAAAAACTCCCCTGAATTGAATCAGACCAGAGGAAAGCACGAACTTTATCTCAAAAAAGCATGGAGAGACCTTTTAACCAGGTGGTGGGGAGAATGCAAGGGTCTGCCACTCAGAGCTTTTGGTGAACATGTACTTATATAATACTCCCTGGGACAAATAAGCTCCTAGCAGGTGATGGTCCTTTGAGTAATTATGTCAGAGGTTCCTTTCATTAGCCAAGGGCTGCACTGAGCTTTTAACATACTGAGAAATGAAACAGAGACAAAAGAATAAATTACAGCATGACAAAGAATGTAAAAAAAGAGCAAGACAAAAAAAAAAAAAAAAAGGAAAAAGGAAAGAAAAAATAAAGGAAACATCCTGAAAAAAGTATGAGAATGATAAAAAGAAATGGGAGAAACTGAGAAAAAGAGTGATAGAGGAAATTAAAAATTTGCTTGCGACCTCTAATAACGAATAGGCTACACGAATCGAGAACAGGATAAACTGACATTTTGGGTTTACTGGTGGCTACGTCTTCAGGGCATGGGGTCTTCTTGGATGTTTCATGTTAAAAAATATTACTGTCACTAAAGTTAGTTGATTCAGTACTTGAGGCTCTGAAAAATGATGATGAACACATATGCATTTTCCCCCATTTGAAACTTTTCCTCATATTCCTTCTTTTGTTGCCCCATTTACATCTTTTGATGGTTCAGCTTATGCTCCGCTCGCCCGAAAGCCGTCTGTGCCCACCCCCCAAGAAATGAAGCATCTCCTAATACTTGCTAAGATAGATAGATTTTATAAAGATATCCTTTATTTCAGAAAAAGGTGCAACTCCCTACAAAGCAAGAATACACAAATAAAATTAAAAAGCTCCTGTGCATTTAATGTATCAGATTCTATAAATAACCTTGAAAAGGCTAGCAAATACTAGAGCAGCGACAGCTCCAGAGCTGCACAAATATTACATTTCACCATGATCATTCGAATTTGCGAAATTTAAGCTATAAATAACACATAAGAAAGCACCATGCTACGAAAGAGAGAAAGTTAAAACCTTACAAAAAATAGTATCTTTACTCTCGTACAAGGCACATAGACCTACAAATCGAATGCGTCCAATTTTAAGTGTGCATTCTCAAATTGTTGCGGTCACCCTTAAAAGTAGGCAACTTGCACTACAAGGCGAAAGCATTTTCGTCCACCTTCAAATCCTGCAGACATGCGAGTGCTTACAGCAAGATAAAATGAAATAAAACCTTGAGTGTTTTTTAATGTATCTGGCTCTGCTGTGGAGAAAAATGATACCCCGAAAAACAAAAAAAATAAGCCCTGCATGCACATTAACACCTTGCCGTTCTAACAATAATAATAATGGAGTGAAAAGAATATATATATTTCAGTTCCATTTTAGGTTACAAAACAGCAAAGTGTGTATTATTGAAGCCAGAAAGAGATCCCCAAGACAACTGCTTCCTAGGCCATGTGCTTGATAACAAAATGAAAAAGAAGTCCCAAACAGTGGCTGAAAACATGAACGCTGTGGACCTTAACTGCACTTGGCCAGTGCTTTCAGGAAGGGATTAAACACCAGAAAAGACATGACATGCGCATGTCCTTCATGAAATGGGGATGCTGCAAAATGGAGCTACGATAGTGGCAGCAAATGGGGAGGCTGTGGGCGGACTGAAGCCCACAATGTATACACAGCAGTCTTGGTTCGAGACGCGCATGCGCATCTAGAGCCGAGACCTAAAAATGTCCTTCGAAATATGCCTGAGAAAGGGAATGAATAAATGCGACGAGCGACCTCTAGTGAAAATCTTTTGGTTCAGTGTCCAACAATTTTTTTAACAAACTGAGGCCCATATTTATTCTTCTTTAGTGCACAGTCATTGTTTGACGCAAAATCGGCGCAAACTTACAGAATACAATTGTATTTGGTAAGTTTGTGCCGCTTTTGTATCAAAAAGCGGAGCAACTGTGGTGCTAAAAAAAGTATAAATATGGGCCTAAGATTCCTTATTTAAAGACTTACAGCCACTCCAGAAAGTTTACAAGATGGGTGTAAGTCGTGAGTGAAAAATTCCCAAACATCCCCTTATTTTTACAACAGTAGGAGGGATTTCTCCTTAGAGAATATACTTGCTCAGTTCACAAACAAATAAAATAGAAGTTAAAGCGCTTTTGTAACGATTAAATAACCACTGACTGTCAGATAGTCCACCACTTTAGGATTGGCTGCACCTAAAAAACAATTGCTTTTCTAGAGTAAAGTTTTGTTAAGTGCGAACGTGAAGAGTAGATTTACAACGTTCCTTGTGAATCGGGTTCTCATTCATAAAATAGTGTGACTTTCTCGTTTACTATGATTACCAAAAAGAGGCTGTAGGAAACACTTGCATCACATTTGTGTCTACATTAAGGCCCGTATTTATACTTTTTGACGCTAAACTGCGCTAACGCAGTTTAGCGTCAAAAAGTTTAGCGCCGGCTAACGCCATTCTGAAGCGCCATGCGGGCGCCGTATTTATTGAATGGCGTTAGCCGGCGCTAGCAGACCGGCGCTGCCTGGTGTGCGTGGAAAAAAACCACGTACACCAGGCAGCGCCGGCGTTGGGGAAAATGGCGTTAGGGCGTCTTAAAATGGGGCAAGTCAGGTTGAGGCAAAAAAATCGCCTCAACCCGATTTGCGCCATTTTTAACGACACCCAGACGCCATTTACATGACTCCTGTCTTAGTAAAGACAGGAGTCATGCCCCCTTGTCCAATGGCCATGCCCAGGGGACTTATGTCCCCTGGGCATGGTCATTGGGCATTGTGGCATGTAGGGGGGCACAAATCAGGCCCCCCTATGCCAAAAAAATATATAAAAAAAATATATATATATACTTACCTGAACTTACCTGAATGTCCCTGGGATGGGTCCCTCCATCCTTGGGTGTCCTCCTGGGGTGGGCAAGGGTGGCAGGGGGGGGTCCCTGGGGGCATGGGAAGGCAGCTGTGGGCTCATTTTGAGCCCACAGGTCCCTTAATGCCTGCCCTGACCCAGGCGTTAAAAAGAGGCGCAAATGCGGGGTTTTTTGCCCCGCCCACTCCCGGGCGCGATTTTTGCCCGGGAGTATAAATACGACGCATTTGCGTCGCAGTCATTTTTTTAGACGGGAACGCCTACCTTGCATCTCATTAACGCAAGGAAGGCGTTCTCGCAAAAAAATGACGCTCATTCCTCATACTTTGGCGCTAGACGCGTCTAACGCCAAAGTATAAATATGGCGTTAGTTTTGCGCCGAATTTGCGTCGAAAAACACGACGCAAATTCGGCGCAAACGGAGTATAAATATGCCCCTTAGTGTGTACCCCTTTACCTTGATTCCCACCTGGCTCCAGCGCATATTCAAGCCAGCATTTGAGAGCAGTATTTTTGTTTGGAATAAGATTGTGCGCTCCAAAGAAAACATATGGCTTAGTCGCAGGTTCAATGCAATTGGATGTACTGCAGGTTTCACACGTGTTTAATAAAATACTGCCTACGTAGCTCCTTTGAGTACAGCATACTTACATTATCTGTACCAATTAAACAGTCAACACTCTGCAGAGGACAAAATACATCAAACTGCTTGTAGCACTGGCCATTCACTGGATTCCAAAATAGATAATCAAAAGGCTCTTTTGTCAGCACATAGGCCACTGATCCCTATTAAAAAAAAGGTGATAAATCCATATTACACAACTTCGATAATTCAAGATTTTAGCCTCTTTTTATATGTTAACTTTTACATCTGGGTCAGCTATATTTGTACGGTATCTTTTCAGGATTTTGTTCAGGAATTAAACTTTTTTCAAATGGTTTACAATGTATCACTGCATTTCTTCCAGACAGTACAAAAGGACATTCTATATTTACACATATTTTATATATTAAACAACCAATTTCCTAATAATTGGAAAAGGACTCCGAAAACCGTGACAATGCAATCTTAAATTTTGTTTGTTTGATATAAATGTGTTTCCGGACCCGTACCGGACCCCTCAAGAATCGCCTCGGGAATTTACCGGAACTGTGTTCATTTTGATATTTTATATATTCCACATAACATGGCTGACTGAATATGAAAATGTTTGGAATAGTACAGTAAAAATCATTTTATGCCCAAAAAGAGAAATCTATTTCGCCTATCTACATGTTAGCAAGTTACATCACGAAAAGCTTTCTTCTGCGAACATAGTTACCCGTTAGTAAATCAGTGAGTACATTTGTTATGCAGATCTGCAGCACTCATTCACCTTATTTGGCAACAGTTTTCGTTATTTGATCATCGGCATCAGAATTTGCTTTTCTGTATATACTTACGTTGCCAGGGTCACGAAGAGAAGGCAAGAAAAGAAGGACACTTATTTCATAAATGCAATAGCATTTCCAATGTCTTTGTAACTTTCGTATAGCTCGAAGAGTACTCCTGGAAAACGAGGACCTTTCTAATTTTCCAGAACTATTCTCATGCACAAAAGATATAATTTTTACCAGGTCGAAATGCTCAGTTATGGAAATTACATGTAATGTTTAGCATTGCAAATAGATTTGATTGTGCACTTAATTGGAACTTAGACGCCCAAACACCTTTGTGAGTTAGTCCCCAAAGGATGATTTTCACAGACTTTTCGGTATATTCATCATACATCACGTGCTGTGAAATCGTTCCCACTTAAAGCCTGCATTGAGCTCCTAAGATTAATCTTTGTGATCTTATAGGCAACCGTGAATCCAAGAATATGCATTTTTTATTAAATGGTGTCAGAAAACATACCACCACTCCTTGCGGTTTACTGTAATGTACCTTACTGAAAATTAGGTCAATAGTTATAAACAGACAGGGCTACATCATCTATTGGCCCCAACCAACTCGCCTTTTGTCATTTAGTAGAATCTTGATTTATCCTAGTAAGTAGTGCCACCATTCTTAATAGAGTTCCTCTTGGGTATTTGATTCTATACCAGGACGGATTTTAGTGGAGGGAGTAAGGCTGTGGTACAAGAATCTATCGCCCTCGGCCCCCTATCTCCATCTGGTGTGAGGGTCTGCTCATCAATTTTGAAGTGTCACCCATATACACAAATATGGGCTACTATACTCAATAGATTATGGGTAGCGAGAGGTTTAAGTGACACACATCTACACCAGTTTCAAATAGCAAATCTAAGTATTCAAATTAGGCTCAAGTATATACAGCTGATGGGTATTAAGCACAGCAGGAGAGCAGACACCCCAATGGTCTTCAGGGTGGCACATACAAGCTCTAAAGCGTGGTTTATACAGATGGTCGCACAGCAAACTTAAGTAATACAAGATTTCATAGGTAGAAGTCGATGCAAAAGTAATGCCATAAAAAAGGTAAGCAGGCCCAATTTCCTTGCTTGCAGTAGAGCCGCTGGAGCCTTTGCTACTCCACTCACGTTAATATAACCCCCAGGGAGAGATTCACCTTTCAACCAGACACCGCTCCCAATTAGAAGTAGGGGACTTTTTCCTTTGGTTTGATTATTGCACAGACACCTCTATTTCCTTTTTCTGTGCTCCAACATCTAAAATTGACTTTTCTTCACAGGCACAGTTTCCCAGCCACATCAGGGGGCATATTACATACTGATGTCAGCAAGAACGCAGACATGACAGAGTGTTACTTCCACCATTTGTTCTGAGCACTTCATAATTGTTTTCTGCTTTGTTCTCCATCTGTGCCTACTCCTCCAGCTAACTCTAACATCCTGGTCCTTGAACATTTGCAATAACGGAGGAGACTGTAAGTTTAAAAAGAATAATAGGTAACAGAAAAGGAGCATTTGGCCTCTCTCAAACACGGTTAGGCACATTTTAGCCTCTTACACTACACCTGTGAAATCCTCCTTGACTTGTTCTAAAATTAAAGCAATGAAGCAGGCCGACTAGAGGGTTGAGTCTAAATGAAGAAAACAGCAGCCGCCAGCTAAGCGATTATAATGTAGGGACTATTTCAATTAGTATCTGACACTACAGGTCCCTCCCAATGCTGTTCCAGGATGATTCACTCAGTTCACCACACTGATAGGCTGATTTCCTGCTTTCTGAATACAATTCACAGCACTGTCTTAGTGAATACTAAAGATTTTCAGCAAAGTGAACGTTATCATGCACTGCATTAACCACAATAAATCAGGGCATACTGTTTGCTGGTGTTTCAGGAAGCATGCTCCTTACCCCCTTTTGTGATTGTCTCCTTGTTGAGCAGACGCGACCAGAGATGCAGCTGCACTCTGGGAGTGCCAGCTGAACATAAGAAGATTGTGAGCAGCATTGCCAGCTTCCCCAAATGTAAGTTATTACGCTCTACAGGAGAAGGAGAGCTGTCCTGCTATAGAGAGCACTGACTGCATCAACAATCGTGAATACTAAAAACTTTCAACCAAAATAAGTGTTATCATGCACTGTATTTACCACAGTGCATCTCGGCAAACTGTGTGCTATTATTCCAGACAGCATGTTCCCTACCCCCCTTTTGTGATTGGCTCCATGTTGAATAAATGAGCGGACAAGCTACCAGATGCACCTGGTCCAGAGGGCTGCCAAACCCTTTGCCAGGCTCAGGAAGTTTTGCAACCCGTCAGAAAAAAGTTGCCTTGGACTTGCCCTGTTGAAAGCAGCAGACCTGACTCCCAAGGAGGGGTGTTGGAGGTAACCTTTCATGTAGAACTACCTCTGCAAACGAAGACTGCAAAGAGCTGATGCAAGAGGAGAGGAACGCAGCCAGCTGAAATCTAAAAAAAAGATCTGTATTACTGGGTCATGAGGTAATTCCTTGAAAACCTGGACTCCCTACTTTATGCCCAGACGCAGAAGCACCCGTGACAACCTGACACTCACAGAAAGCTCATCTAAATCCCACCGTTTCCCCATTAAAAGTTGAAGTACCTGTAACTGAGTAGCACCTAAATGATTATGATAGCACTTCACCAGTTTCCAAAGTAAATCAAAGCACCTTGAGAGGGCTGGTGCTACATCAAGATCGTATACCCCAGCTGGTGGTTGTCTTAACCTTCTTTGGATCACCCATGTGACACAGAGAGGGTTTGTCATTTTATTTGGGCAGGGGATTCATGTCTGGGCCCAAAAAAGAACCCAAAGAGAAAATCCAAACAGTGCTGGTGGCTTTTGAGAGTGGTGGGGCGTAAAAGTCATCTTCAACTGTCACCGAGTGAGCAAAGCGGGTGACACCAACTGACCCAAGGGGGTTACAGGCTAAAAAACACTGTCTCCACATTCAGCATACAGGCAAATGTATGGCAACAAACTTTGCATTAGCGTTATCTCACATTTACTTAGTGTAATCTGAAGGTGTGGGAAGGCAAATTGTAATCACTATAATAAACAATTAAATAAAGTGATAGATAACATTTACCCTTTTGTCATAATTTAGCCAGTTACTACATACATAGAGTACAGTCTTTTCACTTGCACAATAAGTGCATACGGGTTCTTGCTACTGAAAGTATACTATGCACTAGTAGAGACACAGTACACATTTGTGCCAGGTGTACTTACAGAAGCCTGTGAGTGACTGACTGGCCACTATGGCAAAAAGCACTTTTTATAAACAGAAAGTTAATTAGGTAATAGCTTCTAAGCAGAAGTGCTCCACACAAGCCAAAATAGAAAAGGGATGCAGAGGTACTTTGAATACAAATAGCAAGATAATAATTTAATGTTTCTTGTCATTACACAGTTCTGCTGCACTGCTAATATTATTTCAAATTGTCTCTTTATGTTTGTGAGATAAGGGCTTTTATGTATGATGTTGGACTGTAGTTTTGTATCCCAGGCCATCCTGACTAGTAAGAAGGATTGTCAAATGAAATGACTGTATGGGTATTCTTATGCAGCAATGGTGTTGCAAGTCTCGTGGGGGCACTGAGCCCCACTTGTAAAAAAGTGTGTTTCAAATCTTAAACACACGGAACAATGGCAGCTGTAACCAGAAAAATCGCCATTTGTTTATGATTTAAAATGTACATAACTGATTGAAATGTAGACAGGCTGGCTCTACCTCTGAATTGAAATAAACATTTTTATCTCACCTCACCTTCTTTCCTTTATCATTGTGTAAATTTCTTTTGCTCATTATTATTTCTTCGTATTGCTCGCTCAAGACCATAGCATGCCCAGCTCTAAACCAGACTGGCCTATGATATTCTCGTCTTCTATGAAGCAACTGGTGAACATGTTGCTGACTTAAAAGACAATTCCGAAAGTGCCGGTTTCACACGTTTTTTCTGGAATTAGGGCAGTCCGAATCTGCTCATGCTCTCATTATTTGCAGCCCGTGCACCCATCTCTAATCTCAGTTATTTCTATCTGAAAAAATAACATGGTCTGTGTGCATGTTCAGTATTGGAGCCGCAGGCCCCTTACTTGTCTCTAATGTGCGATACCTTAAGGAAGCTTTAGGCAGAAGGCAAGCAATGCTTGCACATATTCTCGGGGACAAACGGCAACAGTACAGCTCTGCAGTCAGCACGGACCTCCTTACTTCATATCTTTGCGCACACTGCCTGACAGAAGATAATTAAAAACACATATCCAATCGTTGTGCCTTTAACATAAAGCAGCACTATAATTGCCCATTTTCTATGGTCTTCTCGCCCCCACGCAGTCTGGCTCTATGGTTGCTTTATGCCAAAGAGCCAATGCCGAATTAGCTGTTATGATATTTATCATATTAAATTACTTGAGAGCTGCACTGAGATTGGAAAGGCAAGGCAAATAGGCAAAACAGTACACGCGCCCCGGTGAAGAAACAGAAGGCTGCGTTCCCTGCCACAGCCCTCCCCGTCTCAACTTAAATAGAAGTCACTTACCTTCGGTAACGATATATCTAGTAGAGACATATTCTAGTTGCAGAATCCTTACCTTTGAATTTCCCCAGGCGTCAGTCTGGATCCGGAGATTTATCTTCAAGCCGTACCTCTGTGCGCTGTCAGGTAGTGTTGGTCGACTCTGCGGGTGTCATTTGCAGATAGAGGATCGACAGATTTGTCAATGCACCATGCCACAAACTTCTTCCATTGACAGGCGTATACGGTTTTGGTTGAGGGACGCCTGGCTGCTAAGATAATGTTACAGACTTCAGGTGGCAGGTCAAAAGACATCACCTGTCGCTGCTCAATCTGGCATGGGCAGTGCAGGGGCCCCCTAACAGGGCCCCACAAAGATTTTCACTGTCTGCTTTGCAGACAGTGAAAATCGCGACGGGTGCCACTGCACCCGTCGCACCCCTGCAACTCCGCCGGCTCCATTCGGAGCCGGCTTCCTCGTTGCAGGGGCTTTCCCGCTGGGCCGGCGGACGGCCTTTTGGCGGTCGCCCACCGGCCCAGCGGGAAAGTTGGAATGACCGCTGCGGTCTTTTGACCGCGGTGCGGTCATTCAGCGGTAACCGCATGGCGGGCGGCAACCGCCGCCCGCCGCGGTCAGAATGACCGCCTAAGTGTCTTAAGTCTTTGAAAACAATAAATGTCTTTTAAGAACAATAAATGTATCTTGCAAGCACAAAGTACCTGGTTTGCGATCAAAATCTCCGCAAGGGACCACAGATGAGACGATGCATGGAAAACGGGGTGGTGTGCGTCGGTTTCACCTCTTCGCACACCTACTTGCATTGTTATTTTCCACGCAGGGGAAGACCTTGTGTCGATTTCTGGCACGCGGACTTGGTTCCTCTTTTGGTTGCGGGGTTTTCTGGTGCCCCGGGGACGATGTGTAGAATCATGGGCTTGCTGAGCGAAATCACGAGCGCTGCGTCGTTCCAATGGGCGTTGCGTGGAAATTTCTCTAGCACGGCAGGCACTGCGTCGAGTTCTCACTGGAAGTCGGGCTGTGTCGTTCCTGGTTGGCTGTGCGTCGATCGAGTGGGCCGTGCGTCGAAGTTAGGGTCGCTACGCTGGCACTGTGTCGATCTTCTCCTTGCAAAGTCAGGCTGCGTCGTTCCAGTTCGGCGTGCAGTGAATTTCTCACCGCAGTGCAGGCTGTGTGTCGTTTTTAGCAGGCTGTGGGTCTAATTTTCACCGTACAAGGAGTCCAGTTGCAGGAGTTAAGTCTTTTTGGTCCTGAGAATTCAGGGAACAGGAGGCAAGCTCTATCCAAGCCCTTGGAGAGCACTTCTCAGCACAGCCAGAGAGCAACAAGGCAGCAGGGCAACAGCAAGGCAGCAGTCCTTCACAGAAAGTAGTCCAGGTGAGTCCTTTGGGCAGCCAGGCAGTTCCTCTTGGCAGGTCTGGTTCAGGGATTCTTCACCAGCAGGTTTCTTGTCCAGACGTGTCTGTGAGGTAGAGTGTCTACTCCAGCAAGTCTGTGGTTTTGGGTGCTCTTCTTATACTCATTTTGGCCTTTGAAGTAGGCTCACTTCAAAGAAAAGTCTCACTTGTTTGTGAAATCCTGCCTTGCCCAGGCAAGGCCTCAGACACACACCAGGGGGTGGACACTGCATTGTATGAGGGCAGGTGCAGCCCTTTCAGGTGCGAGTGACCACTCCTGCCCTCCTTCCTAGCACAGATTTCTCATCAAAATATGCAGGCTACACCCCAGCCCCCTTTGTGTCACTGTCTGGAGAGAGGTGCAAACAGCTCAAATGTCAAACCAACCCAGACAGGGAACTCACAAACGGGCAGAGTCACAAAATTGGTTTAAGCAAGAAAATGCCCACTTTCCAAAAGTGGCATTTTCAAACATACAATCTCAAAATAAACTTACTAAAATATGTTTTTTTAGATTGTGAGTTCAGAGGTTCCAAACTCCACATGTCTATCTGCTCCCAAAGGGAATCTACACTTTAATCATGTTTAAAGGCAGCCCCCAGGTTAAACTATGAGAGAGATGGCCTTGCAACAGTGAAAACCGAATTTGGCAGTATTTCACTGTTAGGACATATAAAACACACTAGTATATGTCCTACCTTAACCATACACTGCACCCTGCCCATAGGGCTATATATGGCCTAACTTAGGGGTGTCTTATATGTACGAAAAGGGAAGGGTTAGGCCTGGCAAGTGGGTACACTTGCCAAGTCGAATATACAGTTAAAAACTGCACTCACAGACACTGCAGTGGCAGGTCTGAGACATGATTACAGGGCTATTTATGTAGGTGGCACAACCAGAGCTGCAGGCCCACTCGTAGCATTTGCTTTACAGGCCCCAGGCACCTCTAGTGCACTTTACTAGGGACATACTAGCAAATCAAATATGCAAATCATGGATAAACCAATAAACAGTACAATTTAAACAGAGAGCATATGCACTTTAGCACTGGTTAGCAGTGATGAAGTGCTCAGAGGCCTAAAGCCAACAAAAACAGGTCAGAAAATATAGGAGGAAGGAGGCTAAAAGTTTGGGGATGACCTTGAAAAAAGGGCCAAGTCCAACACATTCCTATTGGGGGAATCCTCCAAAACCAAGATGGAGGATTTTTTAAGGCAGGGGTCACCTCAGCTCAGGACATCTTAGGGGCTGTCCTGACTGGTGGGTGACTCCTCATCGTTTTTCTCATTATCTCCTCCAGACTTGCCATCAAAAGTGGGGGCTGTGTCCGGGGGTGCGGGCATCTCCACTAGCTGGAGTGCCTCGGGGCATTGTAATACGAAGCCTTTGAGGCACACTGCTAGGTGTTACAGTTCCTGCAGAGGGGAGGTGTGAAGCACCTCCACCCAGTGCATGCTTTGTTTCTGGCCTCAAAGAGCACTAAGACTCTCACCCCATGGGGCCAGAAACTTGCCTCAGTGGCAGGCTGGCACAGACCAGTCAGTCCTGCACTGAAGGATTGGGTAAAATACAGGGGGCATTCTAAGATGCCTTCTATGTGCATTTTGTAATAAATCCAACACTGGTATCAGTGTGGGCTTATTATTCTGAGAAGTGTAATACCAAACTTCCCAGTATTCCGTGTAGCCATTATGGAACTGTGGAGTTCATTTTGACAAACTCCCAGACCATATACTTAATATGTCCACACTTACTTACAATGTCTAAGAATGGACTTAGACACTGTAGGGGCATATTGCTCATGCAGCTATGCCCTCACCTGTGGTATAGTGCACCCTGCCTTAGGGCTTTAAGGCCTGCTAGGGGGGTGACTTATCTATGCCCCAGGCAGTATTTTGTGTGCATGGCATCCTGAGGGGGAAGCCATGTCGACTTTGCTTTTTTCTCCCCACCAACACACACAATCTGTGATGGCAGTGTGTGTGTGTTAGGTGAGGGGTCCCTTAGGGTGGCACAACACATTCTGCAGCCGTTAGGGACCTTCCCTGGTTACAGGGCTCTTGGTACCACTGGTATACCTTTTAGAAAGGACTTATCTGTGTGCGAGGGCTGTGCCAATTGTGGAAACAATGGTACATTTTTAGTGAAAAAACACTGGTGCTGGGGCCTGGTTAGCAGGGTCCCAGTGCAGTTCTCAGTGAAGTCAGCATCAATATCAGGCAAAAAGTGTGGGGTAATTGCAACAGGGAGCCATTTTCCTACAGTATGGGAATAACAGCCCAAAAGGCATGCGGTGTTCACGGACCGCAGCACTAGACTGTTGGAAGAAAACAACTTCTTCCCCAAGTTGTCCAGTCTTTTTGATTCCCTATCTGGGGGTGTGGCAAGGAATGCGCCAGGTGAAGAGGAAGCCTGGATGACCAGGCTCTCAGGTGTGGGGTGTTGGGTGAGGAATTTTGGGTCTGTCGGCGCAGGCCGAAGGCGGCCGCAATCATCCTATTCACAAGAGCCCCTGTGCTGGGTCTGGTCCAAGTACCCAAAAGAACATCCATCAGTGACTCATTAAAGGGAAGACGAGGTTCTGATGAGGAAGGCCATGGCTGAAGCACGTCGATTAGGATATTAGGCCTAACCTCGACAGAAGGTAGCTCGTGGTCCAAGACCTCAGCCGCCCTTCTCAACACCATGGAATATGAGGCACCCTCCTCCGTAGCCACGGTAGGAGGAGAGAGCATACCAGTGTCAGGGGAGGTGTCTAGACTACTGGTATCACCCAAATCCTGTACCCAGTCCATTTGGAGGTCAGGCTGGTATTCTAAAGGGTCCAGCGTCTCCTCCAAACTCTCCCCTTATCCATACCCATAAGCATAAGGGTCTGGATCAACCCTGTGCTCATGAGAGCCCATAGAGAACAGAATCGGTGACAAGCTACGTTGTTCCGGCTCCGGGTCATCGGGTATGAGGATGGGATCGAGGTCGATCGTAGACCCAACCGATGTCGGAAGTGTCAATGTTTGACCCGATACCGGGGAAGGTCACTGTGGCACGACCGCCGTCGGGACGGATCCACGATTGGATCCGGAGCAGCCCTCCTCACCTGTGCCTCAGGGCGCTGAAGGTGGGTCGGTGTGCCCAAGAATGAGGCGCATTGCCTCATAAAATTCTTTGAGCTGGGTGGGGTTGGCTCTGGCTCCCAGGAAGTCAGGGAAGCGCTGAGCCGACCCAGATGAGGGCTCTGAGGATGGAGGCCCAAAGCGTCAACGCTCTTCCCGCGCTGCATCATCCGAGCGGCGGGGTGAAGTTGAAGAACGCTTGTCCTTCTTTGACTTCTTCTTCTTATGACCCAAATGTCCCAATGACTTTGAGGACAAATTGTGGGGGTGATTCCACGGCCAGCCTCGAGATCTTCCTCTCGAACGAGACCATGAGCGCCGCGGAGTCCATCAAAGCTTTCGGGTTCATGGCCCGCCACTTGGAGCACGACTTCGGGTCTTGATCGCGCTCCAGGCACCAAAGACACACAAGGTGTGGATCCGTCACTGACATCGTTTGGTGGCAGGAGTCGCAGGGCTTAAAAACGGACATCCCTCAACGCATCCACGACCTCATCAAAAAGAATTCGACAAACCTGTCGTCGTAGTAAAAAAATTACTGAGGTGGCTCTCTCCGGATCTGCGCGTAGGTCGGCATGAAAAGAAAAGAATTGACGTCAGCGTGCCGGGGTGGCGCCTATATAGGACCACAACATCATCACGGTGAACATGACACCAAGGACGCCCACAGAGTCGACCAACGCCACCTGACAGCGCACAGAGGTACTGCTCAAAGAAAAATCTCAGAATCCAGACTGACCCTGGGGAAATTCAAAGGTAAGGAATCTGCAACTAGAAGTTTCTATCACATGTGGATTTGTACTGTGAAGCCTGAAGTGCACATGTCAGGTTGGGCGCGTCCACAGCCTGGTCAGTCTGTTATGCTCGCTTTAAATACACAGCACTAAAGCTCTCTATGGCAACATCCACGCCCCTCCTGTCCTTGATGGCATTTAATAATATGAGTAAATGCAGCACAGCCCTGTCACAGTATGAGTATTTCTATTTAGCAAAACTTGAAATTGCATTGTTTTCAAGGTGGGGTGCAGTTCAAAGCAGTGGGTCAATGCCCTTCCACCCATTAGCAGGAACTGCCTCTGGTGGTGGTACATGCTTTCTCCACACCAGTATATGTGATACCCCACTTTCCTAGCTGGAGAGTGTGCCAGTACACAAGATGAGGGACCAGAGTCAGCAGTAGCATCAACTGGGCCTAAGCAGAGCCCTGTGGGAGGCGTAGACAATGGAAACGGAATGAGCCAGAATACCTGACCCAATCATTTTTTACACAGCCCTTACCTTCGTCCAGCAGAGGCGGGCCAACCTGCAATGGGCTGGAACACAAAGGTACAGTGTCAGGGAGCAGCACCTAACTATATTTCCTGTAGGAGGAGTAGGCGATGAACACAAACAGCCAGAATACCTGACCCAATCATTTTCTAAAGAGGGTAATGGTTATAGATTGCACTTATGATATTGCACACAACCTTAGCACTGTGAACAAGATCCGCTAGGACTAGCTTCTTCCTTTATATAGTGACTGTTAATCTGATTAGCATGTACTACATTTTTGTCCTCTGACTTTTTATGTACAGTATTGCACTGTGTGTGTGGAAATAATATAATGTTCTCTTATGTAAAACACCAGCTGTTCAATGATTTATAAATCCCTATTATGTGTTTTATTGAGTTTTGAGTTTCCAGTCTATTCCAGGTCCCTTATTAAGCAAGGGACCATTCAAATGTGCTATCATGAGGGCAAGCAGTAAAAGGGTGCACTTGCTGCTCAATTTTGGGTCCAACAGTAAAGTCCCGGAACATCAGTGGTAAAAGACTTTCATTATTGCATTCTGAGCCTAGTCATCCTTGACTGACCCAGGTTGCCATAGGGTTGCACACAGGAAGCACTGCATCAGACTGCATGGAGTCCATAATCCCAGTATAGAAGAGTCAAAACATTTGCAAACTTTGATTGGGGCAGATGGAATTTGCCCAAAGCAACTAGGTGATTAGAAATTCCAGATATAAATCAAAGAGGAGGAGCGAAATCAGGCATTCCAAGTTTCATGAAACACTGGGTGGGAAAAGGCCTTTGCAAGTATTAATTGACCAAACTGCATGCAGAGACTGAAAACGTGCAGAACCATTGTTGATACCAAATGTGGAAATACGTTTGTAGTTCTGCGACAATTAGGGTTTGGATGTGCTTGTTGTATGCATACCATGTGCACGAGCAGATTGATATCAGAGGCATGCCAGATTCGACGGGGTACAAGACAGGGATTGCCCCTGTCCCCACTGGTTTTTGCAATAGCTACAGAACTTCTAGGGGCTATTGAGGACAAACAATGGGGACATCACAGCATGCAGCAGAATAGGGCGGATCATGCAACTTTCACCATATGTGAACAACATTTTGACGTTTGTCAATGACATAGATCAAGATCTGGCACATTTGGACACCCTCAACTCCCAGTTGCTGCATAAAAGGGATATGCTGAGTGGACTCTCAAGATTACTGCCAGTTGCAAAACTTGGCTGGCAGAAGTAACAGCAAGGAACACTATAATTCCACAACTACTCATCTAAACAGCCCATCAGATGTCTACTGGGGTTGCAAACTGGACAGTGGAAAAACACTCAGGATATCTGGAATGTAGCTAAGGAAGGTAGCGTCAAATCATTCAAGGAATTATTGACAGATACAGCTTTACCTAATGGTCAGTTTTTAACTAAAGGGAGAATAGTATCATTGATGCAGGAGTATTGGGGTGAAGCAGGCAAAGAACCCTCCCCAAATCAGGTGCTTTCAGATTTACTTATTCTGGGAATGGGGAAAAGGTGGTCACGTGATTATACAAGGTGTTACTGAATAATGTACAACAATCCCAACTGTTGTTAGGGAGAAAAGGCTCGAGGACCTGGGCCTCGAAACTACGGACAAAGAATAGAGGCTAGTTCGGCTGCATGCCCATAAAGTGTCTAGAAGTGTTTCTTGAAGTCAATTCAGTTCATGTAAAGTGTGTAGTATGTTAATCGACCTAATGCTTCTGCTAGCAAAACAGAACATAGCCATAAACTGTAAATATAATGTAGAGCCGAGAGTTGTAAAATGGAGAGAGCAGGCACTACACTGTACCTAGATGAAAGAAGAGGTTCTAAAGACGGAGAAGGACAGTGAGAGCGGGAGCAGCAGTCTTGGGAGGCTTGGCACAATGGTTTATAACCAACATCAATGATGAAAGTGGAGGTTGAGGAGGCTGAGCTTGGTGACACTCTAATTTTTGAATACCCTGATAGTCTTGTACACTCTTCGAACTGAGACACTTCAGGGAACTGAGGTCCAGTGGGCCCCATCCCGTCTGTAGATGACACCCAACCAGGAACTACTCTACCTTCCCGCTGAGCACACTGCCTACAATGTCCACAGATTTGACATATAAGTTAAAAAATCTCACTAAAACAACACTAAGGCCCGCTGATGATGATGTGCAACATGGTTACCTCTATGAGGGACTACCTAAAAGCTGAGGATGCACACTACCCGCCGATTTTGTTATGTTATTTGGCTTTGGTTAATTGAGATAATGCACTTTATTGCCGCAGGTGTTCACGACAACACATTCCTGGCCTGGTTACTTACAAGTAATCTTCATGCAACCGAGCCCAGGTCTTCCTAGTCTCCATCCTTACACCACCAATTGTTTTCCCTTGCCACAGATATTGATTGCCTCGACCAAACCCCTGTAAAATAGCCTCGTAATTCCCAGAAGACATCAGAAGAGAAATCTGCCATAGGCTGTTCCTGTTCAACCTAGGAAAACAAAAAGGAACAAAATCAATAAGAAGAACAGGGAGCCAGGGAGAGGAGGGGATTCAGGATTGTGACTGTGACGAGAAAGACCTGCACTCGGAGTAATGAAAATTACTAGAAAGTAACTGGGCCATTACCTCCTCATCCCTCATCCCCCTACAGCCAGTACTACATGAGTCAGTACCCAAACAGAGAATCCATTGGTTTTGAGTCTAAAAAAGAAAACGACCTCTGATTTATTAAACAGAAAATTGCCTTTAAACATCATGCACAGAGGACAAAAAGTGGGAACCAAACTCTTGAAAAAAACACCTAATTGTAGACGATAGTAGAGCATAAAAGAGGGTGATGTAAGTTATGTCAATGCACAGCAGATATCCTTTGGAGTAGCCCTTTTAAATCCTGCCCAGGAAGCTGAAATTCAACCTGTAGATCTTTGGTAGATCTGACAGCCTTAGTGTTGTCCTCATCTCAACTCTTTAACTCCCTCCTTCCTTTTTCTGACCTCTTTTCTGCTGGCTTTAGGAGGCTGTGCACTTTATCACTGCTAACTGGTGCTAAAGTACTTGTGCTCTCTCCCCTAAAACATGGTAACATTGGCTCATACCCAATTGGCTTATTTAATTTACTTATAAGACCCTAGTAAGGTGTACTTCATGTGCCCAGGGCCTTTAAATTAAATGTTACTAGTGGGCCTACAGCACTGATTGTTCCACCCACTTAAGTAGCCCTTACCATGTCTTAGGCCTGCCATTGCACAACATGTGTGTGCAGTTTTACACTGCCATTTTGACCTGGCAAGGTAAACCTCTTGCCAGGCCTAAACCTTTCCTTTTTAGGTCGAGCATGCAAGAGCTTTGACCTGTTGTTAGTATTGTGGGCTTTTAACCATGGCCACCTCACGCCCATCACTTTAATTTGTTGCTGCGCTTGCCTTTCAAAAATCATTTGATGTAATTGGTAAATGCTTTACGTTTGTCCCACCTTAAGGCTGTTTTTGTCACGCCCTGCAGACTGCCCCTGCTACATGGATTATTGCACGATTGCCGATATACTTCAGCATGGGCAAACTATTTTTCTTTTTTCGTATCTCCCCTTCGTGCTGTATGGTGGCCATAGCGCTCACAGCCCGAAAAGGCACAAGAGCATGAACTTGAAGGGTGTATCGGAGCCCTGGTCACATTGTTTACAGTTACCTAATCACAGTAATTTCTTGTGACTCTTCCCTTAACACACTTGAAATTGGTAAATGCTTTATGCAAAACAGAAATTATCAAAGCCAAAGTGGCTTTCCTAGCAGGAGAGCCGATACTACAATATTCACTGAACTCGGAAAACTCTTCCCATAATGCTTTGCAGGGCATTACTTTTACAAAACATAGTTACTCACAACTGAGCCTGTGGTAGTCCTAGGACAATGGGAACACCTACAAAACGTTCAGTACAACGTGCTCTTACTGTCTACATCATCTTTGGTTCCCCACACTAGGTTATTGGGGACCCCAAAATAATAATCCCTTCCACCATTCAGTGTATTTTGGAGTGCTTTCATGGCTCAAACTTTTGTTTCATAGCTGGCAACAGCCTGTGTTTTAAGATCCTTGATTTGCAATATCTTTTCCATAGGCCTGCTACTCCGGAAAATGTGTAGTTATCTGTTATCTAGGAGGTAAATGTATATTTTTTTTTAAACCAGATTTTCTTAGGAGTTTAACATAGTCATTTTTTCTCAGACATATGTTCCCTCTCCAGGGAAGTTCTTATTCACATTTTATCTGTCTAACAATTCTATCAAATATTCTGGCCTGTTATTGTCTAAATATTTAAACAAGATTAATACTACTATCATCACTAACAATCCCCCCTCCCGGTCCCTCCCTATCCCCTTCTTCCGAGAACCCTTGTTCAGATGTTGTTATTGCTCTCGAAGTGTCCCATGTAATGTTTTATGTGAAGTTTTATATATTGGGTTGAGTGTCTACTACTCCACCGTCTTAATTTTTGGGTATGTGTTCCAGGTTCTGATTAATGGCTGATTGCCATGACCCCTTTCGCCGTGTATTATTCCGCTGGTGGTATTACCATCCGAGGGAACCTTAGGGTGCGGGATCTGCTCTAAGTGTGTCCATTATTACTTCCCAACCCTCTGCCACCTCGGGGGGTCTAATCCCTCTCCTGGATTCACACTGGGGAAGTATTCCCTCCGCGTTTTCCCATTTAAGTAGTTCGCTCTTCCATGTTGGTGCCCTGGGGGACCTAGGATTTTTCCATTTAGATGCAATCACCCTCTTAGCCAGTGATAAGGCCAAGTCCTGGAATCTATCTGTGATTTTGTGTTTGGCTGAGTGAGTAAAGGCGTGTAAGAGACAATTAGCCATGGAGCAGGTTACTACCTTACTCAGGAGATGGGCCAGGGTCTGGCATACCTCAGACCAAAAAGGTTCTAGCGTGGGATATTCCCAGAACATGTGGCTGAACTCAGAGCCAATCAACCCGCATCTCGGGCAACACTCTGTTACCTTGCCAAAGTATTTATTTATGCGGGCTGGGGTCAGGTAGGCTTGGTGCAGCACGTAGAAGTTTATAAGTTTAAATCTAGCGTTTCGAGTCGCTTTGGGGAGTTTCCTCAAGATGCATCCCCATTCTTCTTCTGGGATATCCCGGTTGAGATCTTTTTCCCACTTTTGTTTGAGAGAGATCAAAGGTGTTATACTGTCCGTTCTCATCAGCCCATAAAGTATTGAAACTACCTTAGATTTGTCATTTGGGGAAGTCAGATATGTACTGATCGCCTGAGAGGGGGGCTCTGCACCCTTCCTTCGCCAGTGCTTACGTATGTTGGCCTTTAATGCCCCATACATTAAGAAGTGTCCCGCTGGAATGTCAAATTCCGTCCTAAGGGTCTCGAAGGACATCAGTTTGTTATCCCTAAAGAGGGTGCCCACCGAATTAATCCCGGCTTCCATCCATTCCCCAAGATCAAGCCGAGTGCCCCCCTGTGTTATTGCCTGTAAAGATAGAAGGGGAAGCTCCGTAGAGTAAGGAGTCTCCACCTTAATCCTGCATAAAAAAGTCTTCCAACACTGATTCAGGATCTTTAATTCTGGAGAATCCTGTTTCCCGTCACCAGGGATTCTCAAGAGTATCTCAAACAGCCTAGCCTCCTGTGGGGTGGATGCCCTCGCATTCGTTTTTGCAATGAATCTGTCTAAGAACCAATGCGCCAACCACTGAAGTTGTGCCGCTAAGTAGTAGATCTCGAAGTCAGGAACTGCCATGCCTCCATCTGTTGGTTGTCTTTGGAGCTTTGTCAGGGCAACCCTCCTCCTACCCCTTGCCCATATGAATGAAATTACCACGGTGTCCAGTTCCTTAAAGATGGTCCTAGGAATCCAGATCGGAAGCACTGAGAAATGGTACAGCAACCTCAGCAGTACAATCATTTTGAGGATCGCTATTCGCCCAGCTACCGATAATGGCAGTTTCTGCCAGAATGCCATACAGGTTTTTATGGAGCGCATTGTGCTCCCGATATTACCATCTAGGATGTCTTGGGAGTCGTGCTAAACTTTCACTCCCAAATAGGGGAGTCCATTTGGCACCCATCTAACCAAACCCAAGTTCAGAGGTGATGACTGCTGTCCCTTCAACGGAAACAGACCTGGTTTATCCCAATTCATTTTTAATCCAGAGTGACCCTCAAATCGGGAAAGCATTAGTTGTACTAGGGGTAAATCTCTCTGAATATCTTCCAGCAATATTAAAAGATCATCTGCATAGAGGGCTATATGGCGTCTCTCGCCTACTGCTAGTATACCCGGGCCCCCCCTCCTGCCCTAGCTGCAGCAGCCAGTGGTTCCATTGCCAGGACAAACAGAAGAGGAGACAGAGGGCAACCCTGTCTCGTTCCGTGCTCAACCCATACTTGTTGGATATTGTGTGGCCTGTGCGGACTCTGGCCGCGGGATTGGTCTAGAGTAATTTTACCCAGGAGACGTACTCGGGTCCAAGTCCTAGTTTGGACATAACTGTGTAAAGGAATTCCCAATCCAATCTATGAAAAGCTTTTTCTATGTCCACTGCTAAGATACCTGAAGCTGTGGCATTGGGGGCCAGGTCACTCATGATGGCTATTAGTCTACGGATGTTTCCAGCGGTACTTCGCCCTGGTATGAACCCTGCCTGGTCTGGGTGTATCATGGAGGACATCAGCGGGAGGAGTCTGGTTGCCAGGATCTTACTAAGGATTTTATAGTCAAGGGTCAGCATGGATAGAGGTCTATAAGCTCCCACCTTTGTTGGATCCTTGCCCGGTTGAGAAGGGGAACTATGACTCCCTCGCGGGTGGATTCCGGCAGTAAGCCCTGGACTTTAGAGATTTTATATATATTTTCTAACCTCGGGGAAAGTATATCTGCAAAGGTAGCATAAAATTCGATGGGGAATCCATCTGTGCCAGGTGATTTTCCTCTGACCATTCCTTTCATGGCCTCACTGATTTCGGCAAGTGTGATGTTCCCTTCTAAAGGTTCTGTAAGTTCAGGTTCCAATGATTTTAAATGCAGTTCCGTTAAATAGTCTTCAGTTTGTTCTCTAATGTGATTGAGTCTTTTTTTGTGTAAACCAACATAAGATGACATAAACTGGAGTTAATCTGTTCTGGTTCGTATAGGTGGGTCCCTAGGTCTGTGGTCAAGTCCATAATGGGGGGAGATCTAACGGATTGTGAAACCACCCATGCGAGTAGTCGGCCTGCTTTGTCCCTCACTCCATGTGCCCGGATGAGGTAATTTTTGTCATTAAAGCATCAAAGACGTTCAATGCAATGAGCTACCTTGGTCCTAAGGTCTTGCACTGTGTTTTGTAATTGAGGATTCCCAGGTCTATTTTTCTCTGTCTCCCGTAGATTGTCTTCAGCCCGTTCTGTGTCACCCAGTAGTGTCCTGCACACACCCACTGTCTCTTCTATACACTTCCGGCGCATTACCACCTTAAAGGCATCCCACTCCACCAGAGGACTAACAGTGGTTGCGTCGTTGTCCTCAAAGTACTGCACCACGCTTTCTGTGTCCGGCTTCGGCCCGTTTTGCCCATTTTACGGAGCCATAGGTGCGCCCAATGTAGGTGGCTTCTCTGCAGGTCGCTGTTATTTGCCCAAGAGAAGGGGCAAGGTTTGGAGCTATCTTCAAAACCCACAAGGCACTGTTGGGGTCGGAGATGAACTGGGTGGGTCGCTTTAGCTCTTATTTGGTACCGGTGCCCCCCTCCTTGCGCAGAGTTTTGGAAGTAGTCTTCGCTGGGATCTGGATCGCTGTATTTCCCTAGGTGGTTTTCAGTGCTAGGGGTGTTTCCCTTTATTACCAGGAGCTTCACCCTGGTGTCGCGTCTGAATTGCCTTATTTTAAAGTGCCCCCAATGGTGTTCTGTTGGGTCTGCGAACAGGGGCCCTCAGAGTCTATTTCCAGGAGTTTCTGGCTGGGGGGTCCTGCCAGCTTTGTTCCCGGCCCCCCGATCTGGTCACCGGCGCTCTGCTTTCCTTCTCCCCGCGGGGATCCAGAGGCGCGCAAAGCTCACCACGGTGCAGCGGGGTCAGCCGGCTCTGGTCTTCCTCGGGGGACCCTCTCTTTGCGTAATGTTTTGGAATTAGACCCCGCTGGGGTCCGGATCGCTTTATGTCCCCTAGGTGGTTTTCAGTGCTGGGGGTGCTTCACTTTATTACCAGGGGCCTCACCCAGGCACCACGATTGCAAGGCCTTATTTTCAAGTGCCCCCAGTGGTGCTCCGCTGGGACCACAAACGGGGGCCCTCAGAGTTTACTTACCAAAGGCCCCAGGCCAGGGGGCCCGACTGCTACGTTCCCGGCCTCCGATCTGTTCGTCGGCGCTCCGCGTTCTCGCTCTCCGCGGGGGCCAGAGGTACGCGCTGCTCACCTCGATACGGCGGGGTCAGCCGGGTCTGGTCTTCCTCAGGGGCCCGTCTCCCTTATGGGCTTTGCGGTACCTGGATGATGTCTCCGGCGCAGAAGACTGGAGATGCGCCGGGGATCTAGCAACGAGGGCGGTGCAGGCCGCTCTTTCCCCCCACTCTATGCTTGCGATGGGGTTGTGAAGATGATGGCGGCCAGCATCTTACGTTCTGCCATGAAACCACCTCTTCCCATTTCGGGGCTCACAAATGGGATTCCCGGACGCCAGATCTCATTTTGAGGTGGGCGGGGGGGTCTCCGCAACTTCTGCTCCTAGTTGTTTCGGTTTGGGGCAGATTTTGATGTCGTAATCCCGAGGGTGAGGAGAGTAGAGCGGGAGCCTCACGAAGAGGCTGCAATCGCCATGGCATCAGGCCACGCCCCCTATCTGGGAGGTAAATATATGGTTGCACTGCATTATTTAATGCAATTTTATTTTTCTGTAGTTATGCTTTTTATGGTTTAACTATATAGATACATGACCATGTTTCTTGCAAATGAGTTTTTCATTGTTGTGTCTTCTAGGGGCTGTTACAAGCATTATAGTCTTATCAACATACTAAAATATTCATGGCACAGCAACTTGCCTCATAATGATTAGTAGGGCATTACTTTTACAAAACATTTTTGCTCATTACTCAGCCTGTGGTGGTCCTAGGACAATGTGCTTTTTCTATCTACATCATCTCTGGGACCCCACTATCTTAGTGGGGACTCCATAATAATAACCCTTACCACCATTCATTATTGTTTTAAGTTCTTTCACGGCTAGAGCTTTGTTTTATAGTTGAGAGAAATTAGGTTTTACAGGCCTTGTTTGTAACATCATTGTAATAGGCCAGCTAGCTTTGAAAATGTGTAATGCAATACGTTCTCTAGGGGCCAAATATATGTTTACACTGCATTACTTTCTCCCATTTTTTATGTGGTTCTGCTCTGAAAGGGCTGATTCTATGGTTACATGACCATATTTCTTCCATATGCTATTTTTATTGTGGTGTTCTCTAGGGCTGTTCTGAGCATTGCTGTCAACATGCTATAATATTCATGGCACGAGAACTCAGCACATAATGCTTTACAGGGCATTGCTTTTACAAAATATTTTAGCTCATAACTCAGCCTGTGGTGGTCCTGGGACAATGGGACCACCTTCAAATCGCTCTTTCTGTCTACATCATCTCTGGGTCCCCACAATAGGTTAGTCGGGACTCCAAAATAATAACCCCTCCCAACATTCAGAGTCTTTTATGCTTTCTCATGGCTAGAACATTTGTTTTACAGTTGGGAGAAGTTTTATTTTAAAGGTAATGGAGGTGCTTTAGTTATAGGCTGGGCCACTGAAATTATGTGGCAGGAAAAGATGAAATTATGAGGCAGGGTTGACCACTTTATGTGGCAAGAAAATCAAATTCCAGTTATAAATTTACAGTGCCAATAGCCCTAACTCAAGCAAATACAAGACATATTGCAGTGCAAATACTTGTTACACATACGTCACCCTAAGGTAGGCCATATGTGACCCACAAGACAGGATGCATTGTATTTAAAAAGCAGGACATGTACTTTTAAGATTTACATGCACTGTTAGTGAAACAATCATTTTTCACTACTGCAAGTCCCTTCTCTCCCAGAGGATGACATTGGGATTACCTTATTACATATCATAAGTGTAATTCCCAATATGGAAGGGACACAGTTGTCAAGTTTGGTGTGTCTGAACTCACAATTTAAAATCACAACTTATGGTGAAGTTGCATTCTAAAGTGCAGTTCTTGAAATGCCACTTTAAGAAAGTTGGCATTTTCTTACCTTAGCCTTTTGATGCCTACTGCATGTCTCTAATACACGTCTGGAGTTGGGTGACAGTTGGATTCTGTATTCCCTCTAGACAGCCAGACACAAAGGGAGCTTAGGTGTGACTGATAAGCCATCCGGGTGGGTGGGAGGTGCTGACACACCTGAAAAGGCAGTGTCCTGCCATACACAAAGAGCTGAATGCTCCTCTGTAGTGAGTCTGGAACCAGGGCAGGAAGGAAAGATCTCTCTGCACTTCAAAGACGCTTCTTTGAAGTCTCCCCCTCTTCAAAGGTGCAACTGGGTATATGTACTGGACTTCAGACACCACCAAATCAGTACACTTCTGAACCTGTGGAAACTGCCAGTAAGAAGGACTACTGTGCTGCTGAAAGGACTGTCACTCTGCTGGACTCCTGCTTTGCTGTGCCTGCCCTGATGCCTGCTGCCCTCCTTGACTGGAAGTGAGAAGGACTGGACCTGCATCTCTACATCCCCAGAACCAAAGTGACTCGAAAGGCTTGCTGGCTTCCCTCCTGTTCTGAAGTTCAGGGACATCAAAGACTTCACTTAACCCTGCTATAGCCTCTGGACTCTGCCACCTGTGACTCCTGCCCAGTCAAGTGGTGCCAATCCAGTCATGGGCCCCTGGAAGTAGGTTCTTCAGGTGGTTCTGCTAGAAATCCACATAGCGATGTTGCTCTGATTTCTCATTTTCCCTCAACACCAATGCATTGCCCGTGCTGCTGAGGACATAGACTATGCTGGCTGCGCAGCTCAAAAATGACACATCGCTTTCATTGCAAAGGGGTTTGCTGATGCACTGCCAGGACATAGCATCAATGGCTGTGTGGCTCAATGATGATGCATCGCGGACGGCACGCTCTGAACCGATGCATTGCCTGCATTCAAAGGGATCAACGCAGATGCATCACCTCCTCTGCTCCTCCTATCGGATCTTTGACATCTACGCATCCCTCCACCCAAGGTACTTTGTCAGTCAGACAAGGTTGTTCTCTGTATCCGACCGAGTCTCAATCGCGGTCAGTCTGACTTTTTACATATGACCCGGTTAAACGCGACCAGATAGCCCCGGTTGGTGCTTTATGCTTCTGAGCACCATATTAGCAGATATTCTTTAAACATCCATAGCTCAACTTCTACTTCTGGATTTCTGTCGCTTTGGTCTTGTTTTGATAAAAATTCAACTCTATTTTACTAACCTGGTGTGGAATATTTATGTGCAGTGTGTTCACTGTTTTACTTTTTGAAGTGTTGCACAAATACTTTACACATTGCCTCTTAAGTTAAGTCTGGCTGCTCTGTGCCAAGCTACCAGAGGGTGAGCACAGGCTAACTTCTAGTGTGTATCTGACTTACCCTGACCAGGATCGTGGTTCCTACTTTGATAGGGGGCATTTCTCTGCCAACCAAAAACCCAATTTCTAACAGTCCAATTTCAGAAAATTGTGCCCTGCCAATACATAAGATTTAGAAATGGCTATCGTCAAGGCTACCCAGAATCCAGAGAGGGTAGAAGAGGAAGGACAAAGACCTCTTCCCAAAAGCCTGAAAGTGACAAAAAGAAAGTTGATCTTACTAAAAAGAGGAAGTCCTATTCAAGAAGGTCGGAAGCGCCCTATGAACATCCAGGGAAGGTAGTATGGAATGGTTGTCAGTTTCCGGATTCAGGGAAAAATGGAAGGATGATATCCTCCCAGCAATGGAAAAAAGTTGGAACCTTTAGGAGGAAGAATGGGCTTGGCTTAAGGACAACTTTAGCAGGAAAGAGTTTGAGAAATGGAGAACAAGAGAGCAAGGGGCCCAATTCTCCAATTCTACTGCCAGAGCAAATGAGCACTAAAAATATGACCTTTGGAGAAGACAACTGTAGATCTGAAGAAATTAGAGGCTCAAAGGGAAGTTCCTAGAGTCCTCAAAGAACCAGCTGGAGTTTCCATGAGGGGGAACGGACAGTGAATCATTGGATCGCAGAGGAAAAATCTTCTCCGGAGATGAAGAGCAAAACAACCTGTAGGCAATGTGTCAGGAACGCAAAAAACTTGGATTGCAGCCCATCATCTCCAAATCATTAAAACTTTCAAGCCCCAAAAGGAAGCTATCTCTCAAAAATTCCAGAATCCTATTTGGATCCCAAGTGAATGGGAGAGACATTTGAAGGAATATCAATACTCAAAGATCTTCCAATTTCTACTGCATGGTTTTAAAGTTGAGGTTCATCAATTGCTGAATATTTTAAATTTCTTAATTCGAACAGCTCTGACCAATTAGGTTCAGCCTCTCAAATGGCAAACCCCCAAACTTAGACGTCTACTGATTCTGGAGGCAGGAGGAGCAACCCAATGGGGATGGATGAATTTGAAATTGCCAGACGGGGCTATTGGCAATTGTGGCAGAATTGGGTACCCATGGTCTCGTGGACCACCCTGGAACCGCCAAAAGAATCACTGCATGATCCTTTTGGATGTCATTTACTATCTTGGTTATTAACTGATAGGGTGGAAAACAATATAAAAAACCTGGTGGCAAAAGGATTGGCATTGCATCTGTTGAACAGGCTTTCTGAGGTGGGGCTAGGCTGCAAAGGGATTGAAGAAGGGTTTTCTCCTCTGTGGCAAACAGATCAAGTCATAGGCAGCTGAATAGCTCTGTAATTCTCCGAAATAGGAGAGGCCATATACAAAAAGACCCTGAAGATGTGAACTGGAGACTCTCAGCAAGCCCACAGGCCTATTCTCCCTCCCCAAAATATAGGCTGACAATATATAGAGGAGATTTCTCTCTACCCACAGACATATCTTCCCAGAAAGGAGATTGAGAGATGGTAGGCTCACCACCCCCACCCCCTGGTGGTTTATATATCCTCTGACAACTTGGTTGTTGGTCTGTGTGCATGAAGCCTGATGTTCAAAAAGAGGAGAGAAATCAAATAGAGCTTTGTGAATAGCCACCAATTCCTTCCGGTTGAATGATAAGGCTGCCTTCCAGAAAGACCATCTCTCCTGGATTTTCAGTTCCTGAACACTGCTCCCCAACACCTCTTGCTTGCGTCAGTTGTTAGGATCAGGGAAGGAGGAGAATGCAAGTGAAATCCCTTGTCCAAATTTGATGGATTCAGCCACCACTGAAGCTTGCTTCGGATCTCCACCTTGACTGTGGTGAAGACTTTGCAGTCTTTTTATGTGGAACTCCAGAAGTGTAAGAGTTGATGGACGAGGGAGTATAGATTGAGATAGCTGCAAGGAACTATGACCAGAGTGGAAGTCATGTCGCCCTGACTCAAAAGCCAAGGCTTTGCAGAGGCTTGAGTCTTTCCCAGAAGCGAAGAGAGATGTGTGGTCAACTTAATTTTTCTTCCCCTTGTTAGAAAGATAAGGCCCAGATCCATGCGTCCCTTTGAACTGGAAACTTCGAGGTGGAAAGACATGAGACTTTGTGAGGTTTAGAAGAAAGCTGTGCTGCTGGAGTATTCTGCAGGCCTGCTGGATGTCTTCCGCCTTAGAAAAAGAGGAAGATGCTTTTAACCAGTCATCCAAATAGGGATACACTTGAATACCTGACAAATACAGTATACTCACCAGAGGGACTAGGTGCTTGGTGACAATTCTCAGTGCCAAAGCCAAGCTAAAAGATAAGACTCAGAGTTGCTAATGGATGCCATCTACTGCAAACCAGAATAACTTCTGGGAGTTTGGATGAATTGAAATGTAGAGGTAAGCATCCAACATATCTATTGAACACAGAAAGTGTCCTTGGCTGAAATGAAAAATCCTCTATAAAGACATCATCTTGAAGGACAGATGTATCTGTTTGTGCACTTTAAGTTCAGTACGGGACAGAAATCTCTTGAGCATTTCTGGACAAGGAAGAGGGTCCAGTAATATCCCTGTAATCTCTCCCCCAGAATTATTGCAGACTTTTGCATTAAAAGTGGAATACCTTGCAATAGGGCCTGCTGACTTACAGTGCATCAAGGAAGAGGTGTTTGATAAAAGTGTGTAGTAGGTTGACTGAGCAAATGCACATGATAAGCTCTTGAAACAATTTCCAATGCCCATACATCCGTTATTGAAGCCTGCCACATCCCTTTGAATAGTAACAGTCTTCTCCTAATTGGGGCCATCAAGATGGAGTCATTCTTTTGGAGGGTGAGTGGGGGGTTACGGAAGTGAAGGGGGACTGGAACTGGGATTTGTTATCAAGTGGAGCCCCCTGCCACAGCTCCTGCCTCGAAATGGCTGACTACCCCCTCTGGGTGTTCCCAGTGCCAAATACCCTTCTAAGCCCAAAACCATAACATAATCCCTCGAGAACGAATACACAGGAGCCATTAATTTCCTACACTCCACTGATTTTTTTTTAACAAGATCTTCCAGCTGCCAGCTGAACACCTTTGCACTGGTGAAAAGAAGCTTCATTGAAACAGCTTTTTGTAATGCATTGACCTTCCAGGACTACATGAAATTGTGTCTGTTGCCTGCAATGGAGGATCCGATGCTGCAGTGGAGACACATACATTATCAAATGACAAATGTTTGACAAGAAGTGAACATGTTATTCCGTTAGTGATAGAATTGTGGGGCAACCCCCTCCTTCTTGCAACTAATTTGCAAGCAACTGGAAATCCTTAAGTAGAGACTGTACCATATATGCAGTATAGACGTTAGCACAGATTGCAAAATTAGATGCTGTATAAGCTCTTTTTGCCATATTCTCGATTTCTTGTCTACTGGATCTGCAGGTAGAGCATTCTTAGATATGGCTGTTCCTTGGGTAGGTAAGCTGGCCATTAAATTATCCACCTTCACTGTGTCTAGGAATTCCTCTGTTAAGAAAGGGCCGCTTTTGCATATCCTTCCATTTGTGTGACAAAACATGGCAAACACTACTATGAAGAGGAAGGACCTTCGGCTTAAAACACTGATATTGGGAAAACGCCCTCTGCACTTGAGGTGGGCAAAGAAGGAGGAAACTACAAATTACCTCTCAGGTGTAGCATAATCTCTGCCAAATCAGTGCCCTGAACTAAGCAGCCCTTTACATTCTCTTCATCTGAGTCAGCAGTCACATTGTCCACCTGCATTCTAGGGAATTTACCAGGGTAAGTGATTTCCTGGCTTGTTCGGCTTTCTCAACAGCAGTGCCAATCATCGTTTGAAAGGCCTTCATGGAAGGCACAAATGCTGAGGACCTTGCATTCCTTCAGAGGCAGAGTGTCCTTCAAAGAGTCTGGTCCCTCCATTGCTTTACTGGATAAAGCTGCACAGCTGTTGAAGCTTCCTACCAGTTACTAGAGAGCAAGATATTAAATCTCGAGAGAAGATGTGAGACTGACATTTTTAAATCAGGCCTGGGTTAATAAATATATTTAAAGGATACATTTTTGCTCGTAAAGCCTCCACAGTCTTTAAAGTAAATGTGCAATTAAAACTTGAATCATATTTGCGGAAATTAGTGCTCCCACGAATGAATGCCACACAAGTCATAAAAACGGAGAGCTCTCGGTCCTATTTGCCCCCCAAAATGGAGGGACCAATGCCTGTAAATCTGAGGTGCTAGAACGAACCTCAACATAAAAGAGAATATAATGAGTATTAAATCAATCAAAGCATAAATAATTATAGAAATGCACACTCTTTCTGGTCTGGAATGCAATACTTTTCTGTTCACAGAAGAAATAAATAGGAAGAGCCCCTTCTTGTGATACCTTCTAGGGACTGGAGCGTCATGTTGGAGATATTTTTTGGGGCTAGGCTAATCAAGGTCTATGGGAAGGGAAAACAACTCACTGAGTAGGGACTTTAAAGGGAAGATGAGCGACGAGATACTGACCCTTGTGAATGGGCTGACTATTGCATAAGGGAAAGAAAGAGTGAATATCTTTCTGGAAATAAACCTGAAGTTAATACTGACAATGTGTGTGACATGCACACTGTATACACTGTATATGTGTAATTGAATGCCAATAAAAAGCTAATTGAAAAAGGTACACTATGGCCAATGATGAGATGCTGCCTTGGCCATGAACAGAGAGGCAAAGGCTACTAAATTGACATGTTCAACGGTATTTGTTTCCAGCATAACGTCGTTCCAGTTAATATTCTGAAGTGAGATAAGGCAATATGAAGTGGATTAGTATTTTATTGATTTTGTGGACAGTAACAATGTTTACTACTGAAATGTGGATGGTAATTGGACCTCCCTGTTTCCACATCTAAGGACTGTAAAATTAGATGTAGATCTTGGGTCCTCCCACAGCACTGTCTTCTTTAGTTTGTCCGCAGTGCTATTCTTTGTATCGTTGGGGTTGCAGTCTGTTATGAGGTCTTAATTAAACCACCATTGGAAGTGTACTTTTAAAAAGAAATCTCACTGGGTGTCTGTACAACACCCTTTGGAGACAAACTGTCTAGTCGGACAGCATGTGTCGTCTGGTTTCTTGTCCTGAGTGGCAGATGAGCATGGGGGTTCGTGGTGTCGAAGGGTGATTGTTGGAGTCAAAAGGATTTATGGTACACTCAGTATGGCTGGCTCCTACAAAGGTTTTTACGCTCTGGGACTTTTACAGGTTACAGATGCCTTCAAGGTTATTGGTCTCTGTGTCAAAAGACCTAACGTAATCCAACATGGCTTTCTCACGGCATGCCTACCTCTGTTAGTTGTTCACCTATACAGGAGTACATAGAACTGAACCAAGTTGTGACACATTATGCAGCAGCTCATCTGATGTGCTCCTGATGTGCACCTGTGGGCTGATTACGTCTGGCATGCTCATATTGTATATTCTCTGAATTACTTGTAGCGTAATGGGCTGCACCTGAAAAACTATTCTACTTAGTGGTCAGAAGGATTTTTTATGCTATGGTGACTTATTCTTTCGGATGCATTTTGCCAATATTTTGCAGTGATCATTGTTTATTTATTTACTTATTAATTGACTGATTAGACAAATATATAAAGTGCAGAGCAAACCACTTATAAGTAGAAAATACAATAAGCACAGTAGGCGATAGAGTAAACTGTGGGTGTATGTTTTATTACCAGGATCCTTTTAGACCTATAACCCATTTCACAACTGGAAATGAACTTGTGACTTCTGGGAGCTATCACCATTTTATCAAAAAGATAAATATTGCCCACTAATCCAGCCCTGGACCCTTTTACCTAGGCAAAATGTAGATGTTGGTAGCTTTGTTTTCCAGCATTTTAGAATAACGCAGTTTTGTATGTAAAGAGACTTGCAATCATTTGGATGGCCATATGGTCTTTCTCTATTCTGGTCTTGCTATGTATGACTTTAGAAACATTATTTTAACCACTTTTCCCGTTACATTTATTGTTAACATCTTCCACGCAAAATGACCTTCCTCAAAGTTATCACAAGGTCTTGCAATTATATTATTATATGTTGTATCCACCATAGGGTCATTGATTACAGGTTGTGGATTATGCTTGTTTTCTAATGTTTGGGGATAGGACTGGTTTTGTTCTTGGAAATATTTTCCTATTTGCCATCGTAATGTTGTAACCAGTTGTTTCTTTACTTTTGTTTGCTTCATGACATCATAGCTATAATCTAATCAGGTGGAAGCAGAAGTATTCTCTTTGTACATGTCAATGGAATTAGAGATCATCTGATGAAAGAAAGCATCAGTGAGTAGTAAGGGTTGGCATGCGCCCACCAAATGTGTTGTCTGTTAGTTTAGTTTCAACCATAAATAAAATACAAATTCAGTGGTGTGTGATCTTAGTACATAATCAATTTGATAGTCGTTGTAACTTACGATGACCAGAAATAAATAATTAAGGTATCAGATCTATGGGAAGATGAGTAATACGTGTTTGCATCTTAATGAGTAAACTAAATCTGTGGCAGACATTAATCCTTAGGATTTGTCTATTTTAGTATTTTCTGTTTTTAAATCTCTGTCGATTTGAGGGTAGATGACAGCTTGAAACATTCAGAAAACAAATGTCAGTTTTCGTCATTTTTAACTGGATACTGTTCCAAATTAAGGGATCGTTAATGGTGGATTGTAGAATAAGACAACACAGGTCTGAATAGCTTAACAAAACTGTTTCTCACAACTCTCATTCCTTCAGACATGCAGTATGGGGAATCTCTTTTACTGACCATGGTACCAGCCAGTGAGTAAAGAAGTGTCTCAAAGAAGTGATCACATATGCAGGAGGTAAAGAACAATGACATATAAAACCTCCTCAGATAGAACGTGAGGAGAAGTCACAGCATTACATAGAAAATAAGTTTTAGAACAAGACAATTACCTAACGGTAACACAAATACAAGAGGTCCAAAACTAACATCAATAAGGGGAAGAAGAACAAGGAAAAACAAACACACAATCAAGAGGCAACAAACATGCTGGCAAACAACAACCAAAACCAAAACTCTAGACCATCTACAAAGGAAATCCAAGTTTTCCGTAACTTCCAAAGGCAACAGAATGGCCACAGGCTGCACTTTCCTTCACAGCAAAATGTATTTGTGGTTGATTCTAAAGTGTCAATCAGCCAACTACAAATTTTCTCCCTATGATCATAAGGCTAATTAGGTGTTTGGACGGTGGGTTTCCTACCCACAACAGTGGTGAGTTTACCTTCCCCTCCAAGACAAAGCTGGAAAATATTCCATATTTAAAGTTACCAACCTGGGTGGTGGAGGTGTTGCCACCACAGCGCTCAATTGCATATCTTAAGACTTTTGTTATGTAGAAATATTGTGGCAGAAAAAATACCACTGCCTGTCTCTTCTGGCAACATTTTCAAAAACAAAGGTTGTCACTGTGACAGTACCCAATTTTTAGTGTACACATATCTATTCTCCCTATGATGCCGTGAGCCTTTCTGAGAACACTAGCAACACTGCGTACCTTTCCTTTGAAGTTTTCAGCCCTTTCCCTGGTGGTAATTCAATGCCATATCTCCAGTAAATTGTTCTGCGGATCAGCCACTTTACTGGGAGTTAGATCTCTATCATTTCATTGCCTCAACACGTTTGAGGAGTAGGTGGCAGAGCTAGAGAAGTAACTGCAAGCAAGATATCTGTTTATTTCTAAATAAGAAGGATATGGTTTTGTCGGTGTGAATGGTAAATATCCCCGTTTTACAGCAGATTATTTGTTACCTCTCTTTGTATGATGTGTAAAGCATAGGGAAACCTGAGTGTTGCTATACACATACAAATACCACACACATGCTCAAACGTTTACTAAGTAGGACTTGAAGGACGCTGGAGAAGAATTATTTCACTGATCAAAAAACTCACAATGTGGACTAACGCTAGTGACTATTTCACTGTACATGAAAGGTATTCATCAAATGCTGAAGGTAGCTACTTTAAGTAGGTTTTGCAGATGGCTTCAGCTTGAATAAAAACATTTATTCGTTACATTCAATTTGCAACTCTCCAGTAAGATAACACTTTAATGAATTCAATTTCTTATAAACATCTTTTCACTTACTTCTAACACAGACGTCCCCAAAAGCACATATGCTTTCTTTTTAAGAAACAAAAAGTAGTTGCACAAAAGTACTGCATGCTCTTCTCTGTTGCCCACAGCCCAAGAGACGCTTTGCTGAAAATGAAAACAGTGAGAAGTTAGTGTGTCCAAAATACCTTTATCTTACCTGGCACTGTACCTACTTTAAGATATAACTAGTTTGTATTTTCTCCTGCTATCAAGCGGCTCTACTGTAAAATATTATGAAGAGCTCTTCAGTTCTGCTCATTTATCAACAAATAAACCTATCATCACTTCTTTTCAGTGCTACCACTTGAGCTGATACTAAACTGTGGTCAACAGATGGTTAGAACTGATAATCTTATTAGTTGTCCCAATATTTACCTTATCTGAAGTAGATCCACTCACCAAGAAAGGAACCCTCTACATCCTTAGCTTTTTTTAACTTTCTCTCCTTCACTTAGGAATAATCGTTAGAAGTGGACTTCACCAAAAACACTACTACGATGGATTGCAAAGCTCACAACTGAAGCTGAGGAAGGTAGTTCATGAGTACAGGACTGAGGAAGGGAGGATCACAATGTTGAAAATATAGGCAAGTATGTTCTTATTCTTTCTCCCCTTGTTGTTACACCATCTGAGAATATAACTAAATGAAACACAATGGCTTTCATTCAGCCCAAAAAACGATAAACTTCACATTTGACAGCAATGTGCCTGTGAAGTTTAACAACACACTGTAATTCATTCATGTGACTTAGAAGCCATTAGCCTAACACAACGTTGCCTTTCTCTATCCACCACTCCCAACCTATACAACTACCTAATATGTATGCAAACTCACAATAGTGTTAGCCACCCCAGACAATATCCTGCCTGTCTTGAGAGGATTGTCTTATTTCTGTTGAGCTGTAGCGTACCATGACCCCAAGAATCTGAAACTAGGCCTCGACTGGATGTGTAGATGCACTGGAAGGGATGGCAGTCTTTTTGCATAAACCACTTGCAAAGACACCATCCCCAGACTGGTCTTTACCAGGCCCAATAAATCGGTAACATAGGAAGGCTGGTGTCTTAATCTGCTCTGGTTTGATGCATCACACCCGCTCCTGACTCTGCCTTCTCCTTAGATACAGCATGGACCAAATAGTCAATTGCGATGAAGACAGCCCACTACAAGGCTTTTTACAATATTCTGGGTGCAGATTTCAGGCCAAACATTAAAACCTAAAACTGAATATGATAAGAAGAAATTACATAACAAACTGATGGGTGAATCATTGAGAGATTCTTTTACAGGTTGTTTATCTTGAAATTGTTGTATTTCAACTAGCTCACCAACCCCTTAAAACAGGTGATGAGATGTTAGCATACTTTTGATTTTCTCAACAGAAAGGCCTCTTGTCTCATCATTCCCAAATACCAAATTTTGGGGCAGATATGTGGGCCAGATGTTTTTTTGAGGATGCAGGAATTTTGAAGGATTTGTATCCCCAACATGCAGTATGCAGATCCCACTGATACAATACTGAATCTTTCCAATATTCTGAAAGATTAAAAATTTAACAGAATCCGTCCCTCACTGGGAGGGCATCTGGATCATTGGCATGGTCAGGGCTGCTGCCGAGACTTGGTAGCATCTAAAGTGATGCCTGAGGACAGATGATATGGATGATGAAGTACAGGCCTTGGGTTTCTCTAAGGAAGGAAATGCATGTTTTCTGTTTTTGAAGACATGGTGAATCAAATCCAGTGGGTGGGGCCAAGCAGCTTGTTCATAAACAACATGGACTCAGTCTACATTCTACTCTCTGTTTGAGCCCCCCCCCCAATAAGGAGTTGTTAACCTCAATCCACAACTTCGGGACGAAAAGGCTGAAAATTCCAACCCCTGCTCACAATGCATGCTCAGGAAAATTAACCCTGAAACTAAACAAGCAAGTGGATCAAAAAATGATTAGCGTGGCTTCAATGGCGTAACAAAACTTGAAGGGCCCCCCCTTGTACAAAGTACATAGAGGCTTGCCCGCCTAGTCAGTAGCTCTCATGCCAGGGGCCCATGCACAGTTCCCGACTGTGTGCTGCTGAGGGCCCCACCCAGAGCTCAGTCCCCTCTTCCCCCCCCACCACAGGGGCTGAGGGAGCTAATGTTACTTCACTGCATGGCTTTTAAAGTAATGGAGAAGTTGAGTGCATTGGTGTCTTTGAAAAAGAGATTAACAGGACAAATATGATTACAATTCTGGGAGCATTCTCACCTTCGCTAGAAAATTTGACCATGTGCATATACAAACAGGACAAAACGCTAGAGTACATAGATAAAAGGATGAAAGAAACACAATCTGATGTGTGTTCTGAAGTGGATTCAGCTGATGATGATAAATCATATCAAGAAAGAAAACTCACTTTTTTAGAGGAGTACAGCCTTCTACACCAATGAACGTCTGACCTCCCTTTATCACTACCCAACCCTAAACCATACATTTACCCTAACATCCCTTTATCACTACCCGCACCTATTCCCTTTTTGAAAAATAACATAATATTTCTGTTATTTAAAAAAACAAATATTTACCGTCATGGTAAAAGCATGTGTCACCTACACCATGTTTAGGCTTTGCCCTAATCCCAACCCTTCTGTGTCATATGTCTCTTAGGCAATCAAAACATGGTCTTACTGTTGCCTGCCTTGTTGTTGGCTAAAACCAAGTTTTCCATTGTGAGAAATTGGATTATTGGTTGAGGAGGGTGTTAACATTTCTCAAGCAAAACACCGCAATCCTTGTCAGAGTGAACTACAAAATTAATTCAATAAAAGTAGGCAAGTATAGCACCTAAAAGCACAAAGAGATACGATCATCTGGTCATGCTAAACAAAGGGAAAGTCATAATTTCCGGCCAACCACAATGGTGCATGGGCAACATACAGGGACCAGGTTAGTTTTGCTGGAAAAGTTGAGTTCTCAAAGTGTAGCAAGAAGAGTCTCAGTTTGTAGGGGAGGAGGTTATGATGAACAAGGAGAGTGTCATGGATGGTCATCACTGTTGCTTGAAGATTAAGCTGTGCATCTCAGATGGTCATTGGCATAGCACAAAGATCTTGTCGGGGCGTAATGGACGATCGTTGCTGATGCTTTTCGTTGGCGTTCATTGCAGGCTGTCGAAGCTGTAGCACCAAGTGCAATCTCGCATTGACGGTCATCACTGGTGGTCATTGTTACTGAAGAGTTGAGTTCATCGGAGCTTTGCTTTGGTGGTCTTTGAGACAGCAAGACCTCACCATGAACTCATCTGTTTGTGATTGTGAAGAGCCCAGAGCTTTTGAATTTCACCTTTTTCTTCCAAGGAGGGTACTTTGTTGCTAGCCAAGGGTCCAGGACCTGGGAAGGCACATCTTGGGGTCAAGGCTTCACTCTAGCAGGGCCCAGGAGGTCCAGTTTCAGGTCCAGTTGTAGCAGGTCAGCTGGGCAACTGTAATGACGCTCTGGAGCTTGTTGTGTCCTGGTAGCTCAGAGGAGGATGACTGGGGTAGGCCCTGTCTTCCTTCTCACTGGCCTGGCAGGGCTCAAGCAGCAGGGTAGCACTCTACCAGCAGAGCAGTCCTTCTTCTGTAGTGTCAATAAGTCAAGAAAAGTACTGAAGAGTTGGTCTGGGTATCCACTATTTATCCCAGGTGCCAGTTTTGATGTGGAGAAAACTTCTAGATTTCCTCCTCCACCTGGTTCTGGAATTTCATTCCCTCTCCTGCCCAGGCTCCATTGAGGCTGGGTTGATCTGATTTCAAGTTCTTTGTGAGTATGCTGGAGGCAGCCCCATTGAAATGTAATTGGGGCAGGGAACGGTTTTGCCCCTCCTATCCTGACAGAATGACCCATCTTGGCAACACCCAGTCCCCTTTATCTCACTGAGTGGAATATACAAAGGCCAACTGCAAACTACACCCAGTCATGCAACACAGGGTGCAGGCTGCAGGCACCAAATGGTTAGGACAAGGAAATGCCAAGTTTCTACAAGTGGCATTGTCAGGAATGTGACTTAAAATTTGACATTACCATTAAGAATATTTTTCAATTTCAATTCATTTGATGCCATACTTGACATTTCAACCCATTCCCAATCAAAAATTAGCACTTATTAAATATAGTAATGTAACCCTACATTATACTATGGGAGAGGTAGGCCTTATACTAGTGACAAATGAATTTAGGGGGTTTTCACTACCAGGTTCTACTATTGTTTCCTTGTCTCTTAACTACTACAATAGGTTACACCAACTGCATTCATTTCATGTATGCCCTGCCAAATTTTTCTTTTGTTTGTTTCAGGCAGAGGGAGGGACTGTTTTCAAAACCAATTATTGTAATCCAAAGTACAATCTAGTCTGGAAGAATTTCCTTCTGAAAATTTTAGTTTCTGCCTCCATCCCCTTTCCCTGCACTTTGGCTTGCTATGTTTGTAAAGGTTCTCATTTGACTAGCACACCTTCTCTCCAAGCCCTCACGGTCAGCAGTATTCTACAAACACTGGATGTACTAGTTATGATGTCATCATTATGTTCCAAAGTGACATTTGCAATTTATGCCCAAATACTGAATCATAATGCATCACAATTATGCAATCCTTGTATAAAGAATGTATGTCATGGAACAATAATTTGTTGGTAATGAGGAGGCTTCTTAGATATTGTTTTGCAATTTGTAAATTGTGATTCAATATTTTTTGTAATTTACACATAACAAATGTATTTCTTCATGCATATGACCCAATGTGCGCTGAAACAGTGCTTTTCAGATGCTCCATAGTCCCTCATGCATTTCAATGGAAATGAAAGGAATCACCCAAATACAGAATAGTAAGAGGATGAGACTAAAATACTCCATAATGTGAGTGACAATGTCTTGAGCCAAGTGGTGTGGATTTCAGAGGCAAAGAAGCCAAAAGCTGAAGAAGGCTTAATCAAAGCCCCTTATAGTATAATTGTTAGAAATGGGGTCTTTGGGTGACAGTCAGGTTACCCCCTGTTCAAGCAAGGACCCTCACTCTAGTCAGGGTAAAAGAGAATCATCGTCAGCTAAGCCCTGCTTACCCCCTTGGTAGCTTGGCAGAGCAGTAGGCTTAACTTCAGAGTGCTAGGTGTAAAGTATTTGTACCAGCACACACAGTAACTTAATGAAAACACTACAAAATGACAACCCCAGTTTAGAAAAATAGGAAATATTTATCTAAACAAAACAAGACCAAAACGACAAAAAACCACAATACACAAGTCAAGTTATTAATAAAAATGCAAAAAGAGTCTTTAAGTAGTTTTAAACATACACTAACGATTTCATCATGAAAAATACCTTGGGTGCGTCAAAAATAACCCCGCACGGGCGAGTGCACGTCAAAAAGGGCTTGCGATGCGTTGATTCCACTGACGAGGGGGACCTTGCATAATTTCTCCTTTCTCCGGGTTGGGGCGCAGCGTTTCTTGTCTCCGCAGGAAAGCTATGCGTCTATCTGGTCAGTGCTCTCAGGTCCGGGCAGGCCTTCGTTGTTTTTCCACGCCCAGCAGTACTTGAGTCAGAAATCCAGCCGCACGATGATCCTAAAACCCTGTAACGCGGGTTGTGATCTCCCAGCCTCCGTCAGCGATGCTGCATGTCGTTTCTTCTGCTCCGTGAGTCCATTCTTCGGTCATGTTGCCAAACTCTAAATCAAGCCCTTGGAGATTTCTTCACAAGATGGAAGGCACACAAAGTACAGTCTTTGCCCTCTTACTCTGGCAGAAGCAGCAACTGCAGGATAGCTCCACAAAGCACAGTCACAGGCAGGGCAGCTCTTCTTCCTCAGGTCGTCAGCTCTTCTCCAGGCAGAGGTTCCTCTTGGTTCCAGAAGTGTTTCTAAAGTCTGTGGTTTTGGGTGCCCTTCTTATACCCAATTTATCTTTTGAAGTAGGCCTACTTCAAAGTAAAGTTTCTTTTGAATGTAAAATCCTGTGTTGGCCAGGCCCCAGACACTCACCAGGGCGTTGGAGACTGCGTTGTGTGAGGGCAGGCACAGCCCATTCAGGTGTGGGTGACCACTCCTCCCCTCTCTCCTAGCACAGATGGCTCATCAGAAAATGCAGACTACAACCCAGCTCCCTTTGTGTCACTGTCTAGTGTGAGGTGCAACCAGCCCAACTGTCAAACTGACCCAGACAGGGAATCCACAAACAGGCAGAGTCACAGAAATGGTATAATCAAGAAAAATGCTCAGTCTAAAAGTGGCATTTTCAAACACACAATCTTAAAATCAACTGTACTAAAATATGTGTTTTTAAATTGTGAGCTCAGAGACCCCAAACTCCACATGCCCATCAGCTCCCAAAGGTAATCTCCACTTTAATCAGATTTAAAGGTAGCCCCTATGTTAACCTATGAGAGGGACAGGCCTTGCAAGACAGAATAAACAAATGTAGCAATATTTCACTGTCAGGACATATAAAACACATTACTATATGTCCTACCTTAACCATACACTGCACCCTACCCTTGGGGCTACCTAGGGCCTACCTTAGAGGTGTCTGACATGTAAGAAAAGAGAAGGTTTAGGCCTGGGAAGTGGGTACATCTCGTAGATTTCTTTGCACCATCCTTTCAGCCCACCCCCCCCCCATGGGGGAACGCCCCCTTTGTATACATAATGCCTGGCGCAGACATAATGTAGCGCAAAGGGTTACAAAGTAGTGCAATGCATGCATTGCACCACTTTGTAAATTTGACAGCTGCGATTTTGGCCTCGTTGGGCCACATTAGCGTAAGGAAAATGACACTAATGTGGTGCAAGGAGGCATTTAAGGCTCTTAACCCTGCCACTTAGTACCCCTACAAATACGCATTCCTTTCAATTTTCACCATAACTTAAATCCCTCTTGTGCACCCTGCTTGTGATATGATGCATTTTAACATTATGTGCCAGAGTGATTGTAAGGAAATCTGAAGCCTACACCCTCCCAATCTTAATGCCTAAGCTACGCCCCTGGGAGTGATACAGGCAGCAAAAGATGAAGGCTGGGCAGGATGGGAGCAGGCACAGGTGCAGGAACAGAGAGGTGCATCTGAGAAAAGTGTAAGCTGAGAGAATGGCAGGCTGGGATCTGGCAGTGATAGATGCAGGTATGGAGAGATCTCACGTTTACAACTGGCTCCGGATCTGGTCTCGACAGCTGTAGTCCCAATTTTCCATGAGGTTCTCACCTCTGGAATCTTCCCTTCTGCTTGGAAGGATGCTACGGTGATTCCATTAAAAAAGAAACCGGATGGAGCTAAACACGATCTGAGTAAACTACGACCCATAGCTCTACTCCCATTTCAGACTAAGATTTTTGAGAAACATATTAATAAGAAACTAGCCAATTTCTTAATTACCTCAGGAGGATTAGATCCCTCCCAACATGGCTTAGGCAGGCACACAGCACCGAATCGGCACTCGTCACCACCTCTGATAGGATCCATAGAATGGTGGATGAGGGACATCTGTCCATATTAGTTTTGCTAGACCTATCTGAGGCTTTTGATACTATCTCGCCTCAGATTATGATATCCTGCCTCTATCAGGCAGGGATCAGGGACGTGGCTTTAAGTACTCTCAAATCTTTTCTAAAGATAGATTGATTATGGTGAGTTGTGGGGACTTCACCTCCCCAGCTTATCACTTACCTTGTGGTGTTCCCCAGGGCTCCTCACTTAGCCCCACACTCTTCAATTTGTATGTTGCACCCTTAGCCAAACTAATTAGGACCTTTGGCTTTATGCCTACTTCTTATGCGGATGATACACAATTGATTATCCCTGTTTCCAAGGCATCACTTAAGAAGCTTCAGTTAATTCAGAACACAGCTGCTCGCTTTACACTTAATCTTCCGTGCTCTGCTTCTGCTAGTGATAGCCTGAAACAATTGTATTGGCTACCGGTGGTGAATCAGTTTAGGTTTAAAACCTTATGTTGGACCTATAAGACCACGCATGGAAGTGGAGCTGATTATCTATCTTCCAGGCTATGCTGGTACAGGCCCAACCTTCAACTTAGATCCATGGGATCCTTTCTGATTCAGGTCCCCCGCACTCATGAAGCTAGATGGGGTGACAAGGCATTTATGGTGAAAGCGGCCAAATGCTGGGATTCACTCCTTCTGTGCATAAGGAAGGATTTCAGGAGGCTCGTTAAAACATGGCTGTTCCCTTGCTAACTTAGTTGTCACTCGCTTCTCTCTTTTGAGCGCTTCAATGCTTCGGCCGGAATGCGCTTTATAAATATCAAATACAAATACAGTGAGCAGTAGGGCTGGGCCTATTTTCAGAGTAGGGGTGCTGCTATCAATGTTACATCACTGAACTCATAGGGATACTAAAAAATCCAAGCGTCACACAAAGAACGAGTGTAGCAAATGAACCACGTACTTTCAGCAGGAGAGTGGTAAAGGTGTGGTATCTAGCTAGAGGTGCATTATTTAGCACAAGTGCAAATATATTACTAAAGTATGATGTGGTAGTACATTGTCCTTTACGGACAGCACAGTTTCCATTAAAATGACAACTAAATTTACACAGACATACAGTTTTACTGGTGGAACTATACATGAGAATGTGTGAAAAAATCGGGTTTCAGTAAAAATATTTTTCTTGCACGTCACTGAGCGTCTTGATTTGGTTTAATCCTATTAAAATATTTGATTCCATCACACTTTAGCATTTCAAAACTCTTCATGTGTGCTTTCCTAATTGCTGCTGTATTTTGAAATATGTGTACAGTTCAAGTTGTATCTATTATTACAAAAATACCATCCTACAGCGTTTTCTTTCACACAGCAATAGTGTCACAAAGCACACTTTACAAAATTCTCTCACTTTGCAGAGAAAGAAAGTTAAACACCAATCTCTGTGTTAAAAAAGAATAAGCAGCAATTCAACAGGAGACAGATCCTAACATTTGACCTCTGAGCCAACAGAAAAGTAAAATTTAAAGACATCTTTATTGCTCATTCATCTTCGGAACTTCAGCATGGTTATTTTGGGGGAGCTGCAGCAACCCCAGCACCCTTACTTCCAGCACCAATGACAGTGAGAAGTATGAACAGGAAGAAGTACATATTGGAAAATGAGTGTCCAGAGAGAGATGGGAGCAACTCTTCATATCTTTTTCCTCTTTCTGTTCACCTATTTAAAATATCTCTTTATGCCTTTCAGCCGTCAATTCGTTAATTTCTTCTTGTTCACTTGACCTAAATCAAAGAAAAACATCAAACTCTCTTCTTCCCCACTACTTCCCCTCATTCGTCCTTGCCATCTTCATCGACCTTTTTCCACGTCTAATCTCTCTCTGTCCTCTTTACCCCGTTATCTTGACATCATTTTTATTCCAGTGTCTTATTTTCTTTGAATATTTTTGCTACTTCATTGGTTTGACATTATCAGCTCCACAACCTTCATAAAATCTAGGGCCAGATGTAGGTAGCCTTTTGCGCCTCGCAAACGGCGAAAAAAGCAGTTTGCGAGGCGCAAAGGGCCTCACGCGATGCAGAAACACATTTTGCGAGTCGGTACCGACTCGCAAAATGTGTTTCCGACTCTCAAATAGGAAGGGGTGTTCCCTTCCTATTTGCGACCGCATCGCGATGTACAGTTGATTTGTGACCGTGAATGCGGTCGCAAATCAACTCTCAGTTACCATCCACTTGAAGTGGTAACTCATTCGCAAACGGGAAGGGGTCCCCATGGGACCCCTTCCCCTTTGTGAATGCAAAACAAAAAATTTTTCAGAGCAGGCAGTGGCCCTATGGACCACTGCCTACTCTGAAAAAAATCGAAACAAAAAGGTTTCGGTATTTTTTCTATTTGCAGCTCGTTTTCCTTTAAGGAAAACGGGCTGCAAAGAGAAAAAAAAAACTGCTTTATTTAAAAGCAGTCACGGACATGGTGGTCTGCTGTCTCCAGCAGGCCACCATCCCCGTGAGTGCCTAGACTCACTATGGGGTCGCAAACTGCGACCCACCTCATAAATATTCATGAGGTGGGTCTTTTGCGATCCCATAGCGAGTCGCATAAGGTGTCTGAGACACCTTTCTGCATACCAGTTTGCGAGTTGCAAATTGCGAGTCGGAAGGACTCGCAATTTGCAATTTGCAAAATGGTTTGCACCTACATCTGGCCCTTACTTCTTTCTGGCTTTTAATACCTCCCAACCTGTTATACTAACTCTCCTGCTTTGTTCCATCTTCTTCTTCACTGTTAGCCCTTACTGTCTATCTTTCCTCTCTGGTCCAACTTTACGTTCCCTCTTGTCCCTTGCCCTCTTCCTCATAATTGACACTGGCCTCCCCCTCCATGCCCTGTGTCATTTGAGTTTCAAATATTTTTTTTTCTTGTTTAAGGCTTTGGAATTCATGAACAAGTTACTTACCTTCGGTAACGCATTATCTGATAGAGACTCTATCTAGCTGCAGATTCCTTACATTTGATTTTCCCAGGCATCAGGCTGGATCCAGAAACTTTTGATGAGCAATGTCCCTTGCGCACGCCGTTGGGTGGCTCCTTCGGCTCCGCATGAAGTCGTTGGCATTAGATGTGATGTCATGGTCACACATAATGGCACCACCCACACGTGCGGGCGCCAGTTACTTTTATCATAACTTTCCACACCAGAAGCGCAGAGCCATTACAAGAACTGGTGCAATGTGTGTCAAAACTAGGGCCCTGAAAAAAGGATCACCTTAACCCTAGTAACAAGGTCCACAGAGCGAGGAGGCATGGGTGGGTGTAAGGAATCTGCAGCTAGATGAAGTCTCTACAAGATAATGCGTTACCGAAGGTAAGTAACTTGTTCTTCTGACAGAGACTTCTAGCTGCAGATTCCTTACCTTTGGTTAGATACCCAAGCCATATCCTCCTGGCGGTGGGCTGCGGGCAATGTACTTAGAATGGGAAGTCCTGCAGGACCGAACAGGTGAAATGCTAGTCCCTTCTGACTTGACTGTACAGGCAGTAGTGTTGGCAAACGTGAGCAGTGATGCCCACCTTGCTGCCTGGCAGATGTCCAGGACTAGGACTCAACGTGCTAATGCCATGGTCACAGCTTTCCTGCTGGTGGAATGAGCTCTTATGCCCTCTAGAGGCTGCTTCTTAGCCAGGGCGAGTTTAATACAGAGAATGACCCAGTGCAAAATGGTCCACTTCTGTACTGCTCATCCCTTCTTTGCTTCCACCTACACCACAATGAGTTGGTCGTCCACCCGGAATTCTTTTGTGTGGTCAAGGTAGTACAACAATGCTCTTTTTGGGTCCAGCTGGTGGAGTTGCTCCTCTCCTTAGAGGGATGTGGAGGAGCAATGAAGGTGGGCAAGGTGACAGTTTCACCCAGATGGACTGGGGTCACCACCTTATGAAGGAAAGAGGCACGGGTGCATAGCACAACCTTTTCTGGAGAAATTGTGAGATATGGTGGTTTAGATGATTATGCCTGTATCTCACTCACCCTCTGGGCAGATGTTATTACCACTAAGAAGCTATCTTGACAATTGTGCGAAGGCTTGAAAGGTGTGCACATGAGGTAAGTGAGAACTAGATTGAGATCCCGCTGATGCATTACAAAAGGTGTAGGGAGAAACACATTTACCAGCCCTTTAAGAAACCTATTTACAACAGGGGACTTGAAAAGAGAGGGTTGATCAGGCAGTCGCAGAAAGGATGATAGCGCAGTGAGATAGCCCTTCAGTGTCCCCAGAGATGAACCCTGTTGGGCAAGAGAAAGAATGGAGAGAAGAATATCAGGTAGAGAAGTAGAGAGAGGATCTATAGACCTCTACATACCATATCTTACAAATCTTTGCCATCTGCAGGCATATACCGTTTTTGTGGAGGAACTTCTGGCTGCCAGGGAGGAAGGTCGAAGGCTGCTCAATTTCCATGCATGAAGACGAGTTGGCAGGTTTGGGTGGAGGACTGTCCCGGCTACTGCGCCAGAAGATCCTCCCGAAGGGGCAGCCTGATCGGAGGATCGATGCTCATTTTCAGAAGCTTGGGATACCAGACTCTCCATGCCCAGTCCGGTCCCACAAAGATTACTCTTGATCTTCTTGATAACTCTGTGCAAGAATAGTATAGGCGGAAAGACGTACAGGATGCCTGAGCGCCACTCGCGACAAAAAGCATTGCAAGCAAATGCACTCTTAGAAACTCAAACTTGCAATACTGCTGACATTGCGCATTCTCTTCAGCGGTGAATAGATCCAACCAATGCTCACCTTACTGCTGCAAGATACGTTGTAACACCTACAAATGGAGACACCACTCATGATCTACAAGGCATCGATGGCTGAGTTCATCTGCCCTGGAGTTCAGAGAACCTGCAAGACGGTGAACCACTGGGGTTATGCTCTGCTTTTCCAGCCATGTTCAGAGGCGCAGGGCCTATTGACAAAGAGTCCACAACCGCACCCTGCCCTGCTTTTGCAGTACCACATGGCAGTTGTGTTGTCCATGAACACCTGCACTATCTTCCCCTAACAGAGGGAAGAAATGCCTTCAACACTAGTACGATTGCCTGAACTACGACATGTTGATGTGGAGTCTGGATTCAGCTGGAGACCAGAGCCCACTTATCTCCACCTCTCCTAGATGGCCACCCCATCCCAGGAGTGCTGCGTCTGTCATTACTGTGAGGTCTGGTTGAGAAAGGGAGAGGAGTCTGCCTCTGACCCCATTGCGGTTCATTAACCACCACTGCAGGTCCTTCGTAGTTCCCTCCGAGATCTGGACCATTTCAGAGAGATTTCCCTGATGCTGCACCCACTGGAACTTCAAGTACATCTGCAGAGCCCGCATATGCCATCTGTCATGTTTTACCATTAAAATGCAGGAGGCCAGGAGGCCCAGCAGCCTCAAAGTCAGTCTCACCGAAACCCAGGACAGAGGCCGAAATAGTGGAATCATAGCCTGAATTTCCTGGACTCCCTGCTTGGGAGGATAAGCCCAAAACTGTATTGTATCCAGAACAGCTCCTATAAAATAGGGCATCTGAGAGCGAGCCAGATGTGATCTCGGCACATTTATACTGAAGCCCAGCGAATGCAGGATGGTCACCATAGTCTGGAGGTGGGAGACAACAGCCTGGGGCAAGCCTGCTTTCAACTACCAGCCGTCGAGGTAGGGGAAGACTGAAAACTTTGGTGAACACACAAGGGGTACTGGAAAGGCCAAATGGCAGTACAATTAACTGTTAGTGTTTGTGGCCTACGTTGAACTGCAAGTAATGCCTGTGGGCTGGCAGGATGGGGATATGAAAATATGCATCCTGCAAGTACAGTGCTGCCAACCAGTCTTTTAGACCTCAGACTGACAAGACCTGAGCCAACGTGGGCATCTTGAACTGATCCTTTTTTGTGAGGAAGAGCTTTACAGTCTGTAAGTCTAGAATAGGGTGAAGACCCTGGTTCTTTTTGGGTATCAGAAAGTAACGCGACTAACAACCACTGCCTACTTATGATATCAGGACCTTTCTATGACTCTCTTGGCCAAAAGAGCCGTAACTTCCTCTTGGAGCAGTGACAAATGATCCTCCACCAGCCATTCGAATGTTGGTGGAATAAGAGGAGAAAAGGATTGAAAAGGCAGGGCAGAGCCCTTCTTGATGATCTGCAGTACCAATGCGTGTGATGTTATAGATGTCCAGAGTGCCAAGCATGGTCCAGCAGATCCACACTAGGAGGGATTTGAGGCTGCAGCTCACTAGGGGGCAGTATGATAGAGGACTTGTGGCCTGCAGACACCACACTCATGTCCTTGCAAACTCTGTGTTGGCTGCGCAGGACAGTGGCTGGCATAGGGCTGGCACGTGGCACGTCCCTTCCATAGCCATGAAAGGCAGACGGTGGATGAGAGTTTTCCGAGAGGCCCAAGGACTTGGCTGTAGCCCGAGAGTCCTTAAAGCACTTCAGTGCTAAGTCTGCCTTCTCACCAAACAAGCGAGTGCCCTCGAATGGACATCCTCCAGAAAAACTGATTCTTCAGCCAGGCATGGCACCGAAAGGCCACTGTCGACTCTGCCCAGTGAGTCAGTCGTATCTAAGTCACACCGGATGGTGAACTTAGATGCGTAGTATGTTAAGTATGGCCTGGGTCTTCTCCGGGACCTGAGGCAACACTTATACAACTGTGTCTCAAATGGTATGGGAGAAATGGCCCAATATTCATGACTCTGTGCCAGGGTGGTAGAAAAAAAAAATTCTTCCCAAGATGGTTCAGCTTCTTGGATTCCCTAGCCAGGGGAATGGATGGGAATGCACCAGTGGCTGTGAAGGCGTGGACTACCAAGCTCTCAGGGGTGAGGTGTTGGCTGAGAAAGCTAGGGTCGGCCGGATCTGGGCGATGGCGGCAGGCAGTCATCCTATTTACAGGAGCACCTGTGCCAGGCTTGGACCAAATTCCCAGCAGGAAGTCTCTAGGAACTTCTTTGAAGGGCAAAATGGGTTCAGATGTAGAAGCCTCAGGCTGAAGAACTTCCATCAAGATGTTTGTCTTGACAGTCAGTGAGGGCAGTGCCAGGTTAAGGACCTCCGCTGGTCTATGCACCACCATTGCATAGGATACTCCCTCCTCCGTAGCCACAGTGAGGGGAGAGAGCAAGTCCAGACCACTGACCTCTTCTAGCTCCTCATACAAGTCCAAAGATTTTTCTCACTGGTGTTCTAAAGTGAGACCTCTCACTCTTCACCCATGACTGGTTGTGAAAAATAAGGCGCAGGCAATGATCTAGCACGTGTGGGTGTCGTTGGTGCTGGAATTGCTGTCATGCAACTCCTTTCCAGCTCCGGATCAGAATGTAGCTGGCACTGCCAGTGGGCGCCAGCCGCATCGGGAGCATCGGCATCTTGATTGGCGCTGCAGAAGGTCGCCTCAGTAGGACCAGCACCGGTCTGTATCGAGACTCGAATCCCTGAGACTCCACTGAAGCTGAAGCCCCTGGTGTGGATCCGGTTGAAGTCTCATCTGATCCTGCGGGGCCCGAAGGCATGCAAGAGGGGTTGACCTCCTTTAATATGCAGCTCATGGCCTCATAGACCTCCTGGTCAGCATCTGCTGCCCTCCCCAGCTCCTCTGGCTGCTGCTGCCTCTGCCTTTTGCCTGAGACCAACTGAGAGCCCCCTGACTCTCAGTTCGAGGCTGTCCTCCACCCGTAGGCTTGTCCCTGCTCCTCATCCTTGATGGTCTAGTGGCCATCCCATGTAAGTATTTTCTTTCTGTCGCTCTTTCACTCTTGCTTTTTCTGCCTTTTCTCACTCATTTTTCCTTTTCTTTCCCATCTCCCCTCCTTTCCTCTGCCCTCTTTCACTTTTGCCTTCCTGCCTTTTCTCACTCATTTTTCCTTTTCTTTCCTTCTCCCCTCCGTTCCTCTGCCCCCCTCTGCCATGAAGCACCTTTCCCGCCCTTCTACCTCCCAGCTGACCGCTCCCCCTGCCCTCTCCCCTTCTTAATGGCGGCCGCAGCACTGTGAGAGGGCAACTGTACTGACCCCTGGTCAGCATCTGCTGCCCTCCCCAGCTCCTCTGGCTGCCGCTGTTGCCTCTGCCTTTTGCCAGGGACAAACTGAGAGCCTCCTGACTCTCAGTTTGAGGCCCTCCTCCACCCGGAGGCTCGTCCCTGCACCTCATCCCTGGTGGTCTAGTATTTTCTCTCTGTCGCTGTTTCACTCTTGCTTTTTCTGCCTTAAGCACCTTTACCACCCTCCTGCCTAAGCTGACCACTCCCCAGCCCACCTCCCTTTCTTAATGGCAGCGCAGCGCAGACGCACCACTGGCATGCCACAGGTGTGCCAAAGGCAAGCCCGTCTGCACCCGTCTGCACACGGACCACACCCTGCTCCAGGAACCTTGGATCTCTGTTAAACCACCCCCTGGTCTGCCTCTGTTATGATGCCTAGACCCCCCCTCTGCCTCAACATCAGACATCTCAGAAACTGCTGCATCATCTCCCCCAAGGACACCCACGGACCTTTCACCTGCAGGAACTGCAACTTCAGCGCCAGCCTCAACAAGCTGAAGGTACTCTCCACACACAGAGATACCAACAACCTCCACAACCCCATCAACTGCCTGCTCCTGAAAATCCGCTCCCTCCACAAACACACCACCGAACTCTGGGATTTGATCGACACCGACGGACCAGACATTGCCTTCCTTACTGAGACCTGGACCAACCCCACCTCTGGACCCGACATCGCCATTGCCATTCCTGATGGATACAGCATCCTAAGGAGGGACCAACCCTACAGCCCAGGCAGAGGACTTGCCATCGTACACAAGTCCTCACTACGTGTCAAGGCCGCCGCAGAAGAACAATGCACCACCATAGAACACCTTCACTTACTGGTCCACTCCAACCACAACTCCTCCATCTGCGGATACCCAGGTGTACAGAGCACCCAGCACCCACCCAGCTTTCATAGACGACTTGCCCTGGCCTCCTGAGTAGACTTTCTGGATGCTCACTGACTAGTAAGTGCAAATACATAAAAAAAAAAATATGTCACTTTATTCCAGACACCCATACTTAGGCCTGCTCATACACTTGTCTTTTAGATATCGTGAGCCCACGGTCATATTTTTGAAGGGCTTTCAGTGCCTAAACTACCTCAATATAGAACACTGAATACTACATCAATTGAATTGACCCCCAGACCAGAGTATACCACGTCTTTGGGTTACATTGAACTACTCTACATGTAAGTAGTCACCGGCTACCTTATGACCATTATATTTTCCACTGTCAAACATAGTACCATATTATATGTCATTTTCCTAAAAGGAAAATGCCCCAGACCACAAGATCGTTATCCAATACTGGATTTTAGGTGAGTGCCTACCCCTCCTTTGTAGTAAATCATGGACACCGATTAATAAGGCCTTCAGTAATTAAGATAATTTCACTATCCCTAGGTGCTACCGACCAGAGTTCATTCCTATTCCTGATGATGACCCACCATTGATTTATTTCTACAATTGGGTCGAAACGTCGACATATCATTGAATGTGGAATATAAAACTGTAAAGAAATTTTATGTGACTTCAGGGCTTCCTGGATTGACGGAGCCGCTAGAAGTCCATACTGTTCTTAATCCACCTTCTATAGCACCTTCACTTCTCTGCCCAATATTCACTTTCACTGGTTTTAATGAGGAGCACCTATTTAGACAAGTATCCCCTTGAGTTTGCAATAACATGTTAAGAAGATGCATAATGCAATAAATCACTATTGATGTTACATAGATTGTACACTTAGAATTATTTTGTTACTAGATTACCGTGGAAGTCTAGGTGTACTTCCCCCTTGCTTTGACCATTATTTCACTTTTATTCAGCTTTCATAGACGACATTGTAGACATCGCTACCCGCCCTGGCGTCAGACAACTATCTCTTCCTTGGTGACCTGAATTTCCACCTCGAGGACCATGACGATCCAAACAACACCTCTCTACTTGACAACCTCTCCACCCTCGGCCTCAGACAGCTGGTTTCCACACCCATATCACAGGACACACACTAGACCCCATCTTCACCTAAAGCGACCGGATCACCATTGAGACCATCTCCACCCCAGACAGGACTGACCACCACCCCATACACTTCACAATCACGGCACCCAGCAGCCGCACCCGCACCCCCAGACCCCCTAGAAGAAATGGAATGAAATCACCGATGAGCAACTCACCTCATCTCTTGCCAAATCCCTCCCCCCTCCCTCTGATGACAACACAGCAGGGCGCAAGCTCAGCAGCGTGGATCACCGAATGTGTGACACTCTAGCCCCTCCTCCGGCTGACATCAGCCAAACGTGTACCTAAGAAAGCCAGCTGGTTCACCACCGAATTCCAAGAATCAAAGCGCACCCATAGACGTTTAGAGAAAAAATGGAGGAACAGCCAAACCAGTGAAGACCTCGCCTCCTTCAGAGCCGCAACCGCCGCCCACTGCTGAAAAATCAAGAATGCAAGGAAGGACGCATTCCGGGAGCGCATCAACTCCTCCACACACAATTCCAAAGAACTCTTCTCAGTCATCAACGAGTTCACAGATCCTCCCTCTGAAGCCACCAGCATACCCCCATCACAGGACCGCTGCAACAAACTTGCCACCTTTTCCCACTGCAAGATCCAGGATATCTACAACAGCTTCTGGCACTGGAACCTGTGACCGACCCACCCCTCCAGAATCCACCCAGACCATCCACAGCTGCTACACGCTCACCATGGAGGAAACAATCAGCATCAAGAAACACCACCCACTCCGGAGCCTCCACGGACCCCTGTCCGCATCCTTCACCCCGAGCTCTGGAACACAATCAACTGCCCCATCAACACTAGCACCTTCCCCGAGGACTGGGAACACATTGAAATATGCCCTCTCCTGAAGAAACCTACGGCTGACCCATTAGAACTAAAGAATTTCCAGCCCATCTCGTTGCTACCCTACCCCGCCAAAGTACTGGAGAAAGCAATCAACGTACAACGTACAACTACGGAATTTCATTGAGGCCAACAACTCCCTGGGCAGCTCCCAGTGTGACTTCTGCAGCAACCACAGCATGGAGACAGCCGTCCTGGCAGCCACCAACGACATCCGATTACTCCTAGACTGCAGCCACACTGCAGCACTCATACTCCTCAACCTCTTAGCAGCCTCCGACAGTGTCTCCCACAGCACTCTACGCACCAGACTCCACAACATAGGAATCCACGGAAGAGCCCTGGAATGGATCCACTCCTTCCTCTCCGAGAAGACTCAGAGGGTCAGACTCCCCCCCTGCGCATCCAGACCCACAAGAATCAACTGTGGAGTCCCCCAAGGATCCTCACTGAGTCCCAAACTGTTCAACGTATACATGGCCCCTCTTGCAGCCTCCCCACAAGCCACGGTATGAACATCGTGTTATATGCCGATGACACATAACTCATCATTTCCCTCATCGAAGACCCGGACACAGCTGCCTCAAGCTCAACTCCAACGAGACTGAACTCATCATCTTTGGAAACGCCACCTCAGCTTGGGACGACTCCTGGTAGCCCACATCCCTCAGCACCCCCCTGCACTGACTGAGCATGCCTGCAACCTAGGCATCATCCTCGACTCCTCCCTACCCATGACCCGCCAGGTAAATTCAGTCTCCTCCTCCTGCTGGCACACACTCCACAAACTTCGGAAGATCTTCAGATGGATCACAGCAGGACAGTCACCCACTCCTTAGTCACAAGCAAGCTCAACCATGACAACGCCCTCTATGCTGGCAAGAACGTCGCCGCCAAACTCATTCTGGACTTCCACGCTGAGAACACATCTCCCAAAGACCTGGCGACGCTCAACTGGGTCCCGGTTGAGAAACAAATCACCTTCAAGCTACTCACCCACACGTACAAGGCAATACACAACACAGGACCAGTCTACCTGACACGTCTCCTTCCACATCCCTGCCAGATCCTTACGCTCTACACAGATGGTCCTCGCAACCATCTCTTGCATCCGCAAACCACCGCCGGAGGACGATCCTTCACCTACATTGCAGCATAGAGCTGGAACAACCTACCCCTGCACCTTAGACAAAGCTCGTTGCTCACCATCTTCATTAAGAACCTCAAGATGTGGCTCTTCAGATGAGGCCCCTCCTCTTCCCCCAGCTCCTTGACACCCTCACAGGTGAATAGCTGTGCTTTACAAAAACTGATTGAATTGATTGGATTAAATAGAACTTCTTTTTGAAAGTATGTAGATCCGGGTCCCAGAAAGGATGGGAGGCGCAGAGGCAAACTGGCTAATGGATCCACAGAACCATGCAGGGAACACTGATGGACCTCAAATGGGAAGAAGAGGACTTGGGGCTCAGAGATCAGTGTCACAACCTCTTTCTTGATTGGGACTGAGACCTTCTCGGAGTCATGTATGCGGTGTTGCCCACTACTGGGCCACAAGCAGCTTTAGGGACCACTCTCTCAAAGCCTTCAGCACCATGCCCAGCAGTCCGAGCATGACTTGGAGTCATGGTCCCACTCAAGGCACCAAAGGCAAACGAGATGGGAGTCAGTGACCAACATGTCATAGTGAAAGGCCCCACACAGTTCAAACCAGGCCTTCCTCAAAGACATCTCAACACACAAAGAAATATCTGGACTAAAAGTAAAAGAAAGCCTGTCAAAAAGTGATGGTGGGGTAGCTTTCTCTGGACCTGCACTAACTGACAGGTAAAAAAAACCTGATGCCCACGCACCTTGATGGCGTATATATATATATATATATATATATATATATATATATATATATATAGATGACTGCAACGTCACATCTGATACTACACAGAGCCGAATGGAGCCACCCACGTACAAGGGGAATTGCTCAGCAAAAGTTTCTGGATCCAGCCTGAGGAAATCAAAGGTATGGAATCTGCAGCTGGAAGTCTTTATCAGATCCCCACTATCTTTAGATTTTTATCTTTATTTAAACTCATTTTAAACTCCTTTCCTGCTACTCTGCAAGCACATTTTCTCCACAAGGCATTCTGTGACAGTTTTTAAGTCTGCTAAGGCATGGCTGAATTATTTTCAGTGCATCTTTGTAATTTTTCACTCATTTTAAATGTTCCGCTATTTGGTATAAGTTTTTCGATTTGTACAGAACATAGGTGGAATCACTCTATAAATACAATAAACTGTAAATGAAATTAAATTAAGTGAGGGTTTGGAGAGGTGCAGGCTGGCAGCTGTAGGGCCAGGGAAAGCTGCAGGCTAGAGGGGGCGCAAGGAGAGTTACTTTTGGAGAGTTGACATGAGGGAGAGACACAGGTTGGGAGAGTTAAGGTTGCAGGCTGGAAGGAATATGTGACAGAACAACTAGGTCCTAAACAACTATAGCCTAAACCACTACTCCTAAACAACTAAAAAGTCTCTACAACTAAGTACTGAACAACTACTGTCTAAACAACAATTGTGCCTGAATAACAATTGCCTGAACAACTAATATATATATATATATTCTAAACAAGTAATAAACCACAAAACCCAAAGGGAAAACCTTACCTTAAAATTAGTTGTTCAGGCAATTGTTATTCAGGCACAATTGTTGTTTAGACAGTAGTTGTTCAGTACTTAGTTGTAGAGACTTTTTAGTTGTTTAGCAGTAGTGGTTCTGGCAAGTAGTGGTTTAGACCTAGTTGTTCAGGATGTTTCCCGGCTGGAAGAGATGTAGGCAAGTTAGTGCCCCAGCTAGGAGAGGTCGGAACAGGGAGTGGTATGGGCAGGCCAATGTAAGGGCTCATGACCGTGACAACAAACCCATTCCAGCAACAGCAAAGCATGAAAACGCATGGGAGCCAATGGGCGGGACATGCAAGCCAGTGGGTGAGGGGGCTGACCCTAAACCCATTCGTTCTCTGTGCTGCATCTTATTGTAGTTTTTTAAAGAATTGATGGCATGGGGCCATCCAGAGATCGAAAGCTGTTGGTAACCAGACCCACAAAAGAGCTAAGATTGCAAGTTAATCAAAATCTGAAGCACGTTATCCGTACTCTCATATGCACTGCTTTTATGGTACACTAGAGTCTACCTTGACATCAATCTACTTTTTAAGATGTTTACAAATAACATTATTTCCTCTAAAAATACTTGTATAGTTCCTTTATGAAGACATGACCTTAATGGGCGTATTCGTGCTTCAGGGCCTGTATCATGAAAGAGTGCAGTACTTTTCAGATGCAGGGGGCAAGCGCAGGGTTGCTAGACTGTTTGTTCAACAGTGAAATTGTGCCTTTGGCAGAGCATACACACAGTCACGAACTCAGAGAGTGAGCTCATGTGCTGTAGAGAGTGCAGTATCTGCAGCTGTGTGTTTTCATGCCGATGCTCCCCACCTTGCACTCCTGTGGTTGTGGGACCAAGCTGTGGGGCACAAGCCTGCACCCCAGAGAGTTTTGCATTGACTCCATTCATGCTACAGAAGAGCCTGGGTGATTGCCAATTCGTCCATCCATGAACACTCTAGGACATCGGCAGGTAACATGGGAGGTCTGTGCGCACAGTACCCCAGGAATTGTGCAAGTGTCTAGGAGTTGGTAAAGCTTTGGGGCTCTTTGATAGCTCAGAAATGCTCCTTAAAAATAAAAGCTACAGGGTGGCATTACTTTGCTTCATATAGCTACCTCGCATGTCATCCAACAGTTGCAGGGTTCACAGGCTTCGCTAATTTCCATAATATCAGCAAGGCAAGGAATTAAAGACACAAATCGGGCCATGAGTTCCTGTAGAGAAATTTAGAAATAAGATCAGAGGCCATTAATCTCATGCTTTCAAAGACGGAGAGTGGTAGAATTAAAGGCTAGAAAATGTTATTTCAAGGGCTTAAGATGCTAGACATTACCACCATTAAACCAGAAGTAGAAAGCCAGACGTGTCACCATGGAATGGGTGTCTACAATATGCCAAGAATTTGCCACATTTGGCAAGGCCCAGCACTGTTCTACAGGAGTTGTATGTCAGAATATAATTAGCTAAAATATTGTCTGACAGAAATATAGGCCCTCATTCTGACCTTGGCGGGCGGCGGAGGCCGCCCGCCAAAGTCCCGCCGTCAGGTTACCGTTCCGCGGTCGAAAGACCGCGGCGGTAATTCTGACTTTCCCGCTGGGCTGGCGGGCGGTCGCCTTCAGACCGCCAGCCAGCCCAGCGGGAAAGAGGCTTCCACGATGAAGCCGGCTCGGAATCGAGCCGGCGGAGTGGAAGCTGTGCGACGGGTGCAGTTGCACCCGTCGCGTATTTCACTGTCTGCGCAGCAGACAGTGAAATACATGTAGGGGCCCTCTTACGGGGGCCCCTGCAATGCCCATGCCAGTGGCATGGGCACTGCAGGGGCCCCCAGGGGCCCCGCGACCCCCCCTACCGCCATCCGGATCTCGGCGGTCCGACCGCCGGGATCTGGATGGCGGTAGGGGGGGTCGGAATCCCCGCGGCGGTGCAGCAAGCTGCGCCGCCGCGGAGGATTCAATGGGGCGGCGGTACACTGGCGGGACCCCGCCAGTGGTGCCGGTCCGACCGCGGCTTTACCGCCGCGGTCGGAATCCCCATTGGAGCACCGCCGGCCTGTCGGCGGTGCTCCCGCGGTCCTCCGCCCTGGCGGTCAAAGACCGCCAGGGTCAGAATGACCACCATAATGTCTTATGTACATTTGGATGCTTTTATTTTTCTAAAGTGTGAGCCTGCTGGCTAGCAGCAGAGTGCTGTACAGGGTTACCCCAGTGGGGATACACAGGGGGTAGGGACCCTGAATATTGTTTACAAAAACATTGTCCCATTAGCTGTAAACGTTATCCTATTTACTTTAATGGGGCAGTATTTTTGTATATGGGACACAATATTGTTGTTAGACGACATTTTGATTGTGATTTTCTGGTACTATACTAATAGGCGTGGGCACAAATTATCGTAGATGCATACATTATGCTGGAAATTATCACAATGCCAGAGATTACTATCAAAAGGCCTAGGCCAGAATTAAAGCAGAAATAAGTACCATCATGCCACCAGTGTCCACCATCATCATGCTAGTCCCAGCAATGTGGAAAATCAGCAAAATGCAGGGTTTGTCCCATTCTGTCAGAGAAGGACCTAAAATGTGGTGAGGAGAGGCCATCGGAGAGGCCAAAACGGTGGCTACTGGCTTGATCAGGGACGGAGAGACCCGATACACTAGCAGATCAAACAGTGACATGATTCTTGCTAACCTAGCAAATGGTAGCTTACTAAAAAAATGTATTCTGCAGGAGCAACCCATAGTGCAACAGGAGAACCAACTAACAGGATGCAGGTATGACTAGGGTATAACCAAAATACATTTTTCACAATCCTTTGCATGTTTAAGTTAGGGAAATTTGTTTTTCACTCACGCAAGTTGATTGTTCATCATTTATACGGATGAGTAGATTTTCTGGTGGGTTCAGCGCCTTAAGATATTTTGTTACAAGCATACTTTGCCCTTCAGTGCTAAAAACAGTGGTTATTATTCTTCTTTGCGGGAACAACCCTTTACAACATCTTCGAAAAGTGTATGCAATTTGCAGATGTTTGTCATCTTCATGATCTGTAGACTACAAGCATGGGATAAATCAATGTTAAGTATTTTCATTTCAGAAAGCTGTTTTTGTTTCATGTAGCACATAATACTCACTGTCCAAAACCAATCATTTTCACTGTCCTGAAACAAAGATAAATCTAAAATTAATCACACATCTTTCTGATTAGATGTATATAAAATCTATACATAATGAGGGTCATTCTGACCCTGGCGGCCGGTGGCTCCAACGAGCATTCTGACCGCGGCGGTTCAGCCGCGGTCAGAAGCGGAAAGTCAGCGGTCTCCCGCTGACTTTCCGCTGCTCGTGTGAATCCTCCATGGCTGCGGAGCGCGCTCCGCAGCCATGAGGATTCCGACCCCCCCTACCGCCATCCTGTTCATGGCGGGAAAGCCGCCATGAACAGGATGGCGGTAGGGGGGGTCGCGGGGCCCCTGGGGGCCCCTGCCGTGCCCATGCCAATGGCATGGGCACGGCAGGGGCCCCCGTAAGAGGGCCCCGCAAAGTATTTCAGTGTCTGCCTTGCAGACACTGAAATACGCGACGGGTGCCACTGCACCCGACGCACCTTCCCACTCCGCCGGCTCGATTACGAGCCGGCATCCTCGTGGGAAGGTCGTTTTCCCCTGGGCTGGCGGGCGGTTTTTCAGCAACCGCCCGCCAGCCCAGGGGAAAACTTGTAATACCCGCCGCGGTCTTTTGACCGCGGCGCGGTATTTTGGAGGGCGGCATCCTGGCGGGCGGCCTCCGCCGCCGCCAGGGTCGTAATGAGGCCCAATGTCTTTATATATAATGACATTTCATGATTCTGAATTGGGGCGAGCAGTTGAAGTTTTACTTGGTGAGAGGGTAGTGCTTAGACTGAGTGGGAGGATCCACACCCTTGTAGGACTTCACTTCCACCTAGCCTGAGGAATCTGGCTCACTAGCATAATCTTCTTCTGAGTGTGACATTTTAGAACAGAGAATAATATGGTGCGTGATCAATGCCTTATTTAACAAAAGCTTGGACTCTCGACACACCTCTCTTTTTGAACTCAAGAGCAAGTTGACCTCTGCACTCACTTATATGGTTTTGGATTAATAGGTTTTAATCAACTGCTATTCCCAAATCGTGGTTTAGCCTCATTTTTTTATGATATCGGCCCAGGGGTGTAGACTCAAAAACTCATCCTCATCCACTAGGGAGACGAGCATTTTTTGGTGATGGGGCAGGTGGTTGGGAGGGATGGGGGTGCTCAGAATCTCTCTGACAAGCGTCTAATTATTCCAGGTCAAGGAAAAGGACAAAGGTCCCTGAAAGTTTGTTTTCAATTGTTTTGGTTTCATAGATGCATTCAAATTGGCATATGTTCGCATGCCTCGAATGAGTAAAAATATTTTTATTTAAGTTTGGACTTTGGCAGTGTTAGCAGCTAGAATTAGCTACTTATCAAGTTAAGGGGCCATTCGAGATCAGAATTGGAAGGTCATTCAAAAGGAGTTTCACTTTAGTGATAGGATAGATAGAAACCTCGGTCTTCCATTCTTATGTAGAATAAAACGTGGAACACAAGATTAACAGCATATAGAAAACCTTTTCCAAATCATGTCCTGTGGGTGCAATGTTGGGATCAATCGTAGCAAACATGCTTAAAATGCTCAGTTCCATTAAATCTTGTCCACTCATATCTTCGTTAGGAAACGCACAGGTGTTGCTCCAAGTATAGCCAAGCAAAACTGGAGGCATGTTCACTTGAAATGTTCCACTGATCTGCCAACAAACATAATACATTTTTATCAAATACACTAATATAGCAATGCAAAAGCCAATACAATCTAAATTAAGGTACTACATATCTAATCAGATCATAAGCAAAGAATATATACCGATAACGTTTCATTCTGTAATTACTTAAACGCCCACACGTTTCTTCTTGCTGACCACATAAAAGTTAAAAAATCAGGAATCGAAAAAAGGGAATAGTGATATTACCTTTGACTGATGCAGAACAGACGTGAAAGGAAACGTAACACAGCCAAGCCAGTTCTTTTTCATATATGTATGGGTAATGCAGCCCCTGTGGCAATCGTCCTGTTGAAAAAATATGTCCCTTTAACCATATCTCTTTGATGCATGAATATGCCTCGATCTCGTAACAAATCCCTTCGATGTTAAGTACGGTATACCCTACTCATTTATTGCAGTTATTATGATGATTTTAGGAGACACGGTTATCCCCGAATCTCCAATCCACTCTATAAATTCACAATCAAATAAAACGCATAAACTAAAACTAAAGTAAAAGAACTATAAACCATTTACCTTTCAGAAAGAGTACATCTAATGACATTATGCATCTGTGCAATGGATCCTTTATACATTTAAATACAGAGGGGCATATTTACGAAGAAATCATGCAACGCAGCGCAGCAAGTCACCTTGCTGAGCTGGGCTGCATTGTAAGGAAAGGACAGGACTGGGGTGTAATTAATATAATTCTGTGCATTTCCGTCTTTTCGCTCCGCTGGCGCTGATAACGTGTCAGAACCTTAATAAGTAAACTTACAAGGAGACACGTCTAGGACAATTAACCATTTGACCACGTTTGGGGACTTCCCAAGACGAGATATCCGATTAGCATTGGTCAATAGATCAATAACGTCATCAATATTCACAATAGCTAATCAATCAAGCTAATCAATAACATTTAATATTGATCAATACAGTGAACGCACCATGACCTTTCAGCCATGAATAACCACAACAAATCTTGTAAGAGTTAGGATATTTATTCCCTATTATTTACAAGCTAATATCATCTTTATTAGTTTCAACATCAATAAGCACATCAAAACCCCTATAACTTGGCAATCAGAGCAAAATTTAATCAAAGCATAGATCATGAATACTAGAATAAAGCATGACGTTAACATGAGTCAACTTTAGCAGAGTATCATTAGTACATTATTCAACAGAGCAAGAATTCAGTCATTTGTCTATTTGCATCCGATATTAGTGAACTCCTTAACTAACCTCGAATTAGCATCAGCATGATGGGCTTCATGCAAAACAATTTGGCAACATGAATTTGGAAAACATCTAACTATGGTCTCTATCAAAAGAGCAGTTGGTACCTAGAAAGAAAAGTCAAACAGACAATTACAATTTCATCAGATAGTTACCCATCCGAATGAGTCAGCAAACAGCGTCAGTCTTCGTCCTCAGGACATCAGTCGATTCGCCATCAGCCAGGATAGAATAGGCAAGTCTCAGTAGGGCATAGTAAGAAAAAGCACTTCCTTCATAAGGAGGAGAAGTGCATATCTCAAACAAGGGGGTAGGATGAGGATAGTTTAAAGTATCAGACAGCTAAAGACAAAGTCTCGCGGAATGGCAAAGGGATGATGAAGAATGGCTTCAAGAATAGCAAAGTAATGGCTAAGAATGGCTCAATAATGGCTGATTCCTCCTCGGGTCACGCCGTTATATCAAAACTGCCGAACATGTCTCTAATTTCCCATTGGGCAATATTTGGTGCATCATTATCTCTGTCAATAATTCTTCACACACCTTACTAGAATTTTCACCTAACACAGTTCTCATGCAGTCGATTGGCTCCTGTGATTGACGTGTTCATCGGGTGGAATGTCAGGTAAGAAAAGTTACACTTATCGCTCCAGTCATTAGTTCCATTGTCTTCTCCTAGTCCAGGCGACCTTGCACCTGTTGCGAATTACACTGTTGCACTTGGCAAGAATGTCTCATTGAGCAAGTCGGGTCCCATGAGAAATAATTTACTACAGCTACACACATATCTCTAGCTTCTGGAAAAGTACAGCTTTGTGTCCTTCAGGAAAGCAGCACATTGCACGTTAGAAAAACACAATTAATAAGAGACCAGGCAGCTAGGCCCAGACCCTAGGTAACTAAGGCCTAGTGATTGACTTAGCAGAACCCTAATACATGACTCTAGTTAAGTTACGCTAATACAAGTTCAAACATTAGTACATAATTAGTTCATCATTTATAAGTTCGTTAGTCTTCGTATACATTGGTGGCCAATCCCCGTGGCACATTTCAAGCGCGTACATTATTTTCTATACGAACGCATTTTCTATGCAGCTCCATTACACATTATATTGCAAGCTTTTCATGTTAATATTAATTTTAAAAGTCACACTCCAACAATACGTCCTCTGATGACTCTTGTCATCACACAAACCTTTTCCTTTATAATTCTAAATCTTAGAATTCTCTCATTTCAATTTCTTCCCTCAACCGTGCCCCTTCTAATTTTGCCCTGAACATTTTTTCCCTTTTCTTTTCTTCCCTCCTCTTAATATTTTTCGCCATTTTTAATTTAATTATTTTACTAATTTTGCATAACAGCCATAATCCAAATAGGAAAGCTATAACAATCAATATTCCCTGTATTATTGTTTGCCAATATCCTATGCCAAATATTACTAAACCAACTTCCCACTTTAGCAAGTCCCTTTCCAACCTTTTCCCAAACGCCAGGTTCTTTCAGCTCCTTCAAATCTGTACTATCTCTTGTTAGGTTAGTAAGCATGCTTCTAATTTCATTACTATTATCAGGTATGTAAGCACAACAATGACGCTCATTAAGCATTTTACAAACTCCGCCATTTTTCGCTAAAAGAATGTCTAAATCAAGCCTGTTTTGAAGAGTCATAGCCCACTCCGCAGCAAGTTCAGTATCCATCAGGAGAATAGCCCCTGTGAAATTTGTCATCATGTTATCCACAATAGTAGACAACTTTCGAATCTTTATAGAATTAAAAATAACTCCCACTGAAGGAATTATTGCCCCAAATATGTCTCCTACTACACCAGCAGCAGTCTCTCTCCTTTGTCTAGTACGATGTAATTCAGACAATTTCAGAAACTTTTTCAAGTCTTCTAATTGATATAACTTTGGGAAAACTATCCCAAAATAACATGTCCCATACCATCCCTTTGGAAGACGGTAATAAGCATTAAGTCCACATATATAATAGATCCCAGGGATCGCTGGATCCTGTCCATTTAACATTAACGTCCATTTACTCTGAAACAAAAACACATGCTTACATTCATTCGTTCCCACAAACATATTGTCATAATATGACTTTGGTCGCGTAATACAAAGTTTACCTACGTGTAGTGCATCTAAAGCTAATTTCCCTTGTCCCCTAACCGCACTGTAACTCTCACTATTTACAAAAGCTCGCTGCTGCAAGCCTTTTTCTAACCTCCCCTTCAATGCCCTCCTTCTATCTTCCGTGTGATCTAGAAATCTTTTCTCTACAGACGTAAGCAAACTTGTCAGATTATTGCGGTGTGCATAAGATGTACTGAGTGTTAATGTTGCTTCAAAGAACCTCTTAACTAATTTTATGCTATAGTATTTAGCTACACTATTTAAATCCTCCATGATAGGCACATAAACACAAGGTCGTGATTTGAATAAAAGTATTGAATCTCTTCCTGGTTATAGAATCTTGTTAGTAACAGACTACAACTTATACCATACGTTAGAGGTGAACTAGGTAACTCCCTCTTGCACCGAAACAGGAATTTGTGTACACACATAACAATCTCTCGCATCCATAGTGTCAACATACTCACTCAGCAAGTGATAGAAAACATTAGTTGATAGTTCCCTTTTGACATTAGTTCCCTCATGCAAGTATTTTGTGTCTTGCTCAAACCTCTCCCACGTGGTTAGTGCGGTAGCAGTCTCAGGAATGGTAGCATTGTTAGTCCCACTCTTATTCACAAATGGCATTCCCACAATCACAACTATAATGAATATCACACACACACAACACCCAAGCCAACACCCAAATATTTACATGGCCTACTTCCCTTATTATCATCTCTAGTGTTAGCCATGATCTTTAAAGAATCAGAAAGTGAAGGATTATTAGTTCAAACAATCAACCAACAGAGGATGGTTAAATGGTTAAAGCCCTTTTTTTTTTCCCTTCGGCAAGTTTAAGCAAGCGAAAGTCTTTCTTCAGGAATTATTTACAGTTTTCACATTCACTCCCGGGATCCTTGTCAATTCTGCTTAGCAGCTTGTCAAAACCAGTTCTCAAAAGTCAATTCAGGTTAACAGTGTCACATCCGGTGATTTATCAGTTTCTTTTCTCAGTTTTCTTTGACTCAATTTTCCCATCAACACAGTCTCTTTCTCTGGCCAGACTCAGGGACCAAAGTACTGACCTGGGACTTCTCGATCAACACAGAACACCAAGAACTCTTGCTGCCACTCAGCTGACGTTGCATATGCCCATTCAGGACCTGCATATCTTCTGTTTGCCACTCTCTTTCTTTTCAACTTGCGATCACCCTGCAACTCTCCTTCACTCAGATCTTCTCTTCTTGTTGTATTTACCTCCTCTTCTATTGCATCTTCAACAACCACCTTTCCCTTAGTCAGTTGCAGTTCTGGCCACTTATCTCCTTTCAGTGTCTCTCTGGTCTTTGATCTTCCTTGTGGCAGCTCGTCGCACTCCTCTGACTCTATGGTGTTTTCTCTTGATGGACCTGCAATTTCCTCAGGAGGAGTCTGGACACTCTGATTCTCTTACGTCTCAACTCCTTCGCCTTCATCCGTGATATTCACAAGAGCATTTGCAGGCACTGTGGGCAGTCTCATAGCTCGGCCCATGAGAATTTCATGAGGAGACAGTCCTGTTTTCTTGTTGGGAGTGTTTCTCATTGACATTAGCACCAAGGGCAATGCATCAGGCCATTTCAAATTTGTAGCTGCACACATTTTTACCATTCTCAACTTCAGGGTGCCATTCATCTGCTCCACTAATCCTGATGCTTCAGGGTGGTAACTACAATGCAACTTCTGTTCAATGTTCAAAGCTACACACAATAGCTTAACCACCTCGTTGTTGAAGTGACTTCCCCTATCTGATTCTAAAGAGATCGGAAACCCGAAACGTGGTATCAATTCCCTAAGCAGCAGCTTCGCTACCGTGAGACGGTCATTTCTGCGTGTAGGGTAAGCTTCAATCCAGTGACTAAAGATACACACAATCACTAACACGTATCTCAGACCTCCACACACAGGCATTTCGATAAAATCCAATAGCATTCTGCTAAATGGACCTCCTGCTCTCCCAATGTGGCTGAAATTTACCACTGTCCCTTCCCCACATTCATCTGCTGACAGATGATACACCTGTGGCAGATCACTTCTGCGGCTTGTCTGAACTTCGGGTTAAACCAGTCAATCTTGAACAACCTGGTCATGGCATCTCTCCCAATATGTGCTTGCCCATGGTAAAACCTTGCAAACTGTGACAGAAGACTGTTCGTCAAAACCATTTTCCCTTCATCTGAAACCCACAAATCATCTAGTCTTTGTACACATTTCATCCTAACCCAAGAACGCTTCTCATCTTTGCTGGCACGTCCCTGCAACAATTTCAATTCCTCCAACGTGTCAACCACCCTTAATGCGTAACCTATGCATGTCTCATTTTCTGTTTCAGGTAAAAATTCCCACTAATCTTTGAACGATATACAGTTCAATGCACAAAACCTTGCGACTTGATCCGCCAATTTATTTCCCATTGAAACAAAGTCTTGTGATTTCAAATGAGTGCTGCATTTTACCACAGCAATTTCATGAGCTAACTGAATCACATGCAACAACTCCTTAATTCTGTCACCATTCTTCACTGGAGAACCAGAAGAGGTCAGGAAACCCCTCTGTGACCATAGTTGGCTAAAATCATGAACAAGTCAAAATCCATATCTGCTATCAGTATAAATGGTTACTCTCAACTCGGCAGCAGCGTGGCAAGCTCTGGTAAGAGCAACCAATTCTGCTTCTTGAGCAGAATACACTCTCTCAAGCCAAGACACTTCCAGGATACCAGTGATCGTACACACAGCGTATCCGGCTCTCAGCACTCCTACTGAGTCTCTCAAATATGAACCATCAACAAAGATAATTTTGTCATTTTCTTCCAATTGGGTATCTTTAATAACAGGCCTCGGTTTGGTGCACATTTCTGTTACCTCAAGACAATCATGTTCTACATCATCAGCATCCTCAACTTCCGTGTTTTCATTTGGAAGCAAAGTTGCCGGGTTCAGCACTGTACATCTTTCCAACGTTACATTTGGTGACCCCAATATGATCGTTTCATATTTCATCAGTCTTGCATTTGTTATATGCTGCATTTTGGTACAAGTTAACAAGATCTCAACTGAGTGTGGGACCATAACTGTTAAAGGATGTCCCATCACTATGCCTTCACATTGTGCGAGGCTTTGACCAACTGCTGCTACTGCACGCAGACAACCCGGCAAGGCCGCTGCAACTGGGTCCAAAGTAGCTGACAAATACGCTACTGGTCGGTTTACACCTCCATGGACCTGTGTCAGGACAGACAAAGAACATGCATCACCTTCATGATAAAACAGGACAAAAGGCTTTGTGTAATCAGGCATACCTAAAGTTGGAGCCCTACACATACACTCTCTCAGCTCGGTAAACACCTTCATTTCTTTTTCTGTCAATGTTAGGACATCTGGGCCATCCTTAACCGTGAGTCTCACCAATGGCTTGGAGATGACTGAGAAATTCGGGATCCACTGACGACAGTATCCCACCATTCCCAGGAACATCCTAATGTCTTGCAGTGTCATTGGGGGATTCATCTGCAATAATGCGGTCACTCTTTCCCTGAATAACTTCCTCGACCCTTTCTCAATTAGATTACCTAAGTATTTCACCTCTTTCTGACAATACTGCAGCTTCTTTGGGGACACCTTATGCCCATTCTTTCCCAAGTGGTTCAGCAAGGCAATGGAATCGTACTTGCAGTCATCCCTCGATTTGGATGCAATCAACAAATCATCAATGTACTGTACTAGAGTTGATTGAAAAGGCAATTCCAACAATTCCAAATCCTTCTTCAATATCTGATTGAAGATGGAAGGTGATTCCGAAAACCCTTGAGTAAGACCTTGCCCAAGAATTTGAAACTAAAAAGAAATTGACTGTCCTCATGAAGGGACAAATCTACTACTGTGAACCACTCTGCATGGCATGGAACCTGGAACATGATCACAGCTGGATTTGGCACCACTGGGCAACACTTCAACACTATGGGCCTGATTACAACTTTGGAGGACGGTGTTAAACCGTCCCAAAAGTGGCGGATATACCACCTACCGTATTACGAGTCCATTATATCCTATGGAACTCGTAATACGGTAGGTGGTATATCCGTCACTTTTGGGACGGTTTAACACCGTCCTCCAAAGTTGTAATCAGGCCCTATGTCATGAATTTTCCTCAAGTCTTGGAAAATTCAAACTTTCCCACAAGGCTTTCTCAGTCCCATTATTGGTGAATTACATGGACTGCTCATCACTTCTTTCAAAACTCCTTGCTTCACAAAGTCCGCAATTAACTGCGCTACCTGTATAAGGACATCTTGCTCCATGTGGTACTGCGGTACCTGGGGGAACACAGCATTCGGCATCACACTAACTTTAACTGGTTCTACTCCTTTTATCAGTCCCACTTCCTTTCCTGTCAAGTCCCACACTTTCTCTCTGACTGTCCCCTGCAAATCTGCTGGCAGATCAGTCACTGTGAGCATTGGGAAGAAGTTAATCAGAGGATACTCCTCATCTGTCGTCTCGGTCTCATGCTCTGAAACCTGACCGTCATCCCCTTCATCATCACTGTTTGTCTGCACCTCAATCCCCTCATTGAAACAGGTGATAGAACATCTTGTCTTGCACAGTGAGCCTCTTCCCAGTAGGGACACTGGACTTGAATCGCAAACTACAAACCTGTGCAACCCCTGAAAAGTGGCAAGCTCAACCTGAACCGGATCTGTGATCGGGTAAGTCAAGAGCTGATTCGCCACTCCTACTACCTTAACTGTACGTCCCGAAAGAAGCAGCTTCGGAACCTCTGCACTTCTGACTGTAGAGCAGTATTTCTTTAAGGTGTGCCTTCATCCCAGTAGACCTCATGTGTTCCAAATCCTTAGGCTCAAAATCTAACCTATAACTCCTCTTCAGATGTTTAGTAGTCTAAGTCCATGCCGTATTTATCTGCCAGGTTTGCCAACTTCTGGTGCACCTTGCTCACTTCTTTAGTTATCTTTGGGCACAGATACCTCAACTCTGCTTCAGTGTATGACTCTAGCCTGTACACTCCCATGCTCCCTTCAACTACTTCATTTGCCTCCATGCCCAATCTCACAAAATTCAGGTACTCTTCCCTTTCCGACCGCTCTGCTGTCGCAGGAGTGGTCTGTGGTAAATTTAACTTGTCTAACCAATCATTCAGTTGTTGCACAGTTAAACCTTGCAAGGAGATATTTCCAGCCTGCATCATCAGTGTTTGCGGTACATTTGCACTTGAGATCTGCGGAGTCAGCAGTCCCAAACCTGATTGTCTCATGGTATCGGGAGGAACCCCAATCGGACTCAAGTCTAACGGAGACCTAGATCTCTCTATTGTCCGTTCCACTGGAGTCATCCCTTGAGAGCTCCCTACGAACCCTCCTTTTGTCATTTCTTGTGTCATTACTCCCTGATCACATATACTAGGCTTGGCCTGTGCATACAACGGTACTTGCGGACCAACTGTAATAGGTAAGGATATGGCGGCTGGCGGCTGCCTGTTTCCCAAAACCTGTGGAGCATTAGCTCCCATATTCTGATTCATTATCGGTGCTGTGGCTGACTGCGGTCCCGTGACCGAGGTGTAATTCGGGACCCTCTGTCGCTGTGCCTGAGGCAGTAAAAGTGGAGTTGGCTCAGTCTGTATTAGCTTTGGTCTCGTATATGCCGAATCTGACGGCACCATCATTTCGTAGTAGTCTCTAATATCGGGACATCAGGGTAGATCCTCTGAACCTGTGGTGGCTGCTGTTGTGTCTGCATCTCTGGAGCAGTAGACACATTGACACTATTCTGTATCGGAACTGGTGTTGCAACAGTATTTTCCTGTACCGTGGTTGTTGTCCCCTGGTTCTGCGTCGGATTTATAGGAACTGCACTAGTACTTGGTCTATTATCATCTAGGGTGTATGGCGGTGGTCGGTCATTTTGTGACTGATTTAGGAACTCATCATCATCTGAGTCATCTGCTTCTGCCCAGGACTTCTTAGTCTCCTTTTCTTTGCTAGAACCCTTATCCGTCTTACAAGTGGCTTTCCCTCCTTGGGTTCCGCCTTCTTGCGTTATTGCTGGAAACATCCTAACTCCCTCTACTATTTCTCTTCTCCAAACCCTCTGTGCGCTATCCCACCTAGCTTCTGCTAGTGTCTTTTCTGCTTTCCTCATTCTCCTCTCAAACTTCTGTTGCTGTTGTCGTATTGCCATCAGTTCCCAAATTGATAACGCCTCAAACTGTGCTTGCCTCGGAGGTGGCTTTTGCTCATTTAACACCCTCTGCAAATTTTCCAAAATCCTTATATTGAACATTCCATGCTCCGGAAACGCCAAACACCCTTACTTCTCTGTCATTTGCACCATTGCTTTAGCCAAAGACATGGCGCCACTCCCCTCTCCTCCATTACGCATAAGCCGGTGTATCCTCTGGCGATGTAGGCTCCCTTACATTCGCGGTAATGTACACATCTGCCCTCAAAGCGCTCTTTAGAGCCTTGAAAAACGTAATTTTTACGTCTTTTATTTTTCTAACAATTGAATCAGGAAGTGACTTTAATTCCCACAACTCTCTTCGCCCACCTTCTCAACCAATTGCCTCTCACGAACGGCTGCCAATCCGTGCCCGACCCGTTTTACTAACTGACCTATGCCAGCGCGGGTCCAATGACGTCACACTCACACACACTGCGGCTGACAAAGCCTTGCGGCTTGTCGCCCTCATGCTCAATTAACACACAACTAATGCAATATATTGCAAGCACTAATAAAACTCAAATTTGCCGGTTTAGTACAGGGAAGGGTAACACAATCGCTTCAGAACTTTACAGAGATTTCGCTTAGCCTCGGCCGCTACTCTCTCCTTCTCAGATCCTGCACTCGCAAGAAAAATTTGACCCGCAAATTCTACTCTCGACTTGTCAATGGGTTGCCCTAGTGCACTTTAGGACTCGCCAAATCTCCATCGAAGTTTTCATTCACTCACCTTGACTCAAACTTGACTCGTCAACCACGCCCAATTTACCTATTAAACCGCGCAAATTACAACATAAACCATCAGTATACTTCGGAGTCTTAGACCATGCAGGGTTCGTACATCACCAACAACCACGTGGACAATTTTGAGCACAAAGCGCCACACTCACATGAAGTTCGCCGACTTCCCTACTCTCATACTGCGGAGTACGCACACTCCTACTAAAACATTACCTGGCCTAAAATTCTCACAAGCCTCACAATTCACCTGCGGTATGCATAAGCTGTTCAAGTGCAACCCCCTACGTCACTCACACTATCACTAGAACGCTGAGAACATACCCAACTCACTTCAGCAAGCTCCGAGATTCCGGGAAAGTCATTTGAGACTTAGGGGCACATCATCTCTCCAGTTTGCATTATTTCAAATGGTGGTCCCTCGTCCTCGGGCCTCAAAGGGGCGAAACCGTCCTCTGCTACCAGAACTGATAACGCATCAGAACCTTGGTAAGTAAACTTACAAGGAGACACGTCTGGGACCAACTTTGGGGACTTCCCAGGATGAGATATCCGATTAGCATTGCAGTCAATAGATCAATAACCTCGTCAATATTCACAATAACTAATCAATCAAGCTAATCAATAACATTTTATATTGATCAATACAGTAAACGCACCATGACCTTTCAGCCATGAATAACCACAACAAATCCTGTAAGAGTTAGGATATTTATTCCCTATTAGTTACAAGCTAATATCATGTTTATTAGTTTCAACATCAATAAGCACATCAAAACCCCTATAACTTGGCAATCAGAGCAAAACTTAATCAAAGCGTAGATCATGAACATTAGAATAAAGCACAACGTTAACATGAGTCAACAGTGCAAGAATTCAGTAATTTGTCTATTTGCATCCGATATTAGTGAACTCCTTAACTAACCTCGAATTAGCATCAGCATGTTGGGCTTCATGCAAAACAAATTGGCACCATGAATTTGGAAAACATCTAACTAAGGTCTCTATCAAAAGAGCAGTTGGTACCTAGAAAGAAAAGGCAAACAGACAATTACAATTTCATCAGATAGTTACCCATCCGAATGAGTCAGCAAACAGCGTCTGACTTCGTCCTCAGGACATCAGTCGATTCGCCATCAGCCAGGATAGAATAGGCAAGTCTCAGTAGGGCATAGTAAGAAAAAGCTCTTCCCTCATGAGGAGGAGAAGTGCATATCTCAAACAAGGGGGTAGGATGAGGATAGTTGAAAGTATCAGACAGCTAAAGACAAAAGCCCTCATTACATCAGCCGCCAAGGTTGGACCGCCGGGCGGCCGCCAATGCAGCCGCACTCCCGTCGCAGGCATTATGAGATCCCCGCTGGGCTGGCGTGCGGAAACCTGGTTTCCGCCCGCCGGCCCAGCGGGGACCTCGGCCGCAACACAGGAGCCGGCTCCAAATGGATGCGGCTGTGCGACGGGTGCAGTTGCACCCATCGCGCTTTTCAAGCTGCACGGGCCGTGGCAGGGGGCCCCTGCACTGCCCATGGCAGTGGCATGGGCAGTGCAGGGCCCCAAGGAGCCCGCGACTCCCCTTTCCGCCAGCGGTTCTTACCGCCATGAAAAGGCTGGCGGGAGGGGGACCCGTAATCCCCTGGGCAGCGCTGCAAACAGCGCTGCCCTGGAGGATTACTTCCGCCGGGACAAAAGTGGCAGAAAACCATCGGGACAAAAGTGGCGGAAAACTGGAAGCGCCGTGGTCGTAATCCCCCATGGAAGCACCGCCAGCCTGTTGGCGGTGCTTCCTCCAAAACAGCCCTGGCGGTCAAAGACCGCCAGGGTTGTAATGACCCCCAAAGTCTCGCGGAATGGCAAAGGGATGATGAAGAATGGCTTCAAGAATGGCAAAGCAATGGCTAAGAATGGCTCAATAATGGCTGATTCCTCCTCGGGTTACGCCATTATATCAAAACTGTCGAACAAGTCTCTAATTTCCCATTGGCCAACATTTGGTGCATCATTATCTCTGTCCAATAATTCTTCACACACCTTACTAGAATTTTCACCTAACACAGTTCTCATGCAGTCGATTGGCTCCTGTGATTAACGTCTTCATCGGGTGGAATGTCAGGTAAGAAAAGTTACACTTGTCGCTCCAGTCAGTAGTTCCATTGTCTTCTCCTAGTCCAGGCGACCTTGCACCTGTTGCGAATTACACTGTTGCACTTGGCAAGAATGTCTCCTTCAGCAAGTCGGGTCCCATGAGAAAGAATTTACTACAGCTACACACATATCTGTAGCTTCTGGAAAAGTACAGCTTTGTGTCTTTCAGAAAAGCAGCACATTGCACGTTAGAAAAACACAATTTATATGAGACCAGGCAGCTAGGCCCAGACCCTTGCTAACTAAGGCCTAGTGATTGACTTAGCAAAACCCTAATACATGACTCTAGTTAAGATACGCTAATACAAATACAAACATTAGTACATAATTAGTTCATCATTTATAAGTTCATTAGTCTTCGTATACATTGGTGGCCATTCCCCGTGGGCACATTTCAAGCGCGTACATTATTTTCTATACAAACACATTTTCTATGTAGCTCCATTACACATTTTTATTGCAAGCTTTTCATGTTAATATTAATTTTAAAAGTCACACTCCAACAGCGCATGTGTTGCCTAGCGCCAATACAGTCCTCCGTTCACCATGGTGCAAGGGTGCCTTCGTTGACAGCAGGATTATTTTTGTTCTGGAAGGGGCACCCTGCTGCACAAAAGCAATGCTCTGAGGCATTTTGTTCTTTCTATATGTGCTGCAAAATGAAACACGCATAGAAAAAGGAAGTAACAAGGAGAAATGAAGATTTGTCTCTTTGTTATGCCTTAACTGAGGAGGCATAGCATTGTGACGCATTATCAAGTCTACCAGTAATTGTAAATCTAGCAATATGCCAAAATCCATGGGTGTATGGGTAAGAACATCCACGGTCCACCCATGGAATGCCTTCCTAGAGCAGAGTATCGCAGTGCAGTGATTTGTGCTGCGTTGCATTACTCTAGATTTATCAAGCCACTCCGGGCCATGCAAGGTAGGCTTGCATGGCTTGATGAATCTAACTTAAGAGTTGCTTTGCTTCTGCACCCCAGAGCCCTCTTCTTCCCCATAGTTTGCAAGTAAACAACTGATATGCCAGCATGATTAGCCATATATAAATTAACAAGAATGTGTTCTGGCTCCTATGTTCCTTTTTTATATATAAATGACGTAACAGACCATCTCATTGGTTGTGTCAAAGATTCGCCCAAGCTAAATGGGTTAACGATGATCTCCCTGAACCACATTACCATGGAAAACATAGGGCCAGATGTAGGTAGGAAAAAATTAGCAAGTCGGAAATTGCGAGTCGTTGCGACTCGCAATTTCTGACTCGCTAAATGGTATCCTAGAAGAAAAAGCGACTTCATTTTGCGACTCGCAAATGAAGTCGCACCGCAGATTGCGAGTCTGCTGTTTGCGAGGTCGCTTTTTGCGACTGCGCTAAAAACGAAAATGCAAATTGCAAGTGGGTGTCGCAAATTGAATGCAGGTGCAGCAGAACAGTCTGGAAAACACTTCCTGGCTCCTGATGATGACATCACAGCCAGGAAGTTTACAAATACACCTGGGAGGAGGGAGGACCACACCCATTTTAAACTGCTGAACAGCCAACAGGAGGAACAGCAGCTACAATGGCAGAAACTCCTAGAAAGAGGAAATTGAAATTTGCTGAAAAAGAACTGGAGGTGCTGACTGAGGAATGCTGCCAGCACCACGAACAACTTTTTGGGAGGGCAGACCTCAGTGTGCCAGAGGTGGAAAAAAGTTGGATTTGGACTGAAATACAGGACAAAGTCAACTCAATGGGTGTGAGCCACCGGAGTATCGAGGAACTGAAGAAACAGTGGTATGACCTGCGCTCCCGGACCAAGGAGAGGGTGGCAGAGCGGCTCCGGGAGATGAGGGGCACTGGAGGGGGACCATCCACCATACCACCACCCACACCCTTGGAGGAAAGAATGGAGGAGACCTTGGAGCCAGAGGCAGTGTCCGGGATAGGAGAGCTGGACACGTCAGCGCCAGGACCATCAACCGGTGAGTACCATGAGACATGCATGTACACGCACATCTGCTATACCCCCACCCACCTAGTACACAGCAGCATGCACAACCGAAATAGCTCCATTTCAGAGTAGCAACCACCTGCATGGTGCATTATGGACAATGTAGTCAAGTAGGCAGTTGATAGGCAACAGTTTATTAGGAAGCATATAACAGATGGTAGATACTGACAGTGTGTTCCCTATGTCCCACAGGTCTCCCACACGACACCACCTCCAGCCACAGCGTCCAGGGGCCACAGGTCAGGCACCAGCCAGCACAGGACTCAGGACCAGCCACCACAGGGGCCTGCACCACCCAAACACAGTCCCCTCCTGATGCACCAGTGGCCATACTGGAGAGTGAGCCAGCTCCCGGTCCCAGCCACAGTGCCGGTGTACAGGACACGGAACCTCCACCGCGTCGCAGGCGACGTCTCAATGTCCCTCCAGTGCCACAGGGTGTGGCAGAGGATGCCTCCATGTCTGCCGCCGAGGCTGCACTCCTATGTGGTCAGCACCTGCAGACAAGAGAGATAAGAATCATATCAGGGGCCATGCGGCGCATGGAACGCAACCAGACCACAGGGCTGCAACTGGTCCACAGTGAGCTGCAACAGCTAAATACCCATGTTGGTGACCTTGCGCTCTCAATGAGACAACTGGTGTCAGAACTTATCACTGAGAGAGAGGGTGCAAGGCGCCGTGACCGGCAGCTCATCCACGGCCAGACCGCATGTCTGCCTCCATCGTTCGGCTGGCTGTTAACACTACTGGGCTGTCAAGGCGCATGGTCAGCCTCCAGGAGGACATGGGCCACTTTGCCAGCGATGTGGCACGTGGGCTGGGACGTATCAGCCACGCAGTAGATCTTATGGAGGCACGACAGGTGGCTAGGGGCGCAGCAGACACGCCTCAGGACAGTGAGGAGGGCTCTACCGTTAGCAGTGTCTCAGCCACAGACACCAGGGTGTTGCGCAGTGGTAGCACACGGCAGGGCACTGCAGACACACCAGGAACCAGCCATGCTGGGCGAGCACGGCGTAGAGTGTCAGCTTCGCACTGTCCTTGACTGGAGGCACATGAGGTTACTGTGTCCTCATGCCAGGTGGACTTTTACAGCCCCTGAACTGTAGTTCATGTAAATAGTTTTTTGGTGCACATTATTAAAGTCCTTGTTTGTTCCACTTCACATCTGGACTCTTTGTGTGTGACATTAGTGAGTGTGGTGTCAGTTGCCTTGTACCTTCCAAAGTATTGGTTTGCAATGTGGTCCCATCTCTGTCTGCCTTGATTTGCAATGCTTCTATCCCTATGATGGCGATGTGGTAGCTCTTGCTCGTCATCTTCCGAATCTGGGTCTTCTGGGGTGAGAGGTAGCCCACGTCTGGTGGCAATGTTGTGCAGTATAGTGCATGCGCCAACGATCTTGAAGGCTGTTATTGGGGAATGCTGGAGGGCACCTCCACTTCTGTGGAGGCATCTGAATCTTGCCTTCAGCAGTCCAAAGGTCCTTTCTATAATATTTCGGGTCCTCCAATGTGCACTGTTGTATTGTCTCTCTGTCTCATTGCTGGGTGTTAAGTATGGGGTAAGTATCCATGGTCGTAGTGCATATGCACTGTCACCTGTTTGGCACAAAATGTACAATGTTAGCTGGGCATAGATGGGTTTCACATTGACCTGTGTGTATGTCTTCAAGGTGTATTCAGCTATACCTAGGAGGTATCCGTCTCCAAACTATCCACGTTCTAGGCGTTGGTGTATCCCACTGTGCCTGAAAATGTAGGAGTCATGTGTACTCCCTGGAAATTTGGCAACCATGTCAGTGATGACATAATGGGTGTCACATACCACCTGGATGTTCAGTGAGTGGGTACACTTCCGGTTGCGGAACAGATATTCCAGATTTGCAGGAGGGCATATTTGTATATGTGTCCCGTCCACACACCCTATTACGTGGGGGAAGTTGGCAATCCTGTAGAATTCCAACTTGGTGCTGTTGATTTCTCCCTCATTCCTGGGTAGGTATGTGTATCTGGACATGTGTGTGAGTATGGCATCTAGTAATGCTCTGAAGAACCGTGAGAGTGCACTTTGGGATACCCCACCTGCCACGGCAATGACCCCCTGATAGCTACCCGAGGCCAAGAGGTGCAGTGAGCATAGCACTTGCACATGTGTGGGGATGGCGCTGCCGCGCAGTCCGGCATTGAAGCTGCGGATTGAGTAGATCTATTAAATCTAGGATTGCTGCACTGCTAAGTCTGTATTTATCATATATCTCCTCCTCAGTTTGTTGAAAAAGTGTCTGCCTGGTTCGGTATATCTTCTCCTGTCTCTGGCTCCTCTTCCTCATCTGCTGTGCGGCGTGGGCTCTCCTCCTCCTTGCTATCACATATATCTCCGCCATCTTGAGTAACCCAGGTGCCTTCTGGGTCTCCTTTTATACTTTGGTTCTTGTTACCACCTGCTCTGAGTTAGTGGTAAATTGGAAGTGCAAAATGGCCTTTTTGTGACTAGTCGCAATTTGCGAGTGGCTATTGCATATGGTTTGCGACTCGCAAATAGCGACTTCCTATTTGCGGGTCGCAAAATGGGGTCGCTATTTTTGCGAGTCGGTAATGGCTTGTGTCGCATTTTGCGAGTCGGAAATGGGATTTTTGCATCCCATTTCCGATTTTGAGGAGTCGCACATTGCGATTCAGGCCATTTGCGACTCGCAAAATTTTGCTACATCTGGCCCATAGTACCCTCCTTTCAATCGTATTGTACACTTAAGGGCTTGGAAGTAAGCACCTCTAAGTTAAAGATAATGGTCTTTAACTCACATAAACATTATAAAGGTAAATCAGATTGGGAGGTAAGGTGCTAGCTAGAGTTGCTGGTTCAGAGTATCTGTGAATCAAGCTTGATGATAGAGCTTGATAGCAGTCTCATCTAGGCTGTAAGTAAGGCCACTCTCACCCATAGGGCAGCTGCTATTCTTAAATTCTCTAAGGCGGCCGGACCTAGGGCCATCTCACCAGCAGTTGATGTCTGCTGGGCCAAAGGTCAAACTGCACCACTTTATGGAGCTGAAATATGGGAGTCCTCATCTTTAAGCCATCTAGCCACCCAAGAACACAACTTCATCAGATCATTGAGTAATCTTCCACAGAGCACTCCTCTAATTTGCTTATTTATGGACATTCCCATTAAACGTATTGAATTCTGTGCTGCCCTGCGACCTCTTTTATTTTGGGTTAGGCTATATAGGGAAGCTTTAAAGGAGATACTGTCTTTGGCTGGTACCACCAATAATCCATGGTTCCAATGTATTTGCCAAAGGTATCGGAAATTGAACCTAAGCGACCTATGGGACAACCCCTGTATATCATGCAGAGTTCCAAAGGGATTGTTAAATCTGCATTTTTGTGAATATATCCATCTTGTCCCGCATAGATACATTTTGCTGGGCTCCTTTACTAGTAGGTTCATTCTTCATGAGCCATTCTTTAGATCAAAAGCGAATGCAAATTCTATTCAACCAGCAATAGCTAAGTCCCTGTACACAAAGTTGTGTTTTGGAGTCCTTACAATCAATATGCATTTAGCTAAGTGGGGCAATGGTTCAGGAAATACAGGGCCATATTTATACTTTTCGACGCACAACTGCGCCAACGCAGTTGTGCGTCAAAAAATCTAACGCCGGCTAACACCATTCTGAAGCGCCATGCGGGGGCCGTATTTATTCAATGACGTTAGCCGGCGTTAGCCGGCGGAGCTGCTTGGTGTGCATAAAAAAAAATGACGTACACCAGGCATCGCCGGCGTAGGGGAATATGGAGCTTGGGCGCCAAAAAATGGGGCAAGTCAGGCTGAGGCAAAATTTTCGCCTCAACCCGATTTGCGCAATTTTTTTTTACTCCCAACCCCCATTGTAATGACTCCTGTCTTAGCAAAGACAGGAGTCATGCCCCCTTGCCCAATGGCCATGCCCAGGGGACTTACGTCCCCTGGGCATGGTCATTGGGCATAGTGGCATGTAGGGGGGCACAAATCAGGCCCCCCTATGCCACATAAAAAATAAAAAAAATTACTTACCTGAACTTACCTTATGTTCCCTGGGATGGGTCCCTCCATCCTTAGGCGTCCTCCTGGGGTGGGCAAGGGTGACAGGGGGGGTCCCTGGGGGCATGGGAGGGCACCTCTGGGCTCCTTCCGAGCCCACAGGTCCCTTAACGCCTGCCCTGACCAGGCGCTAAAAAACGACGCAAAAGTGGCTGGATGTCATTTTTTTTGACCCGCCCACTCCCGGGCGTCATTTTTGCCCGGGAGTGTAAATACGGCGCACATGCCTCGGAGTCAATTTTTTAGACGGGAACGCCTACCTTGCATATCATTAACGCAAAGTAGGTGTCCACGCTAAAAAATGACGCAAACTCCATAGACTTTGGCGCTAGATGCGTCTAACGCCAGAGTATAAATATGGAGTTAGTTTTGCGTCGAATTTGCGTAAAAAAAAACGACGCAAATCCGGCGCAAACGGAGTATAAATATGGCCCACAGTCTTTTTTCATTTGTGCTAATAATGTTGATGAAAACATTGAAAATGCCCTACTTTGGTCTACTGTATGTAAAATCCAGATGAAAATGGATTCGACCTCTGTGTTTTACCTGGGTTTGCACACTTTCCAACCATCACTTCGTTTACTTTAATTGATACGTCACATCTTGTTGTCTTCGGCCTGAGCATATTGTTCCACATTATATATTTAACTAGAAAGATGAAAGCTTTTCATTTGTTTTAGCGTATGCTGGGGCCTTTGAATTGATGTTTTATTAAAAAGAGGCTATCCTTCAGGACACCAGGCTTACGTGTTCTACCCGTAGATTTTTAGCATAGGCAGATTGCATAGTTGACCATTTTCTAGATATCTGTCTCTGGTCTTTGCTTGATATAAATTCTCTGATGAACTCTTTTTTCTTTCTTGTCCCCCTGATGCAATGATGTGGGTTGGTGATATTATGGCAAAGAATTGTGTAGTATTGCCTGTTTTAATTATGTACAGTTTTTTAAAGTCTTAAACCTAAATAAAGTATTTTGAGATAAAGAGAAACTGTAAAAAAATGACACACCAAGAGAGTTAGTTGAACGTTTACCAGGTGCGAAACCTATTATCTTAGCAGTACATGGTAGAAACATAACACTTCTTTGTCTAAATCATCTCTACAGTCTTGTAAGAAGTGAGGGTGAACCAGCCACTGAAGAAAAACACCTCCTTTATCACAGCTCCTTACTTTGAAATATTTTACTCCTCTCAGTAAAGACAGTATATGCTAATGCCACACCCTCTCCAGAACCTTGGTATGGCCATGGACTTGACAGTGAGTCTTTCAGCACTTCTTCAGCAACAGCTTCCTTGCCACCAGGGATACTGGGCTACAAGCAGATTGTGGTGGGTCCAGCAGTGTTTTTGTGTTTTGACGGGGTTTTCTTCAGGCTACTGGGTTGTGGATGTGGTGCTTATGAGCTAAAGCCCTGAGCTTCTTTAGGGCTATTTAATTATCATAGTTCTGCTGCTATCCACAGTAGAGTGTGTATCTTTTATAAACTTCTCTCATGTAGACATATACATTTAAATTCTGTCCGTTTTTAAAAAGTGTTTATAGTTGTGGTGGACATTTGCTACTATCAAGTCCAGGTTTTGTGGTTCATGTTGAGATCAGACCCTTGATTTTATGCAAACATGGAGACTCAACACATGGCACTTCATCCCATAACAAGTGTGTTTATTCATCCTTTACTTTAAGAATGACTCACAGAACAAATCATAAGCAATTGAAAAAGAGAGGAACACTTGTATAAGTAATCCAAAATTATACCTTTGTATGTTTTCAAAAAAAGGAAAAGTACTCAGTGTTCAGGTGTTTCCACAGTGATTAAAGGGTCATCATCAAGACATTAAGAACTCATATGATGCAAGAGCAAACGAGCAGAGGAGTAGAGGTCAACAGTATAGTTTGTGACGCAAAAAACGTTTGTAGAAGGGACAACCAATTGCATAACGTGAAAGTAGCCAAAAGGAATATTTGCTGGCAACATCAGCATTAATACATGGGTGTACAAGTGCTCTAGTTCACAAGGGTTCCATTAGTTAGTCTGGAATCCCCTGAGGGCAGCAAGAAGTCAGGTCTGGGTTGGGCACATCCACTCTAGTCGGCATCCCAGAAGGTTAATAATTTCTTTGAAATTATATAAAGGTATCATTTTGGATTATGTCTACAAGTGTTTCTTGCTTGTTCAATTGCTTCTGATGAATGGTGACTGTATATCTTTTTTTTTTATTTAATTGTTTAATTTAATTGTTTTACGAGGAACCATTGTTGCAAATATGAGTATATGCCCCTTGTTCCAGGTGGTTATTGGGCAACCACAGTTTCTTGATACCACCTTCCAGTCCAAGTCATTTCAGGGGTTGTGGACATGAGCCAACTCTAAGCAATAATCTAACTGGAAAGAGGTGTAGGCTAGATTCTATTTAGTCAAGATGTTTGCTCCAGTCCTGAGGGGCTAGCAAGCACAGGTTGACAAGACAATTTGGTAGCAATTACAGTTTTCAATATGAGAGGAGCGGATTTGTACTGATGAACGCACACCTCATCCATCTTGGTCAATACTGGTAACAAGCAGTCATATCCTTATCTATGGGGAGCTTGTATTGTCGGGAATTTATGTTGCATGCAGTGTTATATTCATGTGATAATTATCCTCAATGGACTCCTTGACAACAGAAATTTATGACCTAATATCATACGTCACTAAGCAAACGACCTAACTTGTGAAGAAATGAAAATGAGATCCAGTTAAGTCCCACATTAAAATGGGTACGTCAACTAATGCTGTCTATTTGAAAACATTTATGTTATATGTTGTTTGTCTCTGTTTGTTGTAATTCATTGGGCCCATATTAATCAGCTTTACAAATCAGATGAGGGTTAGAAAGGGTAGCAAAAATAGCTGCTAACACGTTTGTAGGTCATTGAGTAAGATATCAGGATATCAACAATGGACACGAATCCCTTAGTAACAGATGAAGACCAAGTACAAGGACCATCCGCAAAATCTTCAAGTGGCCCCCCTCGCCAACATCACACGAACCCACCACATCAACATAGTTTCCTACGTAGATGACACTGAGCTCATCCTCTCCCTCACGAAAGACCCTACAACTGCAAAGAACAACCTCCACAACGCACTTCACGCCATCGCAAGCTGGATGGAATCAAGCCACCTCAAGTTAAACACAGACAAGACAGAAATCCTCATCTTTGGCACCAACCCCTCAACTTGGAATGACTCCTAGTGGCCCACTTCCCAAGGAACCGCGCCCTCACCCACCATCCACGCATGCAACCTAGGCTTCATCTTGGACTCCACACTCAGCATGACTCATCAGGTCAATGCCATCTCTTCTTCCTGCTACAACACTCTCCGCATACTCCCCAAAATCTTCAAGTGGATTCCCGTCGAAACCAGGAAAACTGTCACCCATGCCCTTGTCAGCAGCCGATTGAACTACGGAAACGCCCTGTATGCAGGAATAACAACCAAACTCCTAACAAAGCTGCAAAGAATCCAGAAAGCATCCGCCCGCCTCATTCTGGACATTCCACGCCGCAACCACATTTCACCCCACCTCAGAGACCTTCACTGGCTACCAGTATCAAAGAGGATCACCTTCAAACTCCTCATCCACGCACACAAGGCCCTCCACGACACAGTCCCAGCCTACCTCAACGACAGACTCACCTTCCACTCCCCCACCCGCAATCTTCGCTCCGCCAGCCTCGCCTCCATCCCCCGCATCCGCCGCACCACCGCCGGAGGAAGATCCTTCTCTCACCTAGCCGCCAAGACCTGGAACTCCCTACCGCTCCACCTTCGCCAGACTTAAGACCTCTTGACATTCAGGAAACGCCTCAAGACATAGCTCTATGACCAGTAGCTTCACCCCCCCCCAGCGCCTTGAGACCCTAATGGGTGATTAGTGTGCTCTATAAATCCTTGATTGATTGATACTACCAATCATCACTCATCTACTAGTAAATAGTAGAGATAGGCACTAAGTGCAACTGCTAGAACAAACTGGTGTCTCCATTAAATGAAGAAGAGTGTCATCATAAGTTTTTATTCACATTGGTTACTTTTAAGAGTTTGACTACAGAGAAGTGCCTGTTCCCTCACAGCTGATGAGGTTCAACACTAACCTATATAAAGTAAGTTAAAAACTATCCTGAGTTACATCTGTGTGTCATATATATTGAAGGCTTGTGAACATTGTTGATTCCCTCATATACGTGAGATGAGTGCTGTGCCAAGTTTGAGGTGTGCAGTGTACATATACTTGTAGCTGGAATTACAGTAATAACGATTGAGTGTAAGAAATTGTTTTAGCTGTGCAGAACATGAGGCCTGCCCAAGTAATAGGTATACGATTTCCCCTTATTGGGACTCAAGCACCACACTCTCTGAGGGTAGTGAAGCGAAGCAGTCCAAGGTCTATTCAAGGGAGGTGGGGTGGGGTGGGGTGGGCTAGTATTCACCATACGCTGGCACATAAAAATGTCACTCAATAAATGATTGTCCAGTCTGTGCTTTTTCTTTAGATGGGAAAAAGTACATTTATAACACTCATACTACTAAATACTACACATTAATTTACCAATATATACTTCAGGTAGAGAAAAATTACCTTAGATTACAACCATTTGACTCCTACTGGGTCATGACCTTCAAAATCGCAGTCCCTCCACCTGTACCAGATAGGCATCACAATATAGGGGGAATCACCGTAAATGAAAACAACCCTATTGGCTTTGTCAAAGATGCACCACTTAAAAGTCAAACAATCCACATATTATAAACCACTATCATTTCACTGTAATCAATAATAACAATCTGTTAATGCAATACTTATTGTCAATAAAACATTTCAAAACTGTTCAGCAATCCATGTGAACATAAATAGTTAAGAAAGCATTGAAATAAACATAACATGTGTGTATGTTTTTACACCTCTTCAGGCCACATAGAATGCAGCTATAAAAACTGCCCCTACAAGGTGCTGGACTCCCAGCCATAAAGCAAAAGGTCCAGTCTTGCGAACAATGAAAATACATTATCTTCTTGACCCAGAAAATGTAGGGACACTTGGTAAAATTTCTTGGGTGGGAACTACTACACTCCTATAGCCCTCCACATTTTCCTTGGGCCATTTGTGGTGCTCCTGCCATCCTGAGGCCACCAAATGCTGAGAAACCCTGGGCAATAAAAGCTCTGTAGGACATTATGAGGCACTCCCACCCATGTATTATAATTAGGTGGTTCTGACCCCATTCCGATGGTACCACGCAGCCTCATGCTATGCAGCTTTTTTTGTTTTCTCCTTTCTTTTTTTTGTTGGGGTGCCTTGTCAAGACTTTCAATGAGCATAACTCTGGCCCATTGGGCCGATTTGGCTGCTCCCAGGCTGATTTTACTTCTGGTGGTGAGCTATAGCCACCAAGCACAGTTTCAGCAGACCTTCACATCCCCAGTATGGTGCATTTTGCAAGGAAATGGTTTTACTGACTTTCTGCACCTGCTTTCCTCCTTTTTCTTTATCTCTGGTGCACAGAAGTCCAGATTGTCCCCCAATTGGTCCTCAAGGGGTTTAAGCGGGCAGCCTTACTGGCCGTTGGGGAGACCCACTGGTCCTGGTGTCAACTGGGGGCAGTGACCTTAGTCCTTTAGGGCATCAGGGGGCTCCTCCTGCCATTTGTCTATGGCTGCAGCCGCCATTGCAATACCAGTATCCAGAGTCCAACAGCAAAAAACCCTTGTGCAAGCGTTTTAAAAAGTGGTGGAAGGCTCTAGAAGCCAGGCACACCTGACTAATCCTAGGGTGCCACATCACCTCTCAACCCCTGTACCAACCTCCTACCACGCATTCTTGGACCGCTCTGTCCCTCGCTAATATTACTGCTAGGGCGTTTCCCACCAAAACTTCAAAGAGGAATCTCTTCATGTGTTGTCTCCAGCTGCCTGGGCTTCCTCCTTTGTTCAGTGGGCCTGGGCTGTCACCAGCTCGGTACAGTGTGGCAGCTAATTAACAAATGCAGATTTTGTTCCCCACTCCTTCCTCCTCAGGAGCTGAGGGAAGAACTGTTAATTACTACTTTTGTGTAGGGGGGACTTTGTTCCCTCTGCTGGGGAGCAAAGTAATTAATGTGGCCCAGCAGGTTGACAAAAGGCTTGGACTCTAATCCTGAGCTGAACCAGCAAATTATGAAAATTCTGGATGACCCATAAGATGTACATTTATCTGTTCCGGACTTACATAATCAACATTGGCATACATGATTCACCCCATTTAGATATTTGGCTGGGGAAAGGAGAGCAAAACTATGCTCTAAAGCAGATTTCCATATTGTGTTTAACAAAGTCTCACTGCAGACCAAACAGTAAAACTTCACCTATGAGTGCCCACTAATATTATAAGTCCTACCCGAGTTAATATCTAGCCTTGAAGAGTCCCCTCTGAGCCAGGTTACCTGTGCGCAGTTACTGGGCTGCAAACGGCTGTAGTCTCAAACGCATAGCCCACACATGAGTGCAGATGCCCCTGCACATATATTCACATGTAACAGCCAACCGCCCCTCACCCTAGCTGTGTTGCAGCTGCCTTATCGGAAAAGGCAGGCACTGGTGGTGAAACCAAGCAGTTCATTAACCATGTGATTACCGTAGGTGAGACAGCAATTGCAAGGCTCACTCACTGTAAAAATTCTAAAGCCAAGGGATCAAAAGAAACAAAAAATGATGATGTATTAAATGGGTGGAACCCATGTTGCAACACTGAGATTGTGTTGAAGGTGCAGCGTATTGCCCATGACTTGGTTTCATGTTTTTACTTTGTTGAAACATAGTCAATTTTAATTTTATATTTGTTTTTTAGCATACAGATTTTGCTAACAGTTAAAACCAGGTAGGAGAGCCTCCTTTTGAATACACTCTTTTCACGAAGGGTAAGCACGAAGATATGGAAGCTGTTCTGAAAGCCAAGTGACCCGCTTCACCCGCTTGGGCTTTTGTTCAGCTGAAACATGTCGGCAAGAAAGGATGTTGAAACTATTGTGATTTCATTTAACATCCATTCTTTGGTTTTTAACTATGACTTGAGTAATAACTAAACAAAAGGAAATATCCAGGGCATACTCATAATAATTTCTACTCTTACTTGATCTCTTGATCTTTGCATTTGGCCAGAACAGAATCAGATATGAGCTCCCGCTTTTTGGTTGAACCCATTTGGGTAGTACCCACCTACCTGAATGAGGGGAGACAACAACGGTACGGTTTTGGCCTTGCATTACTTAAGAGAGTCGAGACCAATACCATAACACTGTTCCCGCCGGTCAGTTCAGCGGGAATGCGTAATACAGTGTTCCCACCTGTCAGCCCGGCTGGAACACTGCAATGCACTTAGGGGGGACCAAACGGTATGAAGATGGCATCCTTCCCGCAAATTTGGCAGTCAGCTTGTCCGACCGCCAAACTCATATTGAGGCCCTAAGTGGCAAGAGCTTCTTATTTATAATTACTTTATTGACACCAGATCATGTCTTGTTGCTTGTCCCTTTCTCTGTTATCTTAAACCTGCACACTACAATCCAGAATGGAATACCATGGCTCAAATAATGCTTGGCTGCTCATAGACAGCATTGTCTCATACAAACTTATATACTCCCCACTTTCAAAAGATAATAAAATGTAATAAAGTAAATGAATCAACAATATAGAAAGACAAATCAAAATGTTAGTTGCTATTCATCATATTTCTTTAATTAGACTTTGCGGTCAACGTGCACTCATGACTGGATTTTGTTTTCCTTTATCATCTTCGACTTTGATTTTTTCTGGAATTGCTTCATTACTCAAATAAAATTTAAGTCTGCATCCTCCTTCATTTTGGACTTGGCAAGACTATCATTCTGTGAAATACTGTCATGTTTTTTACTACAGATTTCAGGATTTGTGGAAGGCTAGTTTCTTTCTGATGTCCATACATCACTTCTGAAGGAGTCTTGCTTCTTGAATCATAAAAAGTTTCTCCAATTGCTAGGAGTTTGTCACAAAGCTTCATGAACCCTGATTTGCTTCATTTTTGCTCATTATATTGTTTTCTTTATGTTGTTCATAAATCTTTCAACCATTCTATTTGTTTGTGGCCACACTCATGTGATCCTCCTATTATGAATTCCTAAATACTGCATAAACTGTTTTAAATTAAATGGGGGGTGCATTATCCAACTAGAGCAGAGTAGAGTGGTGGTCGCCAGTATATAGTTATAGTTAGAACATAGTTTCCATAGGAGAAGCGTTTTTTTGTTTTTCTAATAACTTTGGTGCCATTTGACAAAACTTCACAAAATTTTCAAAACTAATTTGGTACTCACATCAACTGCTGTACAAAGGTTTTGGGGTAATTCATCAAGCAAAGGGCCGAGAAAAAGAGGAGGTCCCAAAATATGTTTTCCCCATGCAATTTCTCATAGGAATTTCAGACACAACTACAGTCCGAACCACTGAACAGAATTACAAAAAATTTGGAAGAAAGCTAGATTTTGGTCCAGAAAGATCTCTTTTTGTAATCTGGTGTACATTTTTTCAGTAGTTTTGGAGTTATTAAAGAAAAAAGATTTATGTATATCTAGAGACGCATATCAATCCACGGATCAATGCGCCAACAGCAGGGGTGTGATTGACTGGCCGCAACCTGAGAGAAAAGTTGCAGCCGAAATTTTGTCAATCGGGACATGGTTCCCGAAAGGAGAAAATAAAGTATAAATGAGATATAAGGGGCCAGATAGAGGTATCCTGTCGCCTTGGAAGTGATGGAGGGGACTGGAAGGAACCACTCATGGGGGAAAAAATTGCCCATGTACATTTATTTTTGGGGACACAGATCCTCTGCGTCGCTGAGTCCCCCATGCGAATCCACAATGGATCCAGAGCCTAGAAACCATTCACACAGCCACTCACACATGCACTCATACACCCACTCACATACTCACACACCCACTTACAAACCCATATAACAACATACAACCAGTCACACACCCATACATCCACTCATGCACCCACTCACAGACTCACAGCTTGCGGTGGGTTGGCTGAAGACCCTGCATGGTTGCGTTTGGATTATGATGATTAAACATTACTTTACATTAAGAAACTCCTAGATATTCACTGAAACAAAGGTTACAGAGACATTATTGTCAGGTAATAGAATTTTAAAAACCTTAGAAATTCACAAAAAAAGACTACAGGGATATTATAGTTAGGTTCAGATTTCACACACGCAAAACCATAGAAATTCAGCAGTTATAGTTCTCTCAAGAAACAATAACTTGTGCCTCACCATGCACTGCTAACTACCCCACATATAAATATCACTTCAACATTTGCAATAAAATTATTAATGAGAAAACTGTGCATGGCTGGGGCACAAGTTATAGTTACTTTAGGGAACAAGTTATAGTGTCCTGAGATAACTATAACTGCTGCAATACAACATTTTTGATTGATCAGAATGCATTCCTTGCTTTGAAAAAATGTGGCTAAAAAAATTCATTTTGTTTTGTGATGCTTATATTTGTCTTTCTTTCACATTAGGCCTGCTTCAATTAATCAGTTGCATACTTCTTGAAGTGGTAGATCATGTTTGTTTTGATTTTTGTAATACATAAAAATGCCACTACTCTCATTATAGCATTATTTTGCAGGTCTAATTATTTTTCTTACAATTTCTTGAAACGTTTCTGCAGCTGATGATATTTCAAAATGTAGTCTTTTGTATTGAGATAATCTTACATGAAATGGTGGAGTAGTAATTTAGCATTATTGTTGATCTATTTCCAGCTGTACGTACAGCATCCATTTTAGGACATCCACATTCCTCACTCCTCATCCCTACTTCTCATCCCTGCTTTTCATCAATCATCCCTACTTCTCATCTATCAAACATCATTCGTACTTCTCATCCGTCATCCCTGCTTCTCTTCTATCATCCCTACTTCGCATCCATCATCCTACTTCTCATCCACCACAGCGGTACAAACAAACACCGCAGCGGTAACCGCCAACAGACAGGCGGAGGACAATGTACCGCCCACAGTATCATGAGAGGCCAATCCGCCACCTTTTCCGGGGCGGATTCACCGCGAACAAATGCACGGCGGAAACAGGACTTCGAAGGGAAAATGCTCACCTCTACACACCCCACAAGGAACCAGGACGCCATGGAGCCGGAACTGCAGATACTCCCAGTCTTTCTCTTCCTGCTCCTCTACCAGGAGCACGAATGCCGGCGGCTAAGACCACGGTGAGTACTGCACCTACGACACAGGGGAGGGAAAAACAGTGACACACACATGAAATACGCAGCACCCCCACCCTCACCCACTACAACACACACACAAATACATATTGATACATCACAGTTACACCCCCTAACCCCCCCTGGAAGAATGCAAGGACAAAAGGAAATTAGTCAAATAATTGTAATATATTAAAATACAGTAATCAAAAATATTTACATATTTACACATTTACACTATGAACAATTATATACACCAAGAACACAAGTCCAAGGGATTCCACCATCATAGTCCGTGGACCACTGGGCCCAAAAGGCATGGGCGAGGCCCACACTCAATACCCGAATAAGACAAAGAGAACACTGCAGGGGCATCAGATAGAAATAAAACAGGCACCTCAGGGGGAAGGGAAGGTGGGGCACCTCAGCCGGATGAGTGCACAATGCCAGATCCATAAGGGGGCTCCATGCCCATTGATGTATCCTGGGGAGTACAAAGCCACAGTCTCTCAACTCTCTACAGTGGGTGGGTTGCCCACCGTTCAATCCTGGGGAGTGCAAAGCCACAGTCTCTCAAGTCCCTCCAGTGGGTGCGTTGCCCACCGTGCAATCCTGGGGAGTGCAAAGCCACAGTCTCTCAAGTCTCTACAGTGAGTGGGTTGCCCACCGTTCAATCCTGGGAGTGCAAAGCCACAGTCTCTCAAGTCTCTCCAGTGGGTGGGTTGCCCACTGTGCAATCCTGGGGAGTGCAAGGCCACAGTCTCTCAAGTCTCTACAGTGGGTGCGTTGCCCACCGTGCAATCCTGGGGAGTGCAAAGCCACAGTCTCTCAAGTCTTTACAGTGAGTGGGTTGCCCACCGTTCAATCCTGGGAGTGCAAAGCCACAGTCTCTCAAGTCTCTCCAGTGGGTGGGTTGCCCACTGTGCAATCCTGGGGAGTGCAAAGCCACAGTCTCTCAAGTCCCTCCAGTGGGTGCGTTGCCCACCGTGCAATCCTTGGGAGTGCAAAGCCACAGTCTCTGAAGTCTCTACAGTGAGTGGGTTGCCCACCGTTCAATCCTGGGAGTGCAAAGCCACAGTCTCTCAAGTCTCTCCAGTGGGTGGGTTGCCCACTGTGCAATCCTGGGGAGTGCAAGGCCACAGTCTCTCAAGTCTCTACAGTGGGTGGGTTGCCCACTGTTCAATCCTGGGGAGTGCAAAGTCACAGTCTCTCAAGTGGATAACAGTCTCCACTGGTTCTGGAGGGGGCTTGGTGCCCAGAGTGCTTCATCCTGCCAAGGACTGAGGTAGTGGATGCTTTTGAGGGGGCTTGGTGCCCAGAGTGCTTCATACTGCCAAGGACTGAGGTAGTGGATGTGAATCTCCACTGGTTCTGGAGGGGGCTTGGTGCCCAGAGTGCTTCATCCTGCCAAGGACTGAGGTAGTGGATGTGAATCTCCACTGGTTCTGGAGGGGGCTTTGTGCCCAGAGTGCTTCATCCAGCCCGTGGTGGCCTCAGTAGCGTCGTAATCGTTGGCACTCACTGTCCTGCGGTGGTGCTGGCGGTCTTGTTCAGGCCAGTGGGGTGGCTGCTGGCGGTCCTGTCTTGGGCAGCGGGGCTGCTGCTGGCGGTCCTGTCTTGGGCAGCGGGGTTGCTTCTGGTGGTCCTCTCTTGGGCAATGGGGCGGCTGGAGGGAGATGAGGAGGAGGGGGACACAGTGGAGGCAGTGGATGTTGGTGTGTCTGCATGGGTCTGATGCTTGCATGAGTGCCTGTGGGATGTGTGGTGCTTATGTTTGCCTGAACTTCCCTTCTGTGTTGAGGTGTGGGCATGCTGGTCTGATGGTGTGCTTGGGATAGGCTGAGGTACAGGGGTGTGGGTCTGGGTGGAGTAAGTTAGAGGGGGGAGGCTAGAGTCAGGGACAATGGCTGCCATCAGTGCTGAAGCCAGAGTCTGAAATGCTTGCTGAAGGGCTGCCTGACCAGAGTGAATGCCCTCCAGGTATGCATTGGTTTGTTGCAACTGCCTCTCTACACCCTGGATGGCATTCAAAATGGTAGACTGCCCAACAGTGAGGGACCTGAGGAGGTCAATGGCCTCCTCACTGAGGGCAGCAGGGGTGACTGGGGCAGGGCCTGAGGTGCCTGGGGCGAAGGTGATGCCCACCCGCCTGGGTGAGCGGGCACAGGGCAAAAGCTGAGGGGCTGCTGGGAGGGCGGTGCTGGTAGGGGGGGTGGCGGCTGTACATGAGATGCGTGGGGCACAGATGGGCCCCGCCACCGCAAGGGAGCTCCCATCAGAGGAGGAGTCCTTATCGCTGGCTCCTGTCCCCGCTGTGGAGCTCCCCTCGCCCTCCGTCCCACTGGTGAATTCAGACTCCGTAGTTTCACACTCCAGGGCCATGTGGGATGCAGCTCCCTCCTGCTCCAGTGCCACTGATCCTCTGCCTGATGATGCTAATGCACACAAGAACAGGGAGACCACAAAAAGGGGGGGTACAGAAGAAAGACATGTTGAGTGCATGCAATACCGCTACCCATCCAACTCCGGGTATGCCACCGCCAGGATCCTGAACATCAGGGGGATCATGGTGCGACGGGCACCCCTCCCAAGTTGGGAGGCCATCCCAGGCTGGGCCTCCGCCATCTTCTTGCTCCAGCGGCGAATGTCCTCCCATCTTTTCCGGCAGTGGATCCTCCGTCTGTGGTAGACCGCCAGGGTCCGGACTTCCTTGGCGATGGCACACCAAATGTCCTTCTTCTGGTGGGCGCTGACCTACAGGAATAGTACAGGGAAAAAGGAGAAGATATTACCGTCCGCACCTTCACAGTCATTGGCCCGCATCCCTACCCCTGCCATGAGGCACATGCACTCACCGTCTTTTCATGCACGCCTCATTCTCACCCCCTATCTTTCATCCACCCCACTCCACACAGGCATTGCCCATACAGCATGCTCACAGTGTACTTACCTGTTTGTCTGGAGGCCCGTAGAGTAGCGTGTACTGGGGGAGGACCCCATATACGAGTTTCTCCAACTCCTCCGTGCTGAAGGCAGGGGCCCTTTCCCCAGACACACATGCCATTGTCTCTTCCAGACTTCACAGCAGAACTTGCAGTGTAGGTCCTCTCCTGTCGAAGATCAGATATCAAGTGATTAAACAGAGAGAAAATGGCAGTCACATCCGCGGCGGTGCATACCGTCACCACCGGCGTACATCGTCATTGGCTCCTGGGACTCATAGGGTCCAATGTTAACCAATGCAGGATTGCGCCGCAGTCTTCGACCGCCTACTGGGACGGTGTACAACTCCAGCGCAGTTACCTCAGATCCCCTTGTCCCACTTTACAGGTCAGGCAGCCGCCATTTCATGGGCCCACATGGCACTATTTTTGACTGCGTCACACATATGTAGGCCTTGCCTAAACACTCATACAGGCTAATTTCAAATTGCTAATATTTTCAGAATAAGCTGTGTCTACGTACCTCAGAGTTGGTTGACTCTCTGCTCGCTGTTCTCCTCCATAGGCACCGTCCACTGGGGCGTGTGAGGAGATATATCCCCAACATCATAGGTGCCATTGATGGGACACATGTGGCCTTGGTACCCCCGCGCAGGAATGAACAGGTGTACAGAAACCGGAAGAGTTACCATTCCATGAATGTGCAGATGGTGTGTTTGGCAGACCAGTACATCTCCCATGTTAATGCCAAATTCCCTGGCTCAGTGCATGACGCTTACATCCTGCGGAATAGCAGCATCCCTTATGTGATGGGGCAACTCCAGAGGCACCGGGTGTGGCTATTAGGTGAGCACATGGACCCAATACAGTGGGAATAGTTGTCTGGGTCTGTGGATGTCCCTATGAGTTTGTGTGTGTCTAACAGATGTCCCTCGCCATTTGCAGGTGGCTCTGGTTACCCCAACCTGTCATGGCTACTGACCCCAGTGAGGAATCCCAGGACAAGGGCAGAGGAATGCTACAATGAGGCCCATGGGCGGACTAGGAGGATTATAGAGCGGACCTTCGGCCTACTGAAGGCCAGGTTCCGGTGCCTCCATATGACAGGTGGTTCCCTATTCTACTCACCAAAGAAGGTATGCCGGTTCATCGTGGCCTGCTGTATGCTTCACAACCTGGCTTTGCGACAACAGGTGCCTTTTCTGCAGGAAGATGGTCCGGATGGAGGTCTTGTGGCAGCTGTGGACCCTGTGGACAGTGAAGACGAGGAAGCAGAAGAAGAGGACATCGACAACAGGAACACGGTGATCCTGCAATACTTCCTGTGAGACACAGGTAAGAAGACAACACGGCCTGCTACATCTTATTTAAATGTACTACCTCTCTACTGTCTGTCATTTTCACCCAGTGTATGGTCACTGAGTTGTAACTTTCCCTTACGATTTCACAGATGTGGCATTTTGCCACTGTAATTGCTAATACACAATTTCGAAATCACAGACAGACTCCTGATTGTTTTGTGCTTTAAGGGTGTTTATTTAAGTACTCAATATTGGAGGGGGTTGTAAAATGGTGAGGGGTGATGGTGGAGGAATGTCCATGGCAGAGTCCAGTCTATTAGTCTCACAGGTGCATGGTCCAAAGGGGCATAGGAAATGGAGCTGGGGCAGTTTAATAATGGACAGGGTGACAAGGTGGGACAAAAGGATGACAATCAGGGTGGTCTCATTTCTTGGCGGGGGTCTTGGCATCGTTCTCTGTCTTTGTCCTGGATCTCAGGGACCGTTTGTGGGGTGGTTCTCCCTCTGCAGGGGGTAGGGTGCTGGTGTGGTGGTCCTGTGGCTGTGCCTCCTGTCCACTAGCGCCGGCAGAGGTGGTGGGCAGTTCATCATCAAGGCTAGTGTCAGGGGCCCCTTGTTGTGCCACAGTGTTGCTCCTGGTGTTAACGAGTTCCTTCAGCACCCCTACAATGGTGTCCAGGGTGGAATTGATGGATTTGATTTCCTCCCTGAAGCCCAAATACTGTTCCTCCTGCAGCCGCTGGGTCTCCTGAAACTTGGCCAGTACCATTGCCATCGTCTCCTGGGAATGGTGCTAGGCTCCCATGATGTTGGAGAGGGCCTCGTGGAGCATGGGTTCCCTGGGCCTGTCCTCCCCCTGTCGCACAGCAGCACTCCCAGTTCCCCTGTGTTCCTATGCCTCTGTCCCCTGAACCGTGTGCCCACTGCCACTGCCCCCAGGTCCCTGGTGGTGGTGGGTTAGCCTGGGTTCCCTGTAGTGGTGGACACACTGCTGCTTGACGTGTCCTGGGGACAGAGGTATGGGCCCGCTGGGTAGGTGCTGTGCTGGTGTTTCCAGAGGGGGGAAGGTCTGTAGTGGCTTGTGCCAGTGTGAGGGAAACCGACTGTCCCGAGGTCCCAGATGGGCTGGGCTGGTCATCTAGATCCAGTTGGACAGAGCTGCTGTCATCACTGTGGGCCTCTTCTGTGGGTGGAGTGGACATCTCTGGACCCTCCTGTCCAGTGACGTTGGTTAGGGGTCCTGCACGGGTGTAAAAGCATGATTATTGCATCTGTGTGTGCCATGGTGTGCAATGGGTGGATGACCGTGTACCCCAGTGCTTGCATTCCTGTGTAGGACCTTGTGTGATAATGGTTTAGGGGGGTGTATGGGTATGTGCAGTGGCCATGCTTTGGTGATGGGTGTCCATGCTTTGGTGTTGCATGCAGGGCTTGGGTTTGGGATGTGTGGTTTGTGATATTGGGACATGTGTGAGGAGTTGGAGTGATGGGGGTGAGGGTGAGTGTGGGGGTATGTGATGGCATGCAGGTAGGGTGGGGGATAAGGTAGTAAAGATTTGTCTTACCAGAGTCCATCCCTCCAGCTACTCCTGCGAGGCCCTCAGGATGCAGTATAGCCAAGACCTGCTCCTCCCATGTTCTTAATTGTGGGGGAGGAGGTGGGGGTCCACCGCCAGTCCTCTGTACCGCGATGTGGTGTCTTGAGACCATGGAACGCACTTTCCCCCATAGGTCGTTCCACCTCTTCCTGATTTCATCCTTAGTTCTTGGGTGCTATCCCACTGCGTTGACCCTGTCCACGATTCTTCGCCATAGCTCCATCTTCCTAGCTCTGGAGGTGTGCTGCACCTGTGATCCGAATAGCTGTAGATCTACCCGGATGATTTCCTCCACCATGACCCTATGCTCCTCCTCAGAGAACCTGGGGTGTCTTTGCGGTACCATGGGGTGGTGTGGGTGATATGTGGGGTGGTGTGTGTTGTGATGTGTGGGGTGATATTTAGAGGTGTGTTGTGTGAGGTGCGTGGATGTTATGTGAGTGATGGTGTTGAGTGCCTGTGGATGCTCATTTGTAGATGGTGGTGTCTCTCTCTGTGCTTCTTTCTCAATTGTTGTCGTAGGGGTTTGTGGGTGATGTGGGTATGTGTTTTATATTGTATTGGATGTGTGGGAGTGGTGTGTGTATGTGTATCAGGTGTGTATATTTCGAATTGTCCAATGTGGCTGTGTTTTGTAAATGCGTGTGTATTTTGAACGCGGTGGTGTGTACCGCCAATGGAATACCGCGGTTGAAAGACCGCCGCGTGGATTCGTGGGTCGTGATAGTGCGGGCGTATTCCTGTTGGCGTGACGGTGGAGGTTTTGTTCTCGCCAGTTTATCACTGACCTTTGGTGTGACGGACTTGTGTGGGTGTCTAAATTTAGGCGGATTCCGGGCTTTGGGTCATAATGATCGTGGCGGAATTACGCGGCCGTGGCGCTGTGTTTGCGGTCTTCTGCACGGGGGTAAGCAGCTTTTACCACCAATGTTATAATGACTCCCATAATCTGTTCAGAGCTTGAACAAAAACACATTCTAAGGTTATGGTGCAAATCAACAGCAAAGTCAGCTACATCAATGTAATGATGTACATGAAGCTTAGCAGAGAAATTCACCAAACATTAGTCCCTGTTATCATAATTCATTAGTGAGGATCCTTAACTAACATCAGATTAGCATCAGCATGTTGAGCTTCAAAGCAGAATCAGTCTTCGTCCTCAGGACATCACTCGATCAGCAAGGCATCAGGATTCAGCAACAAAGTTAAGGAAAGGGCAAAGTCTGTAAGCATTAAAGTTAACCACGTCTCTTGTCAAGCTGCAACACGGGCGATAGTCAGAGTGAATGAGGTAACTTCTCTCTGAGAGTATTCTTGTTAAGTCAAAACTGTTAAAACTACCCCCAAATCCCTATTGGTCAGTTAATCGTATGATTTCTAATTCTACTCCATTCACATGTCGTTGATTGGTTTGTCTTGCAATGTCCTCACCATCCGGCTTGTCAGGTAACAATATTGTTGCAGCTTCTACTCTAGCCAGAAACTTCATTGTTCTTGTCCTGGGAAAGTCAGTCTCACACACATTAAACATAAGATGTTGCATTAGCAAGAACATCATCTCCTTGCAGTCGGTTCACACGAGAAGCTTCCATTATGAGCACATTTAAACAACATAATAGAAATTCACAGTTTAACTTTCTTGGTCAGCTATTTTACTAAAAGCTAGGAAATACAGATTTTACATGAAGCCTGGCAAGTAGGCCAAGACACTTGCTAACTTAGGGCCTACAATTAATAAAGCTAAATCTTAATTCATAACCCTCAATATGACATTTTACTGCATTAGTTTAACATATGTTCAGCATTTCATAATATTTAATCATTGATTAGTACATTTCATTAACAATGGTGGTCATTCTTCGTAATCCCATTTTCAAATGTGTGCATTATTTTTCTACATTATTTTCAACACAAACATATTTATTCAGAATACATAAACACTCATTAATAATTTTTATTAAAACACATGCACTAGCAAGCCCTCCCCTGATGATAAAATGTGTCTTCACACTAACTCTTTCCCACAAATGTTAGCATCAGCTAAAATTCTGTCAATTCAATCCCTTCATAATTGTGTTTCCCCTTTGAATTTTCTCTGTATAATTTTTTACTTTTCTTCCCTCCTCTGATCATTCTTTGACCTTTTCAATTTAATCCTTTTGCATAATTTGCACAATCCCTCATCCCAATAAGACAAACCACAACAATTAATATCCCATGTACTATTTTCAATAGCATTCCATTCCAAATGATCCCATTCCATTCCAGTTTCCCACCGAAGCAAACCCCTTGCCAACCTTTTCCCAAACTCCTGGTTCATTCAATTCCTTGAAATCAGCACTTGCATTAGTCGGATTAGTAAATAAGTCTTGTATCTCTTTCCTATTATGAGGAATATATGAACAACAATGCCTAGAATTAATCATTCTACAGACTCCACCATCCTTCGCTAAAAGAATGTCTAAAGCAAGATGATTTTGAAGAGTCATAGCTCAATCAGCAGTTAATTCAGTATCTATCAGGAATATGGCTCCTGAAGAATTTGTCAGCATGTCATCCACAATATTTGACAACTTTTGAATCTTTATCGAATTCAGAATTACTCTCACTGAAGGAATCACTGCTCCAAATATATAGCCCGCTGAAGAAGAGGAGAACTCCCTCCTCTGTCTCTTAAGATGTAATTCAGTCACTTTCGGAAATTTCTTCCAATCCTCCATTTGATAAATCTTTGGGAAATGTATCCCCAAATAACATGTCCCATACCATCCTCTTGGAAGATGGTAATAAGCATTTAGTCCACAGATGTAGTAAATCCCTGGAATAGCAGGGTCTTGTCCATTCAACATAAACATCCATTTACTCTGAAACAAAAACACATGCCTACATTCACTCGTTCCCACAAATAAAGTGTCAGTGCGCGATTTAGGCCTATATCTACAAAGTTTCTCTATGTGTTGTGCATCTAAAGCTAATTTCCCTTGCGTTTTATTTGCACTATAAGCATAATCATTCTTGTAAGTCCTTTTCTCTAAGCCTTTTTCTAATTTCTCCTGTAATGCCTTTCTCCTGTCATCCGTGTGATCTAAGAAGCTTTTCTCTAAAGGTGTAAACAAGCATGTCAAATTATTTCTATGCACATAAGCTGTGCCAAATGTCAATGTAGGTTCAAAGAAACCTCTAACTATTAAAATGTCATTATCCTTAGCTTCTCGACTCCAATACCTAATTATATGAATAAAGGAAAACACAACATCGAAATTTGAGTAAAACTACTGAATGTACTCTTGGTTATAAAATCTGGTTAGTAACAGACTACAACTTATCCCGTAAGTAAAAGGCAGACTATGATAGGAGACTCCTTCCTCACTGATGAAGGAATCTGTGTACACACAAAGCAATTCTTCGCATCCATTGTCTCAACATGCTCACTCAATAAGTGATAGAAAACATTAGAAGAAAGTTCTCCATGCGCATTAGTATCCTCATGCAAATATTTCTCATCAAACCTAAACTTTTTTAATGCCGTTAGTGCAGTAGTTGTCTCAAAAGCAGAAGTATGTTTGGCTTCTCTCTTATCAAGAACAGACATACCCACGATTAACACCACAAACAATATCCCACACATAATTGCCAAACCAATGCTCTTATATTTACAGTGCCTAGCATCTCTACCTTGTTGGCTAGTGTTAATCATGATCTGTAAAGAATCAGAAAGCAGAAGAAATTCATAAAAACTTGCAGCAAAGCCAAAAAAAGACAACTCTTCTTTCAGCAGTTCAATTTCACTTCCAGGATCCCTTGTCTAAATCGGTTAGCTGCTTTGTCAAAATCAGGTTTCAAAAGTCAAATCAGGTTATCAATGTCTCTTCCGGTTACTTTCAACAGTCTCTTTCTCAAAAGTTTCGCTCAGATTGTTTCAACAGTTCAGTTCATTAGCTTCCTTCAGGTGTCAAAATACTGTCCCGGAACTTCTCTATCCAAACAAAAAGACAAAACCTCTTGCTGCAATTCATTCGTAGTTGTATACGCCCATTCAGGACCAGAGTATCTTTGACTTGCTATTCTTTTTCTTTTCACTTTTCGATCACCATTCAGCTCTCCTTCACTTAGATCTTCTCTCCTTGTTGTGTCTACTTCTTCCTTGATTGTGGGTTCAACAACCACCCATTTCCCTTTCTCCACTTGTGACTCCGGCCACTTATCTCCTTTCATTGGACCCTTTGTCAGAGTTCTCTTCAGAGTCAAACTTGAACCTTCTTCTTGTAATGTGGTGTTTTCTTTTGATGGACCTGCAACCGGTTCAGGAGGAGTCAGATCACATTAACTTTGGTCCACCTCAAATCCTTCCCCTTCCGGGTCCGGCAAAGACTCTGTTTGTCTCTCAAGATTGTCTGCTTCTGGGAAAGCCTTCCTCTGACTAGGCTCACCTGCTGTTGTCAATTGAGATAGGCTCTCCATCGCCCTCCTGGAGATCTCCTCCCTCGTCTCTCACAGGAGTGACTGAACCATCCTCAATGGGCTCCGATCAAGTCTCAGTTCCCCTTTGTTCTCCTTCTGGCCCTGAGACTTGTCTCGCTGTTGTTGGTACTTTCAACAACGTTTCTTCATGATCCAGTGGACATGCCACTTTCTTCGTGTGACTTGCATGAATCCAGTTCAGAATTCCAGCACACTTCACAGCTGTGGCAGCTGTCAAAACTACCTGATAAGGTCCCTTCTAACAATGCTCCAAACATGTCTTTCTCACATGTTTTCGGACCACAGCCCAGTCCCCAGCTCTCAGGTTGTGCCTTGGGTCATGGATCGGTGGCAATGTGGTGGCTTCCACCTGCTGAGAAAAAGAGCAAACCACATCAGCGAGACCTTTGCAGTAATCCAACACCATATCATCTGTAAAGTGCATTTGCTGGCACTGCTGGTAACCTCATTGCTCTGCCCATGAGGATCTTATGCGGGGACAATCCTATCTTCCTGTCAGGTGTGTTTCTCATTTACATCAACACAAAAGGCAATGCGTCAGGCCATTTCAAATTTGTGGACGCACACATCTTTGCAACTCTTGACTTCAATGTACCATTCATCTGTTCCACTAGTCCTGATGCTTCAGGGCGGGAACTACAATGGAACTTCTGCTCAATGTTCAATGCTGCACACAGTACTTTAATTAGTTCATTGTTAAATTGACTTTCCCTAACTGATTCTAATGAGATCGGAAACCCGAAACGCGGTATCAGTTCCTTGAGCAGTAGTTTTGCTACTGTGAGACTATAGTTTCTTCATGTAGGGTACACTTCAATCAAATGACTAAAGATGCAAACAATCACCAACACACATCTCAAACCTCCACACACAGGCATCTCAATAAAATCCATTTGCATTCTGCTGAATACACCTCCCACTCTTCCAATGTGGCTCAAATTAACCACTGTCCCTTTCCCTGCGTTTAGTTGTTGGCAAATGACACATCAATGGCAAACTGCTTCAGCAACTTGTCTAAACTTTGGGTTAAACCAATCATGGTTGGCCAAACGAATCATTGCATCCCTCCCAATATGTGCTTGACCATGATAGTACCTCGCCATTTGAGACAACTGGCTATTTGGTATAACCAACTGACCCTCTTCTGAAAACCAAAATTCTTCTTTTCTTTGTACACATTTCATTTTGCCCCATGAATGTTTTTCCTCCCCATCAACATATTCTGCAACATTTTTAATTCTTCCAAAGTGTAAATTATTTTGAATGCATAGCTTGTACACGTTTCATCTTCTTCAGGTAACAGTTCCTGCTTATCCTTGAACGATATACAGTTCAATGTGCAAAACCTTGCGGCTTGATCCGCATATCCATTTCTCAATGATACATAGATGCAACTTCAGATGTGCACTGCATTTCAGCATGGCAATCTTTTCAGGCATTTGAATATCATGTAACAATTCTTTAATTCTCTCACCATTTCTCACTGGTGAACCAGAAGAGGTCAGGAAACCTCTCTGTGACTACAACTGGCCAAAATCATGAACTATTCCAAATCCATACTGGCTATCCATATTGATTGTAACTTTCAGCTGAGCAGAGACATGGCATGCTCTAGTAAGGGCTACCAGTTCTGCTACTTGGGCAGAATACACTCCTCGAAGCCAAGAAGCTTCAAAGGTACCTGTAATTGTGCACACAGCATATCCTGCTCTCAATGTCCCTGTATTGTCTCTCAGACAAGAACCATCAACAAAAATAATTTGGCCATTTTTTTCCAATCCGGTATCTTAGATGTCAGATCTCAGCTTTGTGCACAAATCAGTTACTTCAAGACAATCATGCTGAACATCTTCCTTTTCAATTTCAGCATTTTCACTCGGAAGTAAGGTTGCCCGGTTCAGCACTGTACATCTTTTCAGTGACACATCCGGTGACCCTAGAATACTTGTTTCATATCTGGTCAACCTTGCACTGGTCAAATATTGGGTTTTCGTCCTTGTCAGAGGAATCTCAATAGAGTGAGGGACCATTACAGTCAGGGGATGTCCATCACAATGCCCTCACACTGTGTATACCTCTGACCAACTGCTGCAACTGTGCGCAAACAACCTGGTAAGGTTGCTGCAACTGAGTCCAAAGTAGCTGAAAAATAGGCTACTGTGTGGTTTACACCTCCATGGACCTGTGTCAAGAAAGACAAAGAACATGCATTACGCTCATGACAAAACAATGTGAAAGGTTTTGTGTAATCAGGCATATCCAACGCTGGAACCCTTCACGGCCTCTCTCTCAATTCAGTGAACGCTTTCATTTCATCCTGGTCTAACACTATGGGATCAGTGACTTCCTCATGAGTCAGCTTCTGCAATGGTCTTGAAATGACTGAGAAATTCGGAATCCATTAGTGACAATAACCTACCATTCCCAAAAACATCCTGACATCTCTCTGTGTAGTCGGAGGATTTATCTGCACTATGGTTGTAATCCTTTCCCTGGATCTCTTTCTAGAACTCTTCTCAATCCGGTGACCCAAATATTTCACTACTTTCTGACAGTACTGTAATTTCAGCGGTGACACTTTGTGAACATTCTTTCCTAAATAGTTCAACAGGGCAATCATATCATACTTGCACTCTGTAAGTCATCAATGTACTGCACCAAGGTTGATTAGAAAGGCAATTCCAACAACTCCAAATTCTTTTTCAAGATGTTATTGAATATGGTAGGTACTCTGAAAACCCTTGAGGAATTCTGCACCAGCAATAGGATCCAGGAATTTGAAACATAAGATAAATTGAGTATCCTCATTAAGAGGCACAGAAAAGAATGCATGTGACAAATCAATGACAGTGAACCACTCAGCATCACATGAAATCTGGAACATTATCGCAGCTGGATTTGGCACCACATTTGACCACACTCTCATTTATTTTTCTCAAATCCTGAACAATCTGAACCTTCCCACAGGGCTTCTTCAAACCCATTATTGGTGAATTACACGGACTGCTCAATACTTCTTTCAGAACCCCTTGCTTTACAAAGTCTGCAATTATCGAAGCTACCTTCATAAGGACATCTTGCGGCATGTGGTACTGCGGAAGTTGAGTAAAAACTGCATTCGGCTTCACAGTAACTTTAACTGGCTCCACTCCCTTTATCAAACCTACTTCTTTTCCTGTCAAATCCCACACTTTCTCCTTAATCGTTCCCTGTAAATCAGGATGAAGCTCTTTCACTGTGAACATCGGGAAAAATTCAACCAAAGGGTACTCCTCGTTTGTAGTTTCACACTCTACCTCTGGGGTTTGTTCCTCTTCATCATCACTATTCATCTGAATCTCAATTCCATTGTTTGGGCAAGTAATCAAACACCTTGTTTTACACAACAAGTCTCTTCCCAGTAGGGATACAGGACTCGAATCGCAGGCTACAAATTTATGCAATCGCTGAAAGTTGCCAATCTCAACTTGAACTGGATCTGTAATCAGGTTTGTCAAATACTGGTTTGCTACTCCCGCAACCTGAACCGTTCTACCTGAAAGGGGCAAATTTGGAACTTCTGCGCTTCTCACTGTAGAGCGTGTAGCTCCCGGGTCAACCAAGAATGAAACCTTGCGACCCATAACCTTTCCCTTCACATAGGGTCCTCTTTGATCTACTTCTAGAGAAGTTGCAATCCAACATGGCACCTCATCTGAGCTATCACTTGTCCATTCATCATGTATTCCATTCTCACTGTGTAATGAGAATTGGTTCACTGTATTACTATATCTGTTATGCCTGTGACCTGTTGAGAAAGCATCATCTGTTGCTGCTCAATCGGGGCTTGAGGTGTTTTAAATTGCTTTCTAGATACTATGGGAACCTGCTGTTGCATCAGCTGTAACTGTGACATTTGTGCACAGAGCATTTGCACCTGCTGCATGGGCTGAAAATTTTGCATTTGATTCACATTATTCTGAAAATTTGGATTAGGACATCTCACTCTCGGTCTTCTCACATTCTGAAATGAATTGATGTCATTACTCTGCTGAACAACACCTTCCTGCACCATCATTGGTCATTCCCGTTTCCCATGTCCAACAGCTCCGCATATGTGACATGATAATAGCTTCGTCATTCCCTGCACATCATTCTGAACTACTACAGGATTCAAGTCTGGACCACGATTTATAATGCCTCCACGGCCTCTACCTCTCATCTGGGGCTGAAACATAATTTTTCCGTGTTGCTGCTGTGACAACTGCTGTGGAAAATTCCCTTGCACTCCTATTTGAGCAGCTTTAATCTGCATCACAATCGCCTTCTCTTTCAACTTTTTCTGATTCAACTTAATCTCATCACTACAGTATTTTGCATACTGCAACACCTCATCAATTGGCTTTGCTTGCCAGCAAATCAAATGTCTCTTAATTATCTGGCTGATTTCAGGTCTCAATCCTTCCACAAATCTGAACACCAAATGAAGCATGTCTTTCACCTCAATTGTCTCTGTACCACTGTAATGCTTGAATGCCTGCAAAAATCTCTCATAATACGCATGTATCAACTCCTTTGCTTCCTGAGATGTCCTGTCAAACCTCTGCCAATCAATATTCTTGGGCAAAATTCTCGATTTCAGAAACTCAATCACCTATAGTAATATTTCATTACCTCAGGAGACGGTGCACCTATATTCTTGTCTCCCTCTAGTTCAGTTGTTGGCCAATATACACTCCTCTTACACTTGATCCACAAGTCAGCTGAAACCACGATCTCTAATAATGTGTTCAAGTATTCCTACAAACACTTCAAAAGTTTCATGAACCTGTCTGTCTGCTGATACCATTCTACTGGCCTTTCTCTCAATTTTGGATAATCATTTGTAAATGACAGAATGTCAATTCTGCCCCATGGAACATGAACAAAATTCTCCCCTGGAATCTCCCTCATTGGTAGAATCTTTACTGGATCTTTATCCTGCTGTACATGTTCAGTCAGCTCCAAAGAATCTCTTTTTCTCTTGTCTCTTTTCTTTACCCATCTGCCTTCCCATTTGTCTAATGCTCCCCAGGTCTGAGCACTTTGGAGAAATTCTTTAAGGTGTGCCTTCATTCCGGCAGATCTCATGTGTTCAAAATCTTTAACTTCAAAATCTAACCCGTAAATCCATTTAAAATGCTTTGTTTTCTCTATTTCTATGCCGTACTTCTCTGCCAAGTCTGCTAATCTCTGATGCACATTGCTCACCTCTCTCGTAATTTTTAGGCACAAATATCTCAATTCTGCCTCTTTGTAGGATTCTAACCTATTCACCCCCATCGTTCCCTCAATTAGTTCACCCGCTTCAATGCCTATCCTAGTATAATTCAAATGCTTCTCTCCTTTAGAGGCACTCTGTGGGATACTCAGCTTGCCTAACCATTCAGTTACTTGCTTGGACCGGAGGCACCTGCTGTGCAACTGCATTCGGAGTCTGCGGTGTCAATAATATCAAGCTCTGGCTAAAGTTTGGCCCTGCCACAGTATATGCAAGTGCCACAAATGGACTAAGATCTAGCAAGGATTTTGATCCATCAAAAGTCTGTCCCACAGGAGAGACTACCTGAACATTTTTATTATGTCCTTCCCTCATTAGGTTCTGGTACATTGTTCCTTGTTCACCTACAGGTAGCTTTTTCTGTGCAAATAATGGTACCGCTGGACCAACAGTAATAGGTAGCGATAAAGCATCTGGGACTGTTCTGGCACCTATGCTCTGTGGGAGAGTAACTCCCAAATTCTGATTCATCATCGGAGTCATATCTGACTGTGTTCCTGTCACTGGAATAAATCTTGGCATTACCTGCGGCTGTACTTGAGGCAATAAAATCGGAGTTGGTTCAGTCTGAACCATCATTGATCTCGGGAAGACCTGTTCCATTGGCACCATTAAGTTCGAAGTCGTTTCCATAATCGGCACATCAGGATAAATTATCTGAACATGTGGCGGTTGCATCTGGTTCTGCACCACAGATGTAGTAGGCACATTAAGACCACTTTGCACTGCATTCTGTGTCAGGTTAGCATTAACCTGCACCGGACTCACTGTCCCATTAACCTGTGTCAGAGCTGTCAGATCAACACTGGTACTTGGACCACTCTCATGTACTGTATATGGTGGTGGTCGATCTCTCAATAATTGTGTAATAAACTCCTCATAGTACGAGTCCTCCTCTTCGTTTGAAGATTTTCTAGCCTCCTTACTCTCGGACGGACTTTTACTAGATTTCCTAGTAGGTTTCTTTCCTTCCATCTCATTTTCCTGCATAATTGCCGAAAACAACTTAATCCCTTGCAAAGTTTCCATTCTCCATGCTTTCTGAACACAGTCCCATCTAGCCTCCGCTAGAGTCTTTTCTGCCTTTCTCACCCTCCTCTCAAATTTCAGTTGCTGTTGCAAAATCCAAATCTCGATAATAATGAATTTTGCTACCACCTCTGGGACCTTCAATACTACTACTATTCTCTGTTAACACCTGTCACTTTGTACCGGACATCTATTCAAGCTCTTAAGGAGACAAACCATCAGTCTCTCTTACCGTCTCTGTTTGTCTATTATTCTATAACGGACGTTATGGTAAGCCCTTAAGGAGACGAACCATCAGTCTGCTACCATCTCTGTTAGCATGTCTGACCTCAATGAGTAAAATTACAAGGGGACGTGAACAGGTCGATGAACCTTTTGACTCACAATTAAGATGGTCTTACCATAGCTCCAGTACATAATCAATAATCAATACACAATAATCAATAATCATTAGTAATCAATAACATCAATAATAAATGGAGTCAGTAATTGTCACGTACCATGACCCTTCAGTCACGAATACCCACACCTTTAGAAAAAGATTTGAAGGTTCATTTCCCTATATTAACAATACTAAGGTCATGTAGATTAATCTCAAAATCAAATGAAACACATACAGAAACAATACTGGCTGTCCAAAGTGGCGGAAGAAACGTAATCTAATCAAAGCTTGAACGACAACACATTCTAAGGTTATGGTGCAAATAATTAGCAAAGTCAGCTGCATCAATGTAATGATGTACATGAAGTTTAGCAGAGAAATTCACCAAACATTAGTCCCTGTTATCATAATTCATTAGTGAGGATCCTTAACTAACATCAGATTAGCATCAGCATGTTGTACTTCATGCAAAACAATTTAGTAACACAAATTTGAGAAAAAAACAACATCTAACTATGGCCCTATCAAAACAGCGCCGTTGGTACCTAGAAAGAAAAAGCAAATATGCATAATAATCATGGTTAGGTTACACCTAGCCTCAGGGTGGATCAACAAAGCAGAATCAGTCTTCGTCCTCAGGACATCAGTCGATCAGCAAGGCATCAGGATTCAGCAACAAAGCTCAGGAAAGGGCAAAGTCTTTAAGCATTAAAGTTAAGCACGTCTCTTGTCAAGACACAATTTAGGCAATTGTCAGAGTGAATGAGTTGACTTCACTCTGTGTATTCTTGTTAAATCAAAACTGTTAAAACTACCCCCGAATCCCTATTGGTCAGTTAATCGTATGTTCACACTTTGTTCAATAAAACTAAAAACCCAAATCTATGAATTCTAATATTACTCCGTTCACATGCCGTTGATTGGTTGGTCTTGCAATGTCTTCATCATCCGGCTTGTCAGGTAACAATATTGCTGCAGCTTTTACACTAGTCAGTATCTTCTTTGTTCTTGTCCTGGGAAAGTCAGTCTCACACACATTACACATAAAATGTTGAATTAGCAAGAACATAATCTCCTTGCAGTCAGTTCACATAAGAAGCTTCCGTTATGAGCACATTTAAACAATATAATAGAAATTCACATTTTAACTTTCTTGGTCAGCTATTTTATTAAACTCTAAGAAATACAGCTTTTACATGAGGCCTGGCAGGTAGGCCAAGACACTCGCTAAGTTAAGGCCTACAATTAATAAAGCTAAACCTTAATTCATAACCCTCAATATGACATATTACTGCATTAGTCTAACATATATTCAACATTTAATAATATTTAATCATTGATTAGTACATTTTGTTAAGATTGGTGGCCATTCTTCGTAATCACATTTTCAAATGCGTGCCTTATTTTTCTACGTTACTAATTTATTCACAATACATAAACACTCATTAATAATTTTTATTAAAACACTTGCGCTAGCAGCTACAAGCCCCATTATCTGACCCATCACATTGCTTCACAAACATGGAACAGGAATGTCTCCTCTTAAAAGTGTTTTTCTTCTTCCAGCAAAGTTGTTCCACATGTAATGGTAATTTTACATTTTCATAAATTTTCTAAAGGATTTCTTGCTCCTCATTGGAAACCATTCACAACTGATGATGTGAGTGCTTTAATATTTAATTTAATAATAATTCACTCATCTTCAGTTCCACTGAAGCTGTTTTATTTATCCATTTTCTGCCTAAGAAATTTATTTGTTTATGACTAGTAATTTTCTCTCAGATTTTTCTTTATGTTCCATTAAATAGTCTGTCTTCCATATTTTTGATAGGAGAAGTGTTAATTTCATCATTTTCTTTTAAGCTTTCCATTTTTCACACGTGCTGAGTTGTTTTTTTCACTTGTCTTTTTTGGTTCAATGAAGTGTCCTGCTTCAGATATCTGAATATTTGCTTTGCTTACACTTGCAAAGTGATTGTTTTCTCCACAGTCCCGACACTTTAGTGCTATGACTGGAAATGTTCATGAATGTGGAAATGCCATTCCAAATCTGTATCATAAATGTAATTCTTAATTTATTTTTATATTTGTATCCTTCGATCTTGCTTCAATATGTCTGTTATGATCCGTCATTTTAGCTTGTCCAATCTTCAAATTGTGAACTTTTGCTCTTGATTCAGAGCGATGGCAGATGAGATGATTATTTTTGTAATAATTCTTTTTCGAATGCGACAGAATGAGAACCTCCAACTACTCGCAAGTGAATTGGGCCTTCTTTATTCAATTTATCTAAATTACAATGTTTTCCTATGTGCTTTGGTCACATCACAAATTCATGCAAGGTTTTGTCAGCTTCTTGACATTTTATATGGAAAGTTTATAGCTAAAAATCAATATTTCTTTGAGGGTCAAAGCATTCAGTGGCACAATGAAACTTGAGGGGGGCCCCCTGCAAAGTACCTGGAGGGGGCCCCCTCCCCTCTAGACCCAGTCAGGGGGAAAGATCCGGAACAACACGTCCGGATTCACGCCTACGTTGTTCACGCAAGCGGAACGACGCTTGCCTGAACAACGCAGGCCTTTTTCTCTGCCTTAACCATGCATGTGCCTAACAACGCACATGCGTGGCTAGGGCAGAGAAAAAGGAAGATCCATCGGGAGAGGACATGGTAAGGTAAGTGGGGCTGGGGCAGGGTTGGGGGTAGTTTTTAGGGGTGGGGCAGGGGTGAAGGGGTTGGGTTGGTTAGGCTATTTTTTTTTAAGGGGCGGGGGTGGGGGTCGGGATTGTTTTGTTTTTAGGGGCGGGGTGGGGGGTCAGGGTAATTTTTCATTTAGAGGAGGTGGGGGGTCAGGTTTTTAGGGGTGGGGTGGGGTGGGGTGGGGTGGGGCGTTGATGTAATTTTCTAGTCAGCGCACAAGGGTTTTAGGGGCAGGGGTGGGTGGGTCGCTGTAGTTTTAGGGGTGGGGTGGTTGGGGTATTTTGAGTTTTTGGGGGTGGCGGTGGGGGGTCGGGTAGTTAAGGTTTTGGGGGGTGAGGGGTCGTAGTCGTTTTAGGGGCGGGTGTTGGGGAGGTCGGGTTTGTTTCAGTTTTTAGGGGTGGGGTGGGGGATCAAGGTAATTTTCTAATTAGGGGGCTAGGGGGTTGGGTTTTTAGGGGCAGGGGTGGGGGGTTGAGGTAATTTTCTATTCAGCGCGGGGGCAGGTTTTAGAGGCAGGGGTGGGAGTTGCTGTAGTTTTAGGGGCGGGGTGAGGGGTTGGGGTATTTTTAGTTTTTTGGGACAGGGGTCGGGATAGTTTAGGTTAAGGGGCGCTGTAGTCGGTTGGGATATTTTTCGTTTTAAGGGGCAAGGGTTGGTGTAAGGGTAGTTTAGGTTTTGGGGGGTCACTGTAGTTTTAGGGGTGGGGTGGGGGGTCTAGGTAGTTTAGGTTTAAGGGGGGTGGGGGTCACAGAAGTTTTAGGAGTGGGATGGGGGTTGGTGTATTTTTTGTTTTCGGGGGTGGGGGTCGGGGTAGTTTAGTGGCGGGAATGGGGGTCAGGGTATTTTTTGTTTTTAGGGGTGGGGGTGGGGGTTGGGGTAGTTTTAGGGGCAGGGGTGGGGGGGTCGATATTTTTAGTTTTTAGGGCAGGGTGGGGGGTCGGGGTGGGGGGTCGCGATGGGGGGTCACGATGGGGGTTTGGATTTTTAGTGGCGGGGTGGGGGTTGGGGTAATTTTTTTTAAGGGGTTGAGTAGTTTTATTTTTGGGGGTGGGAGTCGGTTTTAGGGCTCAGGGTGGGTGGGGGTATCGGGGTAGTTTTTAAGGGTTTAAGGGTTTTTAATGGAGTTCAGGGTACTTCTGTTTTTAGGGTGGGGGGAGGCATGCGACAACCACGCATGCCATTTCCACACATGCTTGTACTAGGCATGCCTTTACACCGAAAATGTAAAGGCATGCGTGGTAAAGGCATGTGTGGAAACAACGCGGAGTCTCGACATGTTGTTCAGGCATGCATGGTTGCCGCATGCGGGTTTCGATCATACAACCCCAGTCAGGAGACTGCCATTCATGCACAGTGTACTGTGCTAAGGGGGCCCTTAGAGTTCGGGGGCCCCCTGCATCACAAGGGCTGCAGGGGCCTTTGTTACGCCACTGAAAGCATTCATTTAAACATTTCTTTATTGTTTCATGTGTTTGTTTCAATTTATTACAGTTGGTCAATAATTCTTCCACATAATTCCCTTGTATGTTAAGTAGTAGGTCTCTTCCTTGTTCATCAGTTTGTTTTTACACGTTGTTTTTAATTATTACTGTTTAAATTATCTCAGTTGTTTCTCTATAATGAGCCTAGAGTTTTGTGAGTCTGACATATGAAAATATTGTGGCCGTCTATTTATCTACTTGAAATTGTGTTTCGTACTTGAAATGGTGTTTTCTGTGATATAATCTGACACAATAAAACTAGAGAGCGATATTGTGTCATTCTTTGCGCTTGTTGATGTGATTATGTATTATTAATGTACAACATGCAAATACATATGAATTTATATGAGTTAGTTTGGCTATATTGCACTGCCTGATAAGCAAAATGATGCCAATATGTAATAATTCAATGTTGATGCTTTTGTTTGGTTTAATGAGGACATGATATTCCAACAGAGCTTGTTCCGTTTGCTTTAAACTGATTTTCCTGTTTTCCTTCTTTTCACTAGATGGCAGTATTTGCACGGTTTTGACTAAGTTAATAAATATAGTCCATTTTCTTTGCTATGCTGTAAAGCACGGATGTAGATTGCCAGGAGTCACCAAAGCAAAACAGGGAGTAAATACCACAGTTTATGTCTTGTAAACAATGGCACATCTTAGACTGGCTGTAGTACTATATAATATTGATGTCTATGTGTTACTCTTTGTCTATGTGTTACTCTTTGCACGTGCTGCCTCTGCCTCGCTTCATGTGTGTGTTCAACTATGTGTTCAAAATTCTGCTTTTTCCTAGCCGGGGTTCTGGAGAACTGTTGATTCATTTGCACCTGGACGCCGGCATAGCAAGAGGTGCAGTCGTGATCTTCTACATACACTCTTGTAAATAAAGTCACATGAAGATTTCAACTGGTTTCTTCAGAGTCATACATTTACCACATTTGGAAATGGGTGGTCGGCTCATTTTTGGAAGCCCACAGACTCCCGTCCTGTCATCCTATATTGTATTGCGGCTGCCCTGCAAGTGATTATTTGCAAGGAGATTTGTTCAGACGCTATCTATTGATGGTCCTGGATTTGGCAGCGCCTGGTGAGGATTTCTAAATCTGTGGGTTGTGCCTGTCCTCTCACACAGTGCGGGAGTAAGGTAGAGCACGCGCAGTACCAGATGGGTTTGTGCTCTGCTCGTCGTGCCCACACATAGCAGCCTGAACTCATTGGCTGCATGTGAGGTCATCACACAACATTAGAATGCAATGTGGTGGCCACCTTAAATCAAGAAATATTCTGAAAGGAATTTATGAACTGTGGATGTGCATGTGAACCCTTCCAGAATGTCTTTTATAAGACATACCAATTGTTTCAGTTATTGGCGCAGCTGCATACCAGAAGGCAGACATTTCTTCTGCAGGACAATTGCCAATGATGTCACTTCTTGGGGCAGCTGTAGAAAAACGCAGTTCAGGAGATGTCTTAGCCAATTTGTAGTAAGGTTTATATATGTGTACTGTGAAGGAACTTATGAGTCCCTATGGCTTCCCATCTACAGTTGGTACAAAATGAACCTTTTTTCCAAAATCCAGTGAAGCCCCCAACAACTTGGAAACACTGCTTTTGCACCTTTGAAAACTAATTGCAATTGATGCCACTCAGTTTGATCCCAAAACAAAGGTGGCTCTCCTTTTTTGTTATTTGAGGCAGGAAGGTCAACAAATAGTTGACAATTTACCAGAGATAGTTTCTCCACCTGGGTACTTTGGAACCTGGGGTGGGTCATTGGTGCTGTTGCTAGACTTCCCAACAATCTTTCAGAAGAACCCAGTGTCTTGCTTAAGAGATAAAACTTTTTTAGATGTGAACAGTATACTGAGGACAGTGTAGAGGAATATATTTCTGCACTGAGACTATTGGTTTCAACTTGTAATGCTGGTATCACTTTTGATACGTAAATCAGGGATTTGTCTACAGCTGTTCATCTCTAAAAAATACAAGAATGTCTACTTAGCTATAGGATCCCACTGTTTTGAGGTTGCTAAAGGTATTGATCAATCTATTATATCTAGCAGGTTAATAGCCAATGAAGCTAGTGAACATTTCAGTCTGAACCAGAGGCGGTGGGTGCAATTTCCATCAAAGAAAGAGGATCTAAACTTAGGCAGATGAGGAAGTATGGTGTTTGTTTCAGATGTGGATCTAAAATGCAACTGAGTAACCATTCTGCGTGCCATGCTGCTTACAAATGTTGTAACGGATGTGGTAAACTGGGACGCTTTCAGAGCATTTGCAGGGGTGTGGAAAAACATCTGTTAAGCCCAACAGTGTTGAACTAGATCATGATCAGTTTGTCAGTGACATATCTATAGTTGTGCTCACCACTGAGGCTGGTGACAATAGGGGTGGAAAAGCTAGAGGTCTTTGGTGAGATGTATCAAGTGGTGAGCAGAATCTAGTAATGATGTCTGACTCGGAGCACCTATTATCATCACTTTGTACACTTTGTACTTTGAGAAATGGAACAAGACTCCTCTCAGCAAGACCGATATTCATCTCAATGTGGTTGGATAACAGGATAGTGACATGCTAGGTTACTTTGAGACACAGTGTCTTGTTTAGGAAGAAGCACTGTTACTAAGAGGTATGTAACTATCAAGGACAGACACATTGTTGGGTGTCAGGATCTGTCTAGACTAGACCTAATGTTTGTTGCAGGCTAAGATAATCTCGTTGTCATGGTGATGTATTCATTTCATGGGTTGAGAGTGATGGAGTTCTGAGTGTGAAAAGAGTTATAGGGAACTTTCCCATAATTGTTTTTGAAAAATTGGAAACATATCTGAAAGGGTGATATCCCGGTTACACATACGGTAAGACCTGAACTTAAAACACTATCAAATGAGTTGTGTTCTGAATGAGTTATTAAACCAACAAATTCTTCAGAACTGGGCAGCCCAGTAGTTATTGTGAAGAAATAAAGAGGTGGGATCTGCTTAAGGGTTGACCTCTGCATCCTTAACAAACATATTGTTATTGATTGTCACCCATTACTAAAAGTCAGTGAATTACTGGCCAGTCATGGTTAGTCTAAGGGCCTGATTATGAGGCTGGCACCACAAAAAAGGCTGGTGGAAAGCCAGTGAAGAGGACCACAGAGGGGGTCCGTGCACTGATGCGTAGTGCAGGGACCCCCCGCCCCACACCATTGGAATGCGTGCTGTCTGCTTTGCAGACAGTGCACATTCTGAGGGTGCTGGAGTGCTATGATATTAGCCCTGGCTCCCTTAAGGGAGCCAAGGCCAATATCGTAGCAATGTTCCCACCGGGCAGCCCGGCAGGAACGAAGTATTAAAATGTTCCCACCAGTCAGCATGGCGAGAACACTGTAATACGCTCGGGGGGATGTCACCGCCATGGTGGTGAAGTCTTCCCCGCGAGTTTGGCAGTCCCACTGTGGGATCCCCAAACTCGTAATGAGGACCTAAATTCTTTTCCCTCTTGAACTTAAGATTGATGTACCACCAGTTTCCAATTGCTGCAGCATCCAGAGAGGTTATTATTATTAATATTATTATTATTAATGATAATATTATCATTATTACACTTAATATTAATAATAGTAATAATAATAATATATGTTATTACTTAATTAAACCCATAAACAACAAGCACAAAATATATAAGGGAAAATAAGTACAGCATAGTTAAACAACAGGCTTAATAAAATCTCTACAAACCCTACATACTTGATCCAGTAATCCCTAGAACTAAAGAAGCATGATTTAGTAAGGTTAAAATCCTAAAAAATTACCTCAAAGCAGTTAGTTCGAAGGACAATGCGTCAATGATCCCGATGCAGAGTACAAAAGGTGTTAAGAATAAAGGGAGCAAAATCCAATAAAGACAGTCATCTAGTATCCTGATCCCCGGGAATAAGAACATGTGTGAGGTAGTTTTTTTTTTACAGGCAGCAATAATCCTGCTGAAAGCCAATCTAGTAGCAGCCTGGCTCCACAGAATAAAAAACAAATAATAAATAACAGGGGTTGTTAGAAATGGGGTTTCTGGTTGGCTAGGGTATGCACCTCAGACAGACAGAACGTACCCACTCTAGTCAGGGCAAGGGAGTTACACGTCCAGGATAACCCCTGCTCACCCCCTTGGTAGCTTGGCACGAGCAGTCAGGCTTAACCCGGAGGCAATGTGTAAAGCGTTTGAACAACACACACACCCATGTGACGCAATATCCCCACCACAAAGGAAACACAACACCAGATTATATGAAAATATACTGTATTGTACACAACGTAATTATCAGACCAAACACCACATAACAGTAGTATCCTGCTACTTTAGCAGTTGTCAGAACGTTACACATTAGTTACTCTGCAAACTAGCAGTAGTCACAAATAACACACAGGTTACTCAAGATTCTGCAACATAAGCAGTAGTCAGGAAACATGTTGTTCCACTAAAGCACTTGTCATAGGAATATCATAAAACGCCCATAGTAGGAACATTAGAAAACATATGGCAAGTTAGAAAAACATATTAGCATGTCATGCCCATAACAGGAACATTTGCATACACATATGTAAAAACACCAAATGCAGGTAGGCAATATATAAATGCGCAAAGTCTATAGTAAGAACCTAGGTTCTATATACTGGTCCTTTAGGGAATACCTGTGAGAGATGGAGAGACACTTCCAGTGCCTAGACCGAACAATGGGGCCCCCGGCGCTCCTCTGCGCAAAACGGGGGCCTCCCTGATCTCCTGTGGTCAGAGGAAGGCGACATGCACCTCCTCTTGTCCATGAACGGGCCCCTCTGGGGACCGTAAACACTGGGGCCCCCCCTAGGCCTCCACCGGTCCTCACGAGGGGGGCCCATGTCAGCCAAAACGGCTTTTGAAGGGAGGGGGGCACCACGCACCCCCTCCGTGTTACAACTGACCCCTTTTAGGGACCAGCGATTTCCTGGGGTCTCCCCGGGCCTCTACCGGCCCTCCTCTGGGAGGGGAGACCTCAGAAATGCCACTGGCCCACGAGGGGGTCCAACAAAGGAGCCTAGCGGCGCGGGGAGCCTCCAATGAGGCTTCCACCCCGCCCGCAATGAAAGGAGAGCCCTCCAGAGCTCCCGCAGGCGAGGGAGAGGCGTCCTCCTCTCCCTTCTCTTCCTGACGTCATCCTGGCCCAAGGCAGGGCCTGCCGGTGCCCCAGGGGTGCTCCACGGAGCGGTCCTCGCCCCGGGGGCACCAATAGGAGCACACTTGCTCCAGCTGACGGAAAGGAGGTTTTCTTCGTGCCTCAGGGGCACTAGAAGGTGCGCGAGTCTCGCACTTTGTAAATAAAGGGCGCCCGGGCTGCTGCGGTGATCTGGGGCATCCAGGAAGCGCTAAGGCCATACTTATAGCCCGGGGTTGCGGCGGTGATTCCAGCATGAAACAGGTGCCTCAAAGTGCCTGAGGGCACAGAAGAGCGCTCTCTCAGCGCAAAGGGGATATCAAGGCAGCACTCCTCGTGCAGGGAAAAGTTACAGGGGTCAGGGGCCACGGCACCCTGCCCCTGGGAACAATGAAGCAGGAAGGAGCACAAGGTTGGTGGGTCCAGCTACAGGCCAGCACAAGGGGTGCAGATGATGGCTGTTCCTCCTAGTGACCAGGCAGGTCACAGGTTAGCACAGCAGCAGCAGTCCAAGGCGGTTTCCTGGTGAGTCCATACAGCAGCGTCTTGTGTCCAGGTTCAATTTCCAAGAGTGTTCAAATTGTGGGGAAAATTCCCCTGTACTTATAGTCAGTTCTTACAGTGTTTTACAATGGTAGGGAGAGGAGGTTCCAGCCAGTTACAACTGGTTCTGGGAGTGCCCCCTCTCTCCTTTCAGCACAGGCTCCAAACATCAGTGGGGGGTTAACGACCCTATTGTGTGAGGCCAGGGCACAGCCTTTAGAAATGTATGTGTGCCCCGCCTCTCCCTTCTCTCAGCCCAGGAAGACTATTCAGTATGCAGATGTACCTCTGTGACACCTCCACCCTCCCTGTGTACAGGCTGTCTGAAAAGTATGCACAAAGCCCCAACTGTCACTCTGCCCAGACGTGGATTGGAGTCAAGCTGCAAAACACCAGAGTCATAAGCACAGATAAATGCGCACTTTCTAGAAGTGGCATTTCTGTGATAGTAATAAAAATTACACCCACACCAATAAGCAGTATTTATTATCACCATCACAACCATACCAAACACGCCTACGCTACCCCTCATAAATCAGACAATACCCTTTACACATAAGGCAGGGCATTTCTAATGCAATCCTATGAGAAGGAAGCACTCACAGCAGTGAGACACCAACTTAGCCTGTTTGTCACTACCAGGACAGGCCATGCAATATGGCACATGTCCTGCCTTTCTACATACATGGCACCCTGTCCATAGGGCTCGCTAGGGCGTACCTTAGGGTGACTTACATGTAGTAAAAGGGGAGTTCTGGGCCTGGCAAGTAAGTTTAGATGCCAGGTCCCTGTGACAGAAAACTGTGCACACAGGCCCTGCGCTAGCAGGCCTGAGACAGGTTTGAAAGTCTACTTCAGTGGGTGGCGCAAGCAGCGCTGCAGGCCCACTAGTAGTATTTAATTTACAGGCCCTGGGTATAGAGATACCACTGTACAAGGGACTTATAGGTCAATTAAATATGCCAATCAGGTATAAGCCAATCATACCAACTTTAGATGGGAGAGCACCTGCACTTTAGCACTGGTCAGCAGTGATAAAGTGCTCAGAGTCCTAGAGCCAACAGCGAGAGGTCAGAAAAACCAGGAGGAAGGAGGCAAAAAGCCTGGGGATGACCCTGCGTAAGGCAAAAAGTCCAACACAACCCCCTACCAGCCAAAAGCCAGGGGAGAACAATCAATACCTTGATGTACTTCCCTGATTGGGGCGATAGAACAAGGACCCAGGCCCACAACAGCAGGGGCATGTTCCAGTTCTACGCCTTCCTGACTCCACTTGGATCTCTCTGTCAATGCTTCCCAGGCAGCCTAGACCAGCGTTTCCCAACCTGTGGTCCGTGGACCCCCAGGGGTCCGTGACACATTCCCAGGGGGTCCACAGGCCTGGACCGGCATGAAGGCCCTTCTCCAGCTGGGCCCTCTGCAGAAAAATGTGGGTGCTTTTTTATCTGGTTATTCATTTGTGCAACAGCTTTAAAAGCACTGCAAAGTTCAGTGTAAGCTTTCGGACAAAAATAAAAGTGTCAACTCTGGTGATTAATGTACCTGCTGGAGACATAGGAGTTAGTCTATTGGCAGATTTGACTCATTGGAGGTAGTGCAGATGGTTAATATGCCAGATGCAAAGAACATGTATCATGCAATGAACCACATTTTATGTGCATAGCATAGTGGGTTACCGCTTTTGTCACAGAGATTGTTTTGTTATTGTGCAGTTCATAAGTCACAATCATAATCTAGCACAGTGAGTTATGAACTGCCAACAAAGAACTACATGGAACAAATCAGAAAATTATATTTTTTTCCAATTCTTTCATTACTGCTAAAAAAAAGGTTTGCTTGCATAGGAGTATGCTATTATTAAAGTCAAGGCTAGCCACTGTGCTATGTTCTGAATCCTGAGTTTGTGTTTCTCCAGACCAAGCACTCTTAGAAAATGCCTAACAGTATGGATGAGGTGAATCCTACACCTTGTAGTCCCCTGTAAAGTGTTTTGACACCCTACATTGGTATGAGAGGTGCTATAAATCAAATTAAATACAGGTGACAGAGAGGCTACGGAGAGATGAGGTCTTTATGGATTTAGGGCCAGATGTACGAAATTCAAGAATTGCGACTCGCAAATTGCAAGTCAGAGAGACTTGCAAATTGCGAGTCGCAATTTAGGATGCAGAACGGTGTCTCAGACACCGTCTGCGACTCGCTATGGGGTTGCAAAGATCCACCTCATTGATATTAATGAGGTGGGTCGCATTTTGCGACCCCATAGCGACTCCCTGCACTCACAGGGATGGTGGCCTGCTGAAGTCAGCAGACCTCCATGTCTGTGACTGCTTTTTAAATAAAGCAGTTTTTTTTTTTCATTTTGCACTTTTTTCCAATATAAAATAAGGATACGTTTACTAATTTGAGTATTTGCTTGGCATGTACTTGTTTGTGTATTTTTTGCGAATTACTGTTTTAATGTTTGAAATTTAAATCATGCTAATTTCTTGGGGGTCCCCGGATTCCAGTAGTGATTCAGTGGGGGTCCTCAGGAGTCTAAACGTTGGGAAACACTGCTCTACAAGTTGTAAGCAGCAACACTGACACCTCTCCGACCTTGGGAGGGTGGGAAAGGATCTTGCATTGGTTCCACTAACATCAAATAATACAGAGATAATTGATTGATTTGATACAGCTTCAACACAAACGGATGGTGCTATCTATTCTGTGCCACCGCAAGAAACATCAACTCCACCAACGAACACAGCTCCAGCTTTTGCACAAACTGCTTCTGGATATTTTGCCTACATCAATGATGACGTCTCAGACTCATTCGCCTTTTCGACACCTGAACTGTCAAACACACGTAAGCTAATGAACTAGCTTAAAATAACATACTTTATTTTTCCATGGACCTATCTATGGCTTTCCTTGACTGATCTAGCTTTCCTATTTTGTATTGGTTTTGTTATCACTTTCTTTTTATTAATACATGGTCATTTCCTTCCTGAAAAATCAACAGACGAATTGGTGGATGAGGTCTTAAAACCACATTTTTCATCACACAAGGTCCAAGAGACTTATCTTTTGTGAACATTTCTGCAATACCAATTCCTGATGGGATTGTTTGGGATAAAGTAATATTTTATATATACGGTCCCACAGAGGTTATTCAAATACCATATGTGTTCAAACTATCCATGAATGATATAATAATACCAGGCATTGTTTCTGATGATTGGGATGTGAAACTAGTTGATTCTATGATGATTGAATTGCAGTATTATACTATATTTGAAAACGAAAATGTTTATCAATCTAAAGAAAATATGGTGATATATTTTGCTATAATTACTATGGGCACCATTTCATACATAGAGCGAGCAGTAATTATACACAATGGGAACATTGTCCGACTCCACCACAAAGGAGTTCCAAAACATATTCTGAAAAGTTTACATATTTTTCTGGGCATGATATAAAAAATGCTGTTGTATTATTTTAAGTTGCCACCTGCTAAAGATAAACATATATGTTATTGACAAATAAGAAATTTATATATTTGTAATCCTTTGTTTCCTGGTTGTCTATAGAAGGCTATGATATTGGCTGAAGTCGATTGACTTAAAAAGTGTATGGGGAACTAGACATTTGGCAAATAAGGGGGAAGGAAGCCTTATTCAGAGCATGCCTGATACCTGTACAAATTATATTCTTAAATGAAACAGTAAAACAAACAAGTTGTCTAGGCTTATCAAGGATTAAAGAATTAAACACGCCCAGTATACCAGCCCCTGCAAAGTTTTATAAATGGCAGAGATATACAAATGTAACTGAAGATCAGCTCGACAAATGGGTCCAGAATGGTACATTTAATGTTCACTGACACGTCCTGGCGGGTGGTTGTTGTGGCCAGTAGATAGCAACGGGTGTCCCCAGTGTTTTATCAACTCCTTGGGGGTTTTTAGAACTAATAGGCCGGACCCTCGCTATATATCATTCGAACATGCGGGTATAGTTACAACATACATTGTAGGGAAACTATGCCAGCAATGGTTAAGAACTTCCTCACTAGATGCGGTTAGAGAACACCTCAATCTCCTGTCTAATAATACTGACTTACAGGATTTCCTATTAGGCCCCAGAAAACACAGCAGAAAGCATTTCTTATATGAAGTATATAATGAAATTTGGAAGCTTTCCCAACAAGAAGCAGCTGCCTGGTTAGGGCAAATAGACCAGGAAAATCTAAAAAGGCATTGGCTGTAGTGGATAATGGGATTAATACCCTGTCCGACCGAATATACACCTTAAATAACATTGTCTCTTCTGCTATAGACATTATACAGATATGTCTTCTTTACACCATGGACAGAGTCAGCTAAGGTCTATTATGCAGTTGGGTTGGACACCTCAAACATTGAGGGTGCGTCTCGTTCCCTGGCAGCATGTCAGCGCAAGGGAAATATTTTCTTCATTTAATTTAACGCGACATCAATAACTAATGTCTAAGAAAGAAGTGACTTATATCATGTTAAACATCGAGAAATTAGAAAAGTTGCCTTTTACTGTGGCTGAAATACCATCTGATGAGTGGCTAATACACGGCGTCATCAATCTGCCTATTTCTACACTTCAATTCACCTCCTGTTTAAAACACACTTTGGTAGGCAGATATGGAAGGCTGGGAGATAGTTATATCCATGAGGTGTGGGAGCTTCACTTCTCATACAAATGTTTCAGTGGCATGAAAGAAGTCTTTCTTAGCGGTAGTGAATGTGAGACTTCAGTCAGCCATTCAATGGTTTGTAAACAGCTGTCCTTGCATGGGGCGTGTAACGCGTCTGCAGCAAACTTGGCTTGTTATCTGAAGGGCGTTCCAGTCTCCTTGATTAGACCTATGTTCCAGGTGCTTTCAAACGGCAGCTATGTCCTCCTCAACGGTGAAGACTGTTGTAGGATGCGAGCCGGAATAGTTTATGTTATTTCGGTCTCTAAGATGGTTACATGCTGCGGGAACGTACTTTTTCTCCCCACTAAGATAAACGAGGTAGCTGACATTTGACCTCACATTGCTACTTCAAATGTGAATTTTTACAAGTTGAGCAGACTCAAGGCTTTATTGTTTCAAAAGCATGTGGCCCTTACATCTGCACTCGAGACGTACGCACTTCAGGTGGCAAGGTCGTCACCAGAAATACAGTCCCTTTTAAGTACAAACTTTCCAAGACACTTTGGTGAACTCGTGGGATGGATATTTAGTGCGTCCAGTACAACTGGAATCGCACATTTCTTTAAGGCTGTTGGTTCTGGTTTCATTCACACCTTCTCCTCCATATTCGGTTTGATACCATCGGCGATCCAATCAATTTTTTCTAGTATTTTCAGGGGATTTCCAATAACTTTAGCTTTATTAGCTGGCATTTTGCTGTTGCTACTTTTTATGCGCAATGGCTGTCCCGCCACAACAACGAGGAATGAAAGCGCTCCCATCAGCGCAGATGTGTCGTGAATGCATCACGCATTATTTTGGAGCAACATTCCTGGAGCAATTGGAGTGTAGCTGGTCTCTGTCATTCAGACCAGTTTTACATTGTGTGCAGTCCGTGTTTTGGTGCCTCTGGTGCTCTTTCGAACACGCAATGGAAGTCTGTCTTTCTACTCAGCGCTTGCTTTCATTGGATGCTGATCTGTTGATGTGCTTGCTGAGGGCTCAATAACGGACATGCGCATTGAGGTTGCATTTGCTACAGGAGGCTACTTATGAGTTGCCCTTCCTGGAGGATGTGGCTCTCGACTCATCTTTGGGTACATCACGGAATGCCGCCTTGGCTGAAGCTGAGGCTATGGAACATAACTGCTCCTTAATCCTTCTTGGAGATGCCTTTCCAACTTTAACATTGGCCGAAGTGGAAGATTTCTTGTCCTCTGTGGTCCCAGAATCGATTGGAACTTTTCAAAAATAACTTTGCCTTTTAAAATTTGGTCTTTTTATGCCACATGTTCACGTTTTAAATTGTCCTTCTACGTGCTCATGTGTCCCTTCGACTTGTCATAAATAATATTGATTTTTTACATATATATCTTAGGTTGAGCTTTTAATAGCAATTGTATATGTCCTTAGGCTTTGAACCACCTTTAACTGACAAGGGGAGGGTGTTGTGTGGTCACTTTAGCTATAGCTCCATGCACGTTATTTTATCGCACTAGGCCAAACCCCTGTGCACTTTAACCTAGATATATTTTATTCAGCTTTACTTTATTATTGTTACAATAGCCACTTTTAAGGTCTTGTTTTATTTTCTGTTTATCTAACTGTTTTTGCCTAGGCCAGCACTCTGTTCTCAAACAAGACATTCTTGCTCACTCTGTGCTTCTTCCACGGCTACAGCACGGTACATTGCCGGTGAACGTGGTAGAAGTTGAGTCTCCAACATTTGTAGAAAACACACATCCTTACGTAGGGACATTTTCTTAGAACATCAACTGTGTTGTTATACAAACACTTCCTTGTCCCTTACACGTTAGAGGGAGATTCCAGCCAGAGAACCACTACTGTATGCTGACTGACGAATGCTTCGCTACAGATGCTAACACAGACCGCAGGCCTTTGCTCAGGTATGGGGGATGATATCTTCCCAGGTGAACCTGAAGGGCAGGATTAAAGCTTAACATATTGTGATCTATCATAGCCTAGGTAGGAGTTAGTCTATTGACCATAGTGACAATATGATAGTGTTATTTCTATGCTTCACTCTCCTCGTCACAGTTTTAATACTGTCATGCTGTGTCATCCTGGTTATTGCAGCTCACGCTTTGCTATCTAAGATGCAGTCGTTTTATTAAAGTCATTATTAAAACATATACTGCCTTTGTTTGTCATTTATATATGAGACTAAGGTAACTGAGAGAAACGGATGAGACCTGACTGACCACGGCTTCCCTGAGAAACCAATCATGTCATGCGCTCGGCTGCCCAGTAATCCCTGCCCTCGGATAGAGATGAGACACTGCTAGTTAGCCAGAGCAAAACCCGGACTGGAGTGACAGGTGTCACCCGCAATGGGTTAGATTTAGTCTCCCACGCCACGGGCAATTTGGCCGCTCAAAATCCAGTATTCTCATTAGAATAATGAGAGCCTATGCGACAACAGAACCCTGACTCCACAAATCATAATCAGAGAACCTGGCTCTTCCACAGGGGAGACCAGTGTTTCTGTAAGCTTTGAGGACAGCCTCAATGAAGAGGACATCCTGTTAGCCAGGATGGCCAAAAGATTGGCTTTGGAGACGAAGCTCCTAGTCATAGAAAGGGAAAGAAAATAAATGGGTTTAAGTCCCATAAATGGTGGCAGCAACTTAATTAGGGTCAGAGGGACTACTAACATTCTAAAACTCCCCAAAGATATTGTAACTAAATATGAAGATGGTGATGACATCATCAAGTGGTTCACAGCTTTTGAGATGGCTTGTACAACCAGAAAAGTAAGCAGATCTCACTGGGGAGCTCTCCTTTGGGAAATGTTCACTGGAAAGTGTAGGGATAGACTCCTCACACTCTCAGGTAAAGATGCTGAATCTTATGACCTCATGAAGCCTACCCTGATTGAGGGCTTTGGATTCTCAACTGAGGAGTACAGGATTAGGTTCAGGGGGGCTCACAAATCCTCGAGCCAGACCTGGGTTGATTTTGTTGACTTCTCAGTCAAAACACTAGATGGTTGGATAACTGTCAGTGGTGTAAGTGATTATGATTGCTTCAATGACAAACTGCATCAACATCTGCTAGACCTAGGTCCAATTTCTCCCCAAGAATTTGTAAAGAAGGCAGACCACTGGGTCAAGACTAGGGTGACCAAGACTTCCACAGGGGGTGACCAAAAGAAAGGGGTCACAAAGCCTCCCCAGGGAAAGGGTGGTGAGACATCCAAGGACAAAAGAAAAAAGTCTTCTAAACGGCCCCAAAAACCTGCTCAGGAGGATGGGCCCAAGCCCCTTCACAGTCCACAAATGGGTATAAGGGTAAAAACTTTGATCCTAAGAAGGCCTGGTGTCACAACTGTAGACAGCATGGACCCCCAAACTGGAGACAAGACCTGTCTAATGAAAAGTCCCACAACAACAACTACTACAGTTAGCAATGGAATAGCCAGTCTCCAGATGGTACCAACAGTGTGCCTAGAGCAAATCAGAGTCCACACTGAAGCTACACTAGTCTCAGAGGGTGGGGTGGATTTAGCCACACTTTCTGCCTGGCCGGCTAACATGCAAAAATACAGGCAGCAGTTCCTGATAAATGGGAACGGAGTAGAAGCCCTGAGGGATACAGGTGCCAGTGTCACTATGGTGATAGACAATCTGGTTTCCCTAGGGCAGTATCTGGCTGGACAGACATATTCAGTCACTAATGTTGACAATCAAACTAAAGTCCATCCCATGGCAATGGTAATTAGAATGGGGAGGGGTCACTGGCCTGAAGGTGGTAGTCTCCTCTGCAATTCCAGTAGAATGTCTCCTAGGGAATGATCTGGGGTCCTTGGCATGGGCTGAGGTAGAGCTCAAGACGCATCCAGCCATGCTGGGCAACCTTGAACTGGTGTGTGTCAAGACAAGGGCACAATGCAGAGCTCAGGGTGAAAAAGAAGTGTTGGAGTCTGGAATAATGGCCCAATCTTCTAAGAGGAAACAAAACAAGACTGGGGAACCAGCTTCTGCACAGCAAAAGAAGCAGAGCCTCTCTTCTCAGGAAGATGTTCTATCACCTGAGGGAACTGAGTCCATGGAGCTGGAGCCTTATCAGGTTGAGCACCTGGCCCAAGGGGACCCTCAGGGAAACAGCTGTGTAAGGGACAAAAGAGTTGTCCCACTCTTGAAGGTCGAAGACAGCAAGCAGCTGAGCAAGAAAAGGGTAATGTCAGTGGAACCCACAGGTATTGGGAAGATGGACTCCTTTACACTGAGGCAAGAGATCCCAAACCTGGTGCCACTAGGAGAGTGCTAGTGCCTCAGGAGTTTGGAGGTTCATTCTGAACTTAGCCCGTGACATTCCCCTTGCTGGGCGTTTGGGACAAACCAAGACTTGGGAGAGATTAGTCAACCATCTCTATTGGCCCAATATGTCTCAGAAGGTTAAGGAGTTTTGCACCCCCTGTGTCACCTGTCAAGCCAGTGGTAAGACAGGTGGCCACCCAAAGGCCTCTCTCATTCTACTTCCAGTGGTGGGGGTCCCCTTTGAGAGAGTGGGAGTGGGCATAGTGGGTGCACTTGAACCTCCCACAGCATCAGGGAACCAATATATTCTGGCAGTAGTGGATCATGCTACCAGGTACCATGAGGCAATTCCCCTTAGGTCCACTACTGTTCCTGCAGTAGTTAAAGCACTCATAGGTATTTTTACCAGAGTGGGATTTCCTAAGGAGGTGGTTTCTGACAGAGGTACCAGATTAATGTCAGCTTACCTATAACACATGTGGAATGAGTGTGGGGTGACTTACAAGTTCACCACACCATACCATCCACAAACCAATGGTCTTGTAGAAAGATTTAACAAGACATTGAAGGGCATGATCATGGGGCTCCCTGAAAAACTCAAAAGGAGATGGGTTGTCCTCTTACCATGCCCTCTTTTCACCTACAGAGAGGTGCCACAGAAGGGGGTAGGGTTTCCCCCTTTGAGCTTCTGTTTGGCCACCCTGTAAGGGGAACACTGGCACTTGTAAAAGAAAGCAGGGAGAGATCTCTCCATGAGCCTAAACAAGATGTAGTGAACTATGTACTAGGCCTCTGTTCTAGGATGGCAGAGTATATGGAAAAGGCAAGCAAAAACCTTGAGACCCGCCAACAACTCCGGAAGTTGTGGTATAATCAAAAGGCTGCTATGGTTGTGTTTTAGCCAGGGCAGAAAGTCTGGGTTCTGGAGCCTGTGGCCCTTGCCCAGTGCTAGAAAAGAAGAGTCAGGTCACCTATTTGGTGGGTCTGGGCACTAGCAGGACCACAAGAGGGTGATCCATGTTAACAGCCTTAAACTCTATCATGACAGGGCAGATGTAAACATGTTAATGGTTACTGATGAGGATCAGGAAGCAGAGAGTGAACCTCTCCCTGACCTCCTCTCCACTGACCCTAAAGATGGCTCAGTATATGGGGTTGTCTACTCAGACACCCTCTCTGGCCAACAGCAAGCTGACTGCAGGAAGGTCCTCCAGCAGTTTGCTGAGCTCTTTTCCTTGACCCCTGGTCAGACACATCTGTGTACCCATGATATGGACACAGGAGACAGTTTGCCTGTCAACAATAAAATATTCAGACAGTCTGCTCAAGTCAATGAAAGCATCAAAGTGGAAGTCCACAAGATGCTGGATTTGGGAGTGATAGAGCACTCTGACAGTCCCTGGGCTAGCCAAGTGGTCTTGGTCCCCAAACCTCACACCAAAGATGGAAAGAGAGAGATTAGGTTTTGTGTGGACTACAGAGGGCTCAACTCTGTCACCAAAACAGATGCTTACCCCATCCCAAGGACAGATTAGCTCATTGACAAATTAGGTGCAGCCAAATTCTCAAGTACCTTTGACTTGACAGCAGGTTATTGGCAAATTAAAATGGCACCTGGAACAAAAGAAAAGACAGCATTCGCTACACCTGATTGGCATTATCAGTTTACTGTTCTGCCCTTGTGCTTAAAGAATGCCCCTGCCACCTTCCAAAGGTTGGTGAATCAAGTCCTTGCTGGCTTGGAGTCCTTTAGTGCAGCATATCTAGTTGATATTGCTGTCTTTAGCTCCAACTGGCAGGATCATTTGGTCCACCTGAAGAAGGTTTTGCAGACCCTGCAAGCAGCAGGCCTCTCTATCAAGGCATCTAAATGTGAGATAGGGCAGGGTACTGTGGTTTACTTGAGACACCTTGTAGGTGGAGACCAAGTTCAGTCACTCCAACCTAAGATCCAGACTATTCTGGACTGGGAAGCTCCAAAAACCCAGACTCAAGTCAGGGCATTCCTTGGCTTGACTGGGTACTACAGGAGGGTTGTGAAGGGATATGAATCCATAGTGACACCCCTGACAGAACTTACCTCCTAGAAAATGCCCAGAAAAGTTAACTGGACCTTGGACTGTCAAAAGGCCTTTGACACCCTGAAAGAAGCTATGGGTTCAGCACCAGTTTTAAAAGCTCCAGATTATTCAAAGCAGTTCATTGTGCAGACTGCTGCCTCTGAGCATGGGATAGGAACAGTTCTATCCCAAACCAATGATGAAGGCCTTGACCAGCCTGTTGCTTTTATTAGCAGGATGTTACTTCCCAGGGAGCAGCAATGGAGTGCCATTGAAAGGGAAGCCTTTGCTGTGGTTTGGTTATTGAAGAAGTTGAGACCATACCTGTTTAGTACTTACTTCACAGTTCAAACTGACCACAGACTTCTCAGATGGCTGATGCAAATGAAAGGAGAAAACCCTAAACTGTTGAGGTGGGCCATATCCATACAGGGAAAGGATTTTGTACTGGAACACAGAACTGGGACTTCCCATGCCAATGCTGATGGCCTTTCCAGGTTCTTCCACTTAGAAAATGAAGTCTCTCTTGGGAAAGGTTAGTCTCATCCTCTTTCTTCTGCGGGGGGTTGTGTAGGAAAATGCGTCTTTTGGCAAGGTTACCCCCTAACTTTTTGCCTTTTGTTGATTCTAGTTATTATTGAAAGTGTGCTGGGATCCTGCTAACCAGGCCTGAGCACCAGTGTTCTTTCCCTAAGCTGTATCTTTGTTCCCACAATTCACACAGCCCTGGCATACAGATAAATCCCTTGTAACTGTTACCCCTGGTACCATGGGCCCTGTGGCCAGGGAAGGTCTCTCAGGGCTGCAGCATGTATTATGCCACCCTGGGGACCCCTCACTCAGCACATGCACACTGCCTCACAGCTTGTGTGTGCTGGTGGGGAGAAAATGACTAAGTCGACATGGCACTCCCATCAGAGTGCCATGCCCTAAACCCACTGCCTGTGGCATAGGTAGGTCACCCCTCTAGCAGTCCTTACAGCCCCAAGGCAGGGTGCACTATACCAGAGGTGAGTGCATAGTTGCATGAGCACTATGCCCCTAGAGTGTCTAAGTCAAACCTTATAGACTCAAAAAAGAGAGGGATAGGGAGGGATTATGGTCCAGTGTATATCCTCCCAATAGAACTGTCAAAAATATAAGATACACTGTTCCAAATAGAGAGAAAGGAATACATGGTGGGGGTCCTAGATCTCTGGCAAAGAGCCCCCCCATTTGGGGTGGTGCCCGTCAGGCATTGCAGTGCCGGTCTGACGAGGAGCTAAGCCGATGATGAAGCATGACATCCTTATGGATGTGTGAGGTTTCTTGCTCCTAAATGTTAGGACCCCGGCCATGTATTCCTTTCTCTCTATTTGGAACAGTGTCTCTTATATTTTTGACAGTTCTATTGGGAGGATATACACTGGACCATAATCCCTCCCTATCCCTCTCTTTTTTGAGTCTATGAGTACAGCAGCTTAGCTGTGGGATTTCTCTCTGTTTTTCTCAAAACACCCCAAGATGGATACTTTCCAGGGGCTTAGTTTTGATGACGATATTGTGTCTGCTATCTTACAGACTCCTTCCATTTTGGGAAATGACTGCGCTGGACCCTCTGGTCTGTCTAAAGAAGAGTGGGACATGTTGTCTACACTCAAACGTGACCTTGTCAAAACCGTTCTACATGGGACCATTATGACCGAATATCTGAGAGCAAATATAGCCCCTAACGGTCTCCTTGTTTCCAATATGCCCAGGATTTTTCTCCAGGACTTAGCCTTTAGAAAAGACTGGGCCCAGATAGCATGGAAATGCACCAGGGACTGGCTGGTGCTTATTATCAACACATCTAAACGTTTGGCTGAATCTATACTGATTCAGATTTCTCTCATGGAGGGTGCACTAAAAACCACCATTTCACTGACCGCTTTCAAAAGCCGACTAGCAGAAATCAACGCCGAACTCAATGAAACTAAGGAGTTCTTGACCCAACAGAAAATCATGAAGTTACAAAAAGACATTTCCAGGTTCAGCTGTGAAAAAGTCTACCCTTACATCACAGATGACTTTACCACTGAAACACACTCTGGGGGTCATTCTGACCCCGGCGGTCAGAGACCTCCGGGACCAGGGTCGGAGGGAGCACCGCCGGCGGTGCCCCGCAGGGCATTCTGACCGCAGCGGTTCGGCCGGGTCAGATGCGGAAAACCGTCGGTCTCCCGCCGGTTTTCCGCTGCCCTTGTGAATCCTCCATGGCGGCGGAGCGCGCTCCGCCGCCATGGGGATTCTGACACCCCCTACCGCCATCCTGTTCCTGGCAGGTCTCCCGCCAGGAACAGGATGGCGGTAGGGGGTGCCGCGGGGCCCCTGGAACCCTGCAGTGCCCATGCCAATGGCATGGGCACTGCAGGGGCCCCCGTAAGAGGGCCCCACTTTGTATTTCAGTGTCTGCTATGCAGACACTGAAATACGCGACGGGTGCCACTGCACCCGTCGCACCTTCCTACTCCGCCGGCTCAATTCTGAGCCGGCGTCCTCGTGGGAAGGATGATTTGCCCTGGGCTGGCGGGCGGCCTTTTGGGGGTCGCCCGCCAGCCCAGGGCAAATCCCAAAATACCCTCAGTGGTCTTTCGACCGCAGGGCGGTATTTTGGAGGGGGAAGTCTGGCGGGTGGCCTCCGCCGCCCGCCAGACTTAGAATGACCCCCTCTGTCTCTTCAGATGAGTCCTCTGCATCAACGAAGAAACCACGGAAATACAGTAGTAGCTCTTCATCAGATGGGTGGAATACGGATGATGATGGCACACATCCATTCTACCACTATCCCCAATACCCTCCTGGACAACCCCTAGCATGGCAGCAACCCTTCCCCTTTTATCAACCGCGCCCCATGTTTCCATATATGCCTTTTTTAGGCTGCGGCCGGCGCAGGGGAAGAGGCAGAAGGAGAGGAAGAGGCAGAAGGGTACACTGGGCTCAGGACGAACCACAAATGGTAACCCGCAGCCAGGGGAAGAATCCACCGAATCGGATTTAGTGGTCAACCTTTCATCCAGACCACTTTCCCCCACTGAGATGTTGGTCCTGAACAAAGGATTGGGCTTTGTACCTACACCGAGAGAAGACCCTTTTCCCCTTCACTGTGAGATGTCCCATTTCTTCAGAAAAATTAGACTACAATTTTTCTTTAGTGACAGACCTAACATTGACCAACCCATGGATACGGGCCTTAGAAAACCTTCTAAATTTATGCCTCCTTCCTCCTTAATGCCATGCGAGGTATTAGCATTTGAGAAAGCAGTATTAAGTGATCTAGCTTTTCTACAACCGAAACGCAGTTTTTCCAACATCTCCACTGTTGAAAGGAATGCCCTGAAGACATTGTCATCCGATACAAGTATTGTCATCAAACCTGCAGACAAAGGTGGAGCCACAGTCGTAATGAATTCAACTGATTACAGACAGGAATGCCTTAGCTTACTGGGGGACTCTACCTACTATACCCAGATCAATACCGACCCCACTGAGAGACTTCAATCAGAAATTCGTGGGATGATAGAGGACGCTGTAGGGAACTTATGGATTTCGCGGAAAGAGGCAGAATTCCTGGACACTCAAAACCCTCATACCCCCTACTTCTATTGCCTCCCTAAGATTCACAAGGGCAAGGTACCTCCACCAGGCCGCCCGATAGTCTCTGGTATAGGTTCCATTCTCGAACCTCTGTCTACCTTCTGTGACCAGTTTTTACAACCTATTGTCCAGACATCTGCAACTTATCTAAAGGACACTAAAGACGTTCTCAACCTGATAGAAACTATCAATTCAACTGTTCAGGTTCATGCTCTAATCACTCTGGATGTTGAAGCTTTGTACACCAACATCCCACAAGAAGCCACTTTGCAAGTAGTGGAGACTGCTCTCCTGTCTGTCAATCAACCACTCACCACTCCAGTGCACTTCATCATGCACTGTGCTGCCCTCGCGTTGAAAGAAAATTTCTTCCAATTCGATGAGCTCCTTTTTCACCAGATTCGCGGGACATCAATGGGCAGTACATTTGCCCCTAGTCTTGCTTGCCTCTATATGTTTGACTTTGAATCACGGTTCATACTGCCAAATACAAACCCTTTTCAAGTCAACATTAAACTTTGGCGTAGATATATCGACGACATCTTGATCGTGTGGCAGGACACCCCCGCAGAGGTCAAATTATTTATTACTTGGATTAACACACTGAATCCATTTCTGAAGTTTACATCCTCTGTCTCTGACACTCAGATACCCTTTTTGGACCTTATGATCTGTTTAGAGGATGGAAAACTGTACACGCATACTTACCAAAAAACCACTGACCGTAACAGTCTCCTACTGTATGAGAGTCATCACCCTAAGGCACTAAGAGATAATTTACCCTATGGCCAGTTCCTTCGACTTTGATGGAATTGTAGCACCACACATATGTTCAATTCCCAAGCTAATGATTTGTCCAATAAACTTGACAACCGTCACTATCCATACCCCGTGGTGAAGGCAGCGTACAAGCGGGCTAAATCCTGTAGTAGAGACATCTTGCTATCTACCACCCCACACACTACAGACACTAAACTTACCTGTGTGTCCACTTTCACCCCTCTTTCCAACTCCATAAAAAAAGTTGTGAATAAGAGATGGTCAATCCTATGTAGCGGAGGGAAACAGATCCCTAAACCTCTCTTTGCCTTCAAACGCACCACGAATGTCAAGGACCTATTAGTCCACACTAGACCTTGATCTGTCCCTTTACCACCCCGACAACAATCACTCTGGGGTATTCCCCCCGTGGCTGGTCATTTCCCATGTGGCAACTGTAATGCCTGCGCCTTCACTAAACGGTTAAAATCCATCTACTTTGAACTTATTGGCAATTGGCAACTGGTCAAACACACTAACTGCAATACTCGGAATTGTGTATATATGATCACGTGCCCATGTGGTTTACAGTACATAGGAATGACCACAAGAGCAGTGAAACTAAGAATTAATGAACACCGTAGCAATATCAGATGTGGTCGCGCCACAACCAAACTGTCTCTTCATTTCCTTGAGACTAGACATAGCCCAGATGACATGTGGTGGGTTGTCCTCCAAACTAACTCACGTAATACTACTAGCTCCCTATTTGAGTTAGAGCAGCGGTGGGTGTTCAAACTATGTACTCATATAAAGGGATTAAATGATGATATTCCTTGGACGAGTCTAACTAATTAACTTCACTATCTGATTTCAGTTGTGGTCCTATGTATCTATATATTTTTTACATTTGTGTAAATTTTACATTTTTACATTTTTACCTTGTTGACTCCACGATCATATTGGAGTCTATATATCTATTCTGTAATTTTCCATCTAGATTGAAATAGCCCAGGCTAAGGTGGCCCTTTCATATCAGTATCTGATTATTATCTTATGGTACTGTGTTTTTTGGAGTCTCCACTCCGTTCTAGCTTCTATGGACTACTCGTTTGATATGAGCCCCTCTTCTATTTCCATGTCCCTCTCCCCCGGGTTCCTCACTTTTGGAACCCTTCGTCTCTTTCCATTCCTCCCGACCCGCGTTTGAGTGCCGCGTAGTCACATGACCACACAAGCACCGGAAACCCTTTTCAGTGATTTCCGGGCCGAATGGGATAACTCCGGCATTCCCCAGGTTCCGTTTATTATTCAGGAACCACGGACCCGGGTAGGTTTACGGGCGGTTACGGCAGCATCTCCAAGTAAGTGTTTACTTTCTTTGATGCCTTGAGGGCCCCGTGTCCACTATTGTGGAACCCGGCCCACTTCCTTTGTTTTCATTATCCATTCTGATTTACGGCGGTGATTTCCTGGCATATCCGTATCCGACCATATCTTGCCTGCACTTTGGATACTTGTACAATTATTGAAATACGATCTTATAATTTAACCTGAGGGCTTTAGTTGACCATGCTGTGTTCATTCGGTCTACAATTGCTTTATCAGAAATACTGGACCCTCGATTCCATTACGTGTTTGGTTTATGTACGTAACAGCATCAATGTACTGATTTACTTGTGTAAGACATACACTCTACCTACACTGATAGTATGATCTGCAAACTTACCCCAGTAGTTGGTCTATACCTCCATGATTTTTTAAACTTGATTTCTGAATTTGATTCTCCCTGACAACTACTTGTTGTTTTCTTCCTTTTTAACCTTCTTGCACTTCTCCCTTAGACTTTATTTGCGCCTGACCATTGGTCCACGTGGTCCTAGGGAGCGCACTCCTTAAATGGGGATGGTAAGCTATGACTATGTATAAGTGCATGCACTTTCTCACTAGTCAACACTCACATTGTGTAGCACGGTTTCACGTTTTTCACCAGTTCTCCCACCCACAATAACTCGGTTTTGATTCGCTCTTTCGTATGATTAACCTATGTAATTTCATTCACAGGGCGACAGTTAGGAATTACTGGCTCCATACTAATGTAAGTGACTGGTTATTTTTTCCTGAAAATCTCTGGTTAAAAGTAATCCATACACTTCTTCGATTAAGGAGATACACTTTGCCTTTATGATTAGGAGACACACATAGTCATCTAGGTCCTGACGAAGCATCACTGGATCCGTATGGACCACCAGGATGAGAAACATGTTGACACAGGAAAGGGCTGGTTTGGAAATTGTCCATCCTCCCTCCCATTTTCTCCTATTGATATAGAGTGATTGACCATTATCTCTGTTTCACTCTCTTGACTATGCTTTTTAACCTTGGTCCCTACCTTCCACCTGGTCTAATAAATCGTTTACCCGTTGGAGGGCTTGAGAGCCAATTTTAACCACTTTATCTTTGATCTCCTTTTCTGCCTACTCATTCCTGGGGTCACGGCACCATCATTGAAGGAGATCTATGGCAAAGAGCCCCCCCATTTGGGGTGGTGCCCGTCAGACATTGCAGTGCCGGTCTGACGAGGAGCTAAGCCGATGATGAAGCATGACATCCTTACGGATGTGTGAGGTTTCTTGCTCCTAAATTTTAGGACCCCGGCCATGTATTCCTTTCTCTCTATTTGGAACAGTGTATCTTATAAGTCAAACCTTGGACATTGTAAGTGCAGGGTAGCCATAAAGAGTATATGGTCTGGGAGTTTGTCAAACACGAACTCCACAGTTCCATAATGGCTACAATGAAATCTGGTAACTTTGGTATTAAACTTCTCAGCACAATAAATCCACACTGATGCCAGTGTGGGATTTATTGAAAAATGCACACTGAGAGCATCTTAGAGGTGTCCCCTGTATACCAGTCCAAACACCAGTGTTAGGCTGAACAGTACCTGCCAGCCTGCCACAACCAGATGAGTTTCTGGCCACATGGGGTGAGTGCCTTTGTCACTCTTTGGACAGGAACAATGTCTGCACTGGGTGGAGGTGCTTCTCACCTCCCCTGCAGGAACTGTAACACCTGGCGGTGAGCCTCAAAGGCTCATGCCTGTTGTTACAGCGCCCCAGGGCATACCACCTAGTGGAGATGCCCGCCCCTCCGGACACAGCTCCCACTTTTGGCGGCACATCCAGAGGAGATAATGAGAAAAACAAGAAGGAGTCACCCACCAGTCAGGACAGCCCCTAAGGTGTCCTGAGTTAAGGTGACCCCTGCCTTAAGAAATCCTCCATCTTGGTTTTGGATGATTCCCCCAATAGGAACAGGGATGTGCCTCCCTCCCCTCAGGGAGGAGGCACAAAGAGGGTGTAGCCACCCTCAAGGACAGTAGCCATTGGCTACTGCCCCCCAGACCTAAACACACCCCTAAAGTTAGTACTTAGGGGCAACCCTGAACCCAAGAAATCAGATTCCTGCAACCTACAACAAGAATAAAGACTGCTGACCTGAAAGCCCCACAAAGACGACGGAGACACCAACTGACTAGGTCCCAGCCCTACTGGCCTGTCTCCAGACTCAAAGAACCTGCACAGCGACGCATCCAGGGGGACCAGTGACCCCTGAGGACTCAGAGACTGACCTGCACCTAAAGGACCAAGACCCTCCCGAGGACAGAAGCTCTGTCCAGAAACAGCAACAAAGAAGCAACTTTAAGGAGCCTCCAACTTCCTGCCAGTAGTGTGAGTCTTCAAACTGTGCACCCGACGCCCCCAATTCCCCATGACCGCGACTGCCTGCTAACAAAGGAACCAGGTGCTTGGACCAAGCATTGCACCTGCAGCCCCAGGACCAAGAGGAACCACCTACCAATGCAGGAGTGACCAGCAGGCGGCCCTCATCCTGGCCCAGTCGGTGACTGGCCCGAGAAGCCCCCCTGTACCCTGCCTGCATCGCGTTTGCGTGCTAGCGACTGTCTCCATCCATATCCACTCAAACATTGCTGGCCTTCCCGGTGAGTTTAAATAAGGAAGTGAAAGGTTATGTGACCATTCCAGTGACTAGGGAGGCCATCTTAAACTGGTAAAAATGCCTAACTAATACCCTGAGTTTGGAAACTGTTGTAATTGTGGTAGGTATACTGTTGTCGACCTCAGTAAGTTGTTAAATGAAATATGCTTCTGGGCTATCAGCTCAATCCATGTTAGTAAGATCCACACACTGTCTGTCTCCCTATTACAGAGCATTCAGGTAGTCACATGTCAATGTTCGATTCTGACTCGCATGTGTTGAGCGGATGTGGATTGAGACAGACGCTAGCGGTCCCATATTTAAAAGGTATGAGTACACTGCAATGGAGGCAGAGCTTTTCTAGAGTTTATGTTGTATGACTGTTAAGCAATTCTAATATTTTAATCTTTGCAGATTTGTTTACTTGGGCTTGTAGGTTGAAGTACCCTGTTGTGCTGCTACAGAGCCTATTTTTGCAACCTGTTGTAAGTAGCAAAATATAGCTATTCTAGTTGGGAGCCTGACACAGTGTACTTTATGGTGCACGTTTGCTATGTTTTTAAAGGATTTTTTTAACTTTCCTTGTCAAATAGGCGGTGGCTTATACTAGTGTCTACACCTGTGTTTTGGTGTTTTTTTGTGTTGTTTTTTTGGGTTCAACAGGCAGTACACATGGTGTGATTTAATAGATTGCACATACTGTTTTTTTAATTATGTTTTCTTATGTGTAGGTATTATTTAACAACACTGAGTCCTGCTGATGGTCTGACGAACCTCTGACTGCCACTACAGGCTGAAAAGTCGACATAACCTTCTCATTTGACAAACTGAATTGAAAGCCCATGATATTGCTTGAACTGGGACTGAAAACCAGGCAATTATTGTGCAGAACTGTGTCATGAGGAGAGTTCTAACCCCTTCTTGATCTGCAGTTGGGATTCCCTAGAGGGGTTATATACAGTGTTCTTGTTTATGAAATGGACATTTGTTGGAATTGTTGTACATTCTTTGAACTTCCTGAATCCTATTGAGTAATATATTGGATTTTAACAGTATGGAGTTGTCTTTTTCATTAATTGAACACTGGATAATATGTACGCATACTATATCTAAATAAATCCTCTAGGAGCATTTCTAAGTGAGAGATAGTCTGTACCCAGTTCCTAGGGAAACACTGGGTTGCTCCTAAGTGAGTTCACTTTTAGAAAGTTGGCATTTTCTTTCTTTAACCACCTGGTGCCTTCTGTCTGTCTCTGCGTACACATCTGAATGGGTGACAGCTGGGCTCTTGTGTGCATTCCCTCCAGATAGTCACACACAAAGGGAGATTAGGTGTGACTGATGGGCCATCCACATACAGATGCCCAATCCTAGGCAGGACGGGGGAGGGGCTGACACACCTGAAAGGACTGTGTCCTTGTCCCACACAAAGGGCTGCATAACCCTCCTGTAGTGAGTTCTGGAGCCAGGGCAGGAAAGGCAGGAACTCTGTGCACTTCAAAGGCCTCTCTTTCAAGTCTCCCCCACTTCAAAGGTACCACTGGGTCTAAGAACTGGACTTCTGGCCCTACCAACTCAGTACATTTCTGGACCTGTGGATACTCTGACAGGGAGAAGGAAGGCTGTGCTGCTGAAAGGACTGTCACTCTGGTGGACTTTGCTTGACTCCTGCTTTGCTGTGCTGACCTGCTGTTTGCTGCTTTCCTTGCCTGGTAGTGAGAAAGGCTGGTCCCAAATCTCTCCAACCCAGAATCAGAATAACTCCAATGGCTTGCTGGCTTGTCTCCTGTTCTTCTGAAGTCTTGGGGAAAAAAAAGACTTGCAACTCATCTGCCTCAGCTCCTGGACACATCTTCAACCAATCCTGACCCTCAAGAGACACCCCTGCAGTCCTAGACCCTTAAAAGTGGTTTTGTGGCTCCCAAAATCAAAGTTTTGGGCTCTTCCTGACCGCTAACAATTCTGCTTGCACCAGATCCACACCGATCACATGAAGAATCAGCACAAAGCACCACAAGTTTGTCTTTTTGCACAGCCAGCAGCACTGCTTGCATCCATGAGGCTCCAGCTCGCCCGTCCGCGATGCCTGGCTGACTCCTAGTGCCAACATGCCACCACCAACAAGGTTCTTCTTGCACCCGATAAACTTCTTCCCCACGAGCGGGACTCTTGGCTCAACTTTGAGAAGGTAAAGCTTCAGCAGGACTTGTCTGTGACTGTATCCGACTCGCGCTCCATTGCAGTCAACCTGAACTTTCAGATTTCACCCAGCCTACTGCAACTAGATAGGAGGTTGGTGCTAAGCACTGTGCTGCATTTTATTCTTTAAAAATTCATATCTCGACTTCTACTTACTGGATTTTTGTGGTTTTGGTCCTGTTTTACTCATACAATTAAACTGTATTCTTCTAGCCAGGTGTGGTGTTTTTTGTGTGTGGTGTTTTCACTGTTTTACTGTTTGAAGTGTTGCACAAATACTTTACACATTGCCTCTTAAGTTAAGCCTGACTGCTCTGTGCCAAGTTACCCAAGGGGGAGCACAAGTTAACCTAGGGTGTATTTGTGACTTACCCTGACTAGGATTGTGGTTCATGCTGGACAAGGTGCATACCTCTGCCATCCAGAAACCGATTTTCTACAGGATCTAGTTGTAGATGTTCAAAAAACAAATTGTTATTGTTAATGACATAGGAAGCAAAGGACCCAGTAGAGGTCTTTGGGTGCATATCATGTCTCACAAATCCCACACCTGTCTTTTAAACTAGATCAATGATTCATAACCTTTTGACTTCTGTGGACCCCACTAAATCATCACTGGAACCTAGCGAACACAACTGAATCATTATTAAAATCCAAGGAACCCCACTGAATCATTATTGGAAGCCAGGGACCTCAGCATAATCATTTTCAATTATTTGAACTGCAAAATAATGCACAAAAAACACAACAACAAGTATCTATCAAGAAATATAGGAACGATTAAATATTTTATTTAACTCACAAATATAGAACAAAAATCTGAATTTTAATGTTAATGGGAACATTTAGAGCTTTTCTAAATTCAATTTAGGCCACTCCTCATCCATACTGTATCCTGTTTGTAGCACTTGTACTGCTCACACAAACCAATCTGAGGATAGTAGGGTAGCTTTAGCCTCCAATTTGAAATTCATTCACCTACACAAAACGTTTTACATTTTTCATTTTTAAATTGGGCTTCTTCATTTAATTACACTTTATTAATCTGATAATATTGTTTAATTTCCTAAGCAGCTCAGGCCTCCCCAGTAGGATGTGTGGCCCTCAGTGGTCCTCAGACTACAGGTTAAGAACCACTGAACTAGATCTTCAGAGTCGAAAAGTTTCATAAGGGGAATTTCACTTACATCTTGTGGGTGTTATTAAGAAAAAGTGCAGACGTTGAAGCCTCGTTTGAGCAAACTTGTTATAAAATACTTATGTGATCCCACTAAAATATTCATAGGTGTACAAAATTTTAAGTACTCCTATTTCCTTTGCTTTTCAGTCTATTATTAAAAATCAAACTGTAAGACGGGTATTTCACACCCAGCATTATACTTGAAGATGCTAAAATACATAGATACCGTTTTCATTGTAATGTTAATGTCTGAACGGATTCGGTGTTACACGGAACTTTCTATTAATTAAGCTATTGTTGATATGGCATACAGAGACCAACAGAGAAAAGAAGATAGAAACTATACAGCCTACTTGTTTACTTTTATGAATTTTAGAATTGATAGGATCGTTAATTAAAAATAGCACCAGTAGAATACTGGCAATTAAATCACAGTTGGTGGCCCATAATCTTTAATCATTTATCATCCACGGAAATGTCTTAAAATCTCAAACAAAATACAACAATGTATTGTAGTGTCCTACCTCATGTTGCTCGACCACAACTTCATCGAAAATGTTGATATATACTTTATCCTTAATGTTAGACAAGCCAGAAAAACTGTAATCATCACTCGGGGATCTGGATTAAAATGTAGTTACAGTATCAGTTCAGCAGTTCAAACAGTGCAGTTGTTTCTTTACAAATAAGATATTGACAGTGATGATACACGTTTACTATTTATCCTTGGTAAAAACGCAGAATGAGTAAACAGATAGCTGATCTTATGAACAAAGTAGGTTTTAGAGAGATTACAACTTTTTTTATAGTAGACTGGTCATCGGTTACACACCACCTGCACGTGATCTGTCATAGCCACGCTGTATTAGAAGGAAAATAATCACAGAGACAGAATGTGAGATTCATATATTTTTAACATATGCAACTTCCTCTTCTGTGTTTTTTTAAAATAAAAACCGTCCTAACTTGTTTTGTTTCTGTACATATCCACACATTTCCAAACTGTCTTTTCCCTTGTTTTCATTGTTTGCCTCGACTTACTCTTTTTTCTTCTTTTTGTTTATATAGAGTAAAGCAACATCTATCTCAATGGAGGGATCCACAATTATTTTCAGGGTCCCGAAAAGCTCAGCCTAGGAACTGCCAGCTCCTTTACTTTTGGAGGATAAAACCATTTTCTATTTGTGTAAATGGCTTCTTATACCCTTAAAAGCTTTTATGGATATAGGATTAGACTTTAACTTGTTATTTTGCCAACTTCAGATTCTGAAGCGTCCTCAATTTCAATTTCCTTTTAATTTAGTTCAGGTTCGGAGACAACCACTGTTTCTGGTTGTGCTTAAACACTCACCTTTTTATTTGCATACTTTTCCATAAAAGTAGACTTACTGTGAATTGATACTGTGTTAATCTTTGCCTCATCACGATCGAGGATATTTTGTCACAGGATTTTCATAAACTTTGTAAGATTCAAGTTTTTTATTTTTTTATTTTGGTATATGACTTTCTTACTTAGTAGGAGATGGTCTTCTGGCTTGTAAATTCTAACAGATGGAGGACTTCTTTATGGCCAGTTTATTTCAGGTCGTAGACATATGGACTCTCAATCATCATGTTAAGGTAATATCCAATCACAAATATGTCATCTGTGATGAAGAGGTGTGTTTGAAATTTATAATAATCCCATATCAAAGAAAGTATTTTGGTTCCAATCCAACACTCTTGCATACATCTCCTGCAAATATATCGAAAAGATCTCCGGCAAAGAGCTCCCTTGAGGAGCCCATCAGGCATTGCTGTGCCAGCCTAAAGAGGAGCATGGCCCAATAATGAGGGCCTTTGTTCCAAGTACTGAGTGCTTGCAGAGACCTAGTGACTCCTTCCCAAATCAACAGTGAGGAGCCTTCTTTCTTTTGGAACTGTGCATTCTTTTGGTTTTCTTAAGATGTTTGCTTCAGATGCTGAAGCCCAAACTTTAACTGCTGGGTCTCCTTAGTTTAAGCACTGACACGGCAAGACCTACAGTAGTCTATCAAGTCCACATTGAGAGAGAGATGGCCACCAGAATCTTCTTGTGACTAGCTCTTTCGTATTCTTCTATCCTCTTGTCCTCTTGTCCTCTTGTCCTACTGTCAAGCAGTCATGACTAAACTGTAACAATTATTTTTTGTAAGCCTTTGTAGAATAAAGATACACTGGTTTACAAAAATTAAACCTTTATTTGAATTTTCGTTCCTTTTTTTCTCTAGGGATCTGCCGTACTCGCCTTTGTCTCCACCTGAACTTGATCTAAAAAAGACTCAGGGCCTGATTTAGATATTGGGTTACTCCATCACAAGGATGACAGATATCCCATCTTCCAAAATCTAAATCCCATAGAATATATGGTAAAATGGTCTTTTGGTCACTTTTTCAGGATGTATTATGGACAGGCTATCAGCAACAATGTTCTGAGAACCCAGTAAGTATGTGATGTGGAAATCATACTATTGAAAAAAGTATACCCACCTAGCCTGGTGACAGTTCCCATATTCAGCCTGCTGTAAGACTTGCAAATTGCAATTATCTGTTCTAACTATGCACTTATAGGATACTCCTGCTGAATTTTTCTCCATTCCTTAAAGAATGCCTTAAGGCTATTAGTACCTTTTCGAGGACAGGATAAATACTTTCTGATGGACTCCGTTTACAGAAGTAGGCCACTGGATCTTTTTTATTTTTGTTCATCATTTTCTTTTAAAAAGTTCACACCTGTGGCCTAATCAGAGATGTCTGCCTCAACCATGAATGGTTTTGTGGAGTCAGAAGATAGTAGAACTGGAGCTTTCGGTAAGATGTTATTTAGTCTGGAGAGGGCAAGAAATGCTTCTTTGGACCTCTTGAATGTTCTTTCTGCCTTGTGAAGATCCAGAATTAGACTCAAGATCTTTGAAATGTTTCTTATAAGCTTTCAGTAACAATTGTCTAAAACAATCAGACTTTGCATTTCCTTACCAGTTGTGGGCTTCTTCCACTCTAACTGGTCTTCACTTTCTTCTCCTCCATGGCCAGACAATTTGCAGATAGAACAAAATGAAGATATTCTACGGAATCTATGCCAGAAGATGGTTCTTCTTTAACAGGCAAAGGACTTTTTTACATGTAATTTATGCAGTTCTGGATTCCTTAAAAATATCACAATATCCCTCAAATAATGAACCAAGGGATGAAGATCAGCAAAGATGGTATCCATGAACTGCTGAAAAACTGCCAGGGCATTACATAAGCCTAATGTTATAACTCTGTACTCATAGTGTCCCAGAGGTGTTCGAAAGGCAATCTTCCACTCATCCCCTTTATTGATTAAGAGCAGTTGGTAGGCCCGTCTTAAATCCAGCTTGATAAATGCTTTGGTTTTTCCTATAGCATCTGGGATGTAAGATTAGCAGATAACAGTGATCTGAGTAACGCCCTTTTTAGGAACAAAATCAATGAGGCTCTATAAGACAATTTTGAATGTTTTTATCCAAGCATTTCTAGGGAGCCTTATGTTCACTCTGGAGAAAGGAATACATTCTTCCAAACTGTACCACAGAATGTGGCATCAAGTCTATGGCACACTCAAAAGTTCGATGATGAGGTAAGACTTGGTCTTCTGGCTCAGATAAATATTTCTAGATATTCCTTGTACTTATTTGGAAGGCATAAGATTTGAGCTACCACCTCCTGAGAACCTACAGAGGAAGATGAAGAAATTGTTTGACCTAAGGTTTGCTTGCCAAACAATGTAGAAAACAGGATTCAGAACTAAGGAACATTACCTTGGAAGTCCAATTTTTTAAAAGGCTGTGTTAGGTGGTTCATTCCTAGAATTATCGGGTATCTGGGACTGGCTAAAATTTTAAAAGTTATCATTTTGGTATGCTTGAATAGTCATACTAATTGCCTAAGTCTGTTCATCTGCAGGACCAAAAGAGATTAGAGTACTATCCACCACTTCAGTGATTATTGGCACTTATTTCTTGTTGGATAGATCATGGGTGTATTTGACCCCAGTTTTTTTTTTATCCATAGAGGTTCCTGAGGCTCCACAATCTATTAAAACAGTAATTTATAAAACTGTTTCTGTTAAAAAAAAAGTTGTCTTGAGTAAGAATAAACCTAGGAGTCAATGCTAATTGATTGATTTGGGGCAAACATTAATAAGAATGATTCACCTCCTTCCCTTGATTTAAGAGTGAGGCTTTACCCTTTAATCAACCCCCCCAGTGTTTCTTGGGTCTAATTGGACTTTTGGCAAGCAAACATCGTTCATAACCACAAAATAAGCATAAACCTAGCTTCCATCTCTGCTTCTTCTTCTTCTATTTGGCCATAGGAGACCTTGCTAGTCCCAATTGCACATTTTCTTTTATCTGAAGGCTTGTTAGGCTAAGACAAAATCGGAATAGACTTTAGATTTTTCAGAAATACACGTTAGGACGTCCTGCTATTTGATTTTTTTAATCTCCAGTTTCATCTCTTAGATTTGACTATCAATTTAAAGAGTCACTGCTACATTTTCTGACAAGGTGGCAGGTCAGGAACAACTTTTATGTGCTTTAGCTTTTAAGTGTTTCTTGAACATAGAAAATAATGGGGGGGCTGTCCAGTCAGTATTTGTTGCTAGTGATTTGAACTTATATGCATTTTTAAATTCAAAGAACTCTGAAAGAACTTAAGAAGTTCATCATGAACGGAGTAGAATTGATCTGGATAGCTGAACATCTCCTTTTATGCGCCTAGAAACACATTATAATAGTCCAGCAAAGAACGTCTTTGAGTTAGCAGAAAAGTGGCCCAAGCCTAGGCATTCCCCCCCTTATTACTAATGACAAAACGAACCTTGACACATTCAGATGCATATATGTGTGCCTTGAAAGTAAAATGCATCATATAGTTATCAAAGAACTACATCCATTTATGTGGATTTCCATCAAAATTCTGTTCACATAATCCAGCTAATAGTGGATCCAAGGTTCCTTGTTGAAATACTGAGAGAGAGGACCCGAGAGAAGCATTTTCATTGGACAATACTAGAACCGATGCTGTTGCTATATAAACAGCATCAGTTGGTATATCAACAGCAGTCAATAATTCTTCAACTTGATCCATAACCTGTTCTGAGCTGATACATTGTAAGAGTCATCAGACCTGCAATAGGAGTTGAAGGTCTTTGCTTTGAAATATGGCTTGAGACTATTTTCAGCCTGCTTAGACTCCAGGTTGATGGAAAACATTAGACCTTGAACAAACTCAAGAGCGAGCTAGGAAAACCAAGCAAAGTGGGAGCAGGAGCAAAGAAGTATCCAGTCAGGAACCCCTGGACCAATTAGAGCAAGCAAAACATAATCCAAGTTGCGAGGTGGTGACTCAGGCTTTAGAGTCTGTCCTAAAGGTCTCAGGACATGAGGAAAAGACTCAGACGTCCCTTTGCCCCATGTTAAGTAGGGAAGAACCAGATAATTTAAAGTACACCAGGCACAGATTCCTAAAGTAATTTCAGGACTGTATTGCAGCTCAAGTAGGAAGCAGATCCTCTTCCAACCCCCAGAATAGAGACACAAATATGCCACACATCCAAGTGGGAATAGAAATCATGTAGAAATGTTCAGAAATGTGGAATGCATCTTTGCACCTGACACTTCGAAAGCAGCACTCCTCTCCCCTAACTCTTGAGACTAGGGCACATATAGGGAAGAGACCGTACTACCGCATCTGACCAACACCACCCCAAGTGAGTGCCGAGGTGTAAAAGACTCACAGCAGGAAAGATTTTACTCACAGGGAGTAGGATCTGAGAGGAAAGTAAAATGCTCTCAGGCAGATGTTACTACCATGTATCATCAGAATTTATGATTTAGTAAACTGGGAAAATGTATGTAAACTGAAACCTTTAAATTGCTTTAAGAAACTGCTAGTTTTCTTGCACATTCCAGTCTTGATGGGCATTTCTTACAGTTATTTGAACTTGGTAGATGTTTGCAAAGATGTTAAAGAAAACAAAATCTTTACAATCACCTTTTTTCAGCTTCCTTTTCCAGACTGGCTTCAATTTGAGGGCAAAAGGGAAGTATGAACTCCAAATGTAAACGAGCAATGTCAACACTAAACTACTTCTTACCAAGGAAAAGGATGATTTATTTATGGGGCCCTAAATATTTGTATGGCTTTGCATTAAGTGAAATAAATAAGTATGAGATTCAACTGAATGAAGTATTTTAAGAAAAAAAATCTGCTAATACTCTTCAATGGCAGGTTTTTGAGTGATCAACAAGATTAACGTAATTGTATATTTGGGGAAACGGTGTCCAACCTATTAATTGTGTGATTGTCAATAAGGACCATTTCTACAAATGTAAGGATTGTTCTATATGCAACCGATGGAAGTGATCACTTTATACTTGTCACCATTTTGGTGTAAAGCTCAGAACTCGTGCTGCGAAGCTGCTCCCCTTGGAAACTCATTTTGCTCAAAGGGTTTGTGCTCTTGGTAAGAGTGGGTCACTTTTAATTACTGGCATCTGCATTGAAATCATTTCCCTAAGTTTGAGCCTCCTCTTGATTCCATAAACTGGTAAGTACAAATGAGCAACGATATTCCTAATTCCTTGTGCTGGACAATGTAAATGTCTTGAGCAATCACTTCCAGTGTGCTGACTACTACCATGGTTGATAGGGAGTGTAGGGAATTAAGGTTTTTAGTATGAAACAAGATACTCATTTAATTGGAAAATCGACACACGTGAGCCATGCAAACAAACCTGTAAGGCTTTCAGGCAACCTATAAGGAATTGAAATCATTATACTCCCACTGTGGAAGAAATTAACAAAGTTATTGATGAGAGTGATGGGAATAAGCTACTGATGAGTTAGTGAGTACAGGATCTGTGTAGGTGTTGCTCTATTGATAACAACACGTCAGGTGAATGTTACAACGCTGATAATGAACCTATTGAATTAACATCAGTTGTGAATGTAATCAATGTAAATAGGTGCTTGAAGTCAAACTGGGCAGCAGACAGCATCACTATTCTACCTTTTGTAATGGCCAAAAAGATGAAGTGGTGGTTACATCTTCACCTGTCTTTTCTATTTGTTTTTTGAAATTATAAACCATCCCTTGTTTTTGAGGGACAGTGATTAAACCGATTAAGTGTATTTATGAGTGAGCTATAGCAAAACATTTTCTCTAAATTTGTGTTATGGAGGCTTGAAAGGTTTGTGTTATGGAAGCCAGAAGTCACAGTACATTTGGTGAGGGTGTTTCCCTCTGCTCCTGGGTGAAGAAGTTTATGTAGAAAGTAAGGAAAACGGTCTGTTGCTTTTTCAGCTTCCCTGCTGCATTTGATAAAGTGCATACGGCATTACTCTGGTCCAAGCTACGATGAAGCACAAAGTCAACGTGAAATAACGTTGGTCCACGATAGCAGTGCATGGCATTTCCCCTTCTTGTTACAAACTTTAAGAGTACACCACTCGGAAAATTAGGTATTGTTTGAAAATGGGGCACAGGAATCAATTACTGTTCATATCTCCTATTCCATTACACAATGGTATAAAAGCATAACGTGATTTAGGACCAATTATGACAGGTGTCCGAGGCGCCGTGTTAATGAACAACTGAAATTAAATCATGAAGTGAAGCACGGGCAGTTGTTGGGCCTTCTTTTCTGAGATTTGGTTCTATATCATATCACTCTGCTCTTCAGGTAGTGCGGCGTGACCCATATGCCCCCCATATTGCCAAAAGCCCCCCAATATTAATAAAAGAAAGGTAATTATCTTACCAAAGGTAACGTCAGCCTAGTGGCCAAAAATACAAAAACGCTGAAGGGACTAAACTGTTATGAGTATCGTGATTTTATATTCCCATGCTCACTGTCATGGAAGGCTCAGAGGGAATTATCGTTAAGGGCATCACTATTTACCCAAGGCATAGCTCATTTTAATTGCTTATATAGGGCCTTTTGCTGCAGGCCCTAATTGCAAGCCTACAGAGAGAGGACTAAAGTACTGACTGTTCAGTAGTCAGATCATGACACAGGCAATATGTAATTCACTGCATGGGAAGTGTTAACATATCCTGGGTCTCCCCCATATGCCATGACACAGGCAATATGTATCAAGCTAAGTCTCACATACTTGAAACACTTAGCTAAGATTATGATATTTTGTGGCAACATGAACTACAAAATGACAGCCTAGAGAACATTTCAGCCATTTGCTGGACTGAATTACAAATGAGCACAATCTCCAAAGGTGCTCTGAATTGGGATTAGACAGCAATTTCAAATATTGAAAGATGGAAGGGAGTATCAATAGATCACTTTACAGCCCGACCTATGTCATCGCTGATGACATCATCCAGCAAAGTAAACTTCAATATATTTCATGAAATACCATTTATTTATTTTTTTAAATAACAAGGGAGGCAGATGAGAGATGCACAGCAGAGAGCTAACTGTAACTAACCTTATAAACTATTGCAATCACTTGTCACCCAGGAGACAGTTCTCAGCTGATAGTCCTGTTGCTAGGTTTGTATATACATCACACTTGTAAAAAGAATACGTATTCACTAAACAGTGACCACACTTATTTTCTTTTGGAACACATTACTGATGTCACAAAGATTTAGGGCCATATTTATACTTTTTGACGCACAACTGCGCCAACGCAGTTGTGCGTCAAAAATTTTAACGCCGGCTAACGCCATTCCAAAGCGCCATGCGGGCGCCTTATTTATGGAATGACGTTAGCCGGCGCAGCTGACTGGTGTGCGTAAAAAAAAATGACCCACACCAGGCAGCGCCGGCGTAGGGGAAAATGGAGCTTGGGCGTCAAAAAATGGGGCAAGTCAGGGCTGAGGCAAAATATTGGCCTCAACCCGATTTGCGCCATTTTTTTTACTCCCAACCCCCATTGAAATGACTCCTGTCTTAGCACAGACAGGAGTCATGCCCCCTTGCCCAATGGCCATGCCCAGGGGACTTATGTCCCCTGGGCATGGTCATTGGGCATAGTGGCATGTAGGGGGGCACAAATCAGGCCCCCCTATGCCACAAAAAAAAAAATACTTACCTGAACTTACCTTAAGTTCCCTGGGATGGGTCCCTCCATCCTTGGGCGTCTTCCTGGGGTGGGCAAGGGTGGCAGGGGGTGTCCCTGGGGGCATGGGAGGGCACCTCTGGGCTCCTTCCGAGCCCACAGGTCCCTTAACGCCTGCCCTGACCAGGCGTTAAAAAATGACGCAAAAGCGGCTGGACATCATTTTTTTTTACCCGCCCACTCCCGTGCGTCATTTTTGCACGGGAGTTTAACTAAGGCGCACATGCCTTGGAGTCATTTTTTAGACGGGAACGCCTACCTTGCATATCATTAACACAAGGTAGGTGTCCACGCTAAAAAATGACGCAAACTCCAAGATCTTTGGCGCTAGATGGGTCTAACGCCAAAGTATAAATATGGAGTTAGCTTTGCGTCGGATTTGCGTTAAAAAAAACGACGCAAATCCGGCGCAAACAGAGTATAAATATGCCCCTTAGTTTTTGTTGTTTATGCATTTTTTGATAGATTACAGTACGAAATGTAACAATGAAACATGTTTGAGGAGTGCTTGGAATTACTATGCATAAGGACACAACTTTATATTGGTAAGGGGAAACAGGTGACTTTTGATTTATTACTTTCTTACGATACGCAGCCGTTTCGGTAATGGTTTAGTTCTCTTTTTTACTTTCGGGTTTGCAGGATGACTATGAGGATGTGGTGAAAATGATGGTAACAATGAGTTTTAGAAACTTTTAATAAGGCAATTATTAGCCTAGTTGACATAGCCAACAATAATGTGATAAAGCACAAATTTAATTATGCACTTCAGGTGATGGGACTATGCACCTCACCTGTGTGGATGCAGCACATTTTGGAATATCTTCTTTGGTATAAATAGCACAAATGTGTTTTTCTACGGTGGCACTATAGCAATGATACACTGTACACCACCCACCATTTCAAGTTATGTTAACTTTCAGCCTTGATTAAGTCAGAGTGAGTATTGTTCGCATGACGAAAAATGTGTTGGCTGGATGGGCTTGAATAATTGGAATCGAAGAACACATCTAATAAAAACGAGTGGACCTAATGAATATAGAGATACAGACAATGGTCATAATTATTTAACACAAGTGCCTTGGACTGTGTATCGTTTTTTTCTGTTTAGAAGTCTGTGGGTGAGTAGGGGGTCCTCCTTCCAGGAGCACTGTGTAGATACTTTCATAATTCCAAAATATTGGGGTGGAAGAGTTGTGAGCACCATTCCTATCAACACACCCTGTCGGATTTTCATACTAATAACCAAAGTAACTGTACAAGCTAGTCTATCACAAACCACAACAACACCATACGTCAACTTTGAACGAGGTTTTAGTGCAGACATCAGTTTTACACAAACCACTACAACACACACCCAGTAGAGAGGTCTTAGCAGAAGGGCACTGTGTCACAAAGCACCAGTAAAATTAATTTTCATCTGACAGAAAGGTTTCAGCAGAGATGCAAGTCTGTTTCAAACCACTACTACACTGTGCTATCCCTCTAGAAAGCGGTCTTAGTGAACAGATTAATTTATTGCAAACTTCTACTATACTTATTTATTACAAAAGAGAGAGGTCTAAGAAAAGTGGTCAGTATGTCATAAAACACAACTATACTCAGCGATCACTGTGGAGTGAAGTCTCAATGAACAGCTTAAACTGTTGCAGAGCACTATGATATATGTACATCAGTAGGAGACATATGTAAACCAAAAGGATAGTCCACTCATAAATAGTACACCCACTCTAAAAACTGATTTTGTTCAGATGATATATGTTAGAAAAACTAACACTCATAAGAAGTACAGAAAGAATAGTAATTTAACGTATGCAGTAGCTCAGTATATATCTTTCAGTGTGAGAAACTTTTACAAAACACTAATGGGATGATGTTATCGGTGATGCCTTCAGTGATGTAATTTGAGATGTCATCAGTGATGTCATCAGTGATGTCACTGACCGTGTCATGAGTAAGATAATATGTGAGGTCATAAGAAGTGCATTGTGTGGGGCAGAAGTTATAGTTCGCTCACGTAACTATAACTGCTGAATTTCTTTGTCTGTGTAAAATCTTAGCCTACCTATAATGTCCCTGAATAACTTTGTTTTTTTAGTGAATATATATATATTACAGTGACATTATCAATGATGTTATCAAAAATATCATGAGTACTGTAATTTGTGAGGTAATTAGCAGCGCATGGCGAGGGCAAGAGGTATAGCTACCTTAGTGCACAAGTTATAGTTACTTGAAAGAACCATAACTATAACTGCTGAATTTCTATGGTTTTGTATGAGAAAATTCAAAACCTAACTTTAACATCCCTGTAACCTTTGTTTTTTTCAGTGAATACATAGATTCACTGAAAAAAACAAAGATTACAGGGACGTTGTAGTTAGGAAATAGAATTTTAAAAAACCCATAGAAATTCACTCACATTTAAAACCAATCAAATTCAGCAGTTATAGTTACCTCAGCTAACTATAACTTACACCCCCGTAAAACACTGCTTATGACCTTGCATATTATATCACTCATGACATGACTTTTGGTACACTCCTGGCATGTCAAAGCAGATATTATTGTGGTAAATGAAGTCCATTCTATGGGCACAGAGAAATGCTGAAATTGATTTGCTGACATGTCTCCTAGATTTCTCAATCTTTGAACAAAACTGCAATTATCACTGTCACTTCTGACTTTGACATATGTTGGAATATACAAAGGTAGTGCAAGGAAACAGCACCATTAATTGTGCTTATGTCTCTTGCATTTCGATTTCAAGTCCAACCACTGTGATTGTGCCCAGGTCGTTCCCACCACAGTGCACAATCATGAGTCTAGGTGCACGCAATGCAATATGCTCTCAATCATAGGCAATATTTGATGCTACTTTATACCTCTGTGGCCAACACAAATAATGTCCACTTGAAGAAATCAAAGATCTTTGTCAATGCCACACTTTTTTGCATGCTCTATGTCCCAAAAGACAAAGCTGTGTCCCACAAACCATACTCTAACCATGATTCTAGTATGCAGGAACAGGATACATGAGGAGTCAGTAGCAGAATGAGAAATTTCACAAACAGCATGCAGAATAAACAGATATTCAGCAATGGTTATGGTTTGCTGAATTTGGAGTGCTGAATACAAGGTAAGGTTGTGAATAACTGCTATGTGAATTGCTTACTATGATTGGAGAAAGAAAATCCTTTCTGTTATGGTAATTGTGATAGGTAATGTACAGAACGATCAGCAATGACTTTGGTAAACAGACTTGCAGTAGTGTCAAAGCTTCATCAACTTTTCACCTGGAGCTTGGTTGTAAGAATTTTCAGTTTGGTTGCCATGGAAACTGAGCTTGTGGAAAGGTCTACGAGGAAGGGTGCAATGTAGAGTGCACACTTTTATCGTAAATGAAGCAAGTACATGTTTTGACATAGTATGGTAGTATTTTTTGAAGTGGGAGGGACAGAATAACAAAAATCTATCCCTCCCTTTCCTTTAGTGTTGCACTGTTTATAACAGTGATCGTAAGATTCACAGATCTGTCTTAAATTGACATGAAGGACCACACTGTGTGCATCAGTGGATCCATGAATCCAGGCATATAAGCTTCACTTGCTGAAGTGTGCAGTTTTAACTTTGTGATGGATCTGTGAATCCCGTCCAATATGTAAAGAGAGGTTACATTAAGTTTACCCAATAGTGACAGTTCCCATTAAAAATAAGAAATGCTGTTTTGTTATTTGGTAATGGGTTCTAGACAAAAAAATACATATACCCTGTGCATTACCTTTCCCTCTTGAGTTTACCTCTGACTGGTGAGGAGGTGCTGGTTAGTGTGCACTCTGTTTCTTCTGGTTTTCAGAAGTGTGCTATTTTGAGTGTGACAAAAATATCTTAATTGAACTACTTCTTTTGCATTACTCATATGGAGATTATATTGTTCACCAATTTGGTGTTCTGTACATTAGTACTGTACAATGTTGGCTATGTTGATTGTGCATTGAAATGTTTTATGCACATGAGAAATGAAAAAGTAAACTATATAGGTAAGACATTTATGTATTTATTGTACTGTAAAACTAATGATTATAACTGCAGTTATGACTATAATTTATTTGAATAATAAGGTTATTGTTGTTTCTCTATTCATCCTGTATATGACCTATGAGTAAAGATTTTATTCATATACAGCATGTATATCTGTTAGGTTGCATGTATCTAAAATATAGTACCTAGTATGCAGTATATAATAATATGTAATAATGTGAGCACATTATAAATGTACATTAGGAGAACAACATTGAATTGATCAAATAAATGTTTTTAGGAAAGTGCCACTGTTGGCATGGTTGAACCTCCCCCTCACCCTTTTTGCCTAGTGTTGATGTCAACTTTGATTGAAAGTGTGCTGGGACCCTGCTAACCAGGCCCCAGCACCAGTATTTTTTCTCTAAGACTGTACCTTTGTTTCAACAATTGGCACAGCCCTACACAGAGTTAAGTCCCTTGTAAAAGGTATCCATGGTACCAAGGGCCCCGGGGGAAGGTCTCTAAGAGCTGCAGCAAGTATTATGCCACCCTAGGGGACCCCTCACTCAGCACATGCCCACTGCCTTGCAGCTTTTGTGTGCTGGTGAAGAGAAAAAGACAAAGTCGACATGGCACCCCTCTCAGGGTGCCAGGCCCACCACTGCCTGTGGCATAGGTAAGTCGCCCTTCTAGCAGGCCTTATGGCCCTAAGGCAAGGTACACTATACCACAGGTGAGGGAATAGCTTCATGAGCAATATGCCTCTGCAGTGTCTAAGTCCATTTTAAGACATTGTAGGTGCAGTGTAGCGATAATGAGCATATGGTCTGGCAGTTTGTCACTACGAACTCCACAGATCCATAATGCTTTCACAGAATACTGGGAAGTTTGGTATCAAACTTCTCAGCACAATAAACCCACACTGATGCCAGTGTGGTATTTATTGAAAAATGCACACAGAGGGCATCTTAGAGATTCCCCCTGTATGTTAGCCAAACTGCTAGTGTATGACTGACCGGTCTGTGCCAGCCTGCGACTTTCAGACAAGTGTCTGACCACATGGTATGAGTGCCTTTGTGCACTCTGTGGTCAGAAACAAAGCCTCTCCTGGGTGGAGGTGCTTCACAACTCCCCATGCAGGAACTGTAACACCTAGCAGTGAGCCTCAAAGGCTCAAACCTCGGGTTACAATGCCGCAGGGAACTCCAGCTAGTGAAGATACCCACCCCCCAGACAAAGCCCCATTTTTAGCGGCAAGTCCAGTGGGAAAATGAGGGAAAACAGGGAGGAGTGACGACCCCAGCAAGGACCAGCCCTAAGGTGTCCAGAGCTGGAGTGACCCCCCTCTCTGCAGAATTCTCCATCTTGGTTTGGAGGACAGGGACCAATAGGTATAGGAATGTTCCCCCCTCCCCAAAGGGAGGGGACACAAGAAGGCTGTAGCCACCCTCAGGGACAGTAGCCATTGGTAACTGTCCTCTGACCCCTAAAATGCCCCTAAATCTAGGATTTGAGGGCCTCCCTGAACCCAGCTCACCAGATTCCTGGTGACCTGCAAGAAGAAAAAGGACTGCTCAGCTGAATCCCCCAGAAGAGAAGAAGGAAGACAAGAACTGCTTTGGCCCCAGCCCTACCGTCCTGTCTCCTGCTTCAAAGAACCTGCAAAAAGACCAGCGATGCGTCCAGCATGCCCAGCAACCTCTGCCAACTCCAGAGGACTGCCCTGCACCTAAAAGGGCCAAGAACTCCTGATGACAGTAGCTCTGTCTCAAGAAACCTACAACAAAGGAGTCCCACATCACTCTGGATGCGTGAGTCTTGACTCCTGGGCACCCAACGCCCACGGCCCATGTCCAGGTGGTCCACCCAGCAAGAGAGGGTCCCCAGGCACTTGCAAGCAAGTGCCCACCCTGGGTTGACCTCTCCACCCCTCCACGACGACGCCTGCAGAGGTAATCCCCAGGACCCCTCAGTCCGCAAAGCCCAGGAGGAAGATATCCAACACCTAAGAACACACTGCACCCACATCCCCCAGGCCTTGGAGAAACCGCCTCCCGGTGCCTCATCATTCAGCAGGCGGCCCTCCTCCCTGTCTGACTGGTGGTGTGCCCAAGACACCCCCCTGGACCTTGCCTGTAGCCTCTGAGTGACCCCCGGGGTCTCCTCATAGACCAGCATTGGAAACCCGATGTCCAGTTTGCACCCTGTACCCGGCCGCCCCTGTGCCGCTGAGGGAGTGTGTCTGGTGCCTACTTGTGGCCCCTACAGTGCTCTTCTAATCCCCCCTGATCTGCCCTCCGAGCCGCGGGTACTTACCTGCAGGCAGGCTCAATTTCAACCACCCCCTGTCTCCCTAGGAGCCCACGGAAAATTTGCTCATCTTTGACCTCTGCACATGGCCAGCCGTGTGTTGCTGGTGGTGGGTGTTTGGGGTTAACTTGATCCCCAACCGGTGGACTTCCTAAAACCCAGAGACAGAAACTGTAAGTGTTGTACTTACCTGTAAACCAACCTAACATTTCTTCCCCCCAGGAACAGTTCTGAAAATTGTGTCCACTTTTAAAACAGATTATTGCCAATAATTAAAAAACTGAATTACTTGCTGTGGGGTTGGGCTCAGGGGTACAGAGGACGCGGACTCGGATTTCAGAGCCCTTATTAGGGCTGATACGTGGTTTATTTATTTGTATTATAGGATAGATTGGATAATAGCAATGATGGTACGTCTTCTTTTCTTCTTCCTAGGTGGCGACCTTCAGGTCGCTTCTTCTGGGTCTCGCGGTTTCTCAGAAGAACAAAAAGGCCAGGTAAGTGGGACGATATTTCTCTATTTCTCAATTAAGTGGTTAGTGCAAGGGGGGGCAAGTGTGGCGGTACGAATTATAGGAGGTGGTGTTTTAGTTGGGGTTTAGGAATTAAGGGAGCAGGCTGTTAAGGTACTCTGACAGGCTGGTGATCGAGTGGGAGGGTGGTCTGTGAATTCCCAGTCCCTGTTCCCTGAATAGCCTTCCTTAGCCTCCTCCTGTCCTCCCCAGGTTCCTTTTCCTCCCTCCAACTCCCCTTTTCCCCCTTTACGAGGGTTGCCTCGGAAGAGCGCACGTACCTTGTACAGCCATGACCCTCCAGGGTCGTGGCGGGCTGTCTCGCTCTCTCTCTGCGGTTCCTTGGCGTCCGTGCCTGGGCTGGACCTCGGCTCCGCACTTCTTTCAGCTCCGGTGTTGGCTGGGTCCTCCGGTTCGGCGTCTTCGTTCGGCTTCTTTTTTCCGGATGCGGCGGTGCGGCGTATCTCCTGCTCCTCCAGCTCTGTTCCGCCCCCCTCGGTGGCGGCGTCTTCCTTTTGTGTCGCTGCGGTAACCCGGAAGTCCGGTGCCGACCGTCGTCTCCGCCCCCACGCGTCTCCTTGACGACGCGAACTGGTGCCGGGGGAAGCGGGCGGCAGCTGCCATTGTTGTGCGCTGGTAGGAGAGGTGAGCGACACCCGCCTACACTTGCCTATTTCAAATAAAGTACTGTTGATACCTGTGTGAAATACGAATCTTTTAAGGTACTTACCTGCAACTTGAATCTTGTGGTTCTAAAAATAAATTAAGAAAATATATTTTTACAACTTAAAAACCATTGGTCTGGAGTTAAGTCATTGAGTGTGTGCTTCTTCTATTTTCTGTGTGTGTACAACAAATGCTTTTCACTACCCTCTGATAAGCCTAACTGCTCGACCACACTACCACAAATGAGAGCATTAGTATTATCTATTTTAGCCTCTGTTAAGCCTCTGGGGAACCCCTGGACTCTATACACACTATGGCCCTCATTATGACATTGGCGGTAAATCCCACTTACCGCCATGCCGACTGCCACCAACATAACGCGGCGGCGGCAGATAACCGCCAACCATATTATGACACACACATACCAATCCGTCACTATACAGCCACACACACAAGTCCGCCAGCCCAAAGGTCAGTGATAACCTGGCGGTAGCAAAACCCACACTGTTACGCCAGCAGAACAATGCCCACAACATTATGACCCATGAATTAGCGCAGCGGATATTCAATGGCGGTAAACCATTGATGGTACATACCATTGTGCTCATAACACACACACTCAAACAAAACAACACCACATTGGACAATTCAAACTACACACACCTGACGCCTATACACACACCACACCCACACACCCACCCCACTATAAAACACACACCCACACTACCCACAACCCTTTATGAATACAAACCACTGCCTTCAGAGAGAGAGAGACAGCAAGAGCACCCACACAACCAGAGTCACATACCACCATCACCTATACACCACACACGCACCTCACTGCACACACCCCAACACATCACCCTACACACCCTTACCCATCCTGTGGGTATGAAACCCAGGTGAGAGACTGTGACCTTGCACTCCCCAAGATCTGCATCACTGGGCAAAATGCCCCCACCAGAGCCAGTGGAGAAACCTTCCACTCACTCCATCCTCCACAGGATGAAGATCACTGGGCACAATGCCCCCTCCAGAACCAGTGGAAGAAGCTATCCACTCACCCCATCCTCCACAGGATGAAGATCACAGGGCACAATGCTTGGATGCACATATTTATACTATGTTATCTTATTACACTCACTTTAATCAATTCATTTTGTCCTTGCATTATTCCTGAGGGGTACGGGGTGAATGTGTAATGTTACTGCATCTGCTTGTGTGTATGGTGTTGGGGTTGGGGGTGGGGGTGGTGTGGTGTGCGTGTGTGTCACTCTCTTTTTCCTCCCCCCCTCCCCACTGTGCTAGGCGGCAATACTCACCGTGGTCGTCTTCGCTGGCGTTGGTGTTCGTAGTGGAGCAGAACCTAGAAGAGCATGGGGAACACATGCAACTTGGGCTCCATGGTGGCGTGGTTCTTCCCTGAGTCTCCAAAGGTGAGTCGTTATCCTTCTGTGCAGTGTTTCTGCCAGGCTTTTGATGTCATTGGTACCGACCTGGAAAAGATGTCAGATTGGACTATCATAATACAGTGGGCGGAACATTGTCTTCTGCCTGGCTGTAGGTGGTTATCGCCGTGGTGCCTGTTGATTTCGCCCTGGCCGTCGGTGTGTTAAAGTGGCTGTCTGTCTGAGCAGTTTCCGCTGTGGTCATCATTTCATAGTTATTACCACTGGCCTGTTGGCTTCATTACCGCCACTATATCATCGACTTCCAGTGTTGTAATGAGGGTCTATATCTCACTTCGATATAGTATGTACAGAGCTAGCTTCCTACAATATTTAAATAATAAGAATGTGAAAATGTTAATAAGGTCCAACATAGATTAAAGATAATAGATTATGGCACGGACCTTGGGGCATTATGCCCAACCACACCGGCCCATGGCCAAAGCAACTACCACTCGAGGTCCTAGGGCAGGTAGAGACTATGAAGAACATTATTCTGACTTCAACTGACTCTTTGAGACAGAGTGTTTTAAAGGCCCCACCCCCATTTTGCAGAGGAATTAAATATGAGCTTGAGGTCCCCCAATGGATGGCTTATGCCTTATTCACCCCTAGATAGTCCAAGAGGCCAGAAGACTCAGCCCCTCAATTTAGGGTGTATTAGTGGTTGGTTATGAGGGTTTTACAGATGCTTCTGGCAGGAAAGTATGTTGTGGGGTGTGTTGGGGGCAGTGAGGTTTCAGTTTCACGGTTTCCTGTTTGTTCTACACAGTATTGTATTTGTTTCATCACTTTGCCACACATATCTGTGACAACAATCCAGCCGCACCCTTCTACTCTACCAATCACAAGTGGCTCCCCTGACAGTAACTATGAGAGAGTGACCTGGTCTGGAGAACCTGGGCCCCGGTAATGCTCCTCAGACCTACCTCTTTGACTGACATTATCTTCCTCTCATTGAATATCAACGGTCTCCTACATTGTAGTAAATAAATAGCAGTCCTCCTTTACATGAAATATAGTTTGTCTGCAGTTCTCATGCTTGGGGACCCAGTGAGCACTCCTGGGTTGTTGCGTCTACAACAGAGACTATAACGCTGTTTTCACCAAAGATTCAAGAGGAGTAGCCATCTTCTTAAGAAAAAACTTTCCCCTGGTGGCTACGAGGGCTCACATGTAGAGGGAATACAGCTTAACCTTTTAAGTATGTATATTCCACCACAAGTTCCCAGGAGCCCACAAGACGTGTGTCATTCGGTACTGACGGGTGTCACGATTGTAGCTGGTGACTTTAATGCAGTCCTCAATGTTAATGCAGACACAAAAGAGGAACCAACAGTCTGCAGAATGGACACAACGAAAATGCCCCAGACCTGGATGGAGGCCTTGCACCTCTGTGAAGTGTGGAGGACCTGGTACCCCAGCACATGAGAATACACTCACACCTGAGCTACCCCTACAACTCTTTCACATACCGACCTCTTTCTTCTACCAGCTCTAGATGTCCTAAATGCCACTAACATAGAAATACTTCCCTGTTGCATCTCAGACCACTTGCCAGTTTTCCTCCACCTTGGGCCCCCTTCAGCTGCTAGTTGGTTGATGTGGCTTCTTAACACATGGTACCTGACGGATAGAGAAGGCACCAACTTCTTAGCCACCGAGATTGAGGTTTACTTTAAATTTAATCAAGGTGCAGTTGCTTCCATGGGCACTCTGTGGACGGCAGGAAACGCCACTCTCAGTGGGATGGCCAAGAGCCATGTCCATGGCAAGGAACGTGCAAGGCTTAAACAGATATCAACACTCAAGTCCCAAGAGAGAAAATATGCCCTCGACCCAAAACCCAGACTGTCCCCCAAAACTGAAACTAGACAAAAGCTCGCTCTGCCAAATTGCTCTTCGCGAGGCCTGTCATGGGTGAAGAGGTACCAACCAGTGAGTTATAAACACAAGGGACAATGCTGGCAAGCTCTTCTTCTGGCTGACTACCTTGGATCAGACATTAGGCTTGTACCCAAAATAGTAGATGGGCCTAGATGCCAGCAGACATTGGCTGTGAGTATTTGTCAACTATTATCTCTCACTGTATGCCATATTCACAGACCACCTTAAGAACTAAAGAACCCACCTCTCCTTTGACATCCCACTACCTGCGCTTTCAGAAAACCTAAGCACCAAACTAGTCCTCAAGGAGGTTGGTGACATCATCTCAGAACTGAATACCAGGAAAACTCCAGGACCAGGCAGTCTCCAAGCAGAATTCTACAATAAGTTCTGCGATCTGTTGATCCTTCATCTATTTAGTAAATATATGGAGGCAATGACCCAGGGTGAGTCACCACTGGACTTAGGCCTGGTCACTATAGTGCTTATTCACAATTGTAGGAAGCTGCCGGAACAATGCCCCTCATACAGACCAATATTATTAATTAACACAGAGCTACAACTCTTTGCTAACATTCTTGCTTGCTGGCTCCTCTCAGTACTCTCCTCCTTGATTCATATGGTTCAATGGGGTTTCATACCCCCTCATTGTACCCGGCACTGTACTCAAAGCCTGCCCTTTGTGCTGCCTCACAGACACATCCACAGGACCCCAGTGCACTTCTCTTAGTTAATTTTGAGAAGGAATTCAACACTGTTGACTGGTTATTCCTTATCATAGTGCTCACCAAAACGGGATTCAGCCAGAGTTTTTGTCAATACATAAGACTATTATATTCATCCCCCAATGCCCAGGTTTGTGTCAGTGGGGTACTGTAGGAAGTTGGCTCTGTATATACTATCTTAAAGTGAGAGATAGTGTGCACAGAGTCCAAGGGTTCCCCTTCGAGGTTGATAGTGGAAAAATTAGATAATATTAATGCTCTATTTTGTGGTAGTGTGGTTGAGCAGTAGGCTTATCAGAGGGTAGTGTTAAGCACACACACAGTCAATAAATGAGAACACACACTCAAAGTCTTAACTCCAGGCCAATAGGTTTTTATATAGAAAAATGTTATTTTCTTAATTTATTTTGGAACCACAAGATTCAGAATTCAAGTAAGTACATAAATTGTAAGGTACTTGGCATAGGTAAATATGGAACTTTGAATTAAAACAGTAATGTACACAGTTTTGGCAAAAATGGCAAATAGCTATTTTTAAAGTGGACACTGCAAAAATCAACAGTTCCTGGGGGAGGTAAGTAATGGTTTAGTTTTTCAGGTAAGTAAAGCACTTACAAGTTCAATCTCTGGGGCATAGGCAGCCCACTGTTGGAGGTTCAAGTTAACCCCAAACACCCAGCACCAGCAACACAGGGCCAGCCATGTACAGAGGTCAAAATAGGGCCCAAATAGCATAGGCGCCTATGGAGACCAGGGGTGCTCCAGCTCCAGTCTGCAAGCAGGTAAGTACCTGCGTCCTCAGGGAGCATACCAGGGGGGTTTTGTAGAGCATTGGGGGGGTCACAAACAGGCACACAAAATACACCCTCAGCGGCACAGGGGTGGCCGGGTGCAGTGTGTGAACTAGGTGTCGGGTTTTAGGTAGAAATCAATGGAGAGATGCCAGGGTCACTCTGGCGATGCAGGCAGGGCACAGGGGGGGCTTCTCGGCCAGCCACCGACTAGGCAAGGATGAGGGCCGCCTGCTGGTCACTTCTGCACTGGTAGTTGGTTTCGCTCAGGCCTGGGGGCTGCGGATGGAGTGCTTCTTCCAGGCGTCGGGTGCCTTTGTTACCAGGCAGTCGCAGTCAGGGGGAGCCTCTGGATTCTCTCTGCAGGCATCGCTGTGGGGGTGCAGGGAGGTCGTCTCAGGGTGTCCACATTGTTGGAGTCACCTGGGGGTCCTCTCTGCAGTGTTGGTTCTTCTGGACACGAGCGGGGGCGTCGGGTGCAGAGTGCTGGGGACTCACGCTTCCGGAGTGAGGCTGGAGTCCCCTTAAAGATGGTTTCCTTGTTGCTGTTTGGAAAGAGCCACTGTCCATGGGAGTTTCTTAGTCCTTTGGTTGCAGGGCAGTCCTCTGAGTCCTTGGAGGTCGCTAATCCCGCTGGATGCATCGCTGTGCAAGTTCTTTGAGTCTGGAGACAGGCCGGTAGGGCTGGGGCCACGTCAGTTGTTGTCTCCGTTGTCTCTGTGGGGTTTTTCAGGTCAGCAGTCCCTCTTCTTGTTGTAGGTCATCAGGAATCTGATTTCCTAGATTCAGGGTCACCCCAAATACTCAATTTAAGGGTGTGTTTAGGTCTGGGGCAGTAGCCAATGGCTACTGTCCTTGAGGGCGGCTACACCCTCTTTGTGCCTCCTCCCTGTGGGGAGGGGGGCACATCCCTACCCCTATTGGCGGGAATCTAAAACAGCAAGATGGAGGATTTCCTAAGGCAGGGGTCACCTCAGCTCAGGAGACCTTAGGGGCTGTCCTGGCTGGAGGGTGACTCCTCCTTGTTTTTCTCATTATCTCCTCTGGACTTGCCACCAAAAGTGGGGGCTGTGTCCGTGGGACGGGCATCTCCACTAGCTTGAGTGCCCTGGGGCGCTGTAACACCAGGCTTGAGCCTTTGAGGCTCACTGACAGTTTTTATAGTTCCTGCAGGGGGAGGTGTGAAGCACCTCCACCCAGTGCAGGCTTTGTTCCTGGCCACAGAGTGACAAAGGCACTCACCACATGTGGCCAGAAACCCATCTGGATGTGCCAGGCTGGCAGAAACTGGTCAGCCTGACACTAGTAGTTGGACTGGTATACAGAGGGTATCTCTAAGATGCCCTCTGTGTGCATTTCTCAATAAATTCTACACTGGCATCAGTGTGGATTTATTGTGCTGAGAAGTTTGAAACCAAACTTCCCAGTATTCAGTGTAGCCATTATGGAACTGTGGAGTTCATGTTTGACAAACTCCCAGACCATATACTCTTTAGGGCTAGCCTGCACTTACAATGTCTAAGAATTGGCTCACACACTGTAGGGGCATAGTGCTCATGCAACTATTCCATGTCTCCTATGCCGAATGGAGCCGGCAGTGTTGCAGGGGTGCGACGGGTGCAGTTGCACCCATCGCGATTTTCACTGTCTGCTAAGCAGACAGTGAAAATCATGCTGGGGCCCTGTTAGGGGGCTCCTGCACTGCCCATGCCAGTGGCATGGGCAGTGCAGGGGCCTCCAGGGGCCCCATGACCCCCGTTCCCGCCATCCTGTTCCTGGCGGTAAAAACCGCCAGAAACAGGGTGGCGGGAAGGGGGTCGGAATCTCCATGGCGGCGCTGCTTGCAGCGCCGCCATGGAGATTCAGCCCAGACAGGGGAAATCCGGTGGGAAACCGCCGGATCCCCTTTTCTGACCGCGGCTTTACCGCCGCGGTCAGAATGGGCAGGGAAGCACCGCCAGTCTGTTGCCGGTGCTTCCGTGGTCCTCCACCCTGGCGGTCGATGACCGCCAGGGTTGGAATGACCCCCAATGTCCTCTAACTCAGGCACCCTTGAGAATCCAACCCACGCACATGCCACGGAAATACATTTTTCATTGGGGCTTCCAGCCATGGGCCCAACTGGTCCAAATCCCTGGTGCTCCCGGTCTGTAAAGACGAGGAGCTTGACTCTTGGCAAATCACTTTTTAGTGAGACAACTCAGCTTTCAGTATCTGGGAGTCTTCATATGGTTGGAGCCTCTGCTGACCTAGAACCTCAACCTGAAGCTGCTGGTGGTGCACATGAAGGAAAACTTCCAATGCTGGGCTACCCTCCCGATTCAAATTCTTGGCTGAATAGCCCACTTTGAAATAAAAACCATCCCCTGCTTCCACTATGCCCTAAAGAAGTTTTCCCTCCCAATTCCAGCTTCCTGGTTCTATGATCTCACAACGGTTGTCTCGTCTTTCCTATGGGCAGGACGCCGGCCCCAGATTGCTCCAGATGAATGCTGCCAATCGACATATGAAGGAGGGCTTGACATGGCAGACATTAGACTCTAATAGTGGGCATCTCACTTATTAGTAATTAATGACTGGCTTAATAGAGGATGGGATGACCCGGCCTACAAAGCAGCTCCTGGCCTAGTCAAAGTCCTCTACTTTCTGTATGGTGGACTGATTTCATGTGACCTCTGACTGAGATGGTCCTCCAGATATTTATAGAGGCAAGCCGACTGATAGGATGTGACACGAAATCCACTCAGTTGACACCACTCTGGAGAGGCACTTGGCTTCAACAGGCAGCACAACTGGAGGAGTTTGCCAAGTAGCATAGCATTTGGATATCCCACCAAGCTGACATTTGGCGAGGTTCAGAAATGATGTCCTTTCAGGAGCTACAGCGGCACTTCTCTTTATTCTCTACACAATTCCATAAATACATGCAACTTAGACATGCACTTGCCGTCCACTCCCCAGTGCTACACAATCTACCCAAATCAACCCCCTGGAGACCAAACTAATACTGGGCCCTTTGGAAAAGGGGGTGCTATCCCACATCTACAAATCATTAATTCTCAATGCACCCTGACAACAATCTACCACCTCAAACATAAATGGGAGGACGGGGGAACACCTTAGATGATGCAGGCTGGAGGGATGTTCATTTGGCTCCCTACAGCCTTGCCATTTTCTCCTGATTATGTTTAAAACAATTGACCTACCTCCATATCACATACTACACACTTCGTCAGCTCTGGCATGAGGGCAGCCTGCCATTTGCCAATTGACCTTGTTGTGCTGCTCCAAAAGCTGATTTTTACCACTTGGTCTGGTCAGGTCCTGTTCTCATGTCATACTGGCAGGTCATCCAGCATGAGCTGTCAAGGGTCCTTGAGGCCTCCCTCAAGCAGATTTCCCAGGTGGAACTCCTGGGGATCCTGGAAGACATGGGATGCACACAAGCTGAGTGTAGCCTGGTAGGCCTAGCTACACCTTTGGTCAGGAGGGCTAATTGGAACCACAGGCATGCACCTAAACTCGCAGACTGGTGGAGGGCAATCGACTGGTGTGCCAAGATGGAGGGGACAACATACAGAGTAAGAGGATGTCCCTGCACACATGTGAAGATCTGGGGTGCCCGGAGAGAGTACTCTGAAATATCCAGGTGGAAAAGAGAACTTTAACAGGTCCGCTACTGCTTTTAATCTGGTGATTCGGTGTAATTTCATATAGTAGAAGTGCAGAAAGCTGGACACGGCTTGGTTCACTTTGGATTATTTTTACGTCAAATAGAACTCAATAAAGTTTGTAATAAAAAAAAAAAGTTAATGGATTATGATAACACAATCTAGTGTCTAACAAAAAACAACCAAAATGGAATTTGCAAAAGAGCTTCTCACTTACTATGTGATTTGTTTGGAGGGGGACTAGCATGTCTGCAAATAGGTCTATTGAGAGTATAAATTGTTTGTAGAAGAGATTTGGGCTGTGTGTGGTACTGAAACAGATGTCCCTATGATGAGGTATGGTCTGAGTTAAAGCTTCATGTTGTAAAGACATGTTTTATTAATGGGTGATCTGTATTCTCCCTTAATAGTGCTCAGCCAGAAGAGTCCAGTGCTCCACCCCATATATAATGTACCGGTAGACCAAGCTTCTTCTACATGGAAACATCTCCATAGACAAGGCTCTGCAGCAAGTGGCCTGTCCCCAACTACAAACATTACCCTTTCAAAAAGCCATGCCTCTTGTATATATGTCTTCAGCTAATCAAAGCTCAGCATCAAGAGGCCAGTCAGTCCCCATGCTCATATAAGTCATTTAACTATTGTGAGCTTCTTTTATAGAGCTCTGTCTCCCTTCATAAAGATGTACTACAATTGGACAGTCCGTACACATACAGATCACCTTTTATCAAGCTGAGCCTGATTCCAGATAAAACTGCCCCTCTAAACAAAGGTTTGCATGCACAGAACAGTTCCCCACTAGTCACATTGAACAGTAATAGACCCAGCTCTTTCTACATAGGACTTTGTGTGGGAATACTGCTCAGCCTGAACAGTCTAGTCCTCCAACAGCCACATCATGAGCTGGTAAACTGAAGCGAGTCCTTAAACACAGCTGTGGAGCAAGTGGCCTGCCCACACTACAAACATTCTCTTTCAATAGGCAAGTCTCCTGTATAAACTCAGCATCAAGAAGGCATTATCCCAGCACATATAAGACTTTCAACTAGGCTGAGTTCCTTTTACATAAATCTGGCTCCTACATGAAGCTGTGCAACAAATGGCCAGTCCCTCACCAAATACACATAACCTTTTAGTTGAATGAGCCTGTTCCACATACAACTATCCCTTAAACAAAGGTTTACATGAATAGGACATTACCTCACTAGACACCTTAAGTATTAATAGGCATACCTCTTTCTATTTCAACTTTCTCCATCAATACTGTTCAGCCAGAAGAGCCCAGTCACCCATCACACATATCAGGTACTGGTAGGCCAAGCTTCTTCTACATGTAGCCGTCTCCTAAAACAAAACTCTGCAGCAAGTGGTCTTTCCCACGGTAGGTGCAAAAACAAGAAGGCGATGGATGGAATGCTTGAATTAGTCTCAGTCACTGGCAATCAATGGACCGATACATACATACCTTCACCCACTCATTCAAGCACATATACTCACACTCTCAACACCCTCACACACTTCCTTATATCAACATAAGTAAGCACACACGAACATGCATGTACTCAAAAATGGCCACAAGCATCCACTCACACTAATGCATGCACTAATTCAAGCACATATATAACTGCACCCAGACATGCTCAGTCAGACACATACTCTCACACCTTCAACACACTTATTTACTTAGATACACAGCTTCACAATCACACACTCTGTCTCATATACACACTGATGCACTTATGCAGTCATATATCCACAGACATCACCTTCACTTGCACAAACTCACAAATGCATGCATTATCAGGCACACTACACCAGAGACACATAGGGGGTCATTCTGACCCCGGCGGGCGGCGGTTGCAGCGCCCGCCGGCCCAGCGGGAAGGCGGCCTGCAACACTGAAGCCGGCTCCGAATGGAGCCGGCGGTGTTGCAGGTGTGCGACGGGTGCAGTTGCACCCGTCACGCTTTTCACTGTCTGCGAGGCAGACAGTGAAAAGCAGGCTGGGGCCCTGTTAGGGGGCCCCTGCACTGCCCATGCCAGTGGCATGGGCAGTGCAGGGGCCCCCAGGGGCCCCAGGACACCCGTTCCCGCCAGCCTCTTCCTGGCGGTGTAAACCACCAGAAACAGGCTGGCGGGAAGGGGGTTGGAATCCCCAGGGCAGCGCTGCTTGCAGCGCTGCCCTGGAGGATTCTCCCAGCCGGGGGAAATCCTGCGGGAAACCGCCGGACCCGGCTGGACGACCGCGGCTTTAACGCCGCGGTCAGAATGACGAATGAAGCACCGCCAGCCTGTTGGCGGTGCTTCCGTCATTCGCGACCCTGGCGGTCAATGACCGCCAGGGTCGGAATGAGGGCCTATATCTCCTGTCGTACAGACAGGAACACATGGGCAGTACAAAACAAACGTAACTATTTTGTGACCAACAATTGTGGTTCTGAAAATAACCTTTTTTTTTTAGCAGTTTGTGTTTTTAAAGTTTTGCAGTATTTTAGAGGGATAAAAACAGAATGTGTTCCCAACTGGGATGGAAAACAAAATCAACAGTTATGATTAACGACAACCTGGAGCAGAATGTTGACAGCTTGCTTCCTAATACTAATGATGTTGTTGCAAATGGCAAAATAAATGGCTGTCTTCTGAAGTGAAGGTAGCTGAGGAGGGAAAGATTGGATAAGATGGGGAGGGATAGGGTACTCCAGTGCCAAAGCTGGTACAGCAGCACAAATAGAAGCAAGCAATGAATCTCTTTGAAGTTCTTCTGTTGCAAAGTTTTATGGATGTGTGGTCCTCAAGTGCTTCAACATGCTTGACGTTCCATGGCTGTACTTCTTTGATGTGCCTCTGGATAGTTATTTTTCCTTCTACCCAGATGAAATACTGAAGAAGTCCCATACCAGTGACAGCTTCCTGGGGGCATCTGTTCAGTGTCCTGGTCCTCCTCCTCTTGTTCGTGCTCACTCGCCTCCTTGTGCTGCTCTCCAGAAGCTATTGTGAATATGTTCTGAAATGTAATACAACCCTTTAAAAAAAAGAAAAACACAGCTAGTAACAGTGACCTGCAACAAGCCTAGTCACATACCCAAAGAACTGATTTAGAGCAAGAACTTTCTGTTGAAGATGTTAGAAAGTTGTTTTAACTAATGAGCATTGGGAAGACTTGCAGTTCCGGTTCCATGCTGGCGTTGGTCTTCTCCGGATCTCCGAGGCTGTGTCTTTGGTCTTCTGTGTTCTGTGTCCACCAGGGTTCCGGAGAGGGCTCCATGCCCATTTCTCTTTGCTAGGGAGTGCAAGGTCACAGTCTCTGAGGTGGGGAACTTGCTCACTGCTTCTGGAGGGGGCTCCATGCCCATTTCACACTGCTGGGGAGTGCAAGGTCACAGTCTCTGAGGTGAGGAACATGCCCACTGCTTCTGGAGGGGGCTCCATGTCCATTTCTCTTTTCTGGGGAGCGCAAGGTCACAGTCTCTGAGATGGGGAACTTGCCCTCTGCTTCTGGATGGGGCTCCTTATACAGCAGTCCCCGGAGACTGGCCTACAAGTCTGCTGCTGGAGGTGAGGGCCGCACTCTCTCAGCTGGAGATGAGGGCTCTGTGACCACTGGTGGTGGTGGTGGTACCCTGTCAGCCTCTGCTGGATTTGAGGGCTGCAGTGTCTCAGCTGGTGAAGGCGCCTCCTGGGCAGCTTCTGCAGGAAGTGAGGGCTGCTGTGTCTCAGCTGGGGAAGGTGCCTCCTGGGCAGCCTCTGCAGGAGGTGTGGGCTGCTGTGTCTCAGCAGGGGATGATGGCCCCGTGCTGTACTGCCATTTGATAAAGTTTGTTTTGACCAATGACTTTGTGTTTCACCACTGCGCATATTAGTTGCTCAATGTTCACCAGTAGCACATGGTATGTTTTGTTCAGTTGAGCCGCCTATGGGCTTTGACATGGCATTAGCCATTACTTTCTGTATTCAGTTTAGCCGCCTATGGGCTTTGACATTGCATTAGCCATTACATTCTGTATTCTGCCTATTGGCTTTGACATGCTGTATCCAGTCTAGCCGCCTATTGGCTTTGACATTGCATTCCTATTGGCTTTGACATGATGTATTCAATTTAGCTGCCTATTGACTTTGACATGCTATTAGATATTCTGCCTATTGGCTTTGACATGATATCATATGTTACACTTTGTATTCAGCTCCGCTGCCTATTGGCTTTGACATGATCTTATACATTGCATTTTGTATTCAGCTCAGCTGCCTATTGGCTTTGACATGATATTATACATTGCATTTTATATTCAGCTCAGCTGCCTATGGGCTTTGACATGATATTATACATTGCATTTTGTATTCAGCTTAGATGCTTATTGGCTTTGACATGACACTAGACATTGCATTTGATATTTAGGTTAGCTGCCTATTGCCTTTAACATGACATTGCATTTGATATTTAGGTTAGCTGCCTATTGCCTTTAACGTGGAGTTAGACATTGCAGTTGAGAATCCAAGCTGTATTTTTCCAAGCTGTGTTTTTGCACCAGAGAACCAAGATGTTTTTCTCACAGTAGACTAGACATGATAAGAGAGAGTACATGGGTGTTGTTTTTTCTTCGCTTGAGCTTGGGAACAGGAGTAGTCTTGGAGACCTGGCCAGTCTCCAAAAGGCTTGCTCAGTTTCCCAGGTCTGAGAGGAGGGGGCACACCTTTGTAACGAATGACACAGGCTGCAGAGAGTCAGATTCGAATCTGCCGGACCTCGTGCTGGAGCTTGGCGCCAGCTGCCAGCAATCCCGTGTGGGTAGATGAATCTCTCTTTCTCGCGGCTGACAGGGGTCATCAGCTTGCAGACCTTAGAAAGATGAAGCTGTAGATAGTTCCCACACGGTGAAGTATTTGTTTTGCTTTGCATTCAATATCTTATAAATATAACCTGCTGTGTATATTGCAAACTGATATATTTTGTTTGATTAACGCGGACTTGAAAGCTACTAATTCGTCATACATAAAATATTGTGGTTGGGGAAGAATTAACAACAATAAAAGTCTTCTTTGACCTCAGAAGTGCATTTCTGTTGTGTTATGTTAGTGCTTAGAAACTAGATAAGAGGAAAGCACTACAATTGGTACCAGGAGTGGGGTCGGTCATTAAGAGGTGATTAAGAGGGTGTTGACGAGTTGGTAGATTTCTAAGTGCACACTTTAAAAGTGTAATTGTTTTTTTGTTGTTTGGAGAATTACAGAAATTGTTTTCTGTTTGGGGAATCACAGTAGCACGGCAGACCATGTCTGAGACATGTGTTGATAAACTGCCTGATGGTGCTAAGAAAAACTGTGAATTGTTTTCTGTTTGGGGAATTACAGAAGAAAATGCATGTGTAGCTAAAATGCCTGATAATGTTTTGAGAAATAATTCCTGTTGTATATATGTAGAAAACGTGTCTTTTGGAAGTAATGATGACAGAAAGGTTTGGATACCTTTATCTGCTTACAGAGAAATGCAGGAGAAATGTAGGCAGTTGGAACATGAAAATAGGAATTTACGTGAGCAAATTAGCCCGACTGAAAGTTATAAAAGGGCTGTTTTTGAAGAATCTTTCTTGTCCCATTCCAGTAATGAGGGGGTTAAGACAGCTCCGAGCTGCACTGAGTTTTCGTGTGAGCCAGGGTTTTTGGCAGACAAAATGCATTCCTTAACTGATAACACGGACGAGAGAGCTCAGAATGTGATTTACGAGTTACCGTTGCAAAATGCACAAGTAAAACGAAGGATTTTAGAGCAAGACACCCCGAGTTTCATTAGCTTGTTTGATTTTTGGAAAAAGAATAGCCCTCATTTGAGTGAAATCCTAACACTTTTGTATATGGTCACTGTGAAAAATAATATGCAGCTGCGCGCTTGTGATTTGGCAAATGAAATAATGCTGACTTTAGGTTTTTGCGCAGTGCAAGAAGGAAATACTTATGTACACGTAAATCATGAACAAGGGAAGAAAATAGTGCCCCTAGCTAGAATCATACAATGGATCTGGTACTTGCAAGACAGGGTTAGAGTACCACAGGTAAAAGAATTACCGGTGAAATTGTGTGCACCATTTGAACTCGTGTCCACTGAAGATAAAAAACATGTTTGTTTTACTAATGATTCATTGACTGAAATGTTGTTTTCTGGCACAGTAGAAGGAACAGCGTTGTATAATGTGTGTCAGATTTTAAAGCAAGAGCTACGTGAGATGTGTCATTTTTACGCTGATTTTTGGTTCATTGCTAATGTTTTAGCACCTAACTGGTTCAATTACCTTGCAGATGTTAATGAGAAAAATTCAGAGAGAGAAGTGTACACCCAGAATTCTGCCTTAGTGGAGATGGCTAAGTGGGTGCCCCAGAAATGTGAACAGCTGAGAGAAAAAGCCACTTACAGGTGGGCAGAGATGAGAGAGATGCACATTCCCCTAGATTTGAAAAAAACTGTGCAGCACGCACAAAAGCAATCTGTCATGCAAGCAGTCACAGAGCAGTTGGGGAGAGGAAAGTTACCAGAACAGAAATGGCAAATTGATCAGGTTTTAGGGAGAGTGATTGCTGCAAATTACCAAGGAAAAATCGAAATTATGCTGATACCTAGAAAAGAATCTGATTCATTCATACAAATTGGAGACAGAATGGCCCAAATTGACAAAAATGCAGTGAATGGAGGTTTGGTAAAGAAGGAGTCTGCCCCAGCCCTTCTGACAGTGCAAGAAAAGGGAAGCTGTGGCGCAGCAGATACAAACTTCAGTGCTGATGTGTGGGCTGAAGCCCCAAGTGACCCTCCAGAACCTGCAGAAAATATAACAAAGGGCCTCAAAAACGTCCTGCTGATTATAAAACAGGGAAAGAAAGAGGAAGGGTGCAGTTTAAATGAAAAATGTTATTTGCAAGAAAAGTCATACTTGTTTCTTTTGCAGATCCTACCACGTTTCGCCACTGTCCCTGAGTGTGCTGTGTGGTCCCCCTTCCGGTGTGTGCGTGTGGGGTCGGGGAAGGGACCGAATCCCCAACCTGAACCTGGCTGAGTAAAGTGCCAGCACCATGGTTCCATTTTGCGCAAACTGCGCCTTCAGTTCAAGTTCAACTTGTTTGATTGCATTCTTCCACTGGAACTAAGCTGTGATTTTTTTTTTTTTTTCCCTCTCGTATGGAACTCTGACTTTTGCTTATCTTCCAGCAAACCTTTCAGGTGGACCGTGCACCTTTACATGAGCAGAACTCATGCCACATCAAATTGCTAACACTGTTGAATTAGAGACTCATTCAGAGTATAAAAATTGCTCAGTCTTTTCTGTGTAGATGTATCTGATGTGAAAGGTTATGAAATCAATGTGTTAATTCACTTCTATTGCTTTACAGGGATTGCTTTGACTTGCTGATAATGTTTTTTTTTTTGTTTTGTGCCAATGTTTTTTGTTTTTGTTTGAAACAAGAGATATGTGAAACAAAAATTCATTGGTCAAAGGGCGGAATGTACTGCCATTTGATAAAGTTTGTTTTGACCAATGACTTTGTGTTTCACCACTGCGCATATTAGTTGCTCAATGTTCACCAGTAGCACATGGTATGTTTTGTTCAGTTGAGCCGCCTATGGGCTTTGACATGGCATTAGCCATTACTTTCTGTATTCAGTTTAGCCGCCTATGGGCTTTGACATTGCATTAGCCATTACATTCTGTATTCTGCCTATTGGCTTTGACATGCTGTATCCAGTCTAGCCGCCTATTGGCTTTGACATTGCATTCCTATTGGCTTTGACATGATGTATTCAATTTAGCTGCCTATTGACTTTGACATGCTATTAGATATTCTGCCTATTGGCTTTGACATGATATCATATGTTACACTTTGTATTCAGCTCCGCTGCCTATTGGCTTTGACATGATCTTATACATTGCATTTTGTATTCAGCTCAGCTGCCTATTGGCTTTGACATGATATTATACATTGCATTTTATATTCAGCTCAGCTGCCTATGGGCTTTGACATGATATTATACATTGCATTTTGTATTCAGCTTAGATGCTTATTGGCTTTGACATGACACTAGACATTGCATTTGATATTTAGGTTAGCTGCCTATTGCCTTTAACATGACATTGCATTTGATATTTAGGTTAGCTGCCTATTGCCTTTAACGTGGAGTTAGACATTGCAGTTGAGAATCCAAGCTGTATTTTTCCAAGCTGTGTTTTTGCACCAGAGAACCAAGATGTTTTTCTCACAGTAGACTAGACATGATAAGAGAGAGTACATGGGTGTTGTTTTTTCTTCGCTTGAGCTTGGGAACAGGAGTAGTCTTGGAGACCTGGCCAGTCTCCAAAAGGCTTGCTCAGTTTCCCAGGTCTGAGAGGAGGGGGCACACCTTTGTAACGAATGACACAGGCTGCAGAGAGTCAGATTCGAATCTGCCGGACCTCGTGCTGGAGCTTGGCGCCAGCTGCCAGCAATCCCGTGTGGGTAGATGAATCTCTCTTTCTCGCGGCTGACAGGGGTCATCAGCTTGCAGACCTTAGAAAGATGAAGCTGTAGATAGTTCCCACACGGTGAAGTATTTGTTTTGCTTTGCATTCAATATCTTATAAATATAACCTGCTGTGTATATTGCAAACTGATATATTTTGTTTGATTAACGCGGACTTGAAAGCTACTAATTCGTCATACATAAAATATTGTGGTTGGGGAAGAATTAACAACAATAAAAGTCTTCTTTGACCTCAGAAGTGCATTTCTGTTGTGTTATGTTAGTGCTTAGAAACTAGATAAGAGGAAAGCACTACATGTGCCCACTAGTGGTGTTGGTGGTGGTACCCTGCCAGCCTCTGCAGGAGGTGAGGGCTGCTGTTTCTCAGCAGGGGAAGGGGCCTCCCGGGCAGCCACTGTTGGAGGTGAGGACTGCTGTGTCTCAGCTGGAGGTGAGGGCTTCTTCCCTTTCATGACAGGAGGTGAGGCTTCCTTCCCCTTCCTGGCTGGTGGGGGTGATCCTTCCCCTTTCTGGCTGCTGGAGTGTGATCTTTACCCTGCCTGGCTGCTGGAGTGGGATCATTACCCTTCCTGGCTGGTGGAGTGGGATCCTTCCCCTTCCTCGCTGGTGGAGTGAGATCCTTACCCTTCCTGGATGCTGGAGTGGGACCCTTACCCTTTCTGGCTGGTGGAGTGGGATCCTTCACTGTCTTGCCTCCACAACTAGGAGGTGGCTCCACTGTCCCCGTGGACTGTTTGGCTGAGGTGCTGGGCTGGTTCGTTGCGACCCTTCTCTGACGGGCAGGAGGGCCGGAGAGAGGGGGAGGGAAAAGGTCAAGCTGGGCAAGAAAAAGCTTCTTAGAGACAGTGGGGTGGGACGAGGGAGGAGAGATGGGAGTGGTTGTTGGAGGAGTACGTCTGCTGGACTTGGGTGCAGGTGCATGGGTAGTGTGCTGATGTGAGATGGATTGCTGTTGGGTGTCTGAGTGCCTGCATTTGTGTCCTGTAGGAGGGGGGACAGACAGGGTGGGAGAAGACACGGGGGACGCATGCATGGATGTTGTGGAGGTGACTGCCAGTGAGTTGTGTGTGCTGCTTGGTGTGGTGATGGTGGTGGTGGCTGTTGAAGCAGTGCATGAAAGTATGAGTGTGGACGTGACTGTGAGGGAGGTGGAGGAGGCGGAGGGGGAGACAGTGGAGGCAGTGGATGTGGTTGTGTTTGCAACTGTCTGGTGTTTGCATGAGTGGTTGTGGACTGAAGTGTGATGCCTGTGTTTGACTGTGCCACTCTTGTGTGTTGTCTTGTGTGCATGCGTGTTTGTATGTGTGCATGGGATGGGTTGGGGTTGAGGAGACTGGGACTGGGAAGTGGTAGTTGGAGGGGGGACGGTGGAACCTGGACAACGGCTGCCATCAGAGAGGAGGCCAGAGCCAGAATCGATCGCTGTTGGGCCGCCAATCCACTGTGGATGCCCTCCAGGAATACACTGCATCTGGGATGCCAGCCCCTGGATGGCAATCACAATGGTTGACTGCCCTACAGAGATGGATCTCAGTAGGTCAATAGCCTCCTCACTCAGGGCAGCAGGGCTCACTGGGGCAGGGACTGAGGTGCAGATATGGGTAGGCCACCATCAGTATGTGGGCCATCAGGGGGGTCAGGTTCCAATGGACACCCCTTCTTCATTGGGAAGCCATCCCCAGCTGGGCCTCTGCAGTCTTCCGTGCTCAGTGTCTCAGGTCCTCCCACAGTTTCATGCAGTGGGTGCTCTGCCTGCTCTAGACCCCCATGGTACACATGTCCTTGGCGATGGCACGCCACAATCCCTTCTTTTGATGAGCACAGACCTACAGAGGGAATGCAGACAGGAGGACACCATTGCACATACAATCCAGCCTGTCACACATATGGCCCACCAATCCCGTTTCCATCACCATTGGCACACACATCGTACAGCGCCCACCATGTACACTACCACCAGACATCCACCCCCAATTATACGATGCTTGCACACACATCTCCATGCAACCTTCCCACAAGCATTGTGCCCAGGGTGTACTCACCTGTTGGGTCTGGAGGCCCATACAGAAGTCTATACTGGGCTAGGACCTCATCCACCAGTCGCTCCAACTCCTCCGAAGTGAAGGCAGGGGCCTCTTCCCTGGTCACACGGGCCATGGTAGGTTCCAGACACAGGTCACAGCAGCATTTGCAGTGTAGGTGTTGTCCTGTGCAAAGTCAGGAAACAAGTGAGGTTTGAGATAGAAAATGGTGGTCACGTCTGCGGCGGTGTACACTGTCACCACCAGCACTGATCCCCATTGGCCACTATACTCCATAGAGCCCAATATTAGCCAATGAGGAATTGCACGGCAGTGCAAGACCGCCTTCCGCCATGACGCCCAACGCTTGGCAGAGTTACCTCACTTCCACCTGTCCCAAGATAACGGACAGCCGGTCGTAATTTCAAGGTGTTGGACAACGATCAGATAAACCATAACTGCGTCATTGCCTAAAATTGAAAAATACATTGCCATTCCCACTGTCCCATCACATTGAAGTTGTGTGTACACTGAGGTTGTGGTTATTTTGATCAAATTGTAACAGCCTACTCACTCGTGTGTCCCTTAGATACCTACCACTGTGGGTGAATAGGAGGAGGAGACAAACCCCTGTGTAAAGACCCTTTGTGGACTTGGCTACACTGGAGGACAGGCATATAATAATTACCTACAGACTGGACAGGGCCACAATCACAGATCTGTGTGCCCAATTGGAGCCTGACCTGATATCAGCCATGCATCATCACACTGGGATCCCCCCTCTTGGGCAAGCGCTATCAGTGCTCCATTTCCTGGCAACTGGTTCTTTTCAAGGGACAGTGGGCTTGGCAGCAGGAAGGTCACAGTCAATATTCTCAATCGTGCTGGCTAGGGTTTTGTCTGCCCTGGTGAAACACATGTGCAGCTACATTGTTTTCCCCCAGGGGGAAGATTTGGCCACTGTGAAGGCAGGAGTCTATGCAATTGAGCATATCCCCAATATTATTGGGGCGATTGACTGTACATATATTGCGTTTGTCCCCCCGGCAGAATGACAGGTGTTCAGGAATCTGAAGAGTTTCCACTCACTGAATGTGATAATGCTGTGGCTGGCAGACCACTACATCTCCCACGTCACTGCCAAGTATCCTGGGTCAGTGCATAACGCCTTTGTCATGAGGAATAGCAGCATCCCAAATGTAATGGCCCAGCTACAGAGACACAGGTTGTGGCTAATAGGTGAGCCAGAGTCGCCACCCACTGTATGTCAGTGTATGCCTTCAGGTGTTATCCCTAAAGCATTGTGGTAGGCTAATGTTTGTCCCTCAATACTTGCAAGTGACTCTGGCTACCCAAACCTATTGTGGCTGCTGACCCCTGTGAGGAATGCCAGGACAGGGCCTGAGAACCATTATAATGAGGCACATGGGCGAACCAGAAGAATAATCAAAAGGACCTTCGGCCTCCTGAAGGCCAGGTTCAGGTGCCTCCATCTGACAGGTGGATCCCTGTGCTACTCACCCGGGAAGGTCTGCCAGACAGTAGTGGCATGCTGCAAGTTGCACAACCTGGCCCTCAGACTATATGTGCCTTTTCTGCAGGAGGGGGAGACTGGAGATGCCCCTGTGGCAGCAGAAGATCCTGAGGACAGTGAGGATGAGGAGGCAGAGGATGAGGATGTGGACAACAGAACATCAGTAATACCTCAATACTTCCAATGACACAGGTGAGACAGTGGAACTGATCAGTGTTCTGACTATTGATTGCATCTGTGTGACTGTGGCATGATGGCATGTGCTTCCTTTGCATCTCAACTCACTGTCAACCTATGGCTCGTCATTTTACAGATGTTGGTGATATGACAACAGTGTCCTGATGTAATTACTACGGACAGTTATAGGTCATTAATTGTATGATATAACAGTGTTCTTATCATTTGCACCAGATGTGACTGTTCCCATGGATGCACATTCTCAACATATAAAATACTATCAGTCAAGTTGTGTTCAAGGGTGTTTATTGTAGTGCTTTGAAATTGAGGGTAAAGTGCAATCGAATAGGGTGATGGTAGAGGAAAGCCCTGGGTATTGTTTCAGTCTGTTTGGAGCACAGGTGCAGTGTCCAAGGGGCCATAGGAAGGAGAGCAAATGCCGTTCAAAGTGGACAAGTTGACAGGGTGGGACACAAGGGGGACAATCAGGGGAGTCTAATTTCTTGGTGGTGGTCTTGGTCTTGGCAAGTATCTCTGGCTTCTGTCTGGGTTGCAGGGAACGTTTACAGGGTGGTTCACCTTTTGCAGGGGAGGGGTGCTGGTGGCCTGTGGGTCCTGTGGTGGGGCCTCCTGCCCACTAGCTGCAGCGGAAGTGGTGGGCTGGTCAATATACTGGCTAGTGGTAGGAGCCCACTGGTGTGCTGTTGAATCCCTCATGATGTTGGCCATGTCTGCCAGCACCCCAGCTGTGGAGATCTTGGTGGTGTTGAGAGCCTGCAAGTCCTCCCTGATCTCCTGATAGTGTTCCTCCTGCAGCCGCTTGTTCTCATGCATGTTGTCAAGTATCTGGCCCTTCGTGTCCTGGGATTGTTGGTAGGCACCCAGGATCGTGGCGAGTGCCTCCTGGTGAGTCAGTTCCCTGGGCCTGTCCTCCCCCTGGTGCACAGCGGTAATCCCAGTGTTCCTGTTCCCCTGTGCCTTTGTCCCCTGAACGGTGTGCCCACTGCCAATGACCCCAGATCCCTGATTGTCCTGGGTATGAGGTGTGGACTGGGGTCCCTGTACAGGTGGGCACACTGCTGATTGAGGTGTCCTGGGGACAGACGTGTTGGGACGCTGGGTGGGTGCTGTGGTGTTGGATACTGATGGGGGAGGCTCTGTGGTGGACTGTGAGTGGGCTGGGGTGACTGACTTTCCAGAGTTACTGTCATCACTGGGGGCATCTTCTGTTGGGCGACTGGTTTGTCGTGGCACCTCCTCTCCGCTGAGATTGGCTGGGGCACCTGTGGGGATGTAAGTGATGTATTATGGTTCATGCCTGTGACATATTGTACATCCCTATCTTCCCCTCTATCGTTGCTGTTGCCCTTCCACCCTGGTTTGTGTATGCTGATGTATTGTGGGATTGTTAGTTCCCCTATGCTGTGGATACTTTAGTGATGGGTGTCCATGCAGGGTTGGGAGGGCTGTCTATGCATTGGTATGACATGCAGGGCTGGCAATGGGGTTAGTCATATGTGTAGGTGCAGTGTATGGGATGGAGTGATGGGAGTGAGGGTGAGGGTGTGAGATGGCATCCAGGTATGGGGGTGATAAGTAGTAAATGTTGACTCACAAGTGTCTAGTCCTCCGGCTACTCCAGTGAGTCCTTCAGGATGCAGTATTGCCAAGACCTGCTCCTCCCATGCTGTGAGCGGCGGGGGAGGAGGTGGGAGTCCACTCCAGTCCTCTGTATGGCGAGCTGGTGCCTTGCTGCTATGGAACATACCTTCCCCGTAGGTCTTCCTGATGCCGTCCGTTGTTCTTGGATGCTGTTCTACGGCATTCACCCTGTCCCCGATTCACCACCATAGCTCCATCTTCCTGGCAATGGATATTTGTTTTGCCTGTGCTCCAAACAGCTGTGGCTCTACCCTGACTATTTCCTCCATTATGACTCACAACTCCTCATCTGTGAAAGGGAGTGCCTTTGTGGGGACATGGGTGTTGTGAGGTGTGTGTATGTGTGTGGGTGTTAGGTACTGTGGTTGGATGTGCGAAGTGTGGTGCTTGAGGGATGAATGGGTTTATGTGGTCTGTGTCTAGTTGTTGCAGTGGTCTTAGTGTCTGTCTGGTGGCAATAATTTGTATTCGTAAAAGGTTGTGTGTGATGTGGGTGTGTTTTTATAGTGCTGTGGGTGTGATGTGTGTATGAGTGTCAGGTGTGTTTTTGGTATTGGCCAATGTTGTGCAGTTTAGTATTTGGGTGTTCATTATGAGCGCGCCGGTGTGTACCGCCAATGGTTTACCACAGTTGAATGTTCGCCGTGGTGATTCATGGGGCATGATGTGATGGGCGTTGTTTTGTTGGCTTAACGGTATGGGTGTTGATACCTCCCCTTTAGCAATGATCTCTGGGCTGGCGGATTTGTTTATGTGGCAGTATTCTGTCGGGTGGTCTCTGTATGTCATAATATGGAGAAAGGATATTCGATACCGCGGCAGGTTGTTGGCGGTCGTTTCTCTGGCGGTAAGCGGAATTTACCGCCAATGTCATAATGAGGGCCTCAGTGTTTTTTATGTAACTTATGCCTGAACCACAGATTAACTGCGGTGCCCAGACCAGGAAGATGAAGAACATGGGGAATGTACGAGTTAGGCATTCTGGGCTTCGCAGAAGTGCTGCAGAGCTCAAATGTAGCCCAAAAAAAATAACTTTACATAAGGCTAAATCTTATGATTCCTCCATTTATATTGTATAATCTATTTTCATTTTATTTATACCTAATAACATATAAAAAAACATATTTTTTTTTGTTTAAAAATACTAAATAATAGATTGAAAAACTGAAGGTTAAAGAAACATTATGGTAAGTGTGTTTATATTTTTTTAAGGAAGCACATTTGAAATTCACAGAAAAAAACAAAGGTTAAAGTGGCGTTATATTCAGAGTACAATTTCTTGGTTAAGTAACATTTTAAACATAAAAACACAGAAATCCCTGAGTTATAGCTCTCAAAGCTAACTATAACATGTTCCTCTGCCATGTACTTCTTTTGACCTCACATATTACATCACTCTTGAAATGTTTTATGACATCAATGATGACATCTCAAATGAAATAATTGACAAATGAAACTCCAGAGCATTGGTCTGAATGACCGTACTTATGACAGCCGAGAAGTGAAATTATAAGTAATTTAATTTAAGCAGTGTACATATTGATTTTAATTGACTTTCAATTCTGTTTTATTGTATGTCAGTTGTTCATGGAAATAAAAGACCTAAATAAAGAGATAATTGTGCACGTGCAAAAACAATCGCAAGGCATGTCAATTTTGCCAAATTATTTACATGCACATATTAAGACTAAAGGACTAATTTAGAGATTGGCAGAGAGGGCTCTCCATGGCAACTACAACAAACCCCCAGTCAGCCTCATTTGCAGGCAGGCAGACCTTTAGTATATCAACAACAGAGCCTACTCCAGCTCTATTTTCAATATAGTATCCGATGGTCCATAATCTATTGGGCCATCAGAGTTTTGGCAATTCGACCACTTGCCCAATTTAGACTAGGCAGTTAAATGGACACTTTTCACTGTCCATCACCGCCGGGTAAAATCTGTGACAGTCAAAACTTTTAATTTACTCCCAAACCATGGGAGACAACTCCCATGTTGTGGGTGTCATTAGTTATTGATTTTCCAAAAATGAACTCCAAATCTGTGAGTTTGCTTTTGAAAAACCAAAAACATGTTAAAAGTTTGAAGAATGTCCATGTATTTGACGGTACCATCGTGAAACGTGTGGCGCATCAAAAGAAACTGCTGTGATGGTGGTGCTGACAAAAAATGCTGGCCAACATTTCTCAATGTGGAGAATAAGTACTCTGTAGCACTAACGGAGTACAAACTGTACTCTGCACTTTAAATCAGACCCTAATTTGTCCGATACACAAATAAAAACTTGTATGGAATGTTTTGACTGCATATTTTAAGATTTTAGCCCAGTTGCTTACTTCAAAACAAGCTGAAGCTCTTCATTCCAACAAGGATTAGATCCAGCCGCAATGCTAGTCTGATAAACAGCATTCTGGAATGAAACTTCAATGAATGGATACACAGTGACCTAAACAAAATAAGAGAACAACCCTTTAGTTGTGCTGGGTAAATAATTTGAGAACATTTTTGGCTTTCAAACACCCACCAAAACAGAGCATGAAGAAATCAGGTTATAGATTGTGTTTGAAACAAAATACTCAGTTTCCATAAGTGACAAAGGCTGCATGTGGTGCAATATGAAATACCAATAATTATTAAATGCTACATAGCACCATGCAGTGGTGATATAAAACGTGCCATTAATATCCTTGTTTCAAGCTAGTTTGACATCACTACATATCTATACTAAGAAATTAAATACATCAATTCCTGCTAAAGTCAACTAATATATAAACTCTGAAATCAATTACCAGCTTTTCAGATAACTTTATATTGATGTTTTTGTCTTTGTCCTTAAATTCATGCTTCTTATCCAATAAGACAATATTATTTATGTTATGCCCATTTGTTGACTTGCAAGGCCAATATGTGAGAGCAGGAGTCTACCTGCATATTAATGTTAAAGATAAACTGCAAAGTTAGGGTTAGATTTTAATTCTTTTAAATTGCATGCAATATTTGAAAACAATTACCAGCTTTATATTTGTTAGTTTGTTACAGGCTTCTTCAATGAGCAGCAGTGAGCTACTCTAACTCCCCAGCTAGCTGTAAGTAGATCTATTGTACGTAGTCCAGCCTACTAAATTAGATGTTTTTGCTTGACTTATTATATGTATGCCAAAAGTGAAAATGGTGTATTCAAGTGGAAAATGGGTGTATTTTCAGAACTCATAAGCTGATGTCTGGAGAGAAAAGGTTGTGTTTCTGAAGTATACTTAAAGCTTGTAAATCGTGCTGTGTGGAGGACACATTTTACAGATATTATTACCTTGGTGCCATGTGCTATTATGTACAACCAATGTAGAAGCATTCCACATTGACAACACATTTGTTTAATTACTGCTGGTAACCATGCCTAAAGCATGGATATCATCACTGCTAGTAATCTTACACATAGAAGCCACTATGGTAATCTTCTCTGATGTGGTCACTGTTACAACACTAGTAATATTAGAAGCTTGAGACCATTTACATTGAACATAAATTACTTGTATTACTGAAAGGTTTGGAGACCCCGGATGTACTACAACCAGACACATTTCACTTTTATTCTATGTATCTCTTACAAAAGAGAAAACAGAAGGCTAAAAATGTATGTACAAGAGAATTTGGAGGAGAGGGTGTGTTTAGCTGTGTATCATCAGCAATAAATATTTAACGCTGGAGGTAAAAAAACAGTATCGCAGGGAACCATAGTCTTAAATGGAATTACTCACACAGAGATCTCCATGTGAGTCAATGCCTTCCTTTGGGTGTGGAGTGAACAATGCAATGAAGAAATGTCAAAGCAGTCTGACAACCCCCACAGACTAGCATGTTTTTAGGTAGTCACAAACCATTTTTTAAAAATCTTTCCCCCTCAGAAACGGGTGGAGATTTACACCTATCAGTGGGACAAGTACATTCTTTTCCAGCATGGCAAGGGAAAGGAACTCTCCTCCATCAAACTTGCTGTGGAAGGAGGGAGAAGTTTTTATCCATGGGGAAAAATAATCCCTGAGGAGAAAAAAAGGAAGAAAAATGTTAGCAAGTACATGTGCACTTGCTCTGACTTTTACATTAAACAATACTCTAGAGTTGATGTGCAAATGAAAAAGGAATTCACTGAAGTACCCCAGAAAGCTGCAATAGATGTAAACTTCCAGGCATAAGCTAATTAGTAGTCAGAAATCTACACACACATGCAAATTTCTAACTGTTATAAAAACTGAGGGTTAGATGCACTAACCACTTAATGGTCACAAATGCTCCAATTCAGTATTTATGTTAAAAAATGCTTTTTCTTATGTACTAATACCTTTTTAGGTGTCCGAAAAGTTTCACAGCTTCCAAAATGGAACTGCGAATGGAAATCAATGAGGTATCTGGAAGGGGGATTGTTATGGGCATCCTTTTTGCCAACACCTCAAAGGTGGTGGTAATGCAGCTGCAAAAAAGAAGCCCTTTGTGATTGTAAACAAAGATTTGTTGAAGAGTAGAGAGTGCTCCATAGGACTACTGCCAACTCTTAAGCAGACAAGACAAGTAAGCTTTTCTTTTTAAATGCAGTTCTTTTTCCTTTAATGAAAATTGGTTGCATTTTTTTAAGTTTACTTTACTGAACAGCAATTGTTGACATGGTGGTCGGCTGTACCCAGCAGACCAAGATACCTCTAATGGTGTAAAATTGTAGTGAGTTGTGATTTGCGCCCTACATCCTTAATATTCATGAGATAGGCCTGTTTGGGGCCTACTATGAAGATGGTACATAGATCAGTTCTTAAAAGTCTTACTGGTTACAAAAATATTGGTCAAGATTTGCAACCAATATTTTGTGACCCAATACATCTGTCCCTGAGTGTTTAAAGACCTAGAGAGAGTGTGTAAAGTTGCAGGCAGCTTGTTGGTCTACAATAATACTTTGTTGGCCCTAGTATGTTAGAAGAAGAAATGGGATAACATAAGTGTGATTTGGGGATTTTTTATTTTAACCCACTAAAAACAGGCTACTACTAACCTGTTAGTGGTGGCTGCAATCTTGGAAATGTCTGTTTGTTATACTTCCATGATGGCCACCCAACAGTGAGACACAACATGACACAAGATGGTAAGAGGCAACGCAGCAGGCTTTTTGGATGAGTATTTTCTGTACTTCCAAGATGGCAGTAATATTCTGTGATGCAACATAGCTTGAGGTTATGTGATTGCCATCTTGGATGTGTAGTTTTTATACTTCCATGATGGCTTTCACATTGCAGGATGCCACATGGAATGACACAAAGTGGCATCCATCTTGGAAGTATTAAAAAGATAGCATTCCAAAATTAAAGAACACTTTTCACACTTTCAAGATGCCCGTTACCTCACATCCACATGCCACATGATGGCCTCCTTGAAAAGATACACATCTAAAATGTAGCTGAATGTGAAACCTTAAATTAATTTAGTTTATTTGGGTGATTGAGAACGTCCCATCATATTTTTCATAAATGAATAGTACAACTGCTTGGTGTTTTCAGAGTGTTCAAAACTGAACCATCCTGTAAAATGTACTTTGATGTACTGTCTGTAACAGAGCAGCTAACACTATGAAGCTGATAATATGAATACATTCTCCTCTTAGATCAAACTTCTGTGTGCATAGTGTGCTTCAACCAGATGTGTTTTCAATACAAATGACATTTCTCAAACAAGCATAGAGTCAAACATTTGATAAAAAAAATACATGCCTTTGATAGCAATTAAAAGTTTAAAGATATTTATTTATGACTATAATGTAAGTGACGTTTGATCTTTTACAACAAGTTAAACTATCACCAAGACTACCACACATGTGGTTTTGTTGTAAACAGGGATGTGAATGCAATAGCATTTATGGTTTCTCAAGTGTTGTACACCACAAGAGCCACCTTACATTAACCTCATCAAAAGGCTACTAAAGCTACCAAATCCACCCATAAAGATCAACTGGTACCTGAGGTAAGAGACACTTACTAAAGAACATTAGCACAAAAAAGAAATATTTCAAATGTAATATTTTTTTTTTTTTTAAATAGCTCTATATCAGTTTTAGAATATGCAGCCATATTGTACAACCAAGCACATCAACCTACTGTGAAGGGAACCTCATTTTAAATAGACGGAAATCCCCATCCCACCATGGTTGCAGCCAGTCCTTGGTCATGAGTCCCTGGCCATAGCTGAGGATCCATACAATATCATATCAACTCAACTCAACTCAGGGATAAGCAGAGCTCTAAACAATAACTTTGTAAAATAGCCAAAACAACAGTTGACTCTCGTCCATCCTGGTGTGCCCCATTTCACTTGTGACTAGACCCCTCTAATACCTACTCCCTCCTACTACTTGCTCCCGCAAGATTGCTACTTGTCGGACCGTTCTGTATTGTGGCCCAGTTTCATCTGCAGCCTTGAGGTCTCTAAGTGTGTCCCCTCCATTAATCACATTGTCGGTCAAGTTGAGAATGCCGCCGTATCTGCATTCTCAAGGCGGTCTGTCATCCTACTCCGACACCAATTTATCCCACACAGTGATTCCTGTTATCTGCCCTGTTTGATGACTGAGCGCTTACTTGGTAGCCTGTTCTACCACTGCCCATTTTTTTGGCTCCCTGTACCAGGATGGCACAGGTGACGGCTTCCACACCTTCCATGCCCTTACTGTGTGACATTTGTACAATGTCAACGTAAAGTGTATCACGCCACACTCTAATTTATTTTTGTTTGATCTATGCATCCAGCCAAGCAGATAGAGCCCAGGCTGAACATCACATTCCTCATCTACTAGGTCTTAGTGGCGGCCCATTGCTTGGCTGGGATCTCACAGTTAAAACATTGTGACTATATGACCCTAACATCCCCACACAATGTAAGGATGTGTGATGGCTCTTCTTCCACAACCATGTGACAGTAAACACTGTAATGTCACATTTACAGTTAGTTTCAAAGGGCCCTACAATGTCCACGCGTCATGAACAGGCCAGGGCCTATTTCGCATTGTTCTGCTAGTTGTTGGAGCATACACAACCTGCCCTTCTCATATAAGCCCCCCATCTGTGTGATTCCAGATTGTGTCCATGGTCGGCTTTCAAAGGTTTTAATGATTGCTTTCAGGTATGGTTGTGCCCATAGCTAAAGGAGTGCAGGGGCACGGGTGTTTCCCTGTATTCAAATATTTGGACCAGCAGTTGTTCACAACCTTATAAATTCTGGGCACCCTCGCTCCCGGCATTTGGTGTATCTCACTTTCTGGTTCACTTGGTGCTGAGAGCCATTGCATTGGCCACTGAAGGTGCGGCACTGCATAACGTCAATCATAATCTGGAGCACCCAGCCACCCTCTTCGAGCAGAAGTTGTCTCTTAGCGAGCACCACTCTTTGGTGTAACAACATGTTAGAATTATGAACTATACAGTAGCTGATGTACTAATTGTAGACATGAATAAAGTTCATAATGATCCACTGCACCAATTTCAAACCAGAATATAAAAGGTTTTGCTATATCATTGCCCCCCATAAGGTCTCTTAAGATGCAAATTAGGTCTTGCAGAGCCACCCAGAGGTCAATGGACAGAGACATAGAGCAATGGGATTGAGCTGATACAGAACTGCCACAAGACCACAGATCTCATTAAATATATGTATTGCTCAATAGTGATGGTATAAACTGAGCTTGATCTTCAAGATCTGCTGTTAATCGTAAGAATTAAAAGGGGAGGTAAAATACTTATATAGAAAATTTTTCCTCCACAGAGCCAAAACAAGTGTCTTCAATATGTCTTTTTCCTTTCTTGCTGGTTGAATGCAAGATTATGGCCCTCATTACGACCCTGGCGGTCGGCGGTAATTTGTGGAAGGTACTGCCAATGGGCTGGCGGTACCTTTTCCCAAATTAGGACATTGGCAATTGGCCAATGTCTCCAGCCAGGCGGCTGTCACATTCCCACCCTTGAGATTATGACCCCACCTACCACCATGGTTTTTGTGGCAATCTTACCGCCACGAAAACGTGGCCGTAGGCACTATCAGTGCCAGGGAATTTCTTCCCTGGCACTGATAGGGGTCTCTTACGCCCCCTCCCCAGAGTCCTACCCCACCCTACCTCTCCGCCTCCCAACCCCCGACATATACATACCTACACCCACAGACATACACACGCACACACGCATACTCGCATTCACCCACGCATGCATACATTCATACACACACACACATCAACACACACTGACATACATCCTAGCACACACGCATTCACACAACACAACATAAACAAACACTCACACTCATTCATGCACACATACATTCCACACGTCACACACCCGCATGCACGCACACACAAACATACACCCACACCCCCACACACACACACCCCCCCCTCCCCTGGTGGAGCACCTGACTTAACTGCTTGCAGGAGACGGGACACGGCGTTGCTGCCAGGTCGTATCATGTGTCATGTATCATGTGTTCTACTGGTGTGGCGTGGCGCTGCTGCCGGCAGCAGCCCCAACTCACCGGCATCCGCCGCCATGACTGTAGCCGAAATTCCGTCAGCCTTCTGGTGGAATTCTGGCTACGGTCATAATATGGCAGATGGTAGGTAGTTATTGAGACGGTCTTTTTGGAGGTCGACGCCGTGGCGGTAGGTGGCATTTCCCCCATAGGTCATAATGAGGGCCTCAGTACCTTAATTCCAGGCCAATAGGTTTTGATATAGAAAAATATTAGGTAAGTACATCAAATGGAAGGTACTTTGCTCAGTAATACTTAGGACTTTGGATAGATTCAATATTGTATTGCAACAAACTATTTTAAAAGTGGACATTGCAATTTTCAACAGTTCTGGGGGGAGGTAAGTAAAGTACAGTTTCTGAGGTAAGTACCACACTTACGGGTTCAGTCTCCAGGGCAGAGGTAGCCCACCATTGGTGGTTCAAGGCAACCCCAACCACCCAGCACCAGCAACACAGGGCCGGTCAGGTGCAGAGGTCAAACAGGAGCAAAAATAACGTGGGCGCCTATGGAGACAAGGGGGTACCCGGGGCCAGTCTGCTTGCAGGTAAGTACCTGCATTGTCAGAGGGCAGACCAGGGGGGTTTGGAGGAGTACTGTAGGGGCCCCAAGTAGGCACAAAAAGCACACCCTCAGCGGCACGGGGGTGGCCGGGTGCAGTGTGCAAACAGGGCATCGGGTTCTCTATAGAACTCTATGGAGGTACTCAGGGTCACTTAGCCGCTGCAGACAGGGCGCCGGGGGGCCTCTCCGGCAAGAGTCCATCTGGGCAAGGGTAAGGGCTGCCTGCTGCTTGTTTCTGCACTGGTGGTTGGTTTCTCTCGGGCCTGCAGTGCTTCTCCAGGTGTCGGATATCTTTGTCCCGGGAAGTCGTGGTCAGGGGGGTCCTCGAGATTCCCTCTGCAAGCGTCGTCATGGGGGTGCAGAGAGGTCAGCCCAGGGTGGACACATCACCGGAGTTGCCTGGGGGTCCTCTCTGGATAGTTGGTTTCTCTGGACACAGGCTGGAGTGTTGGGTGCAGAGTAGTTGGACTCACGCTTCTGGAGTGAGGTGAGAGTCCCATTAAACTTGGTTTCTTGGTCTTTTCTTTGGACAGGTCTGCTGTCCACGGGTGTTTCTTGGTCCTCAGTGATGCAGGCAGTCGACTGGAGGCTTTTCAGGGGTCGCTGGTGCTGCAGAAAGCATTACTTCTTTTCTTGCAGCTTTTCGAAGCAGGAGACAGGCGAGTAGGGCTGAGACCGAGTCAGTTGGTGTCTCCTCTTCGCTGCAGGGTTTTCAGCTCAGCAGTCCTTCTTCTTTCTTGAAGTCATTAGGAATCAGAAGAGCTGGGTTCAGGGTAGCCCCTAAATACTAAATTTATGGATGTGTTAGGGTGAGAGGGTAGTAGTCAAAGGCTAATGTCCCTGAAGGTGGCTACATCCTCCTTGTGCCCATTCCCTCTGGAGGATTTGTCAAGGAAGGGGTCACTTCAGCTCTGGACACCTTAGGGGTGGTCCTGGCTGAGGGGATGATTCCTCCTTGTTTTTCTCATTATCCCTCCGGACTTGCCACCAAACGTGGGGGCTTGTCCGGGGGGGGAGAGCGGGCATCTTCACTAGCTGGAGTGCCCTGGGGCACTGTAACATCAGGCTTGAGCCTTTGAGGCTCACCGGCAGGTGTAACAGTTCCTGCAGGGGGAGGTGTGAAGCACCTCCACCCAGGACAGGCTTTGTTTCTGGCCACAGAGTGCACAAAGGCACGCACCCCATGTGGTCAGAAACTCGTCTGGGAGTGGCAGGCTGGCACAGACCGGTCAACCTTGCACTAGCAGTTGGGCTAATAGATAGGGGGCATCTCTAAGATGCCCTCCGTGTGCATTTTTCAATAAATCCCACACTGGCATCAGTGTAGGTTTTTTGTGCTGAGAAGTTTGATACCAAACTTCCCAGTACTCAGTGTAGCCGTTATGGTGCTGCGGAGTTCGTAATGACAGACTCCCAGACTATGTACTCAGTATTGCTACCCTGCACTTACAATGTCTAAGAATTGACTTAGACACTGTAGGGGGCATAGTGCTCATGCAGCTATGCCCTCACCTGTGGTATAGTGCACCCTGCCTTAGGGCTGTAAGTCCTGCTAGAGGGGTGACATAACTGTGCCACAGGCAGTGGTTTGTGGGCATGTTACTCTGAGGGGAGTGCCATGTCGACTTTGGTGGTCATGACAACCCTGGCGGACGGTGTTAAAGCGGCGGTAAGACCGCCAACAGGCCGGCGGTAAACATTTTGCAATTACGACTGTGGCGGAAACCGCCAACAAAGACAGCCACTTTAACACACAGACTGCCACGGCGGTACAGACAAACAGCGCGGCGGTCACCGCCAACAGACAGGCGGGAGACAATGTACCGCCCACACTATTATGACAGGCCAATCCGCCACCTTTTCCGGGGCGGATTCACCGTGGATAAGAACACGGCGGAAACAGGCATTTCGAATGAAAAACGCTCACCTCTACACACTCCACGAGGAAGGAGGACAGCATGGAGACAGAACTTCATATTCTCCCAGCGCTAGTCTTCCTGCTCTTCTACGAGGAGCACCAACGCCGGCGGCGAAGAGCATGGTGAGTACTGCACCTACGACATAGGGGAGGCAAAAAACAGGGACACACACACTCAAAACCCCAACCCCCACCCGACCCTCACCCACTACAACACACACACCAATGCATATCTATACTTTACAGTAACACCCCCCAACCCCCCCGGAAGAATGCAAAGACAAAAGGAAATGAGTGTAACTATTGTAATATATCAAAATTCAGTAAGCAAAAATATACATATATACATACACTATAAACAAAATATACACCACGATTAGTACTCTAGGTTTTGCACCATTCATAGTCCGTGGACCACTGGGCCCAAAATGTATGGGCGAGGCCCACACAAGATACCCGAACATGACGGAGAGAACACTGCAGGGGCATCAGATAGAAATACAACAGGCACCTCAGGGGGAAGGGAAGGGGGGGTACCTTAGCCGGATGAGTGCACAACGCCAGATCCACGAGGGGGCACCATGCCCATTGATGTATCCTGGGGAGTGCAAAGCCACAGTCTCTCAGGTCTCTACAGTGGGTGGGTTGCCCACTGATCAATCCTGGGGAGTGCAAAGCCACAGTCTCTCAAGTCTCTACAGTGGGTGGGTTGCCCACTGATCAATCCTGGGGAGTGCAAAGCCACAGTCTCTCAAGTCTCTATAGTCGGTGGAATGCCCACTGTACCATCCTGCGGAGTGCAAAGCCACAGTCTCTCAAGTCTCTACAGTGGGTGGGTTGCCCACTGATCAATCCTGGGGAGTGCAAAGCCACAGTCTCTCAAGTCTCTACAGTGGGTGGGTTGCCCACTGTACCATCCTGGGGAGTGCAAAGCCACAATCTCTCAAGTCTCTACAGTGGGTGGGTTGCCCACTGATCAATCCTGGGGAGTGCAAAGCCACAGTCTCTCAAGGGGATGCATGTCTCCACTGGTTCTGGAGGGGGACTGGTGCCCAGAGTGCTTCATCCTGTGCAGGAGAGACGGAGTGGATGCATGTCTCCACTGGTTCTGGAGGGGGACTGGTGCCCAGAGTGCTTCATCCTGTGCAGGACAGACAGAGTGGATGCTGTTCTCCACTGGTTCTGGAGGGGGACTGGTGCCCAGAGTGCTTCATCCTGTGCAGGACAGACGGAGTGGATGCATGTCTCCACTGGTTCTGGAGGGGGACTGGTGCCCAGAGTGCTTCATCCTGTGCAGGACAGACGGAGTGGATGCATGTCTCCACTGGTTCTGGTGGGGGACTGGTGCCCAGAGTGCTTCATCCTGTGCAGGACAGACGGAGTGGATGCATGTCTCCACTGGTTCTGGAGGGGGACTGGTGCCCAGAGTGCTTCATCCTGTGCAGGACAGACGGAGTGGATGCTGTTCTCCACTGGTTCTGGAGGGGGACTGGTGCCCAGAGTGCTTCATCCTGTGCAGGACAGACGGAATGGATGCTGTTCTCCACTGGTTCCGGAGGGGGACTGGTACCCAGAGTGCTTCATCCTGTGCAGGACAGACGGAGTGGATGCATGTCTCCACTGGTTCTGGAGGGGGACTGGTGCCCAGAGTGCAGCACTCACCCCGTGACGGTCCCAGTTGCGTCACTACCCCTGCCGCTAATGGGCTAGCGGTGCTCACCTTAGCGGTCTTTGCCCTGTTCGGCGGTCCTTGCCCTGTACAGCGGTGCTTGCCATGGCGGTCTTTGCCCTGTTCAGCGGTGCTTGCCCTGTTCAGCGGTGCTTGCCATAGCGGTCCTTGCCCTGTTCAGCGGTGCTTGCCATGGCGGTCTTTGCCCTGTTCAGCGGTGCTTCCCCTGTTCAGCTGTCGTTGCCCTGGCGGTCCGTCATTGCCCAGCTGGGCTGTGGCTGGCGGTCCTTCATGGGTCAGCTGGGCTGTGGCTTGCGGGGCCCTCCTGGGCAGCTGGGCTGTGGCTTGCGGGGCCCTCCTGGGCAGCTGGGCTGTGGCTTGCGGGCCGTCCTGGGCAGCGACGATGGGGCTGGCGGTGGCCTCCTGGGCAGCGACGATGGGGCTGGTGGTGGCCTCCTGGGCAGCGACTATGGGGCTGGTGGTGGCCTCCTGGACAACGACGATGGGGCTGGCGGTGGCCTCCTGGGCAGCGACGATGGGGCTGGCATTGGCCTCCTGGGAAGCGACTATGGGGCTGGCGGTGGCCTCCTGGGCAGCGACTATGGTGCTGGTGGTGGCCTCCTGGACAGCGACGATGGGGCTGGCAGTGGCCTCTTGGGCAGCGACTATGGGGCTGGTGGTGGCCTCCTGGACAGCAACGATGGGGCTGGCGGTGGCCTCCTGGGCAGCGACTATGGGGCTGGCGGTGGCCTCCTAGACAGCGGGGATCATGGCGGTCTTCTCCGCTGTGCTGCTCCTCCCAGACTTTGCAGGTTTCTTCTGCCGCTTCCCCACCTTGGGAGGAGTCACAGCTGAGTCCACACTCCCCCCGGGACCCCTGTGAGTGGCTTGGTTGGCTGGAGCATTCCCCCTCTCCCGCCGGGCACTGTGCAACTTCTGGTGCTTCACAGGGGGGGGACTGGCTGTGCTGTGGCTCCGTGACAGACTGGCTGGCCTGGTGGCCGGTGCACTCCACATACCTGTAACAACAGGCACCACTGGTCCCGGATATTTTTTGGCTGAGGTGCAAGTAAGGGACCTATGAGTTGGGGGGGGGTGGGAAATAGGTTAAGGGGGGACAGGAAAAGTTGTTTAGACACACTGGGACGGGTAGCTGGAGGGGGTTTGGGAGTGGAGGAAGAGGTGGCGGTTGTAGGAGGTGTAACTTTTGTGGATTTGGGTGCAGGAGCATGCGTTGGAGGCTGTCGTGAGGTGGATGGCTGTTGGGTGGGTGTGTGACTGCTTTTGTGTATCTTCAGAGGGGGCATCACAGACACACTGGGAGAGGACACAGGGGACGTGTAAATGGTAGGTGGGGGTGGTGAGTGCACGTGAGCGGGGTGTGGTGGTGTGTGTGCTGGTGCGGGACGTAGTGGCTGTAGTGGTAGTGCATGCAGGTGTGAGTGTAGATGAGACCGGGAGGGAGGAGGGAGACGAGGAGGAGAGGGACACAGTGGAGGCAGTGGATGTTGGTGTGTCTGTATGTGTGTGATGCTTGCGTGAGTGCCTGTGGGATGTGTGGTGCTTATGTCTGCCTGAGCTTCCCTTGTGTGGTGAGGTGTGTGCAGGCTGGTCTGATGGTGTGCTTGGGATAGGCAGAGGTACAGGGGATTGGGTCTGGGTGGAGGAAGTTGGAGGGGGGAGGCTAGATACATTGACAGTGGCTGCCATCAGTGCTGAGGCCAGAGTTTGAAGGGTTCGATGAAGGCAGCCTGACCAGAATGAATGCCCTCCAGGAATACATTTGTGTGTTGCAACTCCCTTTCTACACCCTGGATGGCATTCAAAATGGTAGACTGCCCAACAGTGAGTGACCTGAGGAGGTCAATGGCCTCCTCACTGAGGGAAGCAGAGGTGACAGGGGCAGGGGCCGAGGTGCCTGGGGCGAAGGTGATGCCCACCCTCCTGGGTGAGCAGGCACGGGGCGAAGGCTGAGGGGCTGCTGGGAGGGCGGTGCAGGTAGGGGGTGGCGGCTATACCTGTTGAAGTGGGGGGCACAGATGTTGCCGCCACCACAAAGGAGCTCCCATCGGAGGACGAGTCTGTGTCGCTGGTTGCAGATCCTGTGACCTCCGTGGTGCTCCACTCGCCCTCCGTCCCACTGGTGTATTCTGTGTCCGTAGTGTGGGCCTCCATGCCCATGTGGGATGCAGCTCCCTCCTCCGGTGCCACTGTACCTCCGCCTGATGATGCTAATGCACACAAGAACAGGTAGACCGCAAAAAAATGGGGGTGGGGACAGAAGAAAGACAGGTTGAGTGCATGGCTTACCGCTACCGTTGGCGGACAATACAGACACAGCAGCCCCCTGCACTACGTCGCGCTGTTGGTCTCTACAGTGCAATTCCTGGGAAATGGCCTACAAGGCTATGGACGACATCTGCACACATAGATGACACAGGGGCATGAATAGCTGTATTTGGCACTCTACAGAGGTGGGGTGGGGGGCCACAGGGCCATGCCTTACAAATGGGCCTAGCCTACCGAACTCGCCCTGGCCTAGGGGAACCCACAGCCCTCCTCCCCCACCCAGATACCTTAAATGTGTGCAAAGTCAGCTGAATGATAGTGTACTCACCCCCTTGTGTCTGCTGTGATGCCCTCAAGTGCCCATCCAACTCAGGGTAGGCCACCGCCAGGATCCGGAACATCAGGGGTCATGGTTCGACGGGCACCCCTCCCACGTTGGGAGGCCATCCCCAGCTGAGCCTCCGCCGTCTTCTTGCTCCAGCGGCGAATGTCCTCCCATCTCTTCCGGCAGTGGGTGCTCCGTCTGTGGTGGACCCCCAGGGTCCGGACGTCCTTGGCGATAGCACGCCAAATATCCTTCTTCTGGTGGGCGCTGACCTACATGAAATGTACAGGGGAAGAAGAGAAGTCATTGGCAACTGCACCGTCAAAGTGAGTGGCCCACATCCCTACCCTTGCCATGTGGCACATGCATTCACCATCTTTCATGCACGCAGAACTCTGCCCCCTTCCTTCTTACAACCAGCCCTCTCCACACAAGCCTGTGTACTTACCTGTTGGTCTGGAGGACCGTAGAGTAGCGTGTACTGGGGGAGGACCCCGTCGATGAGCTTCTCCAACTCCTCTGCAGTGAAGGCAGGGGCCCTTTCCCCAGACGCACAAGCCATTGTCTCTTCCAGACCGAGGTCACAGCAGCACTTGCAGTGTAGGTCCTCTCCTGTCGAAGATCAGGTATCGAGTGATTAAACAGTTAGAAAATGGCGGTCACGTCCGCAGCGGTCACGTCCGCTGCGGTGCGCACCATCACCGCCGGCGTACATCATCATTGGCTCCTGGGACCCATAGGGTCCAATGTTAACAAATGCAGCATTTCGCCTACCGCGACGGTGTACAACGCCAGCGCAGTTACCTCACATCCCATTGTCCCGCTTTAGTGGTCAGGTAGCCGCCATTTCAGGGGCCCACATGGCCTAATTACCAACTGCGTCACACATACCAAGGCCTACTCTCAACACACATTCAGGCCAGATTTTGTGTATGATTGGTGTTCTGTGTAGACTGTGGGTACATACCTCTGAGTTGTTTGACTCTGTGCTCGCTGTTGTCCTTCATAGGCACCATCCGCTGGGACATGTGAGGAGATGGCGGAATCCTCCGGTGTACCGACCGCTGGTGGACCTGTCGACAATGGAGGAAAGAAATTTTATCATCACCTACAGGTTTGACCGTGCCACAATCCAGGAACTGTGTACCCATTTGGAGCCAGACCTGATGTCAGCAATCCGCCATCCCACTGGAATCCCCCTCAAGTGCAGGTGCTATCAGTGCTCCATTTCCTTGCAAGTGGGTCTTTTCAAACAACTGTGGCCGTGGCATCAGGGATGTCCCAGCCGATGTTTTCCTACATGTTGTCCAGAGTGTTGTCTACCCTACTGAAACACATGCGGAGCTACATCGTTTTCCCTCAGGTGGAAGACTTGCCTACAGTGAAAGGTGACTTCTATGCCCTTGGACATATCCCCAACATCATAGGTGCCATTGATGGGACCCATGTGGCTTTGGTCCCCCCCACAGGAGTGAACAGGTGTACAGGAACCGGAAGAGTTATCATTCGATGAATGTACAGATGGTAAGTTTGGCAGACCAGTACATCTCCCATGTGAATGCCATGTTCCCTGGCTCAGTGCATGACGCCTATATCATGCGGAATAGCAGCATCCCTTATGTGATGGGTCAACTACAGAGGCACTGGGTGTGGCTATTAGGGGACTCTGATTACCCCAACCTGTCATGGCTACTGACCCCAGTGAGGAATCCCAGGACCAGGGCAGAGGAACGCTACAATGAGGCCCACGGGAGGACTAGGAGGGTGATCGAATGCACCTTCGGCCTCCTGAAGGCCAGGTTTAGGTGCCTCCATATGACAGGTGGATCCCTATTCTACTCACCAAAGAAGGTGTGTCAGATCATCGTGGCCTGCTGTATGCTTCATAATTTGGCTTTGCGACGACAGGTGCCTTTTCTGCAGGAGGGTGGTCCAGATGGCGGTGTTGTGGCAGCTGTGGAGCCTGTGGACAGTGATGAAGAGGAAGCAGAGGAAGAAGACATTGACAACAGGGACTCAGTCATCCAGCAATATTTCCAGTGAAACACAGGTGAGAATACATTCCTGCCTACTACAAGTACTTTTACACTTCTACCTCTATCCTGTCTGTCGATTTCACCCAGTGTGTGGTCACTGAGTTGTCACTTTCCCTTACGGTTTCACAGGTGTGGGTTCCAACGTGTGTCATCTGCTTAGATTCCTCATGGACTAGAGCTGTGTGACATAGGTATGTTGACATTACTATTTCCTGGAAATTTTGTCACTGTAATTGCAAATACACTATTTCAAAATCACAGACAGACTCCAGATCTTTTGGTGCTTTAGGTGTGTTTATTTACATACAAAATATTGGAGCAGGAAGTTAAATGGTGAGGGGTGATGGCGGAGGAGTGTCCATTGCAGAGTCCAGTCTATTTGTCTCATAGGTGCGCTAAAGGACCTTAGGAAAAGAGTAGGAGAGGGCTGCTACATTTGTCCCAGCGATGCGAGGGAGACATGGTCCTGCCCTAGATGTGATTGGACTCTGGAGAAGCCTATGGGTCCTGACTCAGATCAGGCAGAACCCTCCAAATATAATGTGAGGATTCAGCTAATAAATTGCCGCTCTCTGCCAGCACACAAACTAGACATAAATGTCTTGCTGAGCGAGGGGGCACCAGATGCCCTCTTTTTGACAGAAACGTGGCTCCATGAGGGTTCAGGGCCGGATTTAGCTCTTGCAGTACCCAAAGGGTATGTGATAGCAAGAACCGATAGAGATAAAGGGAAAGGAGGGGGAATAGCAATTATTTTTAAACAAGATTTTCTTTTTAACTATAGTCCCCTTGCCCTAACAGGGTGTGAGGGAATGATTTTTTCCATTACCTTCAATCCTACGTTTACATTTACAGGAGTACTACTCTTCTGCCCCCCGGGGACTTATGATGAATTCCTGAACCTATTACCAGAACGGATGGCAAGTCTTATTTGCAATAGGCCGAATTTTACTTTATTAGGAGATTTTAATATCCAAGTTGATAATTTAGAACTGATGGCAACTAAGCGGTTAGTGAATGATCTGGAAGCTCTGGGATTACACCAATTGATCAGAGGCCCCACACAGGAGAAAGGGCATACTTTAAACCTGGTGTTTAGTAATCTTTCATCGTTGGTCGCACTACCCCCTACCCCTGTAGCATGGTCCGATCATTTTTTAATCACCTTAAAGGCTAATCTAACTAATAGGTTTGGACACCACCACCACTCCAACAGTAAGATTAGGAAGTGGAATCAACTAAAGAAAACAGAATGGGTCAATTCACTGAATAGAAATAAAAAATATTTTATGAGGGACCGGCAGATAGACCCTACCTCTTTTAATGAGTGGATCTCTGATAGTCTGGACAGAGTACTGCCCTATACACCCCTCTCTGGGCAAAAGAAGGGAGGAAAGGCTCCCTGGTTCAATAACCACTTAATGACATTAAAGAGGAACTGTAGGAAGATTGAAAGGAAATGGAGGAAATCACTAAAGGAGGAGGACAGAGAAGAGTACAGAGGTTCAATTAGGTTGTACCAGAAGGAGATCAGATTAGCCCAAGCGATCTTTTATGGAGATAAAATTGAAAAGGCGTCAGGATCTCCTAAATAAATTTTTGGTGTGCTCAAGGAGCTATTGTATATTCCTGCATGCCCGGAAGCAATGGAAGCTTCAGAAGAACATAGCAACAATTTTGCCTACTTCTTCTTAAAGAAGATTGAGGACATCTATGAAAACCTCTCAGGGGAAGTAGGGGGAGTCGCAGGGCATGCGATGGAGAAGAAGGAAGGTGACAATGTTTTACAGAATTTTCTTCCCATCTCTGAGGAAGGAGCTTTGGGGCTCCTCAGTAAATTAAAATCAGGCTCTCCACTTGATCCCGCACCTCCCCATATTATTATGCAGGGAAGAGTAGCGCTAAATCCGGTAATAACCGAGCTGTTAAACAGCTTGCTACAAAGTGGGATGGTGCCGGACTCTTGGAAACATGCAGTGGTCAAGCCCCTTCTAAAGAAGCCTAATCTAAATGGAGCGGTCTTTAAAAACTACAGGCCTATCTCGCTCCTTCCCATGATGGCAAAACTTATTGATAAGCACGTAAATATACAACTATTGCGCTTTCTGGAAGAACATAAGATTTTGCATATAACTCAAATGGGCTTTAGACCGGGCCACAGCACTGAATCTGCCATGATTGCGGTTACGGAAGAAGCGAGAAAACAAATGGGCCAAGGTCAGGCAACTGCAATAATAATGCTAGATGTGAGTGCAGCATTTGATACGGTCAATCATGATCTACTCATTCAAAGAATGGGAAATAGTGGGATTAAAGGAAGGGCGCTTAAATGGTTAAGCTCGTTCTTACAAAATAGAACCTTTTAAGTCCTGTATCGTTCTTTTTTTCTCAGCCCAGTTGAAACTTTTATGCGGAGTTCCGCAGGGCTCATCTTTAAGTCCCACTCTGTTCAACATTTACATGTCCCCCCTAGCAGAAGTCATAGAACCCTTTGGGGTATCGCTGGTGTCATATGCGGACGTCACACAGCTGGTGGTCTCCTTCTCCCCCAATATGGAGGCGGACAACTCGGCCTTGCCTGCCTGTCTCCAAGCGATTGCTGCCTGGATGACAGAAAGCAGGCTGCAACTCAACGAAGAAAAGACAGAAATCATGTTTTTAGGAAAACTGGCCAACCCTGCTAAAAAGATAGAACCAGTAATACATTTAGATTACTTACCCCTCCCCCCCCCTCAAAGCTCAGATTAAAGCCTTGGGAGTTTGGTTGGATCCCAAACTCACCATGGAACATCAAGCCAAGAGAACGTCAGCCACCTGTTTTGGGATTCTTAAGCTACTAAGGAAGATTATTGGTCTGCTTCCGCCATTGGCCAAAAGATTGGCCATTCAAGCCCTGATTTTATCCAGATTAGATTATGGAAACAGCCTCTTTTTGGGATCTCCAGGTTATGTAGTTAACAAACTACAGGTGGTACAAAATGCTGCAGCACGTCTGCTCTTTAATCTGCCTAGGACCACATCAGCTAAAAAAGCTCTGATTGAACTGCACTGGCTTCCAGTGGCAAAAAGGATGAAGTTTAAGGCTCTTTGCTTCTTCCACAGAGCTACATATAAAAAGGATCCTCATTATCTAAAATCATTAATTTCACTATATACACCCACAAGAGTTTTGAGATCAGCCTCTAAAGCCCTGGTAGTGGTACCCAAAGTAAAGAGAACATCATGGGGAGGAAGATCCCTGAAATACCAGGGAGCCAGACTTTGGAACTCCCTACCCACGAATATTCGCATGATGAATCAGGAGACTGAATTTAGGAAGGCCATTAAAACCTGGATATTCTAAATTCTTCTAAGTTCCCCCTCTCCAGGGAAGTTTGAGATTCCTCCAGTATGTTCTAAACTTTTCAAACTGATCAGCGCTACGAGGCCTCCGGGTAGCTGGCGCTATATAAGTCTCAATAACATATCATAACATAACATAACAGGTGCATTGCCCATATGGGCATAGGAAGTGGAGCTGGGGCAGTTCCAATATGGACAGGGTGACAAAGTGGGACAGTGAGTTGACAATCAGGGTGGTCTCCTTTCTTGGCGGGGGTCTTGGCATTGTGCTCTGTCTTGTTCCTGGATCTCAGGGACTGCTTGTGGGTGGTTCTCCATCTGCAGGGGGTTGGGTGCTGGTGCTGATGGAAGACTTGCCTACAGTGAAAGGTGACTTCTATGCCCTTGGACATATCCCCAACATCATAGGTGCCATTGATGGGACCCATGTGGCTTTGGTCCCCCCCACAGGAGTGAACAGGTGTACAGGAACCGGAAGAGTTATCATTCGATGAATGTACAGATGGTAAGTTTGGCAGACCAGTACATCTCCCATGTGAATGCCATGTTCCCTGGCTCAGTGCATGACGCCTATATCATGCGGAATAGCAGCATCCCTTATGTGATGGGTCAACTACAGAGGCACTGGGTGTGGCTATTAGGGGACTCTGATTACCCCAACCTGTCATGGCTACTGACCCCAGTGAGGAATCCCAGGACCAGGGCAGAGGAACGCTACAATGAGGCCCACGGGAGGACTAGGAGGGTGATCGAATGCACCTTCGGCCTCCTGAAGGCCAGGTTTAGGTGCCTCCATATGACAGGTGGATCCCTATTCTACTCACCAAAGAAGGTGTGTCAGATCATCGTGGCCTGCTGTATGCTTCATAATTTGGCTTTGCGACGACAGGTGCCTTTTCTGCAGGAGGGTGGTCCAGATGGCGGTGTTGTGGCAGCTGTGGAGCCTGTGGACAGTGATGAAGAGGAAGCAGAGGAAGAAGACATTGACAACAGGGACTCAGTCATCCAGCAATATTTCCAGTGAAACACAGGTGAGAATACATTCCTGCCTACTACAAGTACTTTTACACTTCTACCTCTATCCTGTCTGTCGATTTCACCCAGTGTGTGGTCACTGAGTTGTCACTTTCCCTTACGGTTTCACAGGTGTGGGTTCCAACGTGTGTCATCTGCTTAGATTCCTCATGGACTAGAGCTGTGTGACATAGGTATGTTGACATTACTATTTCCTGGAAATTTTGTCACTGTAATTGCAAATACACTATTTCAAAATCACAGACAGACTCCAGATCTTTTGGTGCTTTAGGTGTGTTTATTTACATACAAAATATTGGAGCAGGAAGTTAAATGGTGAGGGGTGATGGCGGAGGAGTGTCCATTGCAGAGTCCAGTCTATTTGTCTCATAGGTGCGCTAAAGGACCTTAGGAAAAGAGTAGGAGAGGGTTGCTACATTTGTCCCAGCGATGCGAGGGAGACATGGTCCTGCCCTAGATGTGATTGGACTCTGGAGAAGCCTATGGGTCCTGACTCAGATCAGGCAGAACCCTCCAAATATAATGTGAGGATTCAGCTAATAAATTGCCGCTCTCTGCCAGCACACAAACTAGACATAAATGTCTTGCTGAGCGAGGGGGCACCAGATGCCCTCTTTTTGACAGAAACGTGGCTCCATGAGGGTTCAGGGCCGGATTTAGCTCTTGCAGTACCCAAAGGGTATGTGATAGCAAGAACCGATAGAGATAAAGGGAAAGGAGGGGGAATAGCAATTATTTTTAAACAAGATTTTCTTTTTAACTATAGTCCCCTTGCCCTAACAGGGTGTGAGGGAATGATTTTTTCCATTACCTTCAATCCTACGTTTACATTTACAGGAGTACTACTCTTCTGCCCCCCGGGGACTTATGATGAATTCCTGAACCTATTACCAGAACGGATGGCAAGTCTTATTTGCAATAGGCCGAATTTTACTTTATTAGGAGATTTTAATATCCAAGTTGATAATTTAGAACTGATGGCAACTAAGCGGTTAGTGAATGATCTGGAAGCTCTGGGATTACACCAATTGATCAGAGGCCCCACACAGGAGAAAGGGCATACTTTAAACCTGGTGTTTAGTAATCTTTCATCGTTGGTCGCACTACCCCCTACCCCTGTAGCATGGTCCGATCATTTTTTAATCACCTTAAAGGCTAATCTAACTAATAGGTTTGGACACCACCACCACTCCAACAGTAAGATTAGGAAGTGGAATCAACTAAAGAAAACAGAATGGGTCAATTCACTGAATAGAAATAAAAAATATTTTATGAGGGACCGGCAGATAGACCCTACCTCTTTTAATGAGTGGATCTCTGATAGTCTGGACAGAGTACTGCCCTATACACCCCTCTCTGGGCAAAAGAAGGGAGGAAAGGCTCCCTGGTTCAATAACCACTTAATGACATTAAAGAGGAACTGTAGGAAGATTGAAAGGAAATGGAGGAAATCACTAAAGGAGGAGGACAGAGAAGAGTACAGAGGTTCAATTAGGTTGTACCAGAAGGAGATCAGATTAGCCCAAGCGATCTTTTATGGAGATAAAATTGAAAAGGCGTCAGGATCTCCTAAATAAATTTTTGGTGTGCTCAAGGAGCTATTGTATATTCCTGCATGCCCGGAAGCAATGGAAGCTTCAGAAGAACATAGCAACAATTTTGCCTACTTCTTCTTAAAGAAGATTGAGGACATCTATGAAAACCTCTCAGGGGAAGTAGGGGGAGTCGCAGGGCATGCGATGGAGAAGAAGGAAGGTGACAATGTTTTACAGAATTTTCTTCCCATCTCTGAGGAAGGAGCTTTGGGGCTCCTCAGTAAATTAAAATCAGGCTCTCCACTTGATCCCGCACCTCCCCATATTATTATGCAGGGAAGAGTAGCGCTAAATCCGGTAATAACCGAGCTGTTAAACAGCTTGCTACAAAGTGGGATGGTGCCGGACTCTTGGAAACATGCAGTGGTCAAGCCCCTTCTAAAGAAGCCTAATCTAAATGGAGCGGTCTTTAAAAACTACAGGCCTATCTCGCTCCTTCCCATGATGGCAAAACTTATTGATAAGCACGTAAATATACAACTATTGCGCTTTCTGGAAGAACATAAGATTTTGCATATAACTCAAATGGGCTTTAGACCGGGCCACAGCACTGAATCTGCCATGATTGCGGTTACGGAAGAAGCGAGAAAACAAATGGGCCAAGGTCAGGCAACTGCAATAATAATGCTAGATGTGAGTGCAGCATTTGATACGGTCAATCATGATCTACTCATTCAAAGAATGGGAAATAGTGGGATTAAAGGAAGGGCGCTTAAATGGTTAAGCTCGTTCTTACAAAATAGAACCTTTTAAGTCCTGTATCGTTCTTTTTTTCTCAGCCCAGTTGAAACTTTTATGCGGAGTTCCGCAGGGCTCATCTTTAAGTCCCACTCTGTTCAACATTTACATGTCCCCCCTAGCAGAAGTCATAGAACCCTTTGGGGTATCGCTGGTGTCATATGCGGACGTCACACAGCTGGTGGTCTCCTTCTCCCCCAATATGGAGGCGGACAACTCGGCCTTGCCTGCCTGTCTCCAAGCGATTGCTGCCTGGATGACAGAAAGCAGGCTGCAACTCAACGAAGAAAAGACAGAAATCATGTTTTTAGGAAAACTGGCCAACCCTGCTAAAAAGATAGAACCAGTAATACATTTAGATTACTTACCCCTCCCCCCCCCTCAAAGCTCAGATTAAAGCCTTGGGAGTTTGGTTGGATCCCAAACTCACCATGGAACATCAAGCCAAGAGAACGTCAGCCACCTGTTTTGGGATTCTTAAGCTACTAAGGAAGATTATTGGTCTGCTTCCGCCATTGGCCAAAAGATTGGCCATTCAAGCCCTGATTTTATCCAGATTAGATTATGGAAACAGCCTCTTTTTGGGATCTCCAGGTTATGTAGTTAACAAACTACAGGTGGTACAAAATGCTGCAGCACGTCTGCTCTTTAATCTGCCTAGGACCACATCAGCTAAAAAAGCTCTGATTGAACTGCACTGGCTTCCAGTGGCAAAAAGGATGAAGTTTAAGGCTCTTTGCTTCTTCCACAGAGCTACATATAAAAAGGATCCTCATTATCTAAAATCATTAATTTCACTATATACACCCACAAGAGTTTTGAGATCAGCCTCTAAAGCCCTGGTAGTGGTACCCAAAGTAAAGAGAACATCATGGGGAGGAAGATCCCTGAAATACCAGGGAGCCAGACTTTGGAACTCCCTACCCACGAATATTCGCATGATGAATCAGGAGACTGAATTTAGGAAGGCCATTAAAACCTGGATATTCTAAATTCTTCTAAGTTCCCCCTCTCCAGGGAAGTTTGAGATTCCTCCAGTATGTTCTAAACTTTTCAAACTGATCAGCGCTACGAGGCCTCCGGGTAGCTGGCGCTATATAAGTCTCAATAACATATCATAACATAACATAACAGGTGCATTGCCCATATGGGCATAGGAAGTGGAGCTGGGGCAGTTCCAATATGGACAGGGTGACAAAGTGGGACAGTGAGTTGACAATCAGGGTGGTCTCCTTTCTTGGCGGGGGTCTTGGCATTGTGCTCTGTCTTGTTCCTGGATCTCAGGGACTGCTTGTGGGTGGTTCTCCATCTGCAGGGGGTTGGGTGCTGGTGCTGATGGTTCTGAGTTCCTCCCTGAACCCCAAATATTGTTCCTCCTGCATGCGCTGGGTCTCCTGAAACTTGGCCAGGACCGTTGCCATCGTCTCCTGGGAATGGTGGTATGCTCCCATGATGGAGGAGAGGGCCTCATGGAAAGTGGGTTCCCTGGGCCTGTTCGCCCCCTGTCGCACAGCAGCCCTCCCAGTTCCCCTGTGTTCCTGTGCCTCCGTCCCCTGGACCGTGTGCCCACTGCCCCCAGGTCCCTCTTGTTGTTGGGGTGGTGGGTTATCCTGGGTTCCCTGTATTGGTGGACACACAGCGGATTGACGTGTCCTGGGGATGGAGGTATGGGCCCGCTGGGTGGGTGCTGTGCTGGTGTTACCAGAGGGTGGAAGGTCTGTGGTGGCCTGTGCCTGTGTGAGGGGAACCGACTGTCCCGATGCCCACAATGGTCCGGGCTGGTCATCTGGATCCAGTTGGACAGAGCTGCTATCATCACTGTGGGCCTCTTCTGTGGGTGGGGTGGAGATGTCTGGACCCTCTTGTCTGGTGACGTTGGGTAGTGGTCCTGCAGGGGTGTAAAAGCTTAATTATTGAATCTGTGTGTGTCATGGTGGGCAATGGGTGGGTGACCGTGTACCCCAGTGCTTGCATTCCTATGTGGGGACTTGTGTGATGATGGTTTAGGGGGGTGTATGGGTATGTGCAGTGGGCATGCTTTAGTGACGGGTGTCCATGGGTTGGTGTTGCATGTAGGGCTTGGTGTTGGGATGGGTGGTTTGTGATAGTGGGGTATATGTGAGGTGGTGGAGTGATGAGGGTGAGGGTACGGGTAGGAGTTTGTGATGGCATGCAGGAAGGGTGGGGAATATAGTAGTAAAGATTTGCCTTACCAGAGTCCATTCCTCCACTGACTCCTGCGAGGCCCTCAGGATGCAGAATCGGCAAGACCTGCTCCTCCCATGTTGTTAGTTGTGGGTGAGGAGGTGGGGGTCCGGCGCCCGCTCGCTGAACCACCAGGTGGTGTCTGGAGACCACGGAACGCACCTTCCTTCGTAGGGCGTTCCACCTCTTCCTGATGTCGTCCCGATTTCTTGGGTGTTGTCCCACTGCGTTGACCCTGTAGACTATTCTTCGCCATAGCTCCATCTTCCTTGCAATTGAGGTGTGCTGCACCTGGGATCCAAATAGCTGTGGTTCTACCCGGACAATTTCCTCCACCATGACTCTGAGCTCCTCCTTCGAGAACCTGGGGTGTCTTTGCCATGCCATGGGGTGGTGTAGGTGATGTGTGGGGTGGTGTGTATGGTGATAAGTGTGGTGATATATAGTAGTGTGTGGTGTTTTGTGCGTGGAAGTTGTGTGGGTGATGGTGTTGAGTGCCTGTGGATGCTAGTTTGTGGATGGTGGTGTCTCTCTCTGGCCTTCTCTCTGTAATATTGGTCGTAGGGGTTTGTGGGTGATGTGGGTGTGTGTTTTATATTGTAATGGGTGTGTGGGAGTGGTGTGTGTATGTGTATCAGGTTTGTGTATTTTGAATTGTCCAATGTGGCTGTGTTTTGTAAATGTGTGTGTATTTTGAGCGCGGCAGTGTGTACCGCCAATGGAATACCGAGGTTGAAAGACCGCCGCGTGGATTCGTGGGTCGTGATAGCGTGGGCGTATATCTGTTGGCGTGACGGTGGAAGTTTTGTTTTCGCCAGTTTATCACTGACCTTTGGTGTGGCGGACTTGTGTGGGTGTCTGAATTTTGTCGGATTTCGAGATGTGGGTCATAATAGCTGTGGCGGAATTCCGCGGCCGCGGCGGTGTGTTGGAGGTCTTCTGCACGGCGGTAAGCGGCTTTTACCGCCAATGTTGTAATGACCCCCTTTGTCTTTTCTCCCCACTAGGACACACAAGCTGCAAAGCAGTGTGCATGTACTGAGTGAGGGGTCCCTGGGGGTGGAATAATACATGCTGCAGCTCTTAGGGACCTTCCCTGGCCACAAGGTCCGTGGTACCAGGGGTACCTTTTACAAGGGACTTAACTGTGTGCCAGCGCTGTGCCAATTGTGGAAACTAAGATACAGTTTTAGGGGAAATAACACTGGTGCTGGTGCCCAGTTTTATGGTCCCAGCACACGTCCAATCAAAGTTGGCATCAACACTAGGCAAAACGTGTGGGGTGACCATGCCAACAGTGGCATTTTCCTACACCCAGCTACCCCCAAATCCAACCTGGAATGTAAACTGAATTACCGTTCACACCTGACCATTCAATTCCAAATACCTTTCTGGTATCACCTCTACTACACTAACCCCTCCACACACAATGCATCAACTTAAATGCATGGCCTGCATTTTCTTTAACTTTAACGTTTACCATGTCAATTTTTTAACAGCTGTGCATCTCATTCACACATTTGTGCATGTAATCACAACTACAATAGACCATAGGTACTCACAAATATTTTCCAAGGGCCCAAAAATGTTTGGTCAGTGGTGTGACCGAGGGCTGAACTGATGCCGGCAGGATGGTGGCCAGGAAGTTAGGAGAGGTTGTTAAGGTGGATGTTAATGGAAGAGAAGCATGTACCAATAATGGTTGAATTGAATTGCACAATGTGGACCCAGAAAACGTGGGATCAGTTCTGGCTTCCCCATTTGATCCAATTGTGTCATCCTAGGCAATTGTTTTATTACACTTTCCCACCTTTTTTTTCATTATATAAAGGACCTCAAAATACAAGACTTCATGGTGTGCATTGTAGAAAAACTTCTCCTGTGCTTGATTTAATAAACTATGCTGCTGTTCATGTATAACACCGGCCACCCAAAGGGTGCACATAACTGAATTGTCTCTTAGTTCACTATTGGCATTGTTGTCAGGGTGAGGAGGAAAGTATAAATGTTTCTAAATACATGTTTGAAAACTATCACTTTAAAATAATATTTCTCAATGCATTAACATAATCTGATTTACTAAGATGAAACAGCTCTGCATGATAATAAAATACACTTTTTGAAATTTGAAGAGACTTTAACACATTTTTCCACGCTTGCTGCAAGGTGTTTTTATAAATCAAGGTCTTCCTAAAGTTGAGCGTTGCTGGACATTTTAATCACTTCCTTTCTTTGACTATAATTAACATTTCAATAAATGCTTCCTCATTTATATAACATATTTTAATGTTAGTGCTGAGTCGAGCAAACAGAAGTGCAGTGCTGCTGGGGCCCACTCTTAAAGGTCAGGAGGGCTGCATGCGGCCTGCGGGCCATACTTTGAGTGTCACTGCAATAGACACTGCTCACCATTGCTCTATGTGCTCTGCAAAGAGGCCAAGGATTAGATGATTAAGGATTCTGAACCCCTTTATGACCCAAGACGAGGCACTATGAGGAATTCTCACTGCATTCAGGCTGAACTCCACAGGTCTCAATCGTGGCCCACCCATAACCTAAACTCACACAGAAACTCTTAACACCAAGTACTATACATGAGTAATAAGTTGCATGAAAAAACTAGAAACACCATCTTGAAAAAAACAAATACTATTAGGGAATGAAAGAGTAAGTAAAATGTGAAATGCAAAACAGGAACATTGCTGTTCCCAGGCTGGGATAGCAGTGTCTCTTTGTGCTGGCTGTGGCTGTTGCTGGTGGTGCATTTACCAATGACGTACCGGCCCCATCAGCCCCCCAAGTGGTGCCACTTTTGCATTCTAAAAGAAGACTGCTTGCGCCTGTCATCAGAACCCAAAGGGAACACACATGGGATGATGTAACCCCCCACAAAAAGCCATGGTCTTGATGGACAGTCCATCCAAGAAATGACAAGCCAGGAGCCGCCCCAAAGCACTCCCTCTGTATTACTTGTGGTTGGTCACAGAAACGGCTTAATAGTGCTTAGTTAACTGGCTAGAAGTCATATTGTTTGGCTCACACCATCACTCACTGTGGTATGTAGAGGAGCTAAAGTTTGTAGGTGCATGTAGTCAACAACTTTAGGACCCATTGACAGCCACTGCATGAAACTGGCACTGCATTCTGCCTCAACCCCAGAGCTCTCAATCAAGTCCCATCATAAACATGCACCCACAATTTCTTTTCAAGACACCTGAATGCAACTCAGTTCACAGTGTGCACTGTACAAGTCATATGCTGTATAAGAAAATACATATTTACATCACCTGGAAAAGCAAATCCTCTTAAGAAATGGATGGTGAAATACAATGTGACCCTTCCATGTGCCTCAGTGTATTTTGTTCAAAATGGACTGGTAATGGGGTGACAGAAGCATGTGCCACGGTTTGAGACTACAGTGCTACCTCACTTTCATAATCACTAATTTATTTAAAAAGCCACACAACAGCAGCGCCGTCTAGAAGCATTACGGGCACTTTCATGAGCAGGAGTACTTTCAAAAAGTCATATAATCTGCCTTGTAGCTGTGCTCCTGTTAACGAAAGGAATGTAGCAAGTGGTAAGCGCAGGAGCCACTTGCTGCTGAACTTGGTGTGACCCTCTTTAACCCCACAGCCTGCCACTCGTGTTTGCCTCTTTCACTGAGGTCTCTTCCTCCACCCAAGACTGCTTCTTTGTATCCCTGCAGGAAAGTACTCTCTTTCTTGACATGTTTACCCCTATTTTCTCCCTGTTGTCAGTATGTTTGACTGTGTTTACTGGGATCCTGCTAACCAGGACCCCAGCAGTTTTGCTCTCTCCTGTAAACTGTACTTTTTTCTTCCCATAATTGGCATACTGGTCCCCCCATGTAAGTCCCTAGTATATGGTACCTAGGTACCCAGAGCATTGGGGTTCCAGGGGATCCCTATGGGCTGCAGCAGTTATTTTGCCACCCATAGGGGGCCCATGCAAAGGGTTCTACAGGCCTGCCATTACAGTCTGCGTGAAACTGGTGCATGCACCCGTTCTCACTACAGGTCACTGTACCAGGTCACTATAAGTCACCCCTATTGTAAGCCCTCTCAGCCCAGAGGGCAGGGTACAGGTACCTGTATGTGAGGGCACCCCTGCACTAGCAGAGGTGCCCCTACAAACTAACTCCAGACCCATTTTCCAGGACTTTGTGAGTGGGAGGACGCCATTTTACGCATGTACTGGACATGGGTCTAGCTACATAATGGTAACTCCGAATCTGGGCATGCGTGGTATCAAACATGTCAGAATCATACCCCAATACTGTTGCAAGTATTGGAAGTATAATTCCATGCGCTCTTGGGGCTCCTTAGAGGACCACAAGCATTTCTACCACCAATCTTACAGGGTTTTCCGGTCAGCCCAGCTGCTGCCACCCCTCAGACAGGTTTCTGCCCTCCTGCTGCTTGATCTGATCAAGCCCAGGAAAGCAGAACAAAGGATTTCGTTTGGGGGAGGAAAGTAACACTCTCTCCCTTTGGAAATAGGTGTGACTGGCTCCCCAAATCACTGGTATGCTTTAAAGGGTACATTTGGTGCGCTTTGTGCATAAACCAGTCCACACCAGTTCAGGGACCCCCAGTCCCTGCTCTGACACGAAACTGGACAATGGAAAGGGGAGTGAGCCCCCTCCACTCCCCCCAGCACCTTGAGACCCTCACAGGTGAGTAGCCACGCTTTACAAATACTGATTGATTGACTGATTGACCGCTCCCCTGTCCATCACCACCCCAGGGGTGGTACTCAGAGCTCCTCCAGTGGGTTCCTGGGTTCTCCCATCTTGTTTCCAAGATAGGCAGGGAACACTGGGCGCATATGAGTGGCCAGTTCAGGCAGGTGACGTCACAGTCCCCTCCTGATAGGTGCTTACCTGGTTAGGTGACCAATCCCCCTCTCAGGGCTAATTAGGGTGTCTCTCTTGGGTGGGTCCTCAGTTTCAGCTTGCAAGACTCCAGCAGGTTTCCTCTGCAACCTCCACTTCAACCTCTTGCCACTGGAACTGCGACTAGACCCTCCAGGAAAGGACAACGCTGCAACCAAAGAAGAAGACTCTTCTGCATTATTTTTTGCACGACTCCTGCCAGCTTTGCAACATTTCCCCAGCTGTGCATCCTCAGAAGACAGCAACTCTTCAGCCTGCAGAAGAAGAAGAAGGAATCTCCCTGGGAGTCACTCCCCTGCAACCGCAGGCACCTACAGCAAGCGATGACTGGCTGCGTGGATCTCCCCTCATTTTGAACTGCATGGATCCTGCATCACAGATCATGGTCCAGAGTAGTCTGATTGGTCCTCTGTGCCAGCTGTTCAACTTTGGTGGAGGAAAGGCTTTGCCTTCCCATGCAGCACAGTACCCCTGTGCACCGTGTCACTTGCAGTTGCCGAGGCTTGTTTGTATCGCTCCAAGGTATCTTTAGGGGACGTGTAGCTCCAGCCCCCAGCACTCCTTCCTGCAAAACACAGCGTGGTTCTCCGGTGGCGTGGGATCCTGTTTTGTAGTGCTCCATGGGCTTCTTCTGCAACTTCACTGTCCCCATCCAGTGGGACTCCTGCGGTGCTGCCTCTGCTCCTGGTCAACTCTCTGCAACGCTGAGGGTTCTCTGTGACTTCCCCTCGTGAGTCTTCCTGGGCCTTGCTGGTCCCTGGCAGCACCACTTTTCCACTAACCACAAGTTTGCCTTTGCCAAGGCATGTCGGGGAATTCCTGAACCGATACCCATCTGCAATATTCACACCAGCATGGGATATCATCTGCATCCATCAGGAACTCTTCTCTGGCTCCAGGGCTGCAGTGCTGACCTGTTCTTCTCCACCATCAACCAACTCCTGTAAGTACAGCTACTAGCTCCTACTTTTCCTGAACTCCACTGTGACTCTTGGACTTGGTGCCCTCGCTCCGCAGGGCCTCTTACTTCAGGAATCCACTGCTGGTGTTCTCGCAGTCTTCTCTGTGTGTCTTTTATTTCTTCTTTTCCTCCTCTTGGGTGGTTTGTGGGAATTGCAGTGATTTACTCCTGCTTTCCTGGTCGCTGGGGGGCATTGTGTTACTTACCTCTGTGGTTTTCTAGTACTCCCAGCTCCCCTCTACACATTTCAGTTACCTAAGTAGGGGTCCTGTGTTCGCATTCCATTTTTTAGTATATGGCTTGCTCTCCCCCTAGGGTCACTGTTGGTTATGGCTATTTGCACTGTTTTCTACCCTTTTGAGTGCCTATTTACGATTGCTAGTGTATATATGTAGGCCCATATTTATAATTTTTGATGCAAAACTGCACTAACGAAGTTTTGCGTCAAAAATTTTAGCGCTGACTAGTGCCATTTTTTTACACAACCCGGGCGTCATATTTATACTATGACGCTGAGTGGCGCTAAAACTAGGTTAGAGACATTTTTCCCGACACTAACTAACCATTGCGCTATGTCGTAAGGCAAAATGATGTTAACGGAGGAAAAATGACTCTAATCCGTTTTACGACATGTCAACACGTCGCAAAACCACAAGAGGACCTATACTAGATGGAGGAAATGGTTGCAGCGGTCATCCCAGAAGAACTGGTCACTAGTATTGCAGGACAGGACAGCGCAGACTAACAGGAAACAACACATAAGCAGTGTAAGTTGCATGGGGGGAAAATTTGCCAAAATGTCGAGTGCAAGAAGGGGGAGGCACATAGGTTACACACAATGCATGTCAGCCCTGCAAATCATGCACTGGAAAGGGCAAAGAGCCAGGGCTTGGGACCCCTGCACTGCCCATGTCAGGTGCATGGGCTGTGCAGGGGCACCCAGGGGCACACCACAACACAACACCAACAACCTCTGCATGGGGTTTCACCTCCATGCCAAAGTTGGTGGAGATGCTGAAACAGACCAGGAGGGTAGTGTTGAACGTAAAACTGGTCTGGTGTCACAGGACAGCTGGTATTGCCAGTATGTAATCTGCAGGAAATTGCCCAGTGCCAGGCCATTGGCCCAAGGGGCATTCCCCATTGACAAGAGTTGCCACTACCACCTGTGATGTTGGCGCTGCTCATTTAGGAAATGGCAGTTAGGTGCCCATAGGACAAACACACTCAAAATGAGGGTTCAGTATGACTACATGTTCAATCACCATCCAAGTAGCATCAGGCCCCTATCCAAATACAAATCCTGTCAACTGGTCATGTCCATAGACTTAATAACCATCAGGCAGTGTCACATACATAATGATGTACACAGCAGTAATCTCATACCCATGCTGGCCATCTCTGGGTTTACCCCTGTGCCTGTGTCACATTAGCTGTAATGCCACCATGCAGCATCTCAGGTATCATAGTGCAAGGAGGACTACAGTGAGGGTGAGGACATATGTGTGTAGGAAGGCGAACCCACCCGCACGGTCAAAAGAGCAAATGGAACTCTGCCAGGTCCATCAGTGCAATGCAATGTAGCACACATGCACAAACATAAAAATGAGGAACTAGCAATGGTAACAAGAGCATTGTGTCTTTGCAATGTCATGCCTGTGGTGGTGCTAGGTCTCAGCTCCGCATGGGTGTCTGTGAAATATGAAAGAATGGGACGGGGCATATTGTCATGTGTGGTGCTGTGGCATCAGCACTGCAACACCAATTGCAAGACCTCACCATGCAAATGGAAGCATAGGGAAGGTTGATGAGGATAAGAAGGTGCCAACCCACAAATAGGACACAACTCACACCTAGAAGTTGTGACACAGACAATTGTGGAAATTGCCCTTCTCTAATTGTGACATGCAGATGGGGCATGGGTCTGAGAGACTGCAAACATTAAGTACAGGAACAATGTATGGGAACCCAGAAGACAATGAGCCACCAATAGGAAGTCAGTGACTTCACATATGAACTGCCACAACACAGACAAACTAGTTGTACAATATCTTACTGCAGAGGACGATGGCTCTCCTGCAGTTCTGCCTGTCCTGGACTACCCTGATGACCTGGTTGACCAGATAACAACCATCAGCCAGGAGACCCTCCAAGATGTCCTGGGAACTCTCCAGACACCACTTCCAGTCGCAAGGAGGACCATTCACGTAGCAGCCATCCCAGAGGCCCACCTACCACCCTAATAATATGACCTGCCAGATCCAACACAGTTGAGGACTCAGGGACCACCTTTGAGAGGACAGTAGTGGGAGTCCAGGGGGAGCTTGCCAGGGAGGTGCAGGTGGGGATGCAAAGTATGGCAGCCAGCCTTGAGGGTATGCGCACATGCATCATAACAGCCACTGAACAGACAGCAACCAAACAAGGCACACAACCCCCACTGCATAGAGTCCAGCAGTGTCTGAGGGACCTAACCACCGTCAGGAGGGAGTTGACACAACACCTGCCCTCCCAATCTTGTTGCAGCATGCATGAAAACAAGCTGCAACGGAACTCTATGCACCGGGGACTGGCCTTCCTCAGGGCAGACATGGCTGCCTACCACATGGATGTTGCTGCCATTCTAAAAAATCAGCAGATCCTCCTTGCTGCAGTGATGCCATATGTAGTTCCACAGATGGCAGCTGCCAGGAACTTGGTGTCCACTTCTCCAGCCACTGAAGTGTGTGTGGCCACACCACCATCACCATCAAGGACAGAGGAGACAACACACACATCAAAGGATTAAGATGTGGAACAGATCATCTTTGCCCGTAGAAGTTCCCAGTAGCACCAGCCCATGCCACATGGGCAGTGATTTCCCTTTGTCCTGTGCTTGACATCATGCCAGTGTTGCTACAGTTGGTGACATGCACTCTTCACTGACACACTGCTAACTTTCCATTATTGACTGCAATTGTCTCTCACTACTCAATTGGCAATTCATGTTCTCCTGCTCTGAACGATACTTTACCGAAGCATGACCAACGACATGTCCCTCAACCCTGGACTTATGTTGTGTCACAATAGAATGGTTAATCAACAGTGGGGTCACAGACCTGGACAACGTAAATATTGCACCTCAACACTTGTAAATAAACAGCACCTACACAACCAGCATGTCTCTGTGTAATGTGACACATCTACCATGCTGTAGAATTGTGATGTGTGTAACATGTCTATAGTCACAGAGTGTCCGTACAAGAGTGCACAAATATTGGTGGCACATATCTACGCGCAAGGTACCTACATGATGAACATCAGTGCTGGACACATCTCCTACGAGCAAGTCACTGTGTTGAACACAGGTATGCCTCACCCACTACATACGGCAGTAATGGCTATGAAAGAGTGCTCAGGCAATAACGTCAGTGGGGAGTTCCAGTGAAACACACTGGTGTGAAACAGATATACTTAACCTCATCTGAAATTGGCACTGCGTGTGAAACAGATATACTTAACCTCATCTGAAATTGGCACTGCTCAGTTTAGCAGTGTGCACATGAAATACAGGCGGTAGTCAGAAGTCTCACAGTGCCCAACATTCCAACGCAGGACCCAAACAATGACAACTTAAAAACCACACATATCTGCCCAATACATGGGAAACATAGTCACCTTGAGTGGTGGGTACAGTGAATGGCAGGTGCATTGACAAGCAGATGTGTTGTAGCTGCCAATGTGACAGCTCAGATGTAAGTGGGAATGAACATATCAAGAGAGGGATCTGGATGTAGGATGGAATTCCTAGGCCAACACACAATTCTCACTGTACACTCATGGGAAGACCCTGAGACCCAGCATATGACACATGCAGTAAGGAAGTACCCCAACTTTTATTATATAGGTATAAAACTCATCTAAAAACTATGAAAAACGCCTATCCCAACCTAATCTATCCTACCTCCACATTACCCACAACTGGCCCCAACTACCCTACGCTAAACTTACTTACCACATTTAACAACACACTCTAAACATTGTCTCCCCCCCCCCTTATATCAAGAGACACATGCAGGACAACCTTTACTAACCTAAACATATGCTACCTAATGCTAAACAAATATATATTTTTTCTATATTTGTTAACATTTGTTTTAACACATAAATGGCCCAACATTACCCAACAAACTAACATGTCATAATTTGAAAACCCACCCCCCAAACCTACTTATCCTATCTAAACAACTAACGTAATCTAAACTATTACTAACCCCATAAAACCCATTACAAAATATGATACAGAATAAGGAGGGAGGGGGCTGAACTGGGGGTGAACAGGAGGCATCAGTTCATAGGTTGACCCTCTTGAGTGTCCTCTTGATGGCCTTCAGTCTCATGGAGTTGTGGTCCATCTCCTTCTTGAGGCTGTCCAGCTTCTTGAGGACCAGATTCATATCCCTCTGTAGGTCCTTAATGTCCGACATGTCCATAGCCGCAGGCATGGTGGACTGTGGTGCTGATGTGGAGGGTGTTGCAGGTGAGGCAGAAGTGACGGTGGCAGCTGTGGCCCTTGTTTGGCTGTGGTGCTTGGCCACTCTGTGTGGGCAGTGTGGGTCCCCCCTGGCTGAATGCCCACCATTTCCCAGTGGCTCGCTCCTTCCGATAGCGACAGACTCCACTACCAAAATGTGGCGATAGCACACTGCCCTCACTGTCCGTGTTGACAGCTGTTAAATTGAGACAGGCAACCATCAGTGTCAGCATAGTGTGATGTATGTACAGATGATACTCTAACACTCTACCTCGATTTGCACATACACTCCAAATCACATTCCGGATAATACAATGTCCCTGACAAATGTAACGGCAACGCTGCCTACCCATCATGTCATTGACACCAAAGGGATGCATAACAAGATTTGGAACCAAAAAAAGTATCCGTGCATTGATGTAGTGCAATGTGTCACAACGCTAAGGCAGCAACAACTTCACATGGGCCAGGGCCACTAATCTTCATCATCTAAGTCAACTTTAAACCACACAACACCAGTAACTAGTAGAGGCATTGGGAGTATGGTATGCAGTTGGTAATCATAAGGGGTCAGTGTTGATTGGGACACATGCAAGCCTGATTGAGATGACTGTCGTCTACACTGTGACCATCACATCTACTTACAAATATGTTGTTCCCCTGCCCCTGTGCCTCAGGGGAGATGGCCATGCAATCCATCATCACAACTGACGTGGTCAACCACTAAGGCATGCCCACTTATACATGGAGTTAAGGAGTGGACCACATGTAAGAAGGGCTACCACCTAGGAAGCAGGTATCCATAGGTCATTCACATCTACATTCATGTGTCCAGGTGTGGACACCCATCAACACCTGACCTGCCAACACAATTCCCTAAACACCCATTATGATGCCAGCACACGTCTGGCATTGACCTGCATTGACGCTTATTACATACCAGATAAGTGTCACATAAATGGAGTAAGACTTATGGAGCACTATGATGGGAGACAGTTACCGACCCAGCCCTACATTTACATTACAATACAGGGATGCACCATTTTGTGTGGAAAACTGGTGCATCACTGTGTGAGAATGACAGTATTACCCACTGCCAATATACCAACAGTGGTGGACTTCCAAGTCATATATGGGCCTACATGTGGCTAGTTATCACCCTATTCACACACTGCTGCCCATTGCGCAGCACAAGACTCCCAAGATATGACTCTCTGCTCATGAATGGGTAACCCTTGCATGGAACACAATGTCACCATCCAGCCTACTTTGAAATCTTATCATGTGCCAGCTCATCATAACTAGCATAGAGTGCAACACGCAAGACTCACTCACACAACAGCTGCAATCACTACACAGGACAGGCATTATCACACTTACTGGATACATCTGGGTCCTGAAATCTTGCCACTTCTCCAGTGGTGTAGGGGGCAGGTCCACCTGTAAGACATGGATGGAAAAACATGCTCAGTGTCATTTCACTGTCACTACGAGTGGACAACACGTCACACTGTGTAACATTTTACATGAGTGAGCTAGTGATCCTGCTTGAAGACAGTACAACAAACATACCACTGCAAACTCACATTTACATTGACACTCTGGTGATTGATAGCCACACATCTGCACACATGCACTGGGCCTAAGACTCATGTAGAGCTATACCCTACAACAACCATACGTGGGCAATCCATTAAAGATGGTATTCCACGGCATGATTTGGATTTGGGTGACAAATCTATGGCGCACTGCAATACAAGTGACTCAGGTATTGTGGCTTGTGCTTCAAGGCACACAGAGTAACTGTTTGATGGACATGGGGCTCAATTTTTAGTTTGCAATTATCATGCGTTCAGTGATCCATGACTGATGTGGCACAGTTGTATGTTGGTAACAAATGCCCCATTGCCAGTGTCCCCAAAGGCCGGTATGCCCCCTTTGCCAACATAATGGCAGGGATCATGTGTGTGTAATGATGACAATGTAGCGCTATACATGGATTGGCCACTTTGCTGTCAGGATCCAGTGAAATATGGTATGCTGTCAGTGTCTTGCCTTATCATCATTGACACAATGCAGGGGCACAGGTGTTGCCATGGCCCCAGAAATGTGTGACTAAGTGATAGTCGTACATGACTCAACAAACCTCTGACCTGCATTGTTAAAATGTAGACATGTGAACTCCATCTCAGTACTAGGACAGTTACACTTCATTCTGGTTGCATTCAACTTGTCCACAAGCATTGCATGCAGCACGCCAACACATCTGCTACTGTCACTCAGGAGCGTTCTACAGTAAACGTATGTGAATGGGATACTCACCAACAGGACCACCATTCACCACACCCAGATGGTCTAGCAGATCCTGCTCTCTGGCCACCAGATCAGCTGGTGATCTTTACGGCTGCTTCGGTGCACCCACTTCAGGTGGTGGAGCACCTTGCCCCACCGCAGCCACCTCGCCTCCATCTGATACCCCTGTATCACTCTGCCCCCCATCTCAAGCATCATTGGCAAGACGTGGACCACTAGCCACACGAAGCCTCCGAGTTTCTCCTCCCCCATCCGTGTCAGCCTAACCCTTCCTGACGTCCCTCACGCACAATGAAAAACAGTAAATAAGAAAATAAAATTTGACACAAATGAACCGTACAGCCCAAACTTACTAACCCCAACTAATCTACTACCCGGACAGATACCCCACAGTACAAGCACAAAGAGAAATACAGAAAACTACTCAAAATCACAGACACAATTCACACCACAGACACAACAAGAGAGACACCACAAGATACAAAATCACCTAAAACACACCTCCAACGCCAAGACACAGCCACATAGTCGAAAGATGCACAGACTGTAAAGTGAAAGTGAAAGTACACCCACTGTACCATGCCTGTAAACAGGGTTTCCTATTACATCACTTCCTGTACCTTTGCACCACGTTTTACCTCATGTATGTATGTTTCTGACGCATAAGATTTTTGCTTGACTGTTTCCAATGCATTACCTATGTGTGCTTCAATACACTGCGCATTACCTGTATGCTTCGATTTCACAGGATATCCGCATGAGTGTAGTGCGAAGTTGGAATTCACGCCAAGGGCCTGAGGTTGGAAACTTTGCGTTTGCTGACGTTTTTGACACATATGCATCAAGATTTTTGACTCTACGCGCGATTGCGTGATTTTGTTCCATTGACCATGGATGCACCCTGTATCAACATGCAAATGGGATGGGATGGGTTGCAGTGTGTAATGTTGTGTATGGCCACATTTGGTAGACCATGCAACTTTGTGAGCTGGGTGTGTATGGTCTGTTACACTGATGTGTGTGTTTCTGAATGATATGTATGCATGTGTGACAAATGTGGGGGTCATTCTGACCCGGGAGGGCGTCGGACGCCGCCCGCCTGGCGGGAACCGCCAAATGGCCGCTCCGCGGTCAGAAGACCGCGGAGGCCATTCTGACTTTCCCGCTGGGCCGGCGGGCGCCCGCCAGGGGAGCGCCCGCCGGCCCAGTGGGAAAGGCCCTGCAACACAGAGGCCGGCTCCGAATGGAGCCGGTGGTGTTGCAGGGGTGCAACGGGTGCAGTTGCACCGTCGCAATTTTCACTGTCTGCTATGCAGACAGTGAAAATCATGCTGGGGCAGTGTTAGGGGGCCCCTGCACTGCCGATGCCAGTGGCATGGGCAGTGCAGGGGCCCCCAGGGGCCCCACGACACCCGTTCCCGCCATCCTGTTCCTGGCGGTCAAAACCACCAGAAACAGGCTGGCAGGAAGGGGGTCGGAATCCCCATGGCGGCGCTGCTTGCAGCGCTGCCATGGAGGTTCAGCCCAGCCAGGGGAAATCCGGCGGGAAACCGCCGGATCCCCTTTTCTGACCGCGGCTTTACCGCCGCGGTCAGAATGGGCACTGAAGCACTGCCAGCCTGTTGGCGGTGCTTCCGTTGCCCTCGGCCCTGGCGGTCTTAGACCGCCAGGGTCGGAATGAGGGCCAGTGTGTCTACATTTGATGGCAGTCAGTGATCTACAACAGTCATGGTATGTGTTTGTGAATTGTGTTGACTTGTGATGTGTGTAGTTGTTTGACTTACAGAGCATTACATTTAAGACGACATGCACAACTCAGGCATTGTTGATGATGGTTGATGAGTGCTATGTAGGATATGTTACCCCTCAACTGTCTCTAAATGTTGGTAATGAGTTCATGGTGACTTGTCTGTGGACTACACAAATGTCTGACATATGTACATATTTGGCACGTACTGCTTTTGACACACTGTGCCTAAATTCCACCCATATCATGTTTTGAACACATGTAAGTTTGAACTCAATACAATTATCTATGCTTCTTGTGTTGTTGTGTTGGACCTGCTGCCCTAGCTGCATGTGTTCTCATTATTTCTGATGTGCATTCCAACGAAGTGTCCAGTCTAAGTGTGTGGGCATGTGTACCCTGTGTCAGGATTAGGCCCCATGGCAGTGGCAGGACTGATTTTCAGGGATGGACTGCACAGGGCAAGTGGTTTGAACATTGCTTGTCATACCTTGGCCAATCATGCTATCCATTGTCACCAATAATGTCCCCCTTATCACACAAGCTGCTTGCAGACATTGCAAGTCTCACACTTAGTAATGTCAGTGGTGTGTTCATGCATTCCTGTCCTCCTGATATTTTACATCCACTGCCTCATGTATGGGGCCCTTGTTTACCTCATTATTGGAGATGTTATAGTTGTATGTCATGAGCTACAGTTGTACAAGTTGGCAACGTGGATTTGACTCATATGTTGTGGTCCATTGATTGTGTCCTTCAGTTGTGACATTCAAGTGATGAGTCTATTTGTGATGTGTGTGATGGTTGCAGTACAATCATACGCATCACATGTGATGTTGCAACAAAAGTTTTCAGATTTCTATTTGTGACATGTTCCTTGAGGTGATACTCACATTCCTAAGGTACATGTGATGGAGAATGAGGACACCAGAACAGAATTGTGTGATCAAGTAAGGTGTTTATTTACAAATATTAACAAGGTGTGTAGAGTGACTATAAAGTGAAAAAGTTGTGTACGATTTGCTGTCTGAGGGGCATTCCAGCAGCTGTGTTCTGCTGTTCCCCCTCATTTTCCCTGCCACCATCCTCCTCCTCAGGCAGTTCTTGGTCCGGCTCATATAATGGGATGTTCATCCTCACACAAATGTTGTGATGTATAGCACAGGTCAGTATAACTTTACAAACAATATGTGGGGCATATAGGAGGCTGCCTCCTGTGATGTCCAGGCACCTGAATCTGGACTTCAGGATGCCAAAAGTCCTTTTCACAATGGTGCGTGTCCTCCGATGTGCCTCATTATAGGCATGCTTTGCTGCTGTGCTTGGGTTGGGGAATGGGGTCATGATCCATGGCTGGATCCCATAACCCTGATCTGCTGCAAAAGATAATAGGATTGAGTATTTTGTTAATGCTTATAACAGGATTGTCATGTAGTATGGCAGTTGATATATTGTGTTGTTTGTGACTAATATGTGTTTGCTGCATGCTGTGAGTACCTGGCCTTCTGTAAGGTCTTCTCAGCACCTGGTTGTTGGACATGACAACTTGTGTTTGGCTCAAGGACCTGGCATATATAATTTTGTTACCGAACTGTTGGCCAGTATGTATGTATCATGAGTAGAGTCCCATATGTATCAGTGTGCTTTCACTGGAGGGGACGTGATACACCCACACACACAATGGGTTCAGATGTGGTGGTAACATGGTTGCACTACATGGCCTGGACATCCCATCCATTTAGACATGTGTCATTGCAGATGAAATGCGAGACTGAGGCCCATTGAATTGGGTAGGTGACAATGCACAACACATCTCCAGAATTGGCAGCACTGACCTGTTAAGTATTGACAATGCACGATTGTCCAATGTGTGACTTGTTTCTAGGCAACCCTTTGAAGTTCCCTCTGCCAGTTACTCATGTGCAGCCGTGCACCTACACTGCCGACCTAGCACCAGGGAACCTGGCTAATTGCCTGTGGAGGTGGATGTATTTGTACAGGAAGGACCACCTCCCTATGCATATGCTGTTTTGATGGACTATTGGCTCTTTCAGTGTGTGCAGCAGTGTGCAGTATGCTTTGATGGCACATTAATATGTGTTCATAGCACAGTTCACTTCCTTATTGCAACCTGCAAACAGCACCCCTGGAGTGGTGTTTGATGTTGGCACTGCCCCAGTATTTCCGTGTCACTTACATCCGAGTCAGCATCATCATGCTATGTGTCACATGCTGCAACATACATTGCACACCCCTTCCATTCTACATACTGCTTGGGAGGGTGGCCAATTGACTATTCAGCCTCAAGTAATTGGAAATAGTTCACCTTCCAAGTTGTACTTACAGTGCAGGGCATGAGATTGTCACTGTGGGCTTTCACATTGGTCCCTTGGCTCTCCTGAGTGACAGCAAATGTTGTGGGAGCCGTCAGGTGTCCAAGGGTGTGTATCCCATTGTGTCAGGGTGTACAACATAACTCCCAGAGTCACACCTCAGTGTCACCCTGCCCATGTGTTAATGTAGTGGTGTATGTCTTGGGTGTCCTACAGGGTTGTTGTGCTGTGTGTATATTGCTAGGTTTGGAGACTTACCGACAAGTAGGTGTAAGGAAATGGCTCCCTGTTGCAGTTACCCCCCACTTTTTGCCTGATACTGATGCTGACTTGACTGAGAAGTGTGCTGGGACCCTGCTAACCAGGCCCCAGCACCAGTGTTCTTTCACCTAAAATGTACAATTGTTTCCACAATTGGCACACCCCTGGCACACAGATGAGTCCCTTGTAAAAGGTACCAGTGGTAGCAGGGGCCCTGTGACCAGGGAAGGTCCCTAAAGGCTGCAGCATCTGTTGTGCCATCCTAAGGGACCCCTCACCTAACACATGCACACTGCCATTGCAGATTGTGTGTGTTGGTGGGGAGAAAAAGGCAAAGTCGACATGGCATTCCCCTCAGGATGCCAGGCACACAAAATGCTGCCTGTGGCATAGGTAAGTAACCCCTCTAGAAGGCCTCACAGCCCTAAGGCAGGGTGCACTATACCACAGATGAGGGCATAGCTGCATGAGCAATATGCCGCTACAGTGTCTAAGTCTATTCTTAGACATTGTAAGTACAGTGTGGCCATAATAAGTATATGGTCTGGGAGTTTGTCAAAAACGAACTCCACAGCTCCATAATGGCTACACTGAATACTGGGAAGTTTGGTATTAAACTTCTCAGATTAATAAACCCACACTGATGCCAGTGTTGGATTTATTAAAAAATGCACACAGAGGGCATCTCTAAGATGCCCCCTGTACTTTACCCAATCCTTCATTGCAGGACTGACTGGTCTGTGCCAGCCTGCTGCTGAGAGATGAGTTTCTGACCCCCTGGGGTGAGAGCCTTTATGCTCTCTGAGGCCAGAAACAAAGCCTGCACTGGGTGGAGATGCTTAACACCTCCCCCCTGCAGGAACTGTAACACCTAGCAGTGAGCCTCAAAGGCTCAAGCTTCGTGTTACAATGCCCCAGGGTACTCCAGCTAATGGAGGTGCCCGCCCCCTGGACACAGCCCCCAATATTGGTGGCAAGTTCAGGGGAGATAATGAGAAAAACCATGAGGAGTCACCCACCAGTCACAACAGCCCCTAGGGTGTCCTGAGCTGAGATGACCCCTGCCTTTAGAAATCCTCCATCTTGATTTTGGAGGATTCCCCCAATAGGATTAGGGATATGCCCCCCTCCCCTCAGGGAGGAGGCACAAGGAGGGTGTAGCCACCCTCTAGGACAGTAGCCATTGGCTACTGCCCTCCCAGACCTAAACACACCACTAAATTCAGTATTTAGGGGCACCCCAGAAAGTAGGAAACTAGATTCCTGCAACCTTAACCAGAAGAAGGACTGCTGACCTGAAGCCCTGCAGTGAAGACGGAGACGAAAACTGCTTTGGCCCCAGCCCTAACAGCCTGTCTCCCAACTTCCAAGAAAACTGCAACAGCGACGCTTCCAACAGGGACCAGCGACCTCTGAAGCCTCAGAGTACTGCCCTGCAACCAAGAAACTCCCATGAACAGCAGCCCTGTTCAACAACCTGCAACTTTCTTGCAACAAAGAAACAACTTTAATGACTTCACGTTTCTTGCCGGAAGCGTGAGACTTTCCACTCTGCACCAGACGCCCCCAGCTCGACTTGCAGAAAACCAACACTACAGGGAGGACTCCCCGGCAACTGCGAGCCCGTGAGTAGCCAGAGTCGACCCCCCTTAGCCCCCACAGCGACGCCTGCAGAGGAAATCCAGAGGCTTCCCCTGACCGCAACTGCCTGTAACAAGGGACCCAAAGCCTGGAACCAACACTGCACCTGCAGCCCCCAGGACCTAAAGGAACCGAACTCCAGTGCAGGAGTAACCCCCAGGCGACCCTCTGCCTAGTCCAGGTGGTGGCTACTCCATGGAGACCCCCCTGTGCCTGCCTGCATCGTTGAAGAGACCCCCGGGTCTCCCCATTGCTTTCTATACAAAACCCGATGCCTGTTTACACTCCGCACCCGGCCGCCCCTGTGCCGCTGAGGGTGTACTTTCTGTGCCTGCTTGTGTCCCTTTGTTGCCATACAGAACCCCCCTGGTCTGCCGCACCACGACGCGGGTACTTACCTGCTGGCAGACTGGAACTGGGGCACCCCTGTTCTCCATTGAAGCCTATGTGTTTTGGGCACCTCTTTGACCTCTTCACATGACCGGCCCTGAGCTGCTGGTGTGGTAACTTTGGGGTTGCCTTGAACCCCTAACGGTGGGCTACCTTGGACCCAACTTTGAACCCTGTAAGTGTTTTACTTACCTGTGAACTTAACATTTAATTACCTCCCCCAGGAACTATTGATTTTTGACTGTGTCCACTTTTAAAATAGCTTTTTGCCATTTTTGTCAAAACTGTACATGATATTGTGATTATTCAAAGTTCCTAGAATACCTGAGTGAAATATCTTTCATTTGAAGTATTACTTGTAAATCTTGAACCTGTGGTTCTTAAAATAAACTAAGAAAATATATTTTTCTATAACAAAACCTATTGGCCTGGAGTAAGTCTTTGAGTGTGTGTTCCTCATTTATTGCCTCTGTGTGTTCAACAAATGCTTGACACTACCCTCTGATAAGCCTACTGCTCGACCACACTACCACAAAATAGAGCATTAGAATTATATCTTTTTGCCACTATCTTACCTCTAAAGGGAACCCTTGGACTCTGTGCACACTATTTCTTACTTTGAAATAGTATATACAGAGCTAACTTCCTACAGTAGGCCATTGCCATATTGTCCATCCTGGAAGTGCTCACTGATCCTACTGTGCCGGAATATGATGGAGTCATGGACACTCCCAGGATACTTGGTCAAGATGTTAGTGAACAGTCCCTGATGGTCAACTATGGCCTACACATTGATAGAATGCGTGTGCTTTCTGTTCCTGAATAGGTGCTCTGTTGCTGCAGGTGGGACGATCTGGACATATGTGCAGTTTCTCTCCTGCTGCTTCTTCTGGGTGTTGGGGAAGCTGGTGTGGCGGATTGTCAGGAAGATTATGGCATCTAACACCTTGGGCTGGAAAGCCGAGAATGAGGGCTGTGATACCCCAGCAACAAGGGCACCCGTAGTCTGGAAGAAGCCACTTGCCAACATATGCAGGACAGCTAGCAGCTTGGTCACAGGTGGTATGTTGTGTGGTGTCTGCAAGCTATCTGTTAGTTGTGGCTCAATATGGAACAGCAGCTGCAGTATGGCTTGGCAATTGAGTCAATAGTTCCGAATGATGTCCTGATCCCTGAGGCCAAGGAGAGTTGTCCTTTTTCTGAAAAGCCTCTCCTGCCTTCTGAGTTGCCTTTGTGGGCCGCGTTGGGGTGGTGGTGGTTGCTGCTGTTGGTCCTGTGCTCTGTGTTGTCTTGCAAGCTGCATCAGTAGCACCTTCATGTTGTCCCGTTGGTCCGTGATGTTGCTTGTGTGTGTTTTCCTTAAGTAGTGGTGGGTTTGCCTCATTTTAACACCTGCCCTGACCCAGGCATTAAAATATGACGCAAATCAGAGTTAACATAATTTCTTAGGTCCGCCTCCCACCCGTGCGTCATTTTTTCCCAGTTGGATAAATATGGCGCTAGGGGATTTGAGTCATTTTTTGGATGGGACGCCTACCTAGCATCTCATTGAAGCAAGGTGGTTTCACGCATCCATAAAATGACATTATCTCCATATTTGTGATGCTATATGGGTCTAGTGTCAAAGTATATATATGGAGATAAGTTTGCGCTGAATTAGCGTAAACAAATTACTCTAATTCAGCACAGAGTATAAATATGGGCCTTAGTGTATTACTCACCTTCTATTGGAGGATTGCCCTACTAGTATTTTGTGGTTTTGGGTTCCAAAAATAAAGTACCTTTATTTTTGTACAACTGAGTGTTTTCTTTCATGTGTATAAGTGTTGTGTGACTACAGTGATATTGCATGAGCTTTGTATGTTTCCTAGATAACCCTTGGCTGCTCACCCACATCTGTCTCTAGAGAGCCTGGCTTCTAGACACCGCCTACACTTCACTAAGAGGGGAGACCTGGACCTAGTATAAAGTGTAAGTACCATAGGTACCCACCACACACCAGGCCAGCTTCCTACAATCCCGCAACAAGGAAATGGTTGTTTTTCATGCTGCTTGCATTTTAAAAGCAGATGCGTGAATCAGTCTCTCATGGGATGTACTGTGAAGCGAAGTGTGTGCTCACTTCTTACAATACACTACATGCTTGGGGTGGCATAGGTGTGTGCGCTTGCCTTACAGGGGAGAGTGCTCTCAATGTTGGTGGAAAGGAAAAAGTACACTCAGGTGGTTGTCTAAAGTATGTTCAGATACAGATAACAATCTCAACTTGTATTTTTTTTAATATTTTGTAATAGTGCCCAAAATCTTTTAAACAAGATATTGGATTTGGATTCTGCTGAGCATTTCATTTTTATCAGGATGTTACTTGATATATAAAGGAGCTGAAGTAAGAAACAAATTACTTACCTGAACACTGTGGTTCTCCAGTATTTCATAGATGCACATGCTTGAATTTTTGCGCATTGCCAAGGTGGAAGTCCCACTGTAACTATAACAAGTAGTACAAAAAGGCATTGTGCAGCAAATCTCAAACAAGTGACATTGTTAACCAATTCATATTGTTTTATTAAGAACTAAACTACAACCAATCAGGAAGCAGCTCCTAAATCACTCTTTCCCTTAGGAGCCAACATACCTCAGATTGTTCAGCATGAGTATACAGGTAATATAGATGAGGTATTCAATGTGGTGAGCTCCTATCAGGGAGGAGGTGGGTGGCATGTGGATTCATGAATAATATCAATACTGGAGAACCACTATGTACAGGTAAGTAACTTGTTTTTTTCCAATATTGAATCGTTCATTAATTCACCTGGGTATGTCCCCCGAATATTGATAGGAGAGAATATCGAATACAAAATAAATAAATAAATAAATAAGTCTAGATTTTCTATACACACCTATGTACATATGTCATACATATATCTTTAAGGTACATAGATGTTGAGCTAGGGGTAGTAAATCTATACTTCCTGATATAGACATACCTTTTGATATTTTGTGCCTCAATAATCTGTCTTCTATATTTTTATATCACTATATTGTGGGTGTCAGTATTCAGTAGTGTAATCGATCACATGCTTCAACCCAAATGGCAAGCATTAATAAATCATAATGTAGGGGTAGGAAGTGTAAGCAGCAGGTAAGAACTTTTTCTATTGTTGTTGTTGTTATTATTGAGCATGTTACTTACCTTCAGTGTCGCATTATCTGGTGGAGACTCTATCTAGCTGCAAATTGCTTGCCTTGAAATTTCCAGGCTTCAGCATGGAATCCGGATTTTTTTGCTCAGCAGTACCCTGCGTGTTCAATCAGGTGGCATCGTTTGGATCCACGTGGCGTCAGCGTCGTCATTGGACTGGCTGTGTTGCCATGGACGCCTATAAAGGCACCACCCCGGCACGCGTACGTCAATTCTTTTCCCCATATACTTCCACACCAGAAGCGCAGAGTCATGGATAGAACTAACAGTTTGTATGTGCAAAAACTAAGGCCCTGAAAGGGATAAACCCTATTTCTCTTAGATATATCTGCAGTGCAGGAAGGCATGGGTGGGCATAAGGTATCTGCAGCTAGATAGAGTCTCTACCAGATAATGTATTACCGAAGGTAAGTAACTTGTTCATCTGATAGAAACTTCTAGCTGCAGATTCCTTACCTTATAATGTATACCCAAGCCATAACCTCCTGGTGGTGGGCTGTGGAAAAATCTTCTCATCCTAGTAAGTCCTGTAGGACCGGACGGACTAAGTGTCCGTCTCTCCGGACCTAATTGTCCAGACAGTAGTGTTTTGCAAACATGTGCAAAGATGCCCCCGTTGCTGCTTGACAGATATCCAGGACTGGAACACCTCATGCTAGTGCAGTGGTAGTAGCCTTTCCCCTGGTGGAATGAGCCCTCCAGCCCTCAGGGGGATGCTTCTTGGCCAATACATAGCAGATTTTAATGCAGAGAATGACACAGCGCGAAGTGGTTAATTTCTGCACTGCCTGACCCTTATTTGCTCCCATGTACCGCACAAAGAGTTGGTCATCCACCTGGAACTCTTTTGTGCGGTTAAGGTAGGATGACAATGATCTTTTTGGGTCCAGTCTTTGAAGTCGCTACTCTTCCTTAGAGGGATGTGGTGGAGCAAAGAAGGTCGGCAGGATGATGGTCTGACTCAGATGAAATGCGGTCACCACCTTGGCGAGGAAAGAGGCACAAGTTCTGATAACCACCTTGTCTGTGCACATAGTGAGATATGGTGGCTTAGATGAAAGAGTCTGACTCTCACTAACCCTCCTGGCAGATGTTATTGCTACTAAGAAGGCCATCTTGATGGTGAGTAGCCAGAAGAGACAGTTGTGTAAGGGCTCCAAGGGAGCACACATGAGAAATGTGAGGACAACATTTGAGCCCCATTGAAGCATAACAAAGGGCATAGGGGGAAACATATGTACAAGCGCTTTAAGAAATCTGTGTACAATAGGAGACTTTTAAAGTGAAGGCTAATCAGGCAGCCAAAGAAATGCCGATAAGATGGAAAGACAGCCCTTGAGAGTACCCAAGGCAGAACCCTGCTGGGCAAGGAATAATATAAAGAGAAGGATATCGGAAAAAGAAGCAGAAAGAGGATCAATAGATCTTTCTGCCCAATAATATATAAAGCGTTTCCAATGTCAGGCATATATCATTTTAGTGGAAGGTCACCTGGATGGCAAAACAATTTTACAGACTTCAAGAGGAAGGTTGAATGCCATTAACTGCTGCTGCTCAATCTCCACGCATGAAGGCGCAAAGTCGACAGGTTTGGGTAGAGAATCTTCCCCTGCTGCTGCGAAAAAAGATTCTCCCAAAGGGGCAGCCAGATCGGAGGATTACTTGGGCCCGGTTGTTCGTGATCTTCTTGAAAACTCTGGGCAGAAGTGGTATGGGTGGCCTGAACTCCACTCGTGACAAAACGCGTCGCCAAGCGATTGCCGCCTTGGAAATTCCAGCGCGCATAACTAATGACATTACGCATTCTCTGTGGAGCCGAACAGCTCTAACCAAGGTTCTCCTCACTGCTGAGGAGTCCTGCACCACCTCCGGTGGAGACACCATTTGTGATCTGCTAGGCATCACCATGTCTAGCGATGTAAGGCCTCTTGACAAAGGGTCCACGACACCACATCGCCCTGCTTATTGCAGTACCACATTGCGGTATTGTTGTCCGTGACTACCTGCACAATCTTCCCTTTTACAATAGGAAGAAAGGCTTTCAATGCCAGTTGGATCTCCCAGATACGGAGTCCGGATTCCACCAGAGACCAGAGGCCTCTGATCTCCACCTCTCCCAGATGGCAGCCCCATCCCAGAAGTGATGCATCTGTCACTAATTTGAGATCTGGTTGGGGAAGGGAGAGGAGTCTGCCTCTGACCTATTCGTAGTTCACTAACCACCACTGCAGGTCTTTTGTAATTCCCTCTGAGATCTGAACCGTGCCGGTGAGATTCCCCTGATACTGTGCCTACTGGAACTTCAGGTCCCACTGGAGAGCCCTTGTATGCCATCTGGCATGTTTGACTAACAGGATGCAGTAGGCCACAAGGCCCAGCCACCTCGGAGTCTGTCTCACCGAAATCCAGGATAGAGGCCAAAACATCAGTATCATAACCTGAATATCCAGGACTCGCTGCTCAGGGGGATAAGCCCGAAACTGCATCCAGAACAGCTCAGATGAAAGTGAACTTCTGAGAGGGAGTCAGGTGTCGGCACGTTTATAGTGAACTCCAGCAAATGCAGGTGGTTCGCCGTAGTCTGAAGCTGGGTGACGAGAGCCTGGGGGTAGAAGTCTTCAACAGCCAATCATAGAGGTAGGGGAACACTGAAATAACCTAACCTGCACAGATGAGCTGCTATCACAGCCATCACTTTTGTGAACACCCGAGGGGCATTGGTGAGACCGAAGGGGAGCACGGTAAACTGAAAGTGCTCGTGGCCCACCTTGAACCGCAAGTAGCGACTGTGGGCAAGCAGGATGGGGATGTGAAAATACACATCCTGCAAGTCCAGCGCTACTGTTGAGTCTCCTTGGTCTAGGGCAGACAAGACCTGAGCAAGAGTGGGCATCTTGAATTTCTCCAGCTCTGGATCATCTGGTGGGTGTCAGCGGTGTGACACTAGAGGAGGCCGAATGTGTGCACTCTGCGTCGTTTCAGATCCGGCACTGGATCCAGGAGTCCCCATGGCACCGAGGCCCATGCCACCGGCGTCGAATCAGATGGGGCCCTGCTGACCCCACAGGGCCCAGAGGCATGCAGGTGGGGCTGCCCGCTTTAATACGAGGATCATGGCATCGTAAAACTCTCCGAGCTGAGCGGGCGTCAGTCTGGCTCCTGGAAAGGGGGGGGGGGGGGGGCGGCTCAAAGTCAGCCCTGGCATCAGTTCAGCAGAACTGTGCCTGGAATGCAACGTTCCTGAGATGCCTCGTTGGCCGACGAGCATAGCAAAGTCAAAGTCCACTTGGACTTCTTCTTCTTTTTGTGCCTCTTGCCCAAGTGCCTGAGGACCTCGAGTTTGAAGAAGAGGACTCAGGGCTCCTGGAGCGGTCCCGCGATCTCTTCCTCAATCGGGACGGTGACCTCCTAGGAGTCGCACCAACCGAAGTCAACTGCCGGGCATCCATGAACTTCAGAGACCGTTCTACCCAAAGCTTTCAGGGTCATGGCCCGGCAGACGGAACACAACTTCTATTCATGGTCTCTGCCGAGGCACCAGAAACATACCTGATGGGGGTCGGTCACTGACATGGCACTATGACATGCACAAACAACAAGTGATGGACGGAATGCTGAACATTGTCAAACACTCACCCCCAGTCATAGATCTGGGTTTAATCCATCGTTCTTTTGCTCACCATGCCACCCCAGTTTGGACCCAGCCATATGCAAATCAGTCTTGACCCTGTTCCTCATGGGAACAGTCTGGACCGAACTGCCAAGCCAGGTCCTCACTGGACCGGAAACAAGCATCCTGGGACCGGTTTCGGGGTTTCACCCCTCATCAGCCAGGCTAGCTTGAATCCAGTGGCATGGGAAGCACGGGACCCACGTCTGGGCATACCCTTCCCACTAAGGGCGACAAAGCAAAAACAACAAGTGATGGACGGAATGCTGAACATTGTCAAACACTCACCCCCAGTCATAGATCTGGGTTTAATCCATCGTTCTTTTGCTCACCATGCCACCCCAGTTTGGACCCAGCCATATGCAAATCAGTCTTGACGCTGTTCCTCATGGGAACTGGACCGGAAACAAGCATCCTGGGACCGGTTTCGGGGTTTCACCCCTCATCAGCCAGGCTAGCTTGAATCCAGTGGCATGGGAAGCACGGGACCCACGTCTGGGCATACCCTTCCCACTAAGGGCGACAAAGCAAAAACAACAAGTGATGGACGGAATGCTGAACATTGTCAAACACTCACCCCCAGTCATAGATCTGGGTTTAATCCATCGTTCTTTTGCTCACCATGCCACCCCAGTTTGGACCCAGCCATATGCAAATCAGTCTTGACCCTGTTCCTCATGGGAACAGTCCGGACCGAACTGCCAAGCCAGGTCCTCACTGGACCGGAAACAAGCATCCTGGGACCGGTTTCGGGGTTTCACCCCTCATCAGCCAGGCTAGCTTGAATCCAGTGGCATGGGAAGCACGGGACCCACGTCTGGGCATACCCTTCCCACTAAGGGCGACAAAGCAAAAACAACAAGTGATGGACGGAATGCTGAACATTGTCAAACACTCACCCCCAGTCATAGATCTGGGTTTAATCCATTGTTCTTTTGCTTACCATGCCACCCCAGTTTGGACCCAGCCATATGCAAATCAGTCTTGACCCTGTTCCTCATGGGAACAGTCCGGACCGAACTGCCAAGCCAGGTCCTCACTGGACCGGAAACAAGCATCCTGGGACCGGTTTCGGGGTTTCACCCCTCATCAGCCAGGCTAGCTTGAATCCAGTGGCATGGGAAGCACGGGACCCACGTCTGGGCATACCCTTCCCACTAAGGGCGACAAAGCAAAAACAACAAGTGATGGACGGAATGCTGAACATTGTCAAACACTCACCCCCAGTCATAGATCTGGGTTTAATCCATCGTTCTTTTGCTCACCATGCCACCCCAGTTTGGACCCAGCCATATGCAAATCAGTCTTGACCCTGTTCCTCATGGGAACAGTCCGGACCGAACTGCCAAGTCAGGTCCTCACTGGACCGGAAACAAGCATCCTGGGACCGGTTTCGGGGTTTCACCCCTCATCAGCCAGGCTAGCTTGAATCCAGTGGCATGGGAAGCACAGGACCCACGTCTGGGCATACCCTTCCCACTAAGGGCGACAAAGCAAAAACAACAAGTGATGGACGGAATGCTGAACATTGTCAAACACTCACCCCCAGTCATAGATCTGGGTTTAATCCATCGTTCTTTTGCTCACCATGCCACCCCAGTTTGGACCCAGCCATATGCAAATCAGTCTTGACCCTGTTCCTCATGGGAACAGTCCGGACCGAACTGCCAAGCCAGGTCCTCACTGGACCGGAAACAAGCATCCTGGGACCGGTTTCGGGGTTTCACCCCTCATCAGCCAGGCTAGCTTGAATCCAGTGGCATGGGAAGCACGGGACCCACGTCTGGGCATACCCTTCCCACTAAGGGTGACAAAGCAAAAACAACAAGTGATGGACGGAATGCTGAACATTGTCAAACACTCACCCCCAGTCATAGATCTGGGTTTAATCCATCGTTCTTTTGCTCACCATGCCACCCCAGTTTGGACCCAGCCATATGCAAATCAGTCTTGACCCTGTAACTCATGGGAACAGTCCGGACCGAACTGCCAAGCCAGGTCCTCACTGGACCGGAAACAAGCATCCTGGGACCGGTTTCGGGGTTTCACCCCTCATCAGCCAGGCTAGCTTGAATCCAGTGGCATGGGAAGCACGGGACCCACGTCTGGGCATACCCTTCCCACTAAGGGCGACAAAGCAAAAACAACAAGTGATGGACGGAATGCTGAACATTGTCAAACACTCACCCCCAGTCATAGATCTGGGTTTAATCCATCGTTCTTTTGCTCACCATGCCACCCCAGTTTGGACCCAGCCATATGCAAATCAGTCTTGACCCTGTTCCTCATGGGAACAGTCCGGACCGAACTGCCAAGCCAGGTCCTCACTGGACCGGAAACAAGCATCCTGGGACCGGTTTCGGGGTTTCACCCCTCATCAGCCAGGCTAGCTTGAATCCAGTGGCATGGGAAGCACGGGACCCACGTCTGGGCATACCCTTCCCACTAAGGGCGACAAAGCAAAAACAACAAGTGATGGACGGAATGCTGAACATTGTCAAACACTCACCCCCAGTCATAGATCTGGGTTTAATCCATCGTTCTTTTGCTCACCATGCCACCCCAGTTTGGACCCAGCCATATGCAAATCAGTAGTTGTTTTTGCTTTGTCGCATGATTTGACAATGTTCAGCATTCCGTCCATCACTTGTTGTTTTTGCTTTGTCGCCCTAAGTGGGAAGGGTATGCCCAGACGTGGGTCCCGTGCTTCCCATGCCACTGGATTCAAGCTAGCCTGGCTGATGAGGGGTGAAACCCCAAAACCGGTCCCAGGATGCTTGTTTCCGGTCCAGTGAGGACCTGGCTTGGCAGTTCGGGCTGGACTGTTCCCATGAGGAACAGGGTCAAGACTGATTTGCATATGGCTGGGTCCAAACTGGGGTGGCATGGTGAGCAAAAAAATTATCTGTGACTCGGGGTGAGTGTTTGACAATGTTCAGCATTCCGTCCATCACTTGTTGTTTTTACTATGACATGCACCGCATGGCTTGAACCCCATCTTCCTCAAAGTCACACAGATTAGGAAAGGCTTCAACAAAAGGTAGAAAAAGGCCTGCCAAAAAGGCGGAGGTAGCTCGAATCCAAACCTGCGCTTAACCGGCGCAGACGGAAAAGAACTGACGTACGGGCACCGGAGTGGTGCCTTTATACGTGACGTCACAGGCTGCTCCAATGATGCAGACAACACCACATGGATCAGAAAGATGCCACCCAACGGTGCACGCAGGGTACTGCTCAGCAAAAAATTCCAGATTCCAAGCTAATGCCACGAAATTCTAAGGCAAGGAATCTGTAGTTAGAAGTCTCTATCAGATATTATTATTAATAACATTTAACCCCTTAGGTGTGCATGACAGAATGGTTTCATTACGCGCACCAACGCTCTTGTGCCGAGGACGGAACCATTCCATCCTCATCACAAGTGCCTCCAATCCCTCTGCTGTTTACAGCAGGAGGATTTGCTTTTTGTAACAATAGCTTCAGGAGCTGGGAAAGAGCTTTCCCAGCTCCTGAGGCTGATTTAGTTTTCAGTGAAATGACGAGCAGTGCTCTACGACACACTGATGTCCTTTCACTGAAAACGAAAGTGAAATGAGCCGATCGGCTCATCTCACTTTGACTGCCTAAGTGCTCATGAAGCTATCTCTGCCACCCAAACACCTAGGCAGGTGGGAAAAGTATCACTGGAAAGAGGAGAATCCTTGCTTGGGGATTTCTGTAGGAGGGGGATGTCCAAGCAAGGATCCACACAATAGACACCAAGGAGGGGTGGGAGCTGCCCAAAATGGGCATGTCAATGCCCCCACCCCTCTCCAGACACAGTCTTTCTGCTCCCCCTGGGGGGCAGATGAAGGTTATTACCCAGGATCTGCCCCCCAGGGTGGCAGAAAGCACACTAGACAACAGGGTTTCCTTTTTATATTAAGGAGGGGTGGAGGCTGCCCACAATGGGCATGCCAATTTCCCCATCCCCCAGACACAAATAGGAACAGCCTTTTTGCCCCCAAGGGGCAGATGGGGTTATTATCTCCATCTGCCCCTTGGGGGGTTGCCCACATTGGGAATGCCAATGCCCCCACTGCCCCCAGACACAGTCTTCCTGCCTCCCCAGATGGCAGGTATGGGTTATTACCCTGGATCTGCCTCCCAGGGTGGCAAAAAGCCCACTAGACACCAGGATTTTTTTTTATACATAAGAGGGGTGGGGACTTCCCACAGTGAGCATGCTACAGCCCCCATCCCACATAACCAAATAGGAACAGCCTTTTTTCCACCCCCAGGGGGCAATGGTATTTTTTACCCCTGATCTTGCCCCTAAGGGGGAGCAGAAAGCCCGCCAGACACCAGGGATTTTTTTTAAATAAAAAAGTGGTAGGGGACTGCTCACAATGTGCACGCCAATGCCCCCGCCACCACCCCCTGACACAAATGAGAACAGTCTTTCTGCCTCCCCTGGGGGAGTGTAGAGGGCAATTAACCGCATCTGCCCCCACAGGGGATAGAAATCCCAGTGGACACCAGGGATTACTTTTTTCTTGTTTGTATCGGTGGGGGCCTCCCAGCATGGGCATTTCCCTCCTAAATAGGGAAACATTATTTTTGCGACAGGGGGCATATTGAGCCAGTTGCCCCCATTTTCCCCCGGGGGGTAGAACGCCCACTCGACACTAGGAATTACTTTTTGTTTTTTGAATCAGTGAAGGCTACCCACCCAACATGGGCATGTCCATGTTCCCACACCCAAAAAGGGTGCGGGGCAGATGAGGGCAATTACCCCATCTTCCCCTCCCCCACGAGACCTAGACAATTATGAAAAACAGATATTTTACGAAATCCAGGGTGGTGTGCTTCACATCCACCCCACACCATTTTCTTATCCGCAATTCCATTCAAACCTCAAAATGTGACTAAAATCACACATTTCCCTTGCATTTCTGTCCCATATTTTTCCGGAAACCGAAATAAACCACAAATTTCCAACCACCCAGCATTCCCCTCAGTCTCCGTATAAAAATGATACCTCACTTGTGTATGTGCCCAAAGCAGAGTAAGCCTAAAAACGTATTTTTAAAAAACTCCCCATTTGGACCCGCTTTAGTTCCCCTTCAAACTAAACACGTTTTTGGCGCTTCCCTGTCACAGGCACTTACACCACCCACACAAGTGAGATTTCATCTTTATCGGGGAACCAAGGGGAACGCTGAGTGGTAGTAAATCTATGGCTCCCCTCACTTTCAAGAACTTAGAAATGTGAGGAAAATGTGTTATTTAGACAAATTTTGAGGTTTGAGGGATTCTGGGTAAAGAAATGTGGCGGAGTGACACAAGTCACCCCTCTCTGGATTTCCCTACCTGTCTAGTTGTCAATCATTTACAGGTTTGCTAGGTTTCCCTAGGTGCTAACTGAGCTAGGGCCTAAAAACCACAGCTACTCACTTTGCAAAAAACAGGTCAGTTTTGCATGGAAAAGATTGATGAATCCATGTTGCATTTTGGACTGTTTCCTGTTGCTAGAACTAGTTCTACCCACACAAGTGAGGCACCATTTTCATCAGACGACATAAGGGAATGCCGGGGTGAAGGAAGTTTGTGGCTCTGTGCAGGTTCCAGAACTTTCCATCACAGAAATGTGAGGAACATTTGTTTTTTTAGTCAAAGTTTCAGGTTTGCAAGGGATTCTGGGTAAAACAACCTGGTGGAAGCCACACAAGTCACCCCACCCTAGAATCCCCTACGTATCTTAGCCCATATTCATTCTTTTGTTAGCACTGCATTTGTGTCATTTTTTTACGCAAAAGCAGCACAAACTCACAAAATAAATTTTCTGAGTTTGTGCCGCTTTTGCGTCAAAAAATGACACAAATGCGGCGCTAACAAAAGTATAAATATGGGCCCTAGTTTTCAAAAATGTATAGGTTTGCTAGGTTTCCCTAGGTGGTACCTCAGGTTGGGCCAAGAAACCCCAGCTACCCACTTCACAAAAAACGTGTCACTTTTGAGTGGAAAAATTTGATGTATCCATGTTTCATTTTGGCCAGTTTCCTTTTGCAGGCACCAGACCTAATCACACAACTGAGGTACCATTTTTATTGGGAGACTTGAGGGAACACAAAATAGTAGAACAAGTGTTTTTACCAATCGTATTTCTCTGCATTTGAACCTTCCAAAAGTAGGACAATGTGTAAGAAATAAGTAATTTTGAGAAATACCCTCAAATTCACATGCTAGTATGGTTACCCGCAAACTCATAGATGTGCAAATAACCCTGCTTCTAAACTCCATATCTTGTGCCCATTTCCAAAAAACACTGGTTTACTTGATACCTACTTTTCACTAGTTATTTTTTACCATATCAATTGCTGTATACCTGGTACACAATGAAAAAACATTGTAAGGCGCGCAGCTCAGTTATTGGCTCAGGGTACCTCAAGTTCTTGGTGAACCTATAACCCCTATATATTCCTGCAACCAGAATGGTTTAGCAGATGTAACGGTATATTCTTTTGAAAATTAGTCTTACTTAGAAAAAGTTACAGATGAAAACGTAAACACAAATGACAGTTTTTTTCACCTAAATTTCAACTTTTTTTATTTCAACTGTTACTTTCTATAGGCAAATCTTGAAGGATCTACACAAATAACCCATTGCCGAATTCAGCCTTTTTTCTAGTTCTAGTTTTCAGGAATGTATAGTTTTCTGGGTTCTACCATTGGTTTTACACCCATTTCTACCACTAACTGGAAGGAGATTGAAAGCACAAAAAATAGGAAAAAAATGGACTATGCCCCCGTAAAAGGCCAAAACTGTGTTGAAACCTGTCTGTTCCTGAAAGCTGAAAAGATGGTGAAAGATGATGATTTTAGCACCACAAATGCTTTGTTGATCCCATTTGCATGGAAAAAACAGACACTTTCTTCTGCAGCACTTTTTTTCTATTTTTCCCAGAAAACTCAAAATTTAGCTATATTTTGCGCATTTTCTCTGCCCCCTCCAGGGGAATCCACAAACCCTGGATACCTTTAGAATACACAGGATGTTGGAAAAAAGTACACAAATTTGGCTTGGATACTTTATGTGGACAAAAGATATGGGGGGGCCTAAGAGTGAATTGCCCCAATTAGCTAAAAAAGACATAGCACAGGTGATCGAAAGGCCTAGCAGCAAAGGAGCCAAGGGAAAGCTGACCTCTTTAAAAAAGATTGCTGCTTGACCAACTGCTGCCCTAAGTGGGAAGGGTATGCCCAGACGTGGGTCCCGTGCTTCCCATGCCACTGGATTCAAGCTAGCCTGGCTGATGAGGGGTGAAACCCCGAAACCGGTCCAAGGATGCTTGTTTCCAGTCCAGGGAAGGCCTGGCCTAGCACTTCGGGCTGGACTGTTCCCATGGGGAACAGGGTCAAGACTGATTTGCATATGGCTGGGTCCAAACTGGAATGGCATGGGCAGCAAAAAAACGATGGATTTAGGCCCAGATCACTGTACTGGGGGTGAATGTTTGACAATGTTCAGCATTCCGTCCATCACTTGTTGTTGTTGTCACTGCAATTCACTGTCACATGCAACCAGTAGTGTCTGGTAAATGTATGCCTCTTAGTTCATGTAGCAGCTTTGCATGTGTCTGGTAAGGATACTACAGCAAACAGGGCAGTAGAAGTAGCTGCGCTTCATCTGGAGTGTGTTCAGATCTTTCCACTTGATAGATGTCCAGTCTTCTCAAGACAGAAAACTATAGCTGCTGAAACACAAACTAGCTTTTCTGCTTTTTGACAAAGCATGCCCCTTCATAGGAGGTGCAAAGGCTGTGATGAGTTGATCAGATTTTCTATACATTTTAGTTTTCCCTATATAGAACCATTTCCTGACCTCCAACTTATGAAGTGCTGTTTCCACTACATTCATTAGATTTCTAAAGAATGTCTGCCGGATTATCGGCTCATTGAGATGGCAGTTCAAATTAATTTTTGGTCCTCAAAATGACTCCATCATCTTTGAATTGCATGCAAGGCTCTATTATTGTAAAAACTTACATTTTACTGATTCTCCTGGAAGAACCGAGGGCTAGAACCAAAGCCATCTTCCTGGATAAATGTTTTATTCCTGCCTTGTGAAAAGAGTCAAATTGGTCTCTCATTAATTGTATGGAACTGTATTCGAAAATAGAAGGCTCCTTAATTGAAAGATAAACCCTGAAGAGTCTTATAAGAAATTCTTTAATCAGTTTGTTAGACCAAATCAAAATTTATTTTAATGATATACAAAATCTGGAGATATAGATGGACCTTTACTGAAATATTGAAATTACCTGAGTGAGAAAGGTTTAGCAAATATGGAAGATTCCATTCTAGTGTAGTCTCAAAAGTATGAATGTTATTGTGAGAGCAGTTGCCCTGTAAGTCCTATTTGTCATTCAGGATCTGTCTTTAGCCAAGGTTTCTCTACATTTCAGAGAAATAATGAAGAGATTACATTTATTGTAGTCAGGAGCCAAGTCATGACTCCAGTGTTGGACAAGCAAGTTGACCCTTGTTCAATGTTAAAATTCCTGGCACTGACCTGGGGGAAAAAGATGTTGTTCCGGAGAAATACCTCTGTGTACCATAACTACCATGGCCACAATAGAGCCAAGTGATTGACTTTCTCTTCATCTTGTTCAGGAATCTGGGTATCAATGGAAAGGGAGGGAATGCATAAAAAAAAATCCCTGTTTGTGCTATCTGAAATGCATTCCCCCTATTACCAGTCGGTCAGCCGGCCAAACACACATGCGCTCTGAGGGGAGTGCACAGTGCACTCCCCTCTGCTCGTATCCTAATGCCCCCCCCCTTTCACAAGGAAGGGATAATAAACAGAGTTTATTATCTCTTCCTTGGGAAACGATTTGCCGTGGTTGCTGCTGGCTGGCTTGGGGTGGGGGGGGGTGACGGTCCTCCGCCCTTATGAAGGAGCCGCCCCTGTCTATGACCTCTTTAATGGGTATCTGCTGGCATAGAATCAACATTTGATGTTGAGGTTTTCTTAGGCTTGACAGCCTTAGGGTGGTCTTTACCCAAAAATGTTTTGCTTTTGTACCACCCTCCCATTTTTGCTGATCTTGTTTTGGTTGGCCTTAGGACTCTGCACTTTACCCCTGCTAACCAGTGCCAAAATGTTTGTACTCTCTCCCTCAAACATGATAAATTAGCTTATACCCAACTGAGACTTTTTATTTACTTGTACATCCCTAGTAAAGTGGTACCCCATGTACACTAGACCTGCAAATTAAATGCTACTAGTGGGTCTGCAGGGCTCATGGTGCCACCCACTTAAGTAGCTCTTTAAACATGTCTCAGGCAGCCACTGCAACCTACATATGCAGTTTTAAACTACCACATAAATGCACCTTTTGTCAGACATTAACCTTCCTTTTTAATACATGTATGTCACTCCTAATGTAGGCCCTACACAACCCATAGAGAGGGGTCCCTATACCGGCTCCCTCTTCCTGCCCACTTAGCAGGTATCCCCCACTCCGCCGCTTGCTACTGATATTGTTTTGCTTACTCCCAACCTACTTTTATCGTGTTTGTCAGCGTTTTTGCATTTGTTTTCCCTTTGACCTGTTTTAATGTATCCTTACTGTTAATCGTTTGTTAGGGTTTTGCTATTGTCCTGTCTTAGTTATCCTTACCATTAATTGTTTCTGTTAGCTTCTTGCCATTGTTCTGCCATTGTCTCGTTTTAGTTATCCTTACTGTTAATTGTTTTGTTCGCATGTATTAAAGTGCCTGTTTTTACCCTCATTGCGTTTCCTCCTGTTGTTTTGCTGTACCGGCGCTGGCTCACTGCTTGCTCGCTGCTTGCTCGCTGCTCGTTTTTCCTGCCTGCTCACTGCTCTCCCTCGCACTTCCCAGCTCCCATCAGCCCCGCCCACTGCCCTTCAGTGCCCCTCCCTCCTCCCAGGACCTACTTAATGGAGTGCACAACTTGGCCGAGCCTTGACTGTGCCCAGCACCAGGAACCCTGGTTCTCTCGCCACACAAAGTTACACTGCCAACGAGCCCTGGACTCCAGACTGCGCAACAACTGCTGCCTCTTCTCGTTGTATGGTAGGAACTTTTACCTGCTGACTGTTAGAAATGGGGTTTCTGGTTGGCAAGGCTATGCACCTAAGCAAAGCAGAACCCACCCACTCTAGTCAGGGCGAGGGAGTTATACACCCAAGATAACCCCTGCTCACCCCCTTGGTAGCTTGGCACGAGCAGTCAGGCTTTCCCCAGGGGCAATGTGTAAAGCAATTGCACAACACACACAACACACATGACACACTATCTCCACCACAAAGGAAACACAACACCAAGTTATATAAAAATTAAATTGTATTGTACACAACATCATTAGACCAAACACAACATGTCAGCAATACACTGCTACCCAAGCAGTTGTCAGAACATTATACAGTTAATATTACTCTGCAAAAGCAAGCAGCACATACAACTCATAGGTTACTGGTTATTCTGCAACATAAGCAGTAGTCAGGTTGTCATTATTACTAAAATGCGCATATCATGGTAAGACACCTATCACTAGAAATACATAGGTCATAGTAAACATTTTACCAAAAATGCACGTCTTAGTAAACATATGTTATCCACAAATGCCAGGACATTATCATAAACCACACATCCTAGATGCACATACTGTGAAAAATCACCAAAAATGGCAAGCCATTGGGATCATCCACATAGCTGCTCATATCAGGGGAGCATTCTTGGTAGGCAAATATCATATTGGCAATACATCACCAGGTATGCCAAGACATCATCCTAAGAGCACTACTTCTCAAGCAAGTTACCCCACTCCTCTCATGAGGGTCAAGTTGTTGAAGGCTGGCAGGGGAAACTCTCCTTGGATTCCCAGCGTAATGGTCCTGGTCAGGGCTGCCGACCCTAGGGAGGAGGTGCTTGGCGGCGCTCCTGCCTCTTCCGTCCTAAGAGACTGCGTGTCTCCTGCTTCAGGAACCCTGTCTGGTGAGCCTATTTTCCTCATCCTACAGGCAAGATGGCCCACAGAGGGAAAACTGCAGCCCGTTCACCACCTGGCTCCAACTCAATCTCCTGGGGCCTGTGGCGGTCAATGCACCTGCAGCAGGTGCCTGCTTGTGGCGCGGGGGCACTCCTTAAAGCCCTTGAAAGAACGCACTTCATCTCTGCTGGTTGAGAGGCTGCCCCCGGGCTCCTCTCCCTCTTCCCAGCATCAGGGATGGTCAGTGCGCATCCACAGCGATGTGGTTGCACTTTCCAGGCACCTCACACCTGTTAACGAGGAGTGATTCCCATGCTCTCAAAAAGGCAGACAGAAAGCGCTCTCTGGGTGCTTACTCATGCAATCAAGCACTCCTCCTTGAGCGTAGGGATCAGAACGCTTTCCTTACACCACAGGAGTCTTCAGTTGCAGCGCTCTCCAGTGCTGGGGGACAAGGAAAGCTGCAAGGGAACAGGGGCCTCAGCACCCACCCCCGGGAGACAGAAGAATGGCGCATGGGGTGGTAGGGCCGAAGAAAATAGGCCAGCACAAGGGATTACAGTCAGTGCCAGTTCCTCCTAGTGACCCAGCAGGTCACAGGTCAGTACAACAGCAGCAGTCTAAGGCGGTTCCTGGTGAGTCCCTCCAGCAGCATTCTGTGTCTAGTTCACTAGTCCATCAGTGTCTCTCTTAACACGGGGAAAACCCCCTGTACTTATGCTCAGTTTTGCATAAGCTTTCACAAAGAGGGGGAGAAGAGGTTCCAACCAATTCCAACTGGTCCTAGGAGTATCCCCTTTCTCCTCCAGTACAGGCTCCAGACATCAGTTGGGGGTAAACAAGCCCTTTGTGTGAAGCCAGGTCACAGCCTTTATAAATGCAGGTGTGCTCCACCTCTCCTTCTGCCTCTTACATACGTAGCACCGGGCCCATAGGGCTAGCTAGGGCCTACCTTAGGGGTGACTTACGTGTAGTAAAAGGGGAGTTCCAGGCCTTGCAAGCAAATGTATATGCCAGGACCCTGTGGCAGTAAACTGTGCATGCAGGCCCTGCACTAGCAGGCCTGAGATAGGTTTGAAAGGCTACTTCTGTGGGTGGTGCAAGCAGGGCTGCAGGCCCACTAGCAACATTTAATTTACAGGTCCTGGGTATAGAGATACCACTGTACAAGGGACTCACAGGTCAATTAAATGTGCCAATTAGGTGTAAGCCAATCACACCAACTTTAGAAGGGAGAGAACCTTCACTTTAGCATTGATCAACAGTGATAAGGTACTCAGAGTTGTAGAGACAACAACAAGAGGTCAGAAAAATAGGAGGAAGGCAAAACGTTTGGGGATGAACCTGCAAAAAGGCCCACGTCCAACACTGGTACTGTCTCTTCTCCTGCAACACTGAATCACCTGCACCCTTGACAATTACCACCACTTTGACCACAACTGACTCAGAACAACTCCACTGCCTCCTGCTCAACGCCCGATCACTCTGCAAATAAACTACAGAGATCTGGGACACCATCTCCACCCTCACCCCAACCTGCTCTTCCTCACTGAAACCTGGCTCAACTCCCCCATCCGCTCCTGACATTGCCTCAGCAACTCCCAGTGGCTACAAGATAGCACACCAGGACCACGTCAACAAACACAGAAGTAAAATCATAGTCTTCTACAAAGAAACTATTCACTGCACCAGAGTTGCAAAAAACACCACCCGATCATGGAATACCACACTTTTGAACTCCAAACCAATGCCAAAATCACCATCAGAGGCACCATCACCTGCACACCTGCAGGACCACCCCCCAATTTCTGTGACAACATCCCCAAATGAATCGCCCGCTTGCCATTGACTCCAAACACAACATCCTCCTTGTAGACCTAAATTTTCACCTCAACAACCTTAATGAGAAGACCACCGCCAAGCTTCTTGAGAACAGGATCAACATCTTACTCATCCAACTAGTCACCAACCCCACACACTACTGAGAACACATGTTCGACTCCATCGTCACTGCCAGCAACAGAATTAAGTACAGCCACCTTCAAGTCATCCCTCAAAAGAACTGAAAAGGAGTGCCTTAGCTCACCACATCATAGCTAATTCTAAGCATAGCAAAGAACTCTTCAACATCGACAGAGAGCTCTCCAGCCCCTCAGCCATGGAAAGCATCATCACCCCTTCTCAGAAACTCTGCTACCCCTTGCAGACTTCTTCCCTGTCAAGATCTCCACCGTCTACAAAAGTTTCCTCAACCCCCCGCCGCCGTCATTTCAGCCCTCTCGCTCCCATGGACGCAAACCTGATGCAAAGTTCAACCACCTGCTCACCGCCTGGGACCAGATCACCACACAAAAGACCTCATTCGTCATGAACTCCATCCACTAAAGGACCCCTCACATTTTCAATCTCGGGAACAAGAAAATCAGCAACAAGCTCACTACCACTTTCAACTTATCCTTAACCACGGCCATCTTTCGTGATGAATGGCAACACACAGAAGTTAAACCCCTTCTCAAAAAACCATCTGCTGACCCCAGAGAATGCAAGAACTACAGTCCCATCTCTCTGCTCCCCTTTCCCACCAAAGTCCTCTAAAATGCCGTCAACCGCCAACTCACGGAACACTTGAGAACAAAAATCTTCTCGATACTCCCAATCCAAATTCCACACCATCCAGAGCACAAAAACCACCCTGATTGCTGCCATTGATGATATTAGAACCCTCCTTGATGGGGGAAAAATGGCAGCCATGATCCTCCTCGACCTGTCAGCAGCATTCAACACCCTATTGCACCACACTCTTTTCAAGATGCTTCACCATATTGGAAGTCAAGGAGATACCCTCAAATGGATTGTCTTCTTGCTTACCGAAAGAACCTATGAAAATTCGCTTACCACCTTTTACCTCCGAAACCAAAAATATAATCTGTGGCATCCCTCAAGACTCGTTCCTCAGCCCCACACTCTTCAAGATCTACATGACCCCCTTGGCCAACATCATCAGAGCCAACAGAATGAACATCATATCCAAGACAGCACCCAACTCATCCTCTCACTATCAGAAGACCCCTCCTCCCCAAGGGCTAACTTCCACACGTACATGATGGACATCGCTGACTGGATGAAAATGAACTGCCTAAAACTTAATACAGATAAAACAGAAGTGCTGATCTTCGGGAACAGCAGCTCCTAGTGGAACAACTCCTGGTGGCCTTCTGAACTAGGACCCACACCTACTCTGACCACAATTGCAACCTTATCATCATTCTGGACAGAAAGCTCACCATGAAAAAACAGATTCACACAGTATCTTCCACCTGCTTCTCACTCTTTACATGGTTTGTAAGATCCTCAGATGGTTCCCCGTCAATGCCAAATGAACCATCACTCAAGCCCTAGTCACAGGGTGACTGGACTACGTCAACACATTCTACATAAGAATCACCATACACCTCATGAAAAGACTTCAGGCCATACAGAATTCAGCAGCCGGTCTCATCTTTGACCTACTTATATGGACCTTGACCACCCCCTTTCTCATAAAGCTCCACTGGCTCCCCATTCAGAAGAGATGTCAGTTCAAGATGATGATCCACATCTACCAAGACCTTCATAATCGAAGACCAGTCTACATCAACCACCACCTGGACTTCCACCAGTCCTCCAGACACCTGTGCTCTACTTCCCTCTACCTCAGACACATCCCCCACATCTACTGAAGCAACAGTGGAGGATGAACTCTCCTTCTCCGACCTCATGGCAAAATACTGGAACGACCTCCCCCTTCACCTGCTGACCTCATCCTCACTTCTGGAATTCAGGAAAGGACACAAGACATGGCTGTTCAATCTAGATACCCTCATGGGTGATTACCTGCGCTTTATCCATCGTTACTGATTAATTGACTGATTGCATTTAAAAAGTTGGACATATACTTTTAAGGTTTACATGTCCTAGTAGTGAAAGCCCTGTAAATTTGTTTTTCACTGCTGCAAGGCCTACCTCTCCCTTCGTATAACACTGGGTTACCATATTACATTAAATAAGTGATAATTTTCAAATGGAACCAGGTAGGAGCATTGAGTTTGGTGTCTAAAGAATTGTAATTTAAAAACCCTCTTTAAAGGTAAAATCAGACTTTAAGTCACAGTTCTAAAAATACCACTCTTAAAAAATTGGTAATTTCTTATTTCAACCATTTTGTGCCTGCAGCCAGTCTTCTGGGTCAGTTGAAGAAATGTTAGTCTTTGTGTATTCCATTCAGACAATGAGTCAAGAGGGAAATAGGTGTTATCACGTTGGGCCGTCTTGATCAGAATGAGGGGGGAGTGCTGTCACCTACCACAGTTACACCACAAAGGTTCCCTCACAAACAGGTTTCACACTAGAGTTTTGTGCCCACAGACAAGCTAGGGCCAGCACAGAGAGGAAGGGAATTCCAGACATGTTTTGGAGGTGAGCAGAGCTTCTGCTGGAGAATTTTCCATTCCTTTACATTTTTGATCTAGCAGAGGTGTCACCGTCTCTACCATTGCTGCATTTTTCATAAGTTTCAAGCATTCCACGCATATGTAGTCCACTACGGGAATAGCTTTTACTGACTTTTTAGCCGAAACCCTAAAGTCACATAGGAAACTTTCCATCTGTTTCACAGGCACTGGGAGATCAAACATTGTAGAGGCTCTTTCCAGAAGAGCACAGAATCATTCAATGTCATCTGGAGGTGAACTAGCTGGAGCCAGAGTAACAGGGGCTGAGAGCAGTGCAATGTGATGGGAGGCTGATCATGGGTAATTTCACCTTTCTCCAGCTCTTTAGCATCATCATTATCACTATTCACGTAATTGTCGTAGATTGAAATGGGTGCTGAAGTTCTTGGAAGCAAAGATTGTTTCTGTTGTGCAACTGGGTTTCACACTTGAAAATGAGGAGTGTAAGGGGATGCAATTGCAGACTGAGTCAGTTCCGGCGGTGGTTGTGGTTAACCTGATTCCAGGAACCTTTTATGATAATCTACCAGCATTTGATGAAGGTCAGTTATTAAAGCTGTTGGCAATTGCATAGTAATGACTTTGATTGTCTTTTGTATCATCATATGAGTACTGCTCTTCAAAAGTCTAACAAGAACTCACCTTCGCCTGAGTTCTATGTTGGAATAAAAAATACCTTCAGGGTACGCCATGTCCTCCTTTTGGCACTTTAAGTGAAGTTGTGTCAGGCTGTATGCAGTCAGAGATGCCACTGCCTGAGAACTGGAGACCCAGTCCCCGGGCACAAACAAACCCCACAAAATGGAAGGTTTTTGCCATCCGGCTTCGGGCCAGCTGAAACTTCCTCCCCACTTTATGGAGAGACCACAGAAGGGTCGCTTCCATAGGGGAGAACTTGTCTTTTGCATTGCAGCAAGGAAGGACAGCAGGAGAGATGCATGCATGGTCCCTCCTGGGTATGGGAACTGTGGAGAAGAGACACCTCTCCCACCCAGCATAAACCTCAATAAACTAGAGATTATTTAACTGGGACTCAACCCCAGCAGAGCAGGATCTGTCAGTCAATCTGTTGTTAGACTAATATGCAGGACATTTTACAGTCCTGTGCTTCATCTGGTAGGCACTGGAAGGTTTCAGAGTGAGAAAGATAAAATCAGATTCCTAAAACTAAGTAAAGGATAATGACAATGAGTAATGATGAGGGACTTTGAACACTAGTTTATTATGTCATGTTTGATGGTCAATCTTTTGGGGGGAGAAAAGCCAGAGTCTAAAAGTGACATGTGTCTGCGGCCAAAAAGCCATTATGATCATGCCCCAGTTGGGCAAACTCATTTCTAGGAGAAATACCTCGCACATCTTTTGCAGTATTGTGTAAGCAAAAGGGCCTTCATCACAGACAAGCTGGGGTCAGCGCAGGGAGGAAGGAAATTCCAGACATCTTTTGAAGGTGAGCAGAGCTTCTCCCACTTTAGAGCCGGCGTCAGGTATAAGTAGTGGCCCCTCAGGTCCAACTCTTCAGATCACGTCTGGACCCGTGGACTATACCAGGAAGTATGTCTGCCCAGCTGTGAAGTCTGCCCTGCTGCCCAAACCCTGTTGTGCTGACCTAGTAATCTTCTGCTGCGAGCAGCCTTGCTGAATCCAGCCTGCCTGTGTGGACTTAGGACTCCCAAAAATATTTAAGAGTTAGTCAGCTGGACCCCTATTCTAGCAACATGGTTATAGCAGGTTTTTCTGATGTCAACCCAACTCTACGCATCTCGGCACAGCGTGATGCAGCTCGATGCCGACACTGGCCCAGCGCGACGCGCCTCGTCCTCTGCTACAATACATCACAGAAAATGTCTTTGCAGCCCCAGCAGCTTTCTCAATGACAATGCAGGACCTCACATTGGAAGTTTAAGTCAATGGCCCCTATTCAAAACAATTGGAAGTAATACCAATCAAAGATAACCTATGAGGTGCAGTAGGTCAGGTCCACTTGCCTTTTGAGGCTAATTTATGTTGGAGCACGGTTATAAATTGGTAATCTTCCTAGTGACAAAGTTTATCTTCAGCCTTAGAAAAAGTATCCACAGGGCTGGATATGTCTTTTTTAGTCTGCTACAGCCTCCAACTTCACAGTCAAAAGATTGTAGTGGTAAAATGTAGCCAGGGAAATAGTTTCTGTCTTTTGAACGTGGCTGCACTCGTTTGCTGTAGATTAACAATTTCTAAATTCCAAATGTTTCCAAATGCTATGCGACTTCTATTGTAGTAGTCGATAAGCATCATAACTTTTATCAAATATTTTGTTGGTCCCAGGCCACACATTTAAGTTGGAGGAAGGCTTGCTATGCCTCCATTTCAGTTCCTTTACAAATTATCCTATGATTGATGGTTCCTGACATTCTTCTACAGCAGCTCCAACCCCCTGCGTCCACATGGGCTACTTCAGTGCCCAGGCACAGGAAACAACGTTCACAAAGCAAGCAGGCTCCCTGCAATATCTGAACTAGTATGCCCTCCAGGATCAGCAAGTGATTAGTGTTACTAGAGTAAGAAAACAAATGTAGCTCGAATGATTTAAGAATTGGAGACAACACTCTTCCACATTTGGGCAGGCATAAATCCTTTGGAGTAGCGGGCAGGGAAGTCTTCTTCTTTCTCTATCCAGGCACCATCCATTCAATCTTCCATGTTGTTAGTGGCTCCAACAGTCTCAGGATGAACTCTTTACACAAGGGGATTTAGATTTATGGCTTTCCTTTAACAGGGATGTGTATCTTGGGTGTGTAAGGAGCAAGTTTCCTTCCTTTCCTACACCCTCAGTTTGGGCAAGCCTTTGACACCACCTCAACTTTAGGAAGATTTGGTGTGAAAAGAAATAGTCATGTGTGTACCAAAGGTGGTATTCAGATGAATGTTGCCAGTCTTTTATTAAAAACGGCTGCTAAACTCCAGTCAGACAATATTACAAATTAAAAAATGATGGAAAATGTTGTACATAATCTAAATGTTTCCATTATCTTTGTGATGTTGAATTAAATACACACCACACATTTTAAGCTTGTAACAATAAGTAGGCAAGGTACGCGGTCACAAACCAATCACAGTTTGCAACCTTTTTTAATTGGTGGTAACCCATTTGCAAAAGGGAAGGGGTCCCCAGGGGACCCCTTCCCTGTTGTGAATGGCACTGCAAACTTTTTTTCAGAGCAGGCAGTGGTCCTATGGACCACTGCCTGCTCTGAAAAAAATGAAACAAAAACGTTTCATTTTTAGTTTTTGTAATGCATCTCGTTTTCCTTTAAGGAAAACGGGCTGCATTACAAAAAAAAAACTGCTTTATTAAGAAGCAGTCACAGACATGGTGGTCTGCTGTCTGCAGCAGGCCACCATCCATGTGAGGGCCGCCACTCGCAAGGGGGTCACAAGTTGCGACCCACCTCATGATTATTCATGAGGTGGGCCTTTGCGACCTCCTTGCGAGACGCAGATGGTGTCAGGGACACCATCCAACATTCCAAATTGCGACTCGCAAATTGCAAGTCTCTCTGACTCGCAATTTGCGGGTCACAATTCGAAATGTTCCTACAGCTGGCCCATAGTCCCTTATTAGCATCACTTTCCTAGTTACATCAGAGAGTAGCCACTAGATTTCTCAGGAGAAAGCTATCCTAACCAGAGAGCATTGATCAGTAATTAATCAAGAATCTATTGCTTATTTTATGGTCCTAAGATCATTTGGACTATAACACAGCAGGCCTGATTTACAAAGGTAAACTTACACTTTTGTCTACGTTTATGATTATTTGCTATATATGAAAGTTTTGTATGAGTAGTATCTTTATGACTGCAGAGTCTCGGCAAATAAAAAGATAGGGCTATCTTATCTTTTATATGCGGAGACTCTGCAGTCTTAAAGATACGCCTCGTAAAACACCACTCTTAATAGCAAACAGCTGCAAACTTACACAAAGATGTAAGTTTACCTTTGTAAATCAGGCCCTCACTTTTCCAGCACCGCCTTCACAGACAACAGGTAATAAACACGAAGTGGAATAGCCAAACATGTAGGAATGTCCTAATATCAATGACTGAACATGGATATTGTTCCTTGTATGAGAATTGACCAAGGGCATGCTGAGGGACTTTCCGGAAGCAAGTTTTGAACATCATGATGATGAACCATTCAGGATTGGTTTAACCGCTCTTTAGAATTTAATCTGTCAGCTTAAAATCTGAGAGATGTGAGAAAAAACTATCTACTCTTCAGTAAAATTTATTTCTTGATTCTACAGCATTATCGGCTATAGTGAAAATAGGAGGAACACCCAAGCATTTCTTGCGATTTGGTTGGAGAGCTGCTCCTTTGAGTTTCCATCAATGAAAGTTTCTTGGCAGTGACTCAACAACCACAGAGCAACCACTTACTCTGTGTTGGAAAGCTTGCTCCACTTAGGGAAGGCGTTCTGAGGCAGAATTGTCTGGCCAGGACTGCCATGCCAGGCAGGAAGACTCATCAATTGGCACCATGTGCAGGGAAAAAACACTCTGGCGGTCATTACAACATTGGCGGTAAAAGCCATGTACCGCCGTGCGGAAGACCGCCAACAGACCGCGCGGAAATTCGCCACAGCTATTATGACCTACAGCTCGGAATCTGCCAAAATTCAGACACCCACACAAGTCCGCCACACGAAAGGTCAGTGATAAACTGGCAAAAACAAAACCTCCCCCGTCACGCCAACAGAAATACGCCCACACTATCACGACACACGAATCCACGTGGCGGTCTTTCAACCGCGGTATTCCATTGGCGGTACACACTGCCACGCTCAAAATACACACACATTTACAAAACACAGCCACATTGGACAATTCGAAATACACAAACCTGATACACATACACACCACTCCCACACACCCAATACAATATAAAACACACACCCACATCAACCACAAACCCTTACGACAACAAATCACGAACGAAGGCCAGAGAGAGACACCACCATCAACAACACTAGCATCCACAGGCACACAACACCATCACCCACATAACGTTCACGCACCGCACACTACACACCACTACATATTAGCACACTTATCACCCCACACACCACCCAACACATCACTTACACCACCCCATGGCACAGCAAAGACACACCAGGTTCTCGGAGGAGGAGCTCAGGGTCATGTTGGAGGAAATTGTCCGGGTCGAGCCACAGCTATTCGGATCACAGGTGCAGCTCACCTCAATTGCAAGGAAGATGGAGCTATGGCGAAGAATAGTGGACAGGGTCAACGAAGTGGGACAGCACCCAAGAAATCGGGATAACATCAGGAAGAGGAGGAACGACCTACGGGGTAAGGTGCGTTCGTGGTCTCAAGACACCACCTGGCGGTTCAGCGGACTGGTGGCAGACCCCCCCTTCCTCCCCCACAACTAACAACATGGGAGGAGCAGGTCTTGGCGATTCTGCATCCTGAGGGCCTCGCAGGAGTAGGTGGAGGAATGGACTCTGGTAAATCAAATCTTAACTATTACATCCCCCACACTACCTGCATGCCAGCACATACCCCCACCCTCACCCTCACCCCATCACTCTAACTCCTCACAAATGTCCCAACATCACAAACCACACATCCTAACACTAAGCCCTGCATGCAACATCAAAGCATGGACACCCATCACTAAAGCATGCCCACTGCACATACCCATACAACCCCCTAAACCATCATCACACGAGGTCCCACACAGGAATGCAAGCACTGGGGTACACAGTTACCCACCCATTGCACACCATGACACACACAGATATAATAACCATCCTTTTATACCCCTGCAGGACCCCTACCCAACGTCACCGGACAGGAGGGTCCACACATGTCCACACCACCAACAGAAGAGGCCCACAGTGATAGCAGCACCTCTGTCCAACTGGATCTAGATGACCAGCCCGGCCCATCGGGGACCTCGGGACAGTCGGTTCCCCACACCCAGTCACAGGCCACCACAGAGATTCCCCCCTCTGGAAACACCAGCACAGCACAAACCCAGGGGGCCCATACCTCCGTCCCCAGGACACGTCAATCAGCTGTGTGTCCACCACTACAGGGAACCCAGGCTAACCCACCACCCCAACAACAGGGACCTGGGGGCAGTGGTAGTGGGCACACGGTCCAGGGGACGGAGGCCCAGGAACACAGGGGAACTGGGAGGGCTGCTGTGCGACAGGGGGCGGACAGGCCCAGGGAACCCACTCTCCACGAGGCCCTCTCCTCCATCATGGGAGCCTACCACCATTCCCAGGAGACGATGGCAACGGTACTGGCCAAGTTTCAGGAGACCCAGCGCCTGCAGTAGGAACAGTATATGGGCTTCAGGGAGGAACTCAGAACCATCAATTCCACCCTGGGCACAATCGTAGGGGTGCTGAAGGAAGTACTCAACACCAGGAGGGACACTGTGGCACTACAAGGGACCCCTGACACTAGCCTGGACGATGAACTGCCCACCACCTCCGCCGGCGCTAGTGGACAGGACGCCCCGCCACAGGACCACCACACCAGCACCCCACCCCCTGCAGAGGGAGAACCACCTCGCAAACAGTCCATGAGATCCAGGAACAAGACAGAGAATGATGCCAAGACCCTCGCCAAGAAATGAGACCACCATGATTTTCATCCTACTGTCCCACTTTGTCACCCTGTCCATCCTTAAACTGCCCCATCTCCACTTCCTATGCCCATATGGGCAATGCACCTGTGAGACTAATAGACTGGACTCTGCCATGGACATTCCTCCGCCATCACCCCTCACCATTTTACAACCCCCTCCAATATTGAGCATTTAAATAAACACCCTTAAAGCACAAAACAATCAGGAGCCTGTCTGTGATTTCGGAATACTGTATGAGCAATAACTGTGGCAAAAGCTTTTTCATTGGCAATGTCAACATACCTATGTCACACAGCTCTAGTCCATGAGGAGTCAAAGCAAATGTCACACAGTGGGACCCACATCTGTGAAATCATAAGGGAAAGTGACAACTCAGTTACCATACACTGGGTGAAAACGACAGACAGTAGAGAGGTAGTAGTGCTTAAGGACACATAGTAGGCAGGTCTGTATTCTTACCTGTGTGTCACTGGAAACATTGCTGGATCACTGAGTCCCTGTTGTCCATGTCTTCTTCCTCTGCTTCCTCGTCTTCACTGTCCACAGGCTCCACAGCTGCAACAACACCGCCATCTGGGCCATCCTCCTGCAGAAAAGGCACCTGTCGTTGCAAAGCCAAGTTGTGAAGCATACAGCAGGCCACGATGATCTGGCACACCTTCTTTGGTGAGTAGAATAGGGATCCACCTGTCATATGGAGGCACCGGAACCTGGCCTTCAGGAGGCCGAAGGTCCGCTCGATCACCCTCCTAGTTCGCCCATGGGCCTCATTGTAGCGTTCCTCTGCCCTTGTCCTGGGATTCCTCTCTGGGGTCAGTAGCCATGACAGGTTGGGGTAACCAGAGTCACCTGCAAATGGCGTGGGACAACTGTTAGACACACACTAATCTGGAGGGATATTCCCAGACCCACACAACCATTCCCACTGACTAGCTTCCAGGTGCTCACCTAATAGCCACACACAGTGCCTCTGGAGTTGACCCATCACATAAGGGATGCTGCTATTCCGCAGGATGTAGGCGTCATGCACTGAGCCAGGGAACATGGCATTCACATGGGAGATGTACTGGTCTGCCAAACATACCATCTGTACATTCATCGAATGATAACTCTTCCGGTTTCTGTACACCTGTTCACTCCTGTGGGGGGGTACCAAAGCCACATTTGTCCCATCAATGGCACCTATGATGTTGGGGATATGTCCCAGGGCATAGAAATCACCTTTCACTGTAGGCAAATCCTCCACCTGAGGGAAAACGATGTAGCTCCGCATGTGTTTCAGCAGGGCAGACAACACTCTGGACAACACGTTGGAAAACGTAGGCTGGGACATCCCTGATGCTATGGCCACTGTTGTTTGAAATGACCCATTTGCAAGGAAATGGAGCACTGACAGCACCTGCACTTGAGGGGGGATTCCTGTGGGATGGCGGATGGCTGACATCAAGTCTGGCTCCAACTGGGTACACAGTTCCTGGATTGTGGCATGGTCAAGCTTGTATGTGATTATCACATCTCTTTCCTCCATTGTCGACAGGTCCACCAGCAGTCGGTACACCGGAGGATGCCGCCATCTCCTCACATGTCACAGCGGACGGTGCGTATGAAGGACAACAGCGAGCACAGAGTCAAACAACTCAGAGGTACGTACCCACAGCATACACAGAACACCATTTATAATCTAAAAAGTGTATGTGTGTTGAGTCTAGGCCTCGGTATGTGTGACGCAGTTGAAATTGTAGGCATGTGGGCCCCTGAAATAGCGGCTGCCTGACCTGTAAAGTGGGACAATGGGATGTGAGGTAACTGCGCTGGCGTTGTACACCATCGCGGTAGGCGGTCGAAGACCGCAGCACAATGCTGCATTGGTTAACATTGGACCCTATGGGTCCCAGGAGCCAATGACGATGTACCCCGGCGGTGACGGTACGCACCGCCATGGACGTGACCACCATTTTCTATCTGTTCAATCACTCGACACCTGATCTTTGACAGGAGATGACCTACACTGCAAGTGCTGCTGTGACCTCGGTCTGGAAGAGACAATGGCTCGAGTGTCTGGGGAAAGGGCCCCTGCCTTCACATCGGAGGAGTTGGAGAAACTCGTGGACCGGGTCCTCCCCCAGTACACGCTACTCTACGGTCCTCCAGACAAACAGTTAAGTACACTGGGAGCATGCTGTATGGGCTATGCCTGTGTGGAGAGGGCTGGATGTAAGAAGGAAGGGGGGAGAGTGCGGAGTGCATGAAAGGACGGTGAGTGCATGTGGCACATGGCAAGGGTAGGGATGGGGGCCAATCACTTTGACGGTGCAGTTGGTAATAACTTTCTCTTCCCCCTGTACAAATCATGTAGGTCAGCGCCCACCAGAAAAAACATATTTGGCGTGCCATCGCCAAGGACGTCCGGACCCTGGGGGTCTACCACAGACGGAGCACCCACTGCCGGAAAAGATGGGAGGACATTCGCCGCTGGAGCAAGAAGACGGCGGAGGCTCAGCTGGGGATGGCCTCCCAACGTGGGAGGGGTGCCCGTCGCACCATGACCCCCCTGATGTTCCGGATCCTGGTGGTGGCCTACCCGGAGTTGGATGGGCGCTTGAGGGCATCACAGCAGCCACAAGGGGGTGAGTACACTCTCATTCTGCTGACTTTGCATGCAGTGGAGGTGTCTGGGTGGGGGAGGTGGGCTGTGGGTTTCCCTAGGCCAGGGCGAGTTCCGTAGGTAAGGCCCCTCCGTAAGGCAGGCCATGTGGCACCCCAGCCCATCTCTGTAGAGTGCCAAGTACACCTAGTCATGCCCCTGTGTCATCTATGTGTGCAGATGTCGTCCATAGCCTTGTAGGCCATTTCCCAGGAATTGAACAGTGGAGCCCAAGAGCGCGGCGTAGTGCAGGGGGCTTCTGTGTCTGTCGTGTCCGCCAACGGTAGCGGTAATGCATGCACTCAACATGTCTCTCTCCTGTTCCCCCCCCCCCTTTTTGTGGTCTCCCTGTTCTTGTGTGCATTAGCATAATCAGGCGGAGGAGCAGTGGCATCGGAGCACGAGGGAGCTGCATCCCACATGGCCCTGGAGGGCGACACTACGAAGTCTGAATTCACCAGTGGGACGGAGGGCGAGGGGTGCTCCACGGCGGGGACAGGAGCTGAGACCAGCGACACGGACTCGTCCTCTGATCGGAGCTCCCTTGTGGTGGTGGCAACGTCTGTGCCCCGCATCTACAGGTACAGCCGCCACCCCCCCTACCAGCACCGCCCTCCCAGCAACCCCTGAGCCTTTGCCCAGTGCCCTCTCACCCAGGAGGGTGGGCATCACTTTCGCCCCAGGCACCTCAGGCCCTGCCCCAGTCACCCCTGCTGCCCTCAGTGAGGAGGCCATTGAACTCCTCAGGTCCCTCACTGTTGGGCAGTCTACCATTTTGAATGCCATCCAGGGTGTAGAACGGCAGTTGCAACAAACAAATGCATTCCTGGAGGGCATTCATTCTGGTCAGGCGGCCCTTCAGCGAGCTTTTCAGACTCTTGCCTCAGCACTGATGGCAGCCATTGTCCCTGTGTCTAGCCTCCCCCCTCCAACTTCCTCCACCCAGACCCAATCCCCTGTACCTCAGCCTATCCCAAGCACACCTACAGACCAGCATGCACACACGTCAACACACAAGGGAAGCTCTGGCAACCATAAGCACCACACATCCCACAGGCAGTCACGCAAGCATCACACACATGCAGACACACCAACATCCACTTCCTCCACTGTGTCCCCCTCCTCCTTGTCTCCCTCCTCCCTCCCTGTCTCGTCTACACTCACACCTGCATGCACTACCTTTACAGCCACTACTACCATCACCAGTGGAGAGATACATCCACTCCCTCTGTCCTTAGCAGGATGAAGCACTCAGGGCACAAAGCCCCCTCCAGAACCAGTGGAGAAAGGCATCCACTCCCTCTGTCCTTAGCAGGATGAAGCACTCTGGACACAAAGCCCCCTCCAGAACCAGTGGAGAAAGGCATCCACTCCCTCTGTCCTTAGCAGGATAAAGCACTCTGGGCACAAAGCCCCCTCCAGAACCAGTGGAGAAGGCATCCACTTGAGAGACTGTGGCTTTGCACTCCCCAGGATGGAACAGTGGGCAACCCACCCACTGTAGAGACGTGAGACACTGTGGCTTTGCACTCCCCAGGATGGAACAGTGGGCATGTGGCCCCCTCGTGGATTTGGCGTTGTGCACTCATCCGGCTGAGGTGCCCCTCTTTCCTTCCCCCTGAGGTGCCTGTTTAGTTGCTGTCTGATGCCCCTGCAGTGTTCTCTCCGTCATGGTCGGGGATCTTGTGTGGGCCTCGCCCATACCGTGTGGTCCCAGTGTTCCACGGACTTTCTTAGAACACTACCTGGACTACTATGGTTGGTATATATTATGTACATGGTGTATATATATATTTCTGCCTACTTGCTTTTAATATATTACAATGGTTACACACATTTTCTATTGTCTTTGCATTCTTCCGTGGAGTTTGGAGGGTGTAACAGTGATGTATTGATATGCATTGTTTGTGTGTTGTTGTGGGTGTGGGTGGGGGTGTTGCGTGTGTGTCTCCCTGTTTTTTGCCTCCCCCTCCCCTGTGTCGTAGGTGCAGTACTCACCGTAGGCTTCGCCGCAGGCGTTCGTGCTCCTGGTAGAGGAGCAAGAAGATAAAGGCTGGGAAAATGTGGAGCTCTGGTTCCATGGCGTCCTCATTCCTCGTGGAGTGTGTAGAGGGGAGCACAGTCTCCACTGGTTCTGGAGGGGGCATGGTGCCCAGAGTGCTTCATCCTGCTAAGGACAGAAGTAGTGGATGACAGTCTCCACTGGTTCTGGAGGGGGCATGGTGCCCAGAGAGCTTCATCCTGCTAAGGACAGAGGTAGTGGATGACAGTCTCCACTGGTTCTGGAAGGGACATGGTGCCCAGAGTGCTTCATCCTGCTAAGGACAGAGATAGTGGATGGATCCCTCCACTGGTTCTGGAGGGGGCATGGTGCCCAGAGTGCTTCATTCTGCCGGTGACGGAGTCAGTAGCGTCAGTGCCCTTGGCGCTCATGGGCCAGCATTGCTTGAAACGGCGGTGCCCTGTTCAGCGTTGCTTGAGACGGCGGTGCCCTGTTCAGCGGTGCTTGAGACGGCTCTGCCCTGTTCAGCGGTGCTTGAGATGGCGATAACCTGTTCAGCGGTGCTTGATACGGCGGCGCCCTATTCAGCGGTGCTTGGAGCGGCGGGCTCCTTTGCAGTGACTCAGCTGCTGGCGGTCCTTCATGGACCAGCGGGGCTTGTGCTGGCAGTCCTCTCTGTCCCAGCGGGGCTTTTGCTGGCGGTCCTTCATGGCCCAGCGGGGCTTTTGCTGGCAATCCTCTCTGTCCCAGCTGGGCTTTTGCTGGCGGTTCTTCATGGCCCAGCGGGGCTTTTGTTGCCGGTCCTCTCTGTCCCAGCGGGGCTTTTGCTGGCGGCCTCCTTCATGGCCCAGCGGGGCTTTTGCTGGAGGTCCTTCATGGCCCAGCGGGGCTTTTGCTGGTGGTCCTTCATGGCCCAGCGGGACTTTTCCTGGCGGTCCATCATGGCCCAGCGGCGCTTTTGCTGGCCGTCTTCATGGCCCAGCAGGGCTTTTGCTAGCGGTCCTCTCGGTCCCAGTGGGGCTTTTGCTGGCGGTCCTTCATGGCCCAGCGGGGCTTTTGCTGGCAGTCCTTCATGGCCCAGCGGGGCTTTTGCTGGCTGTCCTTCATGGCCCAACGGGGCTTGTGCTGGCAGTCTTGTCCTGGGCAGCTGGGCTTGTGCTGGCGGTCTTGTCCTGGCCAGCAGGGCTGGTGCTGGCAGTCTTGTCCTGGGCAGCTGGGCTTGTGCTGGCACTCTTGTCCTGGCCAGCTGGGCTGGTGCTGGCGGTGGCCTCCTGGGCAGCTGGGCTGGTGCTGGCGTTGGCCTCCTGGGCAGTTGATGGCGGTCTTCTCCGCCGTGCTGCTCTTCCCAGACTTGCCGGGTTTCTTGTGGCCCTTCCCCACTTTGGAAGGTGTCACAGTTGACTACACACTCTCACTGGGACCCCTGGGAGCGGCTTTAGTGGCTGGAGTCTTTCCCTTTTCCCGCCAGGCACTGGCCAACTTCTGAGGCTTCACAGGTGGGGGACTGTCTGTGCTGTGGCTCCGTGCCACACTGGCTGCCCTGGTGGCCGGTGCACTCCAGATTCCGGTGACTACAGGCACCACTGGTCCCGGAGAGGTTGTGGCTGAGGTGCTAGTTCGGGACCTATGAGACGGACAGGGTGGGGGAGGTGAGGCAAAGAGGTCAAGGCTGGTCAGGAAAAGTTTCTTAGGAACACTGGGACGGGTAGCTGGAGGGGGTTTGGGAGTGGAGGAAGAGGTAGTGGTTGTAGGAGGTGTACGTTTGGTGACTTTGGGTGAAGGTGCATGCGCTGGAGGCTGTCGTGAGGTGGATGGCTGTTGGGTGGGTGTGTGCCTGCGTTTGTGTATCTTGGGAGGGGGCGTCACAGACACACTGGGAGAGGACACAGGGGACTTGTGAATGGTAGTGGAGGTGGTGACTGCACGTGAGCGGGGTGTTGTGGTGGGTGTGCTGGAGAGGGACGTAGTGGCTGTAGATGTAGTGCATGCAGGTGTGAGTGTAGACATCACTGGGAGGGAGACGAGGAGGAGGGGGACACAGTGGAGGCAGTGGATGTTGGTGTGTCTGCATGTGTGTGATGCTTGCGTGAATGCCTGTGAGATGTGTGGTGCTTATGTTTGCCTGAGCTACCCTTGGGTGTTGAGGTGTGTGCATGTTGGTCTGTAGGTGTGCTTGGGATAGGCTGAGGTACAGAGGATTGGGTCGGGGTGGAGGAAATTGGAGGGGGGAGGCTAGAGACGGGGACAATGGCTGCCATCAGTGCTGAGGCCAGAGTCTGAAAAGCTCGGTGAAGGGCCGCCTGACCAGAATGAATGCCCTCCAGGAATGCATTTGTTTGTTGCAACTGCCTCTCTACGCCCTGGATGGCATTCAAAATGGTAGACTGCCCAACAGTGAGGGACTTGAGGAGGTCAATGGCCTCCTCACTGAGGGCAGCAGGGGTGACTGGGGCAGGGCCTGAGGTGCCTGGGGTGAAGGTGATACCCACCCTCCTGGGTGAACGGGCACTGGGCAAAGGCTGAGGGGTTGCTGGGAGGGCGGTGCTGGTAGGGGGGGTGGCGGCTGTACCTGTAGACGCGGGGCACAGATGTTGCCACCACCACAAGGGAGTTCCGATCAGAGGATGAGTCCGTGTCGCTGGTCTCAGCTCCTGTCCCCGCTGTGGAGCACCCCTCGCCCTCCGTCCCACTGGTGAATTCAGACTTCGTTGTGTCGCCCTTCAGGGACATGTGGGATGCAGCTCCCTCGTGCTCCGGTGCCACTGCTCCTCCGCCTGATGATGCTAATGCACACAAGAACAGGGAGACCACAAAAAGGGGGGGGAAGACAGGAGAGAGACATGTTGAGTGCATGCATTACCGCTACCGTTGGCGGACACAACAGACACAGAAGCCCCCTGCACTACGCCGCGCTCTTGGGCTCCACTGTTCAATTCCTGGGAAATGGTCTACAAGGCTATGGACGACATCTGCACACATAGATGACACGGGGCATGACTAGGTGTACTTGGCACTCTACAGAGGTGAGCTGGGGTGCCACATGGCCTGCCTTACGGAGGGGCTTTGCCTACGGAACTCGCCCTGGCCTAGGGAAACCCACAGCCCACCTCCCCCACCCAGACACCTCCACTGCATGCAAAGTCAGCAGAATGAGAGTGTACTCACCCCCTTGTGGCTGCTGTTATGCCCTCAAGCGCCCATCCAACTCCGGGTAGGCCACCACCAGGATCCGGAACATCAGGGGGGTCATGGTGCGACGGGCACCCCTCCCACGTTGGGAGGCCATCCCCAGCTGAGCCTCCTCCGTCTTCTTGCTCCAGCGGCGAATGTCATCCCATCTTTTCCGGCAGTGGGTGCTCCGTCTGTGGTAGACCCCCAGGGTCCGGACGTCCTTGGCAATGGCGCGCCAAATATCTTTTTTCTGGTGGGAGCTGACCTACATGAAATGTACAGGGGAAAAAGAGAAGGTATTACCAACTGCACCATCAAAGTGATTGGCCCCCATCCCTTCCCTTGCCATGTGGCACATGCAGTCACCGTCTTTCATGAACGCAGCACTCTCCCCCCTTCCTTCTTACATCCAGCCCTCTCCACACAGGCATAGCCCATACAACATGCTTCATGTGTACTTACCTGTTTGTCTGGAGGACCGTAGAGTAGCGTGTACTGGGGGAGGACCCCATCCACGAGCTTCTCCAATTCCTCCTATGTGAAGGCAGGGGCCCTTTCCCCAGACACTTGAGCCATTGTCTCTTCCAGACTGAGGTCACAGCAGCACTTGCAGTGTAAGTCCTCTCCTGTCGAAGATCAGGTATTGAGTGATTGAACAGATAGAAAATGGCGATCACGTCCACGGCGGTGTGTACCGTCACCGCCGGCGCACATTGTTATTGGCTCCTGGGATCCATAGGGTCCAATGTTAATCAATGCAGCATTGTTCCACGGTCTTCGACCGCGAACCGCGATGGTGTACAACGCCAGCGCAGTTACCTCACATCCCATTGTCCCACTGTAGAGGTCAGGCAGCCGCCATTTCAGGGGCCCACATGGCTTCATTTCCAACTGCGTCACACATACCTAGGCCTAGACTCAACACACATACAGGCCACCTTTTGTGTATGATTGGTTTTCTGTGTAAACTGTGGGTACTTACCTCTGAGTTGTTTGACTCTGTGCTCGCTGTTGTCCTTCATAGGCACCGTCCGCTGTGACATGTGAGGTGATGGCGGCATCCTCCGGTGTACCGACCGTTGGTGGACCTGTCGACAATGGCAGAGCGACATGTCATAATCACATACGGGCTTGACCGTGCCACAATCCAGGAACTGTGTACCCAATTGGAGCCAGACCTGATGTCAGCAATCCGCCATCCCACAAGAATCCCCCTTAAAGTGAAGGTGCTGTCAGTGCTCCATTTCCTTGCAAGTGGGTCATTTCAAACAACAGTGGCCATAGCATCAGGGATGTCCCAGCCTATGTTTTCCAACGTATTGTCCAGAGTGTTGTCTGCCCTTCTGAAACACATGCGGAGCTACATCGTTTTCCCTCAGGTGGAGGATTTGCCTACAGTGAAAGGTGATTTCTATGCTCTGAGACATATCCCCAATATCATAGGTGCCATTGATGGGACCCATGTGGCTTTGGACCCCCCCGCAGGAGTGAACAGGTGTACAGAAACGGGAAGAGTTATCATTTGATGAATGTACAGATGGTATGTTTGGCAGACCAGTACATCTCCCATGTGAATGCTAAGTTCCCTGGCTCAGTGCATGACGCCTACATCCTGCGGAATAGCAGCACCCCTTATGTGATGGGTCAACTCCAGAGGCACTGTGTGTGGCTATTAGGTGAGCACCTTGAAGCAAGACAGTGGGAATGGTTGTCTGGGTCTGGGGTTACCCTACAGGTTAGTGTGTGTCTAACAGTTGTCCCTCGCCATTTGCAGGTGACTCTGGTTACCCCAACCTGTCATGGCTACTGACCCCAGTGAGGAATCCCAGGACAAGGGCAGAGGAACGCTACAATGAGGCCCATGGGCGAACTAGGAGGGTGATCGAGCATACCTTCGGCCTCCTGAAGGCCAGGTTCCGGTGCCTCCATATGACAGGTGGATCCCTATTCTACTCACCAAAGAAGGTGTGCCAGATCATCGTGGCCTGCTGTATGCTTCATAACTTGGCATTGCGACGACAGGTGCCTTTTCTGCAGGAGGATGGTTCAGATGGCGGTGTTGTTGCAGCTTTGGAGCCTGTGGATAGTGAAGACGAGGAAGCAGAGGAAGAAGACATGAACAACAGGGACTCAGTGATCCAGCAATATTTCCAGTGAGACACAGGTAAGAGTACAGATCTGCCTACTAAATGTACTTAAACACTGCTACCTCTCTACTGTCTGTCCTTTTCACCCAGTGTATGGTCACTGAGTTATCACTTTCCCTTACGATTTCACAGATGTGGGTCCCACTGTGTGACATCTGCTTTGATTCCTCATGGACTTGAGCTGTGTGACATATGTATGTTGACATTACTATTGAAAGGGCATTTTGTCACTGTAATTCCTAATACACTATTTCGAAATCAGAGACAGTCTGCAGATTGTTTTGTGTTTTAAGTGTATTTATTTAAGTGCTCAATATTGGAGGGGGTGGTGAAATGGTGAGGAGTGATGGCGGGGGAATGTCCATGGCAGAGTCCAGTCTTTTAGTCTCACAGGTGCATTGCCCAAATGGGCATAGGAAGTGGAGCTGGGGCAGTTTCAGTATGGACAGGGTGACAAAGTGTGACAGTAGGATGACAATCAGGGTGGTCTCATTTCTTGGCGGGGGTCTTGACATCGTGCTCTGTCTTTGTCCTGGATCTCAGGGACCGTTTGCGGGGTGGTTGTCCCTCTGCAGGGGGTGGGGTGCTGGTGTGGTGGTCCTGTGGCGGGGCGTCCTGTCCACTAGCGCTGGCGGAGGTGGTGGGCAGTTCAGCGTCCATGCTAGTGACAGGGGCCCCTTGTAGTGCCACAGTGTCCCTCCTGGTGTTGAGTACTTCTTTCAGCACCCCTACAATGGTGCCCAGGGTGGAGCTGATGGTTCTGAGTTCCTCCCTGAAGCCCATATACTGTTCCTCCTGCAGGCGCTGGGTCTCCTGAAACTTGGCCAGTACCGTTGCCATCGTCTCCTGGGAGTGGTGGTAGGCTCCCATGATGGAGGAGAGGGCCTCGTGGACAGTGGGTTCCCTTGGCCTGTCCGCCCCCTGTCACACAGCAGCCCTCCCAGTTCCCCTGTGTTCCTGGGCCTCCATCCCCTGGACCGTGTGCCCACTGCCCCCAGGTCCCTGTTGTTGTTGGGGTGGTGGGTTATCCTGGGTTCCATGTAGTGGTGGACACACAGCTGATTGATGTGTCCTGCGGACGGAGGTATGGGCCCGCTGGGTGGGTGCTGTGCTGATGTTTGCAGAGGGTGGAAGGTCTGTGATGGCCTGTGCCAGTGTGAGGGGAACCGACTGTCCGGAGGTCCCCGATGGGCCGGGCTGGTCATCGAGATCCAGTTGGACAGAGGTGCAGTCATCACTGTGGGCCTCTTCTGTTGGTGATGTGGACATGTGTAGACCCTCCTGTCTGGTGATGTTGGGTAGGGGTCCTGCAGGGGTATAACAGGATGGTTATTACATCTGTGTGTGTCATGGTGTGCAATGGGTGGGTGAGCGTGTACCCCAGTGCTTGCATTCCTGTGTGGGAGGTGGTTTAGGGGGTTGCATGGGTATGTGTAGTGGGCATGATTCAGTGATGGGTGTCCATGCTCTGTTGTTGCATGCAGGGCTTGGTGTTGGGATGGGTGTTTTGTGATGTTGGGACTTTTGTGAGGAGTTGGGGTGCTGGGGGTGAGGGTGGGGGTGTGCGATAGCATGCAGGTAGGGTGGGGGATGTAATAGTTAAGATTTGACTTACCAGAGTCCATTCCTCCACCTACTCCTGCGAGGCCCTCAGGATGCAGAATCGCCAAGACCTGCTCCACCCATGTTGTTAGTTGTGGGTGAGGAGGTGGGGGTCCGCCGCCAGTCCGCTGAACCGCCAGGTGGTATCTTGAGACCACGGAACGCACCTTACCTGGTAGGTCGTTCCACCTCTTCCTGATGTCGTCCCGATTTTTTTGGGTGTTGTCCCACTGCGTTGAGCCTGTTCACTATTCTTCGCCATAGCTCCATCTTCCTTGCAATGGAGGTGTGCTGCACCTATGCTCCAAATAGCTGTGGCTCTACCCCGACGATTTCCTCCACCATGACCCTGAGCTCCTCCTCCGAGAACCTGGGCTGTCTTTGCCGTGCCCTTGGGTGGTGTAGGTGATGTGTGGGGTGGATTGTGTGGTGATCAGTGTGCTGATGTGTAGTGGTGTGTTGTGTGAGGTGCATGGAAGTTGTGTGGGTCATGGTATTGTGTGCCTGTGGATACTGTTGTTCTTGCTGGTGGTGTCTCTCTCTGGCCTTCTTTCTGAATTTTTGGGTCGTAGGGGCTTGTCGGTGATGTGGGTGTGTGTTTTATATTGTAATGGGTGTGTGGGAGTGGTGTGTGTATGTGTATCAGGTGTGTGTATTTCAAATTGTCCAATGTGGTAGTGTTTTGTAAATGTGTGTGTATTTTGAGCGCGGCGGTGTGTACCGCCAATGGAATACCGCGGTTGAAAGACCGCCGCATGGATTCGTGTGTCGTGATAGTGTGGGTGCATTTCTGTTGGCGTCAAGGTATCGGTTTTGTTTTCGCCAGTTTATCACTGACCTTTGGTGTGGCAGACTTTTGTGGGTGTCTGAATTTTGTCGGATTCCGAAATGTGGGTCATAATAGCTGTGGCGGTTTTCCACGGCCACTGCGGTGTTTTGGCAGTCTTCTGCACGGCGGTAAGCGGCTTTTACCGCCAATGTTGTAATGACCGCCATTGTGTCATCCACTGCAGTGGCACTGTACAGCATGTCTCCGGACCTGCCACTGTAGCCAGTGCTTAATTTGTAAATAAAAAGGTGCCGGTGCCCACAGCCCTCTGCTTAAATACGCGGGTGCTGCAATTATACGACAGCGTAATCCTGAAGCCATCTCAGGCCTCTTCAATCCATAGAAAGCCCCTCCCTGCCCCTTCAGCTCACTCTTGCAGCTTTCTACCTTCTCCCTTTGTGGCGCTTTTTCGTTTTTCCCTTCCTCTGTCTTCCCCATTTGTGTCTTTTGCTCGCAGCAAATGCTTTAGGAAGAAGAATAAGCCCCGGCCCTCAAAAATAAGTGCCGGTGCTGAGCACCGGAAACAACAAGCACAAATTAAGCACTGACTGTAGCTCGTTCTTCTGCTCCTTCTCCTCTCTTTCCACATTTCCCTCCTCCTGCCGTTTTCTGCTACCCAGCAGCCCCCACCCCAAGGAGATACTTCAAGGAGGCTTCAGGATGACCTCATTGTACAGCTCCTCATGCCAGCTCCCCCGTGACAGTCTCCTGTCCAGCTTGCCAAGCCACCCTTTCCTGCCTTGGTTTGTGCTGCACTTCTGCTCCTTTTTCCCTCTCTTTTTCTCATTTCTGCTGCTCCTTTTTCTCGTTCTCTTGCCAGTTTGTCTGCTCCTTCTCCTCTCTTTCTGCCATTCCCCTCATCCTGCCATTTTCTGCCTCCCACCAGCCAGTGCCCCGCCATCCCCCAGGACCAACTTAATAGAGGCTGCAGCACAGCCACACAGCGGGCATGGCTGGACCGCGCCCAGCACCATGACCCCTGGCCCTCCTGCTGTCCACTGCTACATTGGCAAGGATCTCCTGGCCCTGAACCCCAGTCCCCAAAACAACTACTGCCACTCATCCTCTCGGCAATCAACTGAAGGACCCTTCACCTGCCACCACTTGCACTTCTCAAGCCACACAGGTCTGTCAGACCACACAGGACCCTGCACCACTTCTGCCCAAAAGACCGCAAATAACCTGGAACTACTCCAATGCATCCTGCTCAATGCCCAATCCCTATGCGAGCACGCTATGGAACTTTGGGACACCATCACCACGTTCTCACCTGATGTTGCCTTCATCATGATGCTTGGTTAAACCCCTCCTCAAATCCCAACATCGCTACCTCATGTCCCAGTGGCTACAAGGTGATACAGTGAGACTGCCCAAACAAACTCAGCAGGGGCGTCACCATAATCTTTAAAGAACCCATCTGATGCACCGTCACCGTCCACACGCCTCTTATGGAACGATGCAAAAAACCATGATAAGAGGCACCCTTGTACACAGACACCCCGGATCCCAACCAGCTTTCTGTGATGCCATCTCTAACCTCATGGCGCCACTAGCCATCGACTCCTACCACTATGTCCTACTCTGCAACCTTAATTTCCACATCGACTACCCCAATGATGCCAACTCCAACACTTCCTTGAGAACCTGAACAACATTGGCCTCTCTCAACTGGTCACTGAACCCATGCACAAAGCCAGCCACACTCTTGATGCCATCTTAACCTCCAGCGACAGATTCAAATTCAGCCACATCACAAAACTCACTTGGACCAACCATGCCATTGTCCACTTCATGATCTCTGAAGCTCAGCACACCAACTCTAAGCATCACAGCACCTCCCACCACAGATGGAGCAAGGTAACCGAGACACAGTGGACACAGTGGACACTTCCCTCAGCACCACTCAACCTAAAACATCCTCAGAACTTGACCAAGCTGTCCAGAACTTCTCTGCATGGCTCACCAACTGTGCCAACAGATTCATCCCATTGAAACCAGCAAAAGCTCAAAAGACGCCAGCTGGTACACCCAGGAGAGCAGAACATCAAGCGCAACAGTTACTGCCTTGAGAAATGATGGAACGCCACAAGGAACCCCTCCGACAGAGCTGCCCATAAAGCAGCCCTCGGCAACTACCACCTATGCATCAAGGAAGCCAGGAAAGGAGCCATCACAACCAACATCAACAAAGCGGCAAACCACACGAAGGAGCTCTTCAAAATCATCAAGGAATTCTCCAACCCGACAGCCACAGAGAACACCATCCATCCCTCTTTTGAGAACTCTGAGACTTCCTCTCAAAATACTTCCACACCAAGTTAGCCTCCGTCTGCAACAATTTTGACTCCCAAACCTAAACCACCTCAACCAACCAATACACATCAGCCAAATTATCATCACCTAGTCTTTGCTCACCACCACTGCCATTGTGTATTCCATCCACTCCAGCATGCCCACGACCCCTGCCCCCACCGACTCTTCAACCTTGAAACCATCCTAACCAGCACTGAACTCACCAGCATCATCAATACATCCATCTCATGGCAGCCTTCCCGGTCAGAAGGAAACATTCAGGGGTCAGACCCCTCCTAAAGAAACACTCCATTGACCCCAGTGATCTCAAAAAGTGTCAACTGATTTTCCTGCTCCTCTACCTGGCCAAAGTAGTGGAGAAAGCCATCAACCAGCATCTCACTGAACATCTGGAACAAAACCACCTACTTGATGCCTCACAATCAGGTTTCCACGCCAACCACAGCACTAAGACTACGCTGATTGCTGCCACAGACAACATCAGATCTCTCCTTGACAGTGGAGAAACTGTGGCCCTGATCTTCCTCAACCTCTCTGCTGTTTTCAGCACTGTCTCCCACAACACCCTCATTTACAGACTCTACAAAATCAGCATACAGCAAAACGTCATCAAGTGGATCACCTCTTTCCGTACAGGTTCCACATAGAGCATCCGGCTGCCTATGTTCACCTCCAAACCCAAGGACATCATATGCGGTGTACTCTAAGGATCTTCCCTCATCCCCACCCTGTTCAATACCTACATGACCTCCCTCGCAGATGCTGTCAGATCTCATGGACTGAACATAATCTTCTGCACTGACAACACTCAACTAATCCTATCTCTACCCGAGAACCCCTCAAACACCAAAACCAACTTTTGAGACACAATGACCAATGTAGCCAACTGGATGAGCGACAACTGTCTCAAACCAAACTCTGACAAGACAGAAGTACTAATCTCAGGGAATAGCACCTCTGCTTGGGACCTCAGCTGGTGGACAGCAGAATTCGACCCAACACCCACAGACCATGCATGCAACCTAGGCATCACCCTTGAAAACAAACTGACCATGAAACAGCAAGTCAACGCAGGCGCCTCCTCCTGCTTCCACACCCTTCACATGCTCCACAGAATCTTCAGCTGGATCCCAGTCAACACAAGAAAAACCATCACCCAGGCCATCGTCACCAGCCACCTCGACTACAGCAATGATCTCTATGCAGGCATCTCCTCCCAGCTCTTCAAAAGACTCCAGACCATACAGAGTGCTGCAGCCAGACTCATCCTGGACCTCCCCAAATGGACCCACATCACCCTCCACCTCAGAAACCTCCACTGGCTCCCCATCCATCGACGTTCGATCTGTTCACAAACACGCCAGAGAACTCTGGGACCGCCTAGACTCTACCCGGCTGGACAGTGCCCTTCTCACCGAGACATGGACAAGCCCAGCGTCTGCTCCGGACATTTCCATCACCATCCCCAGTGACTACAAACTGCTCCACAAAGACTGGACATCTCACCCAGGTAGCGGCCTGGCCAATGTACACAGATCTATACTCTGCCTGACAACCAATGCAGAAGAACACTTCCCACTCATGGAGCATCTCCATTTCCAGATTCTCGAAACCCCCAAGTCTACCTTCTACGGCACCCTCACCTAAAGGCCACCATTCAGACTTCAGTGACTCCATCGTCAACATCATCTCTCCTCACACTCTCACCTCCTCAAACTACTTCCTTCTCGGTGACCTAAACTACAACATTGACAGCGGCAAAGACACCAGACCACTTCCCTGCTTTATAACCATGCCACAATAGGACTAAAGCAACTGGTCACCTTGGCAACACACGTCACTGGACACACACTTGACGCCATCTTTTCCACCAGCAACAACATCACCATCAACAACACCTCAACTCTTCCCTGGACTGACCACCACTGCATCCATTTCACCTTCACCTCACCAACCATCCACCTCTGCGCACTCTAAGCCCCAAGCAGAAAATGGAACAAGATCACTGAGGAACAGCTCACCAACACTCTCAGCAAGTCTCCCCCGCCTCTCACTGTAGACGCTAACACCTCAGCAAGGAACTTACACCAGTGGATCTCCGAATGCACCAACACCCTAGCACCTCTATGCAAGACCTTACCCAAACACCACCTCAAGAAGACCAGCTGGTTCTCCCCCCACTCCAGGACTCCAAGGAATTTGCCAAACCCCAATCAGAAACAGCAAACATCCCTCCATCTCAAGACCTCTGGGACAGACTAGCCACCTTCTTCCGCCGGAAAATAAAAGACATTTATGACAGCTTCGGACCCCAAGAACCTCAGAGCCCTCCTACAACCCTCCAGCTACGATACCCTGAACCATTGCAAATCCTGCATCGGTGCACCACCCTCACTATGGACGAGACCTGCACCATCATGAGCAGCATCCACTCCAAACTCCTGTCCTCACCACATTTTCAACAAAGCCAACACCTCCATTGCCCCCGAGCTCCGCCACACCCTCAACTGCTCCATAAATAAAGCCACATTCCCAGGGGACTGGAAGCACACCGAAATCCGCTCGCTCCTGAAGAAACCCACGGCCCACCATCTGGACCTCAAGAATTAGTGGCCCATCTCTCTGCTGCATTTCCCAGCCAAGGTAATTGAAAAGGCCATCAACACTCAGCTCCGCAAGCACATCGAGGACAACAACATCCTGGACATTTACCAATCAGGTTTCAGGAGCAACCGCAGCACAGAGACTACCCTCCTTGCCACCATAGATGACATCCGCTCACCCCGTGACGGCGTCCATACAACAGCCCTCATCCTACTGGACCTATTGGCCACTTTTGACATGGTCTCACACCTCACCCTCTGCTCCAGAGTCCACGCAGCCGGCATCTGCGGCAAGGCCCTACAATTGATACGTTCCTTCCTGTCTGGCAGGACCCACAAAGTCAGACTCCTGCCTTACCTGTCAGAACCTACGGAGATCAGCTGAGGAGTTCCACAGGGCTCCTCCCTGAGTCCCACACTCTTTAACATCTTCATGGCCGGCTTGCATCCATTGTCAGGAACAACAGGATGAACATCGTCTCGTACACCGATGACACTCAGCTGATCATTTCTCGGACCGAAAACCCCACAACTGCCATGAAGAATTTCCACAACAAGATGGAAGCCATCGCTGCCTGGATGGATAGCTGCCTCAAGATAAACTCTGACAAGATAGAGATCCTCATGCTGGGACCATTCACATCAGCCTGAAACGACTACTGGTGGTCATCTACCCTCGGCACCCCTCCACCCCTACAGACCACGCACGCAACCTCAGCTTCATCCTGGGCTCATCACTCACCATGACCCGTCAAGTCAACTCAGTCGCATTCTTCTGTTTTCGCACTCTCTGACTGCTCTGGAAGATCTACAAATGGATCCCAAACGACTGCCGCAGAACCATGACCCACGGTCTGGTAACTAGCAGACTTGACTGTGGCAACACCCTCTACGTTGGCACCTCCCAGAAGAACCTGAAGAAACTATCCTGGACCTTCCCTGCCGCGAACACATCTCAAATCACCTAAAAGACCTCCACTGGCTTCCTCTCCAGAAAAGGATTAACTTCAAACTCCTCGTACACGCATACAAGGCCCGCCAAGACCTAGGACCTGCTTACCTCAACCACCGCATCACCTTCTACTCCCACACCAGACCTCTCCTCTCCTCTTAACAAGCACTAGCCACTGTACCCTGCATATGGAAGACCTTGGCTGGTGGAAGATCCATCGCCTTCCTTGTGGCAAAGAGCTGGAACACCCTGCCCTTGCACCTCAGGCAGTCCCCAACACTGCATCAGTTCAGGAAGGATCTTAAAACCTGGCTCTTCAACTGAAGCTCAGAGGACAAACCCCCTCAGCGCCTTGAGACTCTTACAGGTGAGTAGTTGTTCTTTGTAAACTTTGATTTGATTTGAGATGCCAATTCAAGATCCTCATGCATGCCTTCAAAGCTCTACACAATTAAGTACTGTCCTGCATCAACCATCGACTGAACCTCCATTTATTCTCAAGACACCTGCACTCCTCCTCTCTTGCCCTCGCACCCCCCACATTCGTCGTAACAGCAGTGGGGTCTGCTTCTGCTCCTACATTGCCGCTAAGACCTGGAACAACCTGCCCCCCCCCCTCCGAACAGTACCCTCCCTGGCAGACTTCAGAAAGAAACTCAAGACCTGACTGTTCGATGGAGAAATGGCACCCTTAGAGCCCAGATTCCCCAAAGGCTTCGCTTTACTAATGCTGACTGATTGACTGATTGGCTGTGCAGTTTTAAATCTGCAAATTAGACCTGTCCAAATAACCTTTTTTAACAGGACTAAACTTCTCTTTTAAATATGTATGTCACCCCTAAATAGGCTATGTTGATCCAGAAAGCAGGATGAATGGTATTTAAAAGTAGGATACGTGAAAGTTTAATATCAGACATGATTTTACAGGGATTAGAACCTGAAAGCTAAATTCCCTTTAGCAACGCTAACTGTTCCATAGGAAATACTAGGATGCAATATGAAATATTAATATTGTATCTTAGGAATGAGACGGCCTTAAAAAATAATTTAAAAAATTCTTTAATAGTTATTGAAAATCCAATGCGATGGTAACTTCAGATTGTTTCTTAATATTATCGAAACAATATTTTTTAGAAAGTTACCTTTCGTCTGACCATGTACCTGGAAGCTAAATCTGCATTTTGCTCTTCTACATATGCCAGCCAGTAATTATCATTTGAATAGGTGTGCATGAGTTGTGAACTTGCTCACAGGAAAAAAACAACAGGTTCGACTGAATGGGCAGAGATGACCCATATGAACTTGACAGAATATGCAGAGTATGATCGGGAGGGTTTTTTCACATAAAAAATGTCAACTCCTGCTTGAATGTCACATCCTGCTTCACAGGTCTGCTGAGGCACACTTCAAAGAGGCCTCCCCTGTCACATGAAAATGTTAGATGACACTTAGGCAGGGCCCTTATTTTGTCCCCCATGCTACCCAGTCAGGCATGCCCCAATCACAGTGGGCCTCTGTTAGACTTGGCATCCTTGGTGGGGCTTCCTCTCTAACGTTTTGCCTCCAGCCCTTCTGTTTGGCTGACTGCATTTTTGCTGGCTTTAGGACTCTGTGCTTTTTATCACTGTTAACCACTGTGGAGGTGCTTGTGCTCTCTCCTTAAAACATGGTAGAATTGGCTTATACCCAGTTGATATATATATATCCAATTTACTTATACGCCCCTAGTAAAGTGGCATTACCTTTGCCCCGTGCCTGTAAATTAAGGCCCATATTTATACTTTTTGACGCTAAACTGCGCTAACGCAGTTTAGCGTCAAAAAGTTTTGCGCCGTCTAACGCCATTCTGAAGCGCCATGCGGGCGCCGTATTTATGGAATGGCGTTAGACGGCGCAATCAGACCGGCGCTGCCTGGTTTGCGTGGGAAAAAACCACGTAGACCAGACAGCGCCGGCGTAGGGGGAAAATGGCGTATGGGCGTCTTAAAATGGGGCAAGTCAGGTTACGTCGAAAAAATCGTCTTAACCCGACTTGCGCCATTTTTTAACGACGCCCATCCCCCATCAACATGACTCCTATCATTGTAAAGATAGGAGTCATGCCCCCTTGCCCAATGGCCATGCCCAGGGGACTTCTGTCCCCTGGGCATGGTCATTGGGCATAGTGGCATGTAGGGGGGCACAAATCAGGCCCCCCTATGCCAAAAAAAATTATAAAAAAATAAAATAAAAATACTTACCTGAACTTACCTGAATGTCCCTGGGGTGGGTCCCTCCAGCCTTGGGTGTCCTCCTGGGGTGGGCAAGGGTGGCAGGGGGGGTCCCTGGGGGCAGGGGAGGGCACTCTGGGCTCATTTTGAGCCCACTTGTCCCTTAACGCCATGCCTGACCCAGGCGTTAAAAAGCGGCGCAAATGCGCCGTTTTTAGCCACGCCCACTCCCGGGCGTCTCTTTTGCCCGGGAGTATAAATACCACGTAAAGGCCTGGGAGTCATTTTTTAGACGGGAACGCCTCCCTTGCATATCATTAACGCAAGGAAGGGGTTCACGCTAAAAAATGACGCACATTCCGGGAACTTTGGCGCTATTCGCCTCTAACGCCATAGTATAAATATGGCGTTAGTTGGCGTTAGTTTAGCGTTGAATTTGCGTCGAAAAAAACGACGCAAATTCGGCGCAAACGGAGTATAAATACGGCCCTAAATGCGACTAGCGGTCCTCCAGCACTGATTGTGCCACCCACTTAAGTATCCCTTTAAATATGTTGTTGCAGCCTGTTTGTGTGCTTTTCAACTGCCATGTCGACCTGGTAAAATAAACATTTTTCCAGGCCCAAACCTTCTTTTTTAATACTTATTTAAGTCACCCCTAGGGTAAGCTCTGGAAAGCCCAGAGGGCAGGGTGTAGTGTATTTAAAATGTTGGACATGTACCTTTGAGTTTTACATCTCGTGGTCATGCAAAACTCTTAAATTTGTTTGTCACTTCTGCAAGGACTGCCTCTCTCATATGATAACATTAGAGTTACCTTAATACATGTAATAAGCTGCAAACTTCCAAATGGGAATCGGTAACTAGTTCATGTCTGGTGTCTTTGAAATTGTAATGTGAATTCCTCCCTTATGGTGAAGTCAGATTTCAAATTACAAGTTTGAAAATGGCACTTTTAGAAAGTTGTCATTTTCCTGCCTTAGCCCTCTAGGGCCTGCAGACTGTCTTTTGGTCACGTGACTGAGTGTAGCTGACAGTTGGAATTTGAGTATTCTTCCCAGACATCCACACACAATAGAGAGCTTAGGCATGTCTGGATGGACCTTTATTAGCAGGATTGGACGGTGGAGCTGGCACAGCTCTACTTGCACCTGAATAGGCTGTGTCTTACTTCCACACAAAAGGCTGCATACCCTCTGCAGTTAGACTGAAGTCAGGGAAAGCAGGGCACCTGTGAACTTCAAAGGTAAACCTATGGAAGTGTCGCCCACTTCAAAGGAAGGCCCAGGTATAAATATTGGACCTCAAACACCAGCTCTTCAATCCACATCTAGACCTGTGGATACGCTGCCAGGAAGAAGGTCTGCTGTGCTGCTGAAAGGGCTACCACTCTGCTGGACTGCTGATCTGAAGTACTGCTGCCCTGCTGTGTTCCTGCTCTCTTGCCTGAGTGAGAAGGTCTGCACCTTCATCTGTTGAACCCAGGACCCTAAAGTGACTCCAAGAGTGACTCCAAGGGCTGTTTGGCTGGCCTTCTGACTTGAACCACATACACAGAAGACTCCAACAACAATTAATGCAGCACCTGGACTCTGCCATCCATGAGTCTTAACCTGCCAAGTAGTGCCATCCCATCCTTTACCCTTGGAGTTGGGCTTGAAGGTGTTCTGTCAGCCCATCTGTGGATCCAGCAAACCCAAGCATCTCCTCTGCAGCACTGCGCAAACCCGAGCAGAACCACCACATTGCCTCTGCTGTGCGGATTCTCCCAGCGCAAGTACTCCGCATCGACCACTGCTGCATGGCGCCTTCCCAATGCAGGTCCTCGCATCGCAAATCTCTTGTCAATGGCAGCCTCTACAACAATACATCACAGCTTTACAGCTCATCAGAAGCGATGCATCTTCTCCGCTGTGCAACGCATCCTTGACACCCTTCTTCTCATTGCAAGCTCCCATCAGTGGGATCCTTGATGATAATGCAGGACCACATTTCATCACTTCGCAGCCCCTAAGAAGAAATGCATCGCCTCTGCTGCATGTCGCATCCTAGACATTGGACTTCTCAATTCTTCACAATCAGGATTTAAGATACTTTTGTTCAGCTGACCTAACTGGGTTCCTGCAGCCAGCCTGCGCTCCATCGGCCTGAACTTGTTTCTTTGTCCAGGTCTGGCTTGACAAGATATCCATAGTTGGCGCTTTGTCCTTTTTCTGCAATATTTACACTGAAATGTTTAAAATTGCATATCTCTGGTTCTACTGTTTGGAATGTTGCTGTTTTGGTCTTGATTTATTTCTTAAACGTTACTCTATTTTTCTAATCTGGTGTGGGGTCCCTTTTGTGGTGTGCTTTATTACTATTATTATGGATTGGACTCTCCTGTTGACCTCTCCGGCCACCCTTTCAGTTTGTAAGTGCTGCCCTGGATGGCCTGGGGGACTTTGGAAGTGTACTGCTGTTGAGGATTGGGACTTAAAGGACTAAAATCAGAAGGTAACATATTTTTTGCCAGGAAAAACCTGATTATTGAAGCTTGCCTTGTGCTCCATCACGATCATAATCATATTGCACCTAAGTCATGTTGTGACCATTAACTATTATAGGCCCTTTGTACTTCTAGGCTCTAATTCTACTTAAAACTAAAACATCATATGTCTGGTTCTACTATTGGATTTCTGTCATTTCGGTGTCTTTTTCCATTACATTTTACCCAAACTTATTTTCCATTTTGGGATTTTTATTGTTTTGCATTTCAAGTTGCTGTTTTAGTCCTGCATAAATACGTTATACATTGCCTCTAGGTTAAGCCTCTCTGCTCTATGCCATCACTACCAGGGAGTTGAGTTCAGGTTTATTTAGTGACTGTAGTGGTGAACCCTGATAAGGGCTGTAGTTATCACTACGTAGAAGAATGTTTTATTTTATGTGGAGCCCATCTTTTCTTGTTCATGTTTTGTAATATTCAATGATGACAAAGGCCTGCAAAAGTGTGTTCAGAATTTAAATGACCGCAGATAAACTAATATACTCAATAGATAGCTTGTAATGCAAGGCTTGCTTAAAAGAGACACCTCAGGCAACATGCATTGCTTCATTCACCCAGCAACAGACAGACATCTGGCTGTCCGCACAGGTCTGCACTGGGGTTGTAAAGAAATTGTTTTGTTGATGCCTTGGAAAGTCCCAACCATTTGAGTAATGTAAAGGTCACGCTTTTGGTCATCTTGTATCACGCTGCCATCACAAAATGTTGTTATAATGTGATTGATTAGATACAAAGTATATATGTTACATCATGCATCTTCTGATCAACATCACGCTTTGTATTTTATGAAGAAATCACCTTTCTGTTATTATGATTAGACAATGCATTTTCACGCCTTTGTGGTTTTCATGCATAAAAGATCTGATGGAACTTCTCCAAATTTGGCATGTGATTTCTAAACACATGGCCCCATGAATTCCTGAATAATACAGCTGCGTATGAAACTTGACTTTGCCTGCGCCTCTTCATTTAGCTTTGATAATTTGAGGTGGATACTTACGCTCCTCAACTAATAACTCAATTTCTTACACTCCGCATTCTAGGGTCACAAATGTTTTATGGCCAAATAAACACAGGAGTTGGATTCTGTATAATAAAAAAGCCAGCATGACACCAAGAAAAGGCACACTAATACATAGAGGCAAGCTGGCAGTCAAGTTTTGAGTAGGTGATAAAAAGACTGGTAGACAAATAGACATTTGAGGTGTTGTTATACTCTTTGAAAAGGATCAGCTGTCCTTCCAAACACAGGACACTACCCAGTTCTCCATAAATTGTGTTTTTGCAGAAACTAATATCCATCATCTCATCTTGCCCCAGCTTGGCCAGATAATTTTTTGGTCCCTTCTTTCTCCTGTCCCTTTGACTGTCACGCCATGACCATCGCTATGGGTACGAGTGATTTTAGTCCCTGTCCAATTTCCTTCCCCATGTGGGAGGAGAGTCGTACTTGACATCCTTCCACGCTTCACCCAATGGTGGGAGGTAGTACATTCCTTAATCTCCCCATTCCCTACCTTGCACAAGGCTCGAGGGTGATTCGCAGCAAGTCTGGTTCATTTGCCATAGCAAATATTTTCCAGTTGGGAAAGACAAACAACCAAAGAAAAATCACTGTGCTTCCCTTGCACTCCTTCTTTCAACGAAATATACCAACTCTGATAGTGCCAAACCATGGATGTGGAAATGCATTGATAACTCACCTCTCATTCACGAATAAACAGAGCTGTTCAAAGAATTCATCTGGGGTGGGTGCAAATCGCAAGCTCTTAAGTCAGAGAGTCAGAATTTGAAAGCATTTTGCTCTGCAAACAATCCAGTACTAAAGCAGGTTTACCATAGTGCTAACGTTATGTGTAGGCATAGCAAAAGAGAGGTTGACATATGGCCAAACGAAATGCATGCCGCGCTCACTAATGTGCATGTTCACCGTTATGCACAAAGATTTTAAAAAATGTTTTCCACCCGTTAAACACATACAAAACTGCTCTTGTAAAAGGCAGTAGCACCCATAAATTTTATGCAATCCTTAATTTGTAAACAAACCTGTACTGCTCACTCGGGATCAAAATCTGGAGAGGAAAAAATAAGTGCTGGTCCTCACAATTGTGTACCAGTGGGACCCACCAGCAACCATGGCTCAAATTATGTACTGGTTCATGAATATATGAGACCAGATTTCCCTGCAGGAGTATGTTGTGCAGATGTAGGATGCATGGCCAGTCACAAAAAGCTTTTTCACAAATGCTAGTGGTTCAACCCCGTAATATCTCAAGGGTTTCTCTTGTAGCTTTTTAATTGAGTGATACTTACTTCATTTAAAGTGTCATATGTCTGTGATGTATTTAACGTATGTCTGTTATTGGTGGTCCCAGACATGGTGAAAGAAGGGCCTGGAACAGCTGAAGCCCTAAAAAAAATGGAAATTAGAAACAGCCGTTTATCTTTTCATCCACTGTGTATATACTTACTAACAAAAAACTTAGAAAATAAAATAAAAAAATAACTTGCATCATACATGTCAATATATTTGGATTCATTTTTACATCTATTCTACACTTGTGCTAATCAATTAGTGCAATCATTAGAAGATAAGCTGTTCCGAACAATAAACTAACAGTGAATAAATGCATGCATGAATAATACTCCATTCATGGCTCCTGGGCTACAGTAACTACACTATCTTGTATCCTAGATATTATCCCAGTCATTAGACTCTTCTTTCGGGATAATAAAAATCTTTTGAACTACAGAAAACGGAATGGCATTTATGCAGTTTATATAGCCTAACATAAAAGGACAAAAGTATAGTGTAACATATTCCTCACTGAAATGGTAACTGAAGAAAAAAAAGACGTATGAACATATAATAATTATGGGTATGGTTGAAGAAGTGAGATAAGAGAGTAGCAGTACAATCATGAGCAAAGATTTAATCGCTTTTACATCGTTTAATATTTTCATGTCTTGGGAGATGTGTACTCAAGCAGCCAGATAAGGAAGTGTAGTATTGTAAACATTTTAAACAGACGATGTCTGCAGGCTCTATGTCTCCTTGAATTTTTGAAAGACCTGACAAAACCCTCCAAACCATGTATTCAAATAAATGTATATACATTTATATATATATACACACCTACACAGAGGAACACACACATATTCAAAGGGTAGAGCTTAGTTATAATTAGGAAAATATATTTTCACTATACTCACCAAGTTCGAACATTAAAGATTCTAAAGTTATAGTTATAACTTTCATTTAAAATGTATCCACCACCTTCAAATCAATATAAGTAGTGGGCCCTCTTACACACTCTTTTCAGCTCGCTAACGAGACAATACTAACTATAATTTAGTAGGGTTGCACTACTTATGAAGGCCAAAGTGAATGAAAGTCAATTGTTGTTGTTCTAGAACTTTTTATAAAATTTGAGATTATTATTGTTTTCTTAAGGGGACTATTATCATGTCCTCCAAATAGTAGTTTGTGTGGCTCACTGCTAGGACAATTTTTCATTTTGTTCCAAAGGGGTTCATAGGAAAAATGTTTTTGTTCGGCTTGTTGGGTCCAGTTTTATTTTGTGAGCCAGACAGCATGCAAAGAAAACATATGTGGATTGAGATGTATTCTAATTGTTATGTATTTGTTTACAGGTTTCCATTAGCATGTGACCATAAACGTGTCTTTCAGTTCTTCATGTAGTAAATCGGAACCTTTACATATGCAGTCTAGTTTATTTTTTGGTCTAGCTTACTACTGTTAGTAGTACTGTGCTACAAAATATCAATATGTTGAAAAACCTTATTACTTAAAATGTCTTACTCCACTTACCTACAGTACCCCAAAATATTATCTGTGCCCCCTGATATGAAGGACTGCCAAATTTAATAAAAATCCAGCTGACAGATTTTGCACTATCCAAAATACAAAAGTCTAAAGAAAATGCATTTGATTTGAAGCCCATTTTGGGAATCCCTCTTTTTTTCTTTGCACCCCCTTGACTAAACACCATGGAACTTTCAGTCCCCCAAAATGAAATGGGGGCAGTAGGTCTACAAAGTTTCACGCACATTCATCAAACAGGTGCAAAGTTATAAAGAGCCCCCCAAAAAATTCTGTATTCCATGTCACCCTCACTCTAACTACAGAGCGACTACTCGCATTCTGTAATATAATTAATTTTAATTATGACTATATATAAACATATATATATATATATATATATATATATATATATATATATATATATATATATGCATACAGTATATATGCATATATATATATATATATATATAGAGAGAGAGAGAGAGAAAGAGATAGCTGTCAAACTAAAATAAACCAAAACTGACAGAAAGCTAGATCTTGGTCCAGCAATCACCATTTTACCATGCACTGTCTTCTCATAATTTTTTTTATTTGCAATGTCATAACTGCTCATGTATATATCATTATTTAAGATTGTATAAATGACATAATATACAATGGTATAAGCTGTGCATGGAGAATGTTTGAATTATAGTTAATGTAGTGTGGTTAACAAATTAACTGCGTATTGAGGTGCATGAGTTATAATAATTTGAAGGTGTTCCATAGATTATAAATTGTAGGCATAACTATAATTTAAGAACTTGTAATGTTAGTCTATATTACGTTTGGTTTGTATAGCGAGAATACATTTTATTTTCCTAACTATAGCAAAGGTTTAACCATTTTTTTTTCATTGAATTTTAAGGTGTGTTTTTTCTTTTTAATAAAAATGTGTTTCACATTGTACAGTTTACTGTTGTTGAATGGAGTTTTATTAGGTGGAGTGTGGTAGAACACAGTAGATGAGAATGTGGTACAGTGTGCCGTCATGCAGTATAGGGTTGTAGAGCGGAGTGGAGTGATATAGAGTGGAATGTTGTACAGTGCAATGGCATACAGTGGAAAAGCATAAAATGAAGAGGTGTAGAGTGAAGGATTGTACAGTGGATTGGGGTACAGTGAAGTGAAGTAGAGTGGAGTATCATAGAGTAGCAAAATGTAGAGTGGAGTGGCATAGAGTAAAATGGAGTGAATTGTTATATAGTGTAGTGACATTTTTTTAGTATAGTAGAATGCATTAAAGTGGGCAGACATAGTGTAGAGTCTAGTAAATTGTTATTAATTGGAGTTGCATTTTCTACAGTACAGTAAAGTGTTATAGAGTTTTGAAAAGTGTTGTAGAGTGGAGTAGAGTGTTGTACACTGGGTAGAAGGGGCATACAGTGGAGTAGAAGGTTGTACAGTGTGATGTAAGGGCATAGACTTGAGTGTATATTTGGATAGTGGGTGTATTAGAGCCTTGTAGAGTGGAGTTGTATGGA